>NC_058084.1:213337209-213974709 GCF_014858855.1 Bufo gargarizans
AATACCTAACATGTATACTTTTTTTTTTATTTATGTCCCACAATAATAGCATTTTTGAAACAAAAAAATTATGTTTTAATGTGTACATGTTCTGAGAGCTATAGTTTTTTTTGACCGATTTTCTTATGTAGGGACTTATTTTTTGTGGGATGAGGTGACGGTTTTATTGATACAATTTTTTAGGACATACGCCTTTTTGATCACTTGGTGTTGCACTTTTTGTGATGTAAGGTGACAAAAATCGCTTTTTTTGACACGGTTTATAATTTTTTTTTCATAGTGTTTATCGGAATGGGTGGATCATGTGATATATTTATAGAGCCAACTGTCACGGATGCAGCAATACTAAATGTCAATTTTTTTTTTCTAGGTTTAAAAAAAAAAATTTTTTACTTATTTCTTTTTAATTTGTTTTTTACATGTGAAACCTTTTTTTATTTTTTTATTTTAACACTTTATTTTTTATTTTTTTTATTTTGCAGTTTGCTTCCCCATAAGGTCATACAAGACCTCTGGGTGACATTTAACTTCACTTTTTTCCCAACTATTGATTTCTCCTGTAACTGGGGCAGACATAGTAGCCCCAGTTACAGGGAAAATACACCCCCCAGAGAGGCTGTACAGCACTATACAATGCTGTACAGCCTCAGTGCAGGGCTGATCGAGGTCTGTAGAAGACCCGACAGCTCCTGCACTCTCCCGGCCTCGTCGGTCACATGACGGGACAGGAAGTGCATAACGTCCATTTATGGGCCCTGGCCCATAATTTTTTCCATGGTCAGATCAGTAGCATACCCTCACCCCTAATGTTTTTGCAGGTCACCAGAAGGCCCTCGCCCCTAATGTTTTTGCAGGTCACCAGCAGGCCATCAATCAAAATTTTTCAAGGGTGTGTATAATGCCCTCCTTTATGTGTAATAAAGGGTGTATTGGAGTGCTTGTAATTTTTGTCAGCCCTTTCTCTTAGTGCATAGGCTTTATGTGTAGGAGTCCCACTACCTGAACAATTGTACCACAATGTGAATAAGGGCCCTCCTTTATGTGATATATAGGTTATCGGAGTGCCTCTTCCTTGTAATTTTTGGCAGCACTTGCACTTTATATACAAGTAAATATACAGGAAAGAATGTTTCCTAACAATTTTTCCTCTTAAATCAATTTTATCTTCGGTTTTGTGCGTATTATTGTGAGTCTGTAAAATTGGCGTACTACTCGGATAACATTGTTCCCAGCAGCGACCTGGGAGTCCAATATGCACCCAGACATCCTCCCTATGCTGTTCCTGAACCATTTCAGTGGTGTTTCCATCAATTTCTTTCCTTTTCATGTGAACCAGACACCCTCCCCTCTTCAGAGCAGGGGGTGTCTGGTTTAATGCTCGGGTTCCCCCATTGACTTCCATTGTGCTGGGGTGCTTGGTAGAGCACCCGAGCATCCCGAGGTATTCTACTCGCGCACCCGAGCACTTTGGTGCTCGATCAACACAAGTAATTAACTATCTTCAGTGTAAGGAAGAACAAGGAATTCTGAAAGTGATGAGCCCTGATCTCAACATCATCAAGTCTGTCTGGGATTATATGAAGAGTACTCCAAAATGTTTGGAACAACCTCCCTGCCAAGTTCCTTCTAAAATTGTGTGCAAGTGTACCTAGAAGAATTGATGCTGCTTTGAAGGCAATGAGTTGTCACATCAAATATTCATTTGATTTAGTTTTCTCTTTTGTTCATGTATTTTGCGTTTTGTTAATTGATAAAAATTAACTGTTAGCACTTCTATTTTTGAAAGCATTCTTACATTGCCGCATTTTTCTATGCCTGCATAATTTTTCCTTACCTGCCTAAAACATTTGCCTTGCTGTATATATATTTTTTTAAAATACTAGCGTATTTATTGGCATTGCATGTGTATACAGCTATCTACATTATATAAATCATTTCTAATGCTATTTCATACCTAGAAATACTCACTGTTATCTTTGATCCAATTAGAATATTTGCATAAAACATAAAAGCGTTGTAGTAAAATGAAATCTGTGCTGTGATTGGTTGCTATGGACAGCAAACAGTTTGTCATTTAGACAGCGCCTGCAGGGAGATGAAAGGTAATCTGAAATGTAGGGGAGATGAGAGGCAGAGTGAGACTCAGTGCCTCAGCAGTTACATTAGTGTGTAAAATGCACACTGCATCACTGGTTGAATCCAGAGGGTAAAAAAATTCAGCAGTCTGTGTCACGGTGCGTTTCTACTGGCTGCAGGCCAAAACCTGTATATGCTGGTTGCTTGGGGCTGCGTTCTGGCTGTGGTGTCTTGTGTAAACTATGCCCGTGTATGTGTGTACTACCCGTGTCTGCATCTCTGTGCAGTTACTGTCTCTGGTGCTGTGTAGGCTGGCTGCAGGCTCCCTTACGCACTGGTTACAGGCTGACTCCTGTGTATGCTGGTTGCTTGGTAGTATGTGCTGGCTGCGGTGGTGTGTGTGAACTGTGGTCTGTGTTTGTGGCTTCCCTGTCTGCATCTCTGTGGCTCCTGTCTCTAGTGCCGTGCAGGCTGGCTGCATGTGCTTTGTGTGCTGGCTGTGGGTGTCCCCATGTATGCTGGTTCTGTGGTGCGTGCTGGCTGCGGCCTTGTGTGTGAACATGGCCTTAGTATGGATGCATTTCTGTTTGTTTTACGGGTTGTTTGTGCTCTGGCGTACTGTCTGCGGTGGACTACTTGTATTCTGATTGCCAGGGGCAATGTCCTGTTCTGCAGCCTGTGTGTTCTCTTCTCTGTTCATGAAGGCTCCCTTTCCTGTTTGGTTCTGATGGGGTTAACATTCCCTGATCTTTTCTTGGGTGTGGCTTATCAGGTGCCCTCTATATCTATCTGTGAGCTGTGGGGCTAATTGTTATGTATATACCGTAATCGCATAATCAGCGCCTGTATACTTACAAGCGCTCGGTAGGTAGCAGAGAGGAGGGAGGAGGCAGGTCTGGAGGACGGGCGCTGGCAGCGTGAGTCACTACGTCACGCGCCTGCGCCGCCCACTTTATGAATGAAGCAGGCGGCATGGGCGCATGACGTATGACTCACGCTGCCAGCACCCGTCCTCCCGGCCTGCCTCCTCCCTCCTATGTCCTCTTTGCTACCTACCAAGCGCTTGTAAGTATACAGGCGCTGATTATGCGATTACGGTATATACATAGCAATTAACTAATAGAGATATGATTATACAGTGAACGGGGCCCGTGTAGTAGAATACAGTCACTGCACGGGCCCCGCTGTCATTATAAAAGCAGATGCGACCCCCACCCCCTGTATTGAGGGTCATTCACTACAGGGACACTTATGGAGGGGATATGTGTCATCCACAGTTCCCCCCCATAACTGTCATACACAGATCCCCATAACAGTGCCATCCAGAGACCCTAATAAGAGCCACCCACAGATCCCCTATAAGTGTCACCCACAGATCCCCATAAGTGTCACCCACAGATCCCCCATAAGTGTCACCCACAGATCCCCCATAACAGTGCGTCACCCACAGATCCCCCATAACAGTGCGTCACCCACAGATCCCCCATAACAGTGTGCCATCCACAGATCCCCCATAACAGTGTCATCCACAGACCACAATTAGTTCAAAACCCACCAAAAGCACACCTTTTGGTTCAAAAATTTTTTTTTCAGATTTTCCCCCTCAAAAACCTAGGTGCGTCTTATGGGCCGGCACGTCTTATAGGGCGAAAAATACAGTAAATAAAAAAGTAGACATATTAGGTATTGCCCCGTCCATAAGAATCTGCTCTATAAAAATACCCCCTCAGATGAACACGGTCAAAAAAGTAAAATAAAACGGTGCAGAAAAAAGGTATTTTACCTTACATCGCAAAAAGTGTAATAGCAAGCGATCAAAAAGTCATATGACCCCCAAAATAGTGCCATTAAAACTGTCCTCTCATCCCACAAAAAATGAGCCCCTACCTAAGACAATCGGCTAAAAACAAAAAAAAAAAACTAACTCTTAGACTATGGAGATATTAAAATGTTTTTTTTTTGTTTAAAAAAAGATAATATAGTGTAAAACCTAAAAAAAGTAGACATATTAGGTATCGCCGCATCTGTAAGAATCTTCTCTATAAAAATACCCCATGACCTAACCCCTCAGAGAAACACGGTCAAAAATTTTTAATAAAAACTGTGCCAAAACAGCTATTTTTTGGCACATTTTCCATTTTAATAAATTTTTTCCAGTAACAAAGCAAGGGTTAAAAGCCAAACAAAACTTAATATTTATTACCCTGATTCTGCAGTTTACAGAAACACCCCATACCTTGCCTCAAAATAGGGTCACTTTTATGGAGTTTCTACTCTAGGGGTGCATCAGTGGGCTTCAAATGGGACATGGTGTAAATAAACCAGTCCAGCAAAATATGCCTTCCAAAAACCACACGGCGCTCCTTTCCCTCTATGCCCTGCCGTGTGCCCGTACAGTAGTTTACAACCACATATGGGGTATTTCAGCAAACTACAGAATCAGGGCAATAAATATTGAGTTTTGTTTGGCTGTTAACTGGAAAAAATGGATTAAAGGGGTTTTGCATTTTGTTTTAACTGATGATCTATCCTCTGGATAGATCATCAGCATCTGATGACCACATATGGGGTGTTTCTAAAAACTACAGAATCAGGGCAATAAAGATTGAGTTTTGTTTGGCTGTTAACTCTTCGTTTGTTACTGCAAAAAATTTAATAAAATTTAACGACGTTTGTAAAATCAGTTTTGAATACCTTGAGCGGTGTAGTTTCTAGAATGGGGTCATTTCTGGGTGGTTTCTATTATGTAAGCCTCACAAAGTGACTTCAGACCTGAACTGGTCCTTTTTCTGAAAAAATTCAAGATTTGCTTCTAAACTTCTAAGCCTTGTAACATTCCCCCCCCCCAAAAAAAAAATGGCATTCCCAAAATGATCCAACATGAAGTAGACATATGAGGAATGTAAAGTAATAACTATTTTTGGAGGTATTACTATGTAATTTAGAAGTAGATAAATTGAAACCTGGAAATTTGCTAATTTTTCCACAAATTTGGTAAATTTTGTATTTTTTTTATAAATAAAAATGAAATTTTGTTTTACTCCATTTTACCAGTGTCATGAAGTACAATATGTGATAATAAAAAAAAAAAAAAAAAAAACAATCTCAGAATGGCCTGGATAAGTAAAGGTGTTTTAAAGTTATTCACACATAAAGTGACACTGGTCAGATTTGCAAAAAATGGCCTGGTCCTTAAGGTGAAATATGGCCGTGTCCTTAACGGGTTAAAGTAGAACTCCCACAACATTTTTATTCTCTGACCTGTTAGAAAGGTGCATGATGTAATCTGTAGTGAATGTAATCTTCTCATCAGTGACTGTATTTGTGAGCTATCCCCTCTCTTCTAATTGTAGCTGTGTCATGTGACCAACTCTGATCTCTAACTGACACAGGACAGGAAGTCAGTTACATCTCTATTGATTCCTATGAGACCGAGAGTGAGACTTCCATAGGAATACATGGGGAAACGGACTTCCTGTCCCCACATAGGATACTGTGTCAGTTGGTGAGTCTGATTGCTGGTCACATGACAGAGATGAGAAGCATTAGGTATAACTCACAAACTCACAAATACAGCCACTGGTAAGAAAATGACATTAACTTCAGATTACATCATGTACCTTTCTAGCAGGTCAGACAATACAATTTTTGTGCGGGAGTTCTTCTTTTAATTATATAAAATTATATACAATTGTAAAAAATGTAAACTTTAAAGTATTGGCAGTTTACAGAGTGATGAGGGAGGAGTTGTACAGAATATATTTTTCTCTACTGTATTCACAGTGAAAAATGAACTGTCAGATGAAAAGTGTAAAAATAAACTCCCCATTAAAAGTTGGCAGTCTGACCCAGGAAGAAGTGGAGCGTCATCTTAAAAAGATTAAAATAGACAAATCACCAGGTCTAGATGGCATGCACCCCTGTATCCTAAGATAATTAAATAATGTCATAGAGAGACCCTTTTTTCTGATATTTAAGTACTCTATAATGACAGGGTCTGTTCCGCAGGATTGGCACTTAGCAAATGTGGTGCCAATATTAAAAAAATGGTTGAAAGCAGAGCCCAGAAACAATAGGCCGGTAAGTCTAACATCTGTTATCTGTAAAGTGTTCAAAGGTTTTCAGAAGAATCGGGATAGATTGGAGGCTTGAGCAGCTAAGTGTCAGGTGAGGTTTAACACTGACAAATGTAAGGTTATGCACATGGGAAGGAATAATGGAAGTCTGCTGTACATACTAAATGGTCAAACACTGGGTAACACTGACATGGAAAAGATGGTTGTGGGCGTGCTGCTGAGATGATCATCGAATAATTATGGTTGAGGGCCTGCTGCTGAGCTGACCATCGAAAAAATTATGGTTGAGGGACTGCTGCTGAGCTGACCATCAAAAAAATTATGGTTGAGGGCCTGCTGCTGAGCTGACCCTCTAAAACATTAGGAGCGAAGGCAGCCTAATAAGCATGTTGATATGATGGAGGAGGAGGACGAGAAAAGGAAGATTTAACTATATACCCTTTTTTGTGGTGGAAGGGGTGCATGGGAATACAGTGTATTCAATACACCATAAAAGCCACATTTAAAGTACCTTTATGTTCAGCCGGTTTCCTCTGGTGAATTAGAGAAGGCAGGCGCAATCCGGGCCTTGTTCATTTTGATAAGAGTCAGCCTGTCAGCATTTTCAGTTCACAATCGGATGCGCTTATCAGTTATTATGCCCACAGCAGCACTAAATACCCGCTCTGACAAAACGCTGGTGGCAGGGCAGGCCAGCACCTCGAAGTTGTAGAGCGCCAGTTCGTGCCACGTGTCCAGCTTGTACACCCAATAGTTGTAAGGCACAGAGGGATCATTGAGGACGCCGACACTGTCTGCTACTTACTCCTTCACCATCTTCCAAAACTTTTCTCTCCTTGTGACACTAGGCCGCGCATCAGGGTAAGGTTGCTGGCGGGATGTCATGAAACTGTCCCAAGCATTGGAGAGTGTTGCCTTGCCTCTGTTGGAACTGCTGTGTGTTCCCCTCGTCTCCCCTCCTCGGTTTCCCAAGGAACTATGTACTCTGCTTCCAGCGTGGTCAGCTGGAAATTTTTGGAGCAATTTTTCCACAAGGACCTTCTGGAATTTCACCATTTTGTTAGTCCTATTCACCACAGGAATGAGAGCTGAGAAGTTCTCTTTGTAGCAGGGGTCGAGAAGGGTGAGCAACCAATAATCGGTGTTGGCCAAAATGTGTATAACGCGAGGGTCACGGGAAAGGCAGCATAACATAAAGAGTCCCAACAGACAAGACGTCGCTGTCCTCATCAGGAGGATGACTCTCAATATCCTCTTCCTCCTCTTCGGCCCATCCACGCTGAACAGATAGCTTAAACCTGCTGTGGGTACTACCCTCTGTAGCGGAGGCAACCGTCTCCTGCTCCTCCGCCTCATAATCCAATTCACTCTGAGACGACGAACGGAGAGTGGTTTGGCTATCACCCTGTGTAATGTCTTACACCATTTCCACCACTTCCACATGCAAAGCATCCTCCTGCATTGTGAGCAGCAAGCGTTTCAGTAGACACAGAAGTGGGATGGTTAGGCTGATAATAGCGGCATCGCCGCTCACATCTGTGTTGATTCCTCAAAGTTGCGTAAAACCTCACAGAGGTCAGACATCCATGCCCACTCATCGTTTGTGAAGAGCAGAAGCTGACTGGAAAGGGTATGACCCTGTTTCAGCTGGTATTCCACTACTGCCCTTTGCTGCTCACAAAGCCTGGCCAACATGTGGAATGTGGAGTTCCAGCGCGTGCTCACGACGCACAACAGTCAGTGAGCTGGCAATTGAAAGCGCAGCTGCAGTGTTACCAGATCAGCGGCAGCTGTAGATGACTTTCGGAAATGGGCACACATGCAGCGCACCTTCACCAGTAACTCAGGCAAATTGTGATCCACTGAACCACTAAGTTTAACACGTGGGCTAGGCATGGTATGTGTGTGAGCTTGCCGAGCTCCAAAGCCGCCCCCAAGTTACAGCCATTATTAGACACAACCATGCCTGGTTGTAGGTTGAGTGGCGAGATCCATAGCTCAGTCTGGTCCCTTATAACCTGCCACAGCTCTGCAGCAGTGTGCTGTTTATCACCTAAACATATTAGTTTAAGCATGGACTGTTGCCTCTTCCCCACTGCAGTGCTACACTGCTTCCAGCTACTGACTGATGGCTGACTAGTGCCTTCAAGATGATAGTGGGTTGCAGCCACTAATGTAGGCGGTGGCGGCAATCCTAATGGAAATAGGGCCCGCAATCCTTGGCGGCGGTAGCACCTGTGCCATCCCAGGGTACGACTCACTTCTGGCCTCTGCAACATTCACCCAGTGTGCCGTTAGGGAAATATAGCATCCCTGGCCACAAGCTCTTGTCCATGTATCAGTCGTTAAGTGGACCTTCCCAATAACTGCATTGGTCATGGCACGGATGATGTTGCGGGACACATGCTGGCGTAAGGCGGGGACGGCACACCAGGAAAAATAGTGGCGGCTGGGGACTGAGTAACGTGGGACTGCCGCCGCCATCAGGCTGGGGAAAGCCTTAGTGTCCACAAGCCTAAATGGCAACATTTCCAGGGCCAGCAATTTTGAAAGGTGCACATTTAGTGCTATGGCCTGTGGGTGGGTGGCTGGGTATTAGCATTTTTGTTCAAAGGCCTGGGGTCTAGACATCTGTATGCTGTGCTGGGACACAGATGTGGATGTGCTAGCTGATGGTGCTTGTGAAGGTCCAGGTGCAGGGCGGGAGGCAAGGGGCCGGCGTCTTGGACATGGAATTGGCTAGCATGTAACACAGGGGAAGAGGAGGCAGTGGTGTGACCCGCAGACACTGATTGTGGACCCAAGCGTTCAGCCCACATATTAGGGTGCTTTGATGCCATGTGCTGGTGGTGGTGAGGTTGCTAGTGTTCACGGCCCAGCTCATTTTGGTACGGCACTTGTTGCAAATGACAATTCTTTTATCGTCCGCACTTTCCTTCGAAAAGGCGCCAGACTGCGGAACATCTAGCTCTTAGCAAGGAAGATTGCTGCAAGGGGGTGCTCCGGGGTACAGAGAGTGGTGTCCTGTGCCGCCCTGCAAACTGGGACATGAAGCTAGGTATTGTGGATGAGTATGTTTCTTGTGCTCTGGCAGCAGGCACATTATCACCACTCCCAGGGCTGTGGCCTCTGCATGCACCATTAGCAGCACGGCCACTTCCTCATCCCTTAGGCCACTTTCACATGGGTGAGTTTTCCGCGCGGGTGCAATGTGTGAGTTGAACGCATTGCACCCGCACTGAATCCCAACCCATTCATTTCTATAGGGCTGTTCACATGAGCGGTGATTTTCAAGCATCACTTGTGCGTTGCGTGAAAATCGCAGCATACTCTATTTTGTGCGTTTTTCGTGTAACGCAGGCCCCATAGAAATTAATGGGGTTACGTGAAAATCAAGCAAGTGCGGATGGGGTGTGATTTTTACGCACGGTTGCTGGGAGACGATCGGGATGGAGACCTGATCATTATTATTTTCCCTTATAACATGGTTATAAGGGAAAATAATAGCATTCTGAATACAAAATGCATAGTAAAATAGCACTGAAGGGGTTAAAAAATAAATAAAAATAATTTAACTCACCTTAATCCACTTGATCGCGCAGCCGGCATCTTTTCTGTCTTCTTTCTTTGCTGTGTGCAGGAACAGGACCTGTATTGACGTTACTCCGGTCATCACATGATTCATCACATGATATTTTACCACGGTGATGGATAATGTGATAGACCATGTGATGACCGGAGTGATGTCACCACAGGTCCTGTTCCTGCACAGCAAAGAAAGAAGACAGAAGAGAAGCCGGGATGCGCGATCAAGTGGATTAAGGTGAGTTATTTTTTTTTTAACCCCTCCAGCGCTATTTTACTATGTATTCTGTATTCAGAATGCTATTATTTTCCCTTATAACCATGTTATAAGGGAAAATAATACAATCTACAGAACACCGATCCCAAGCCCGAACTTCTGTGAAGAAGTTCAGGTTTGGGTACCAAACATGCAGTTTTTTCTCACGCGAGTGAAAAATGCATTACAATGTTTTGCACTCGCGCAGAAAGATTCAACTGAATGCCACTGATATTTAGTATGTGCAAACGTTATACAGGAGATGTAGCTCAGGTAATGTCGCTGTCAAAATTCCAGCAATTTTACAATATCAATTGTCCTATAATAGAGTTAGCAAAAGTCCAGCCGAAAAAGTTAAACCCTTAAAATATAATATACAGGTGAAACTCGAAAAATTGATATATCGTGCAAAGTTAATTTATTTCAGTAATGCAACTTAAAATGTGAAACTAACATATGAGATAGACTCGTTACATGCAAAGCAAGATATTTCAAGCCTTTTTTGTTATAATTTGGATGATTATGGCTTATAGCTTATGAAACCCCAAAGTCACAATTTTGAGGTACCCTTTGCTCAGGGGATATGGATTAATTAGCTGACTAGAGTGTGACACTTTGAGCGTAGAATATTGAACCTTCTCACAAAATTCTAATTTTAAGCTGCATTAATGCAATTCTTTTTAATTTGCATTACTGAAATAAATGGACTTTTGCACGATATTCTAATGTGTGGTCTGAGTAATGATTTGTAAAGTGGTAGGACTATGTTCTCATCACGGGCATCTATGCCCCTTTGATGCAAGCCATTATCTTATTGGCCTTGGCAGCAGCTGCCTGACACTGTATTTTGCAGCTTAGTTTGCTATTTATTAAAATACCTAGATCTTTTTATCAGTGTTACCAAGTGTTTTACCATTTCGTATGTACGGGTGACTTGCATTATTCCTTCCCATGTGCATAACTTTACATTTGTCAGTGTTAAACCTCATCTGCCACTTATCTGCTCAAGCCTCTAATCTATCCAGATCCCTCTGTAGTAGTATACTGTCCTCTTCAGTGTTAATTACTTTACACAGTTTAGTGTCATCTGCGAAAATTTATATTTTACTATGCAAGGCTTCTACAAGATCATTAATAAATATATTGAAGAGAATAGGGCCCAATACTGACCCCTGAGGTACCCCACTGGTGACTCTCTTCTTTTTTGCCCAGCCTCCAGTGTCATCTCGGACAGAGTTTTCAGAGCTGTGGAAGTGTGGTGACACCCAAGCGGACAAAGTTGTCCTCTGCCAGTGTTCAAAACATCACTTTTGTCAAAATACACCAAGCCTAGATTCAGGAGGATTTTCACACTCCTCCAGCTGATTCTGGTGAATACAGTCGTGGCCAAAAGTTTTGAGAATTACATAAATATTGAAAATTGGAAAATTTGCTACTTAAGTTTTTATAATAGCAATTTGCATATACTCCAGAATGTTATGAAGAGTGATCAGATGAATTGCATAGTCCTTCTTTGCCATGAAAATTAACTTAATCCCAAAAAAACCTTTCCACTGCATTTCATTGCTGTCATTAAAGGACCTGCTGAGATAATTTCAGTAATCGTCTTGTTAACTCAGGTGAGAATGTTGACGAGCACAAGGCTGGAGATCATTATGTCAGGCTGATTGGGTTAAAATGGCAGACCTGTTAAAAGGAGGGTGATGCTTGAAATCATTGTTCTTCCATTGTTAACCATGGTGACCTGCAAAGAAACGCGTGCAGCCATCATTGCGTTGCATAAAAATGGCATCACAGGCAAGGATATTGTGGCTACTAAGATTGCACCTCAATCAACAATTTATAGGATCATCAAGAACGTCAAGGAAAGAGGTTTAATTCTTGTTAAGAAGGCTTCAGGGTGTCCAAGAAAGTCCAGCAAGCGCCAGGATCGTCTCCTAAAGAAGATTCAGCTGCAGGATCGGAGTGCCACCAGAGCAGAGCTTGCTCAGAAATGGCAGCAGGCAGGTGTGAGCGCATCTGCACGCACAGTGAGGTGAAGACTTTTGGAAGATGGCCTGGTGTCAAGAAGGGCAGCAAAGAAGCCACTTCTTCTCTCCAAAAAAAACCCATCAGGGACAGATTGATCTTCTGCAGAAAATATGGTGAATGGATTGCTGAGGACTGGGGCAAAGTCATATTCTCCGATGAAGCCTCTTTCCGATTGTTTGAGGCATCAGGAAAAAGGCTTGTCCGGAGAAGAAAAGGTGAGCGCTACCATCAGTCCTGTGTCATGCCAACAGTAAAGCATCCTGAGACCATTCATGTGTGGGGTTGCTTCTCATCCAAGGGAGTGGGCTCACTCACAATTTTGCCCCAAAACACAGCCACGAATAAAGAATGGTACCAAAACACCCTCCAACAGCAACTTCTTCCAACAATCCAACAACAGTTTGGTGAAGAACAATGCATTTTCCAGCACGATGGAGCACCGTGTCATAAGGAAAAAGTGATAACTAAGTGGCTCGGGGACCAAAACTTTGACATTTTGGGTCCATGGCCTGGAAACTCCCCAGATCTTAATCCTATTGAGAACTTGTGGTCAATCCTCAAGAGGCGGGTGGACAAACAAAAACCCACTAATTCTGACAAACTCCAAGAAGTGATTATGAAAGAATGGGTTGCTATCAGTCAGGAATTGGCCCAGAAGTTGATTGAGAGCATGCCCAGTCAAATTGCAGAGGTCCTGAAAAAGAAGGGCCAACATTGCAAATACTGACTCTTTGCATAAATGTCATGTAATTTTTGATAAAAGCCTTTGAAACGTATGAAGTGCGTGTAATTATATTTCACTACATCACAGAAGCAGCTGAAACAAAGATCTAAAAGCAGTTTAGCAGCAAACTTTGTGAAAACTAATATTTGTGTCATTCTCAAAACTTTTGGCCACAACTGTAGATCTAGCCTTGCTGGCGGTGGCTCATCTTGCCCCTGTGGCTGTCTGACCTCCATAACATCATCTTGCCACTGCTGTGACCTACCTACCATCACGCTCTGTACAGCTTCTGCTGCCACCATCATGCTACTGCTGTGACCTACCTACCATCAAGTTCTGTACAGCTGCTGCTGCTGCCATCATGCCACTTTTGCAAAAAGCCTATCATCTATTCTGTACTGCTTCTACTGCCGCCTCCATTATGCCACTGCTATGACCTGCCTACCATCACATTCTGTATGGCAGCATCACATTCTGTATGGCAGCAGCTGCCGCCTCCATCATGCCACTGCCACCTTTATGCCACTGCTCCAGGCTGCCACCCATCTTCTTCCGTAAGACTGCTGCTGTCTCCAAATTCAGATTTTTTTTTTTTTAAATAAATGAAAAGCGATATCAAATTTTCCTAAAAATTCTGAGTTCTAGGGTGCTATATACCTACTTTCAGGGCAATTGGAGCAACTTTGGTTCGGCCCAAACTGATTTCGGTCCAAACAGAACTTTTTAAAAAATTTGGTGGACCAGACCTGAAAAACTAATCTTGAGTGGTTTGCTCATCTCTAAATAGAGATATTGCCTTATGTGGCCAATGGGCCAGGGTGGAACTGGAATCTCTGCACCTCGTGTAGGCTTACCTCTGCATGTTAACTACTTTGATTTCTAGTCTAAATATGCATTTCTTTATCAAAGATTAGCTTTTTATCTTATACACAAGTTTTCTTGTTTTAACATATCATTACTGAACTATGTTTAGTATCATTACTGAACTGTGTTTTATTCAGATCAATGGCCGCAGCAGGAAACAGATAAAGGAGCAGAGTAATTGGCATGTTATAATAACATAAACATTGAGACAGGAAATGGGTCAGTGTGTAGAAGGAAATAGAGCATGCATAGGAAGTAACTTAATCGGGGCTAGACAATATTTCACTGACAATCAACTCCTTACCGAGAACATGCAGGGATGACTATGTGGTAACTCTATGCAGAAGAAGACCGAAAGGAAGCAAATTAGGGAAATCTAAAAAAAAAAATTGAATGTGCATACCTTTAAAAGTGGGTGGGAAAAGAGGCATGGTTAGCTATGTAAATGAGTTTCTCTCTGATTTATCAACTGACCTATTAAAAAGTCGCAAAAATTGTCTCAGTCTTACTTTAATAAAGGGGTGGTGTAGAAAGTCGAGTAAAATCTCAAGAAAATGTTAAACTTAGAGATGCACCAAATTTATCAAAAACTGTGCGACATTTCATAAATTTTTTATAGATTCTGTAATACAGACTCCTGCAAAACTGACTTCCTCTCACAGTGTTGGACTGGCCCCCCAGAGTACCATAGGATCATACGATGAACCTAGGCTATGATACCTTAATGAGCATTGGGAAAAGACTGTACTCAATTGCTGACATAAAAAACTAGGGAGGCGAGTGAGTCCAAAATCTGCCTCATCACCACCTATGATGGGTTGGCAAATCAAGCTTGAGAGATCCTTAAAAACAATCACCATTCCTTTTGATGGATTCTGACATTAAACAAGTAATTGGAGAATATCCCTAAGTCACTTTGAGAAGGGGAAATAGCCTAAGGGACATCCTGGTACACAGCTACGAACTTCCCCCCCCTCCCCCACTCCATCTAAAAGAACATGGCTAGACAGGGAGATCAAAGGTTGCTTTAGATGTAGTGGTTGCATAGTGTGCAAGTATCTACAATGTGAGAATGTCTTCCCAAGTACCAACTTTAAACAGATGTTTAACAATTTCATTGATTCATTGATTCAATTGTCATTCATGAGGAGTAATTTATAAGATCACATGTGAGTGCCACATGGAACATGTGGGTAAGACCAAACGTGAAATGCTGAGGAGCATAGGAGAACACCTGGGCGACATTGAGCATAAAAGGGACACATCTGTACCTAAACATGTCCAATAACTGCATAACGGTGACCCTCAATGCATCAATTTCATGGGAATGGGAATGGTGAAACCCCCAATGAGGAGAGGAGACTGGGACCTTACCATTCTGCAGCGACAAAACCATTGGATCTTTCTACTCCGGGATGACCGGGATGCTCCATGACCTTCCCAGGAGCTTCTGTCGGGAGCAGCAGTTCATTTCTCAAACGTCTGTATTATTGCCGGGGGAATCCAAAGACCTTCTCCATCTCCATGCACCACAGGATGTCCTCCTTCCCATCCATGATGACTGGGAACGTTTTCCCTGACGAAGAGACCAGGGGCTGGTAGTTATGGTTTGAATCTTGATGAACTTTGTGACTTTTCTGGGCTCCAAGCAATCTTGAAGCTTTGTCTTCTCATTGTCTGTAGCTACTAGAGGCCTGTTCATGCCAGTCAGATTCCCCCAGAAGTATCTAGCTCAATGAGCAGCCAATACCCCACTTGTATCAATCTTGACAGGATTCATCTCCAGGTGGAGAGAAATTGTTTTTTGGAATGCTTTCTCCATCGCAACCATGTTCTCGAATACCCAGAAAACGGGCCGATTCTCTCCTGTCTTCGGCAACACTTTATTGAGTAATCGTGGAAAGTCAAAAAACTGTTGTCCACTGCCCCCATAAAGGCTTTTCTGGTGCAGGTTAACCAAAGATAAGTCATTACAAGGACTGCCGCCAATTATCAGATGAAATTGTCCCCATTCTTCAATCTGTTTCATGGTTATATTCTGTATGTCGCCCACATATACAATCTGCCTTGGATGGCGTACCCGTCCTATAGTGATGGCGTCCTCCTCACACACCTCTGATGCCATATATTATTCAACGTTGATTCTAAGCTTTTTGAGAACCATTAATCCTGTCTGTCCTTTCCAACACAACGGAAACACTCCTGAAATACTCTGTGCTGCTAGGGACCCTGCTCTTTCCACCTTGTAATTCTTAGTCCACAATCTTCAACGAGATCATCACACTCCTCTCCTGAAATACTCTGCACTGCTGAGGAATCCTGCTCCTTTCACTCTCAGTGTGTGATATGCTACTCATTTTCTTTTTTTATTTTACTAGAAATTCAAACAATACAATTCACCAAAAACAAAACATAATTATATTATTTTTCCCCTAATAAACCCTACCCCCCTGTTCATATGCAACCAACCCTCTCCCTTGTGATGCGCCTCCCCCCCCCCCATCAATAAGTGAAAAAGGGGGGATAATGAGGGAGTGTAGGCAGGAAAACCTCAAAACTTCCATTCTCCCCAAATTGTTGTCAATTTTTCCTTAGTATTTCTCTGTTTATATAGAATGTTTTCATATCTCTTAATCTTATTAACCAGGTTAACGCATGAAGTAATACCCTAGTAATCAAAAGTCTCGCCAAGAACATTATTTTAATCAAAAGAATCCTTTTATATTTTGGACATTCTACCTTGGTGAGGTCACTCAGTACCCAACATTCCACTGTAAACGGAATCTAAACTTTCAATTCCGGGATAAGAAAATTATAAATTGCACTCTAATATTGTTTCAACTCTATACATGACCAAAACATATGTAAGTGATCCGCCCCAGATAAATTACACCATGGACAATTAGAAGTATCACTTAAGCCACATTTATTAAGCCATAAAGGTGTGATATAGATTCAGTGCAAAATATTAAATTAAACAAAAACGTGATTAAAATTATAAGAAACTAAACAAAAATTTGGCAATACGGTATATTATCCCAATCTTCAAGGGTAATTCCTGGACAATCAATTTGCCAAGCCTTTTGTCCAGGAGAACGTATATTATCAAATCGATGTTGAGAAATTTTGACCTTCTGTCCCATATTCCCTATAAATGAATAGATGAAGTGTGGAGATCGAGAAAACGATTACACAGGGCATGGAGGAGGAGGGGTCAAACATGGAGGCAGAGGAGGACACGAAGAAACATATATTTGATACTTCAAACCTGTAACCAGGTCCCAGCTGACACTGAAGATCCAAGGAGGGAAGCGGCAGGAAGCAGTGGAGACCGAAACATCAGGAGGGTGACCGCCCAGTCTGCGAGCGAGGCAGCAAGCAGACACCGCCAGACAAGACGGACAAGCGGGGGATCTGCCGAGAGTCCGGTCAAGCAGAAAGCAAAGGGCCCAGAGGTGGGGGCATCCCGCGGTTCAGCTAGAGAGGCTCGTGTCTTGCATAGTGTGGCGGGATAGAACGTATAAAAATGCGGTCACCGGGAGCAGGCAGTTCCGAGAACTGAGAGCTGTTCTCGGAACTGCCTGCTCCCGGTGACCACATTTGTTTCAGACCGGCTCGTGGCACAGGTAAGGGCTTACCTGTGCATCGCTGGACTTGTGAGTCAAGATGGCAGCCCGCATGTGTTCGCGGGTGAACACTGCGAACTGGCCATCACTGGCAATCGATAACTGAAGATTTGCCAAGAGACAACAGTATGCGTGCACTCATCCAACAGCACAGAAGCTGAACGTGCTCCTGGCCAAGTTGCTGGCGCTACAGTCCCTCCCTTTCCAAGTGGTGGACTCTACACCTTTCAGAGAACTGATGGCTTGTGCCGTGCCGAAGTGGAGAGTCTCAAGTCATCATTTCTTAGCCAAAAAGGCAGTACCAGCCCTACACGTATGTAGAACAGAAGGTGGGCCAGTCCTTGAGCCTGTCGGTGTCTGCCAAAGTGCGCGGCAGCACCGAAGTGTGGAGCTGTAACTACGGTCAGGGACAATACAGGTCCTTTACGGCCCACTGGGTGAATGTGGTTCCTGCACAGCCACATCAGCAACTTGGTTAGGTGATGCTGCTTCCGACTCCACATTGTCATGCCGTTGGTCCTGTGACAATGTCCGCCTCTGCCTCCTCATCCTCCACCGTGTCCTCAGCCTCCACTGCAGGGACAATTCTCAGTGTCCCTCCAGCATACCACATGTGCAGGGCATGGCGGTGTCACGCTGCTCTGCACCTCGTTTGCTCCACAGACAGGATCAGTTTTTTGGGGGTTATTGTTCTGACAGAGCAGAGGAAGGGCAAAATAAGCAGTGATGTCAACACAAACTTACTGCTGACACCCTCTCCACTCTAGCAAATAGCGTTGCAAAAAGGAATCTTTTAATAGACATATGCGGCTGTGTAAAATTCATGACGTTTGGGCCATACATTAGCCTTCATCAGACTTCTGCCGCTTCAGGATGGATGTCCAGGATGTGGGCGTCTGTGTGAAGTGTGCAATCGCACTGTCTGGGATGCGCCTCCTATTGAAACGGGGTGGGAACCCGACTTCCAGCGGCAAACGGATGGCAGAGTGCCACGAAGTTTTGCTTATGCATTTATTCACCCTCTCCACTCTGTCGGGGGGCTTTACTTGTATAAGCGTTTAGTAGAACAGATTCTGTTGACATCTTTGTGAAATTTGCTGACGACGGTGTAAAAGGAGTGCGCTTTTAACATCAACCTGTTCATACTTGAGTTATTTGGTCAGTTTTGGCCCCGTGACTGTCCAAATAAGTGAAGTGTGCAGTGATTCTAAGAGCGACGCCTGTCATCTGCATGCCATATGGACTCACAGTATTATTTCACTACCAAAGCAGACTCTCTATGCGTGTTACTGCAAGACACAGTGTTTTACTCCACTATAAAGGCTCTCTGCAACGAGGAAATCGTTTTTTAATGCGATTTGTGAGATGGTGAAACAGCTCTCCTTGTCTGAACACTGTGTAGATTAAATTAAATGTTCTGGACTGACATTCTGCTGTTTGGCCACAAGATGCCGCTGTTTCCTAAACACAGCTACGACTGCACATATATCTCCATATTGATGAGAGGGTGGGGTTTACACTGAGTCTGGAGAGAAGAAAAAGAAAGCAGCCATCTAAGAGAGAGGTGAAACTAAGGAACCGTGTGAGCAGGGAGTCCAAGGCCCTGATTATGTCCAGAGGAAGGAGGATTTGCTGCCAGGAATGGTGATGAGAGCAAAGGAACAAAGCAACATACACTACGGTACCGCATGCTTGTTGGAGAGACATTTGTTCTGTTCAGAGTCACCAGCCGATGCAAAGCAGACCCAGGTCGGTAAGATGGTGCACACACCTCAACACAGTGTTGGCGCCTAGAGACTGAGATCAGGCCTATAGCTAGTTAGTTAGGGTTTCTGTTTGTGTCAGGCCACAAGTGTTACTACTGTTCATTTCAAGGACTCCATAACTTAAAGTGACATTTCACATTGGAAAGCTGATAAAATTCTCACAAACTCAAGCCAGGCTGGCATTTTTTTGCTCAGGAGGAATACTCAGGCATGAGCTACAGGACCAGTTATGGGAGGGGGAATAATGTAGAACTTGGTAATATTGTAAGCTGTTGTGCTGCACCGCAGGATAGCCCATAACCCACACCCATACAGTGATTCTTGTTTTTAGGGTAATAACAGGTAAGGTGTGGCAGTTTAGTTGTGCCCGCCAGTAGGTCAATTACTGCACTTTCCTCCTTTATACACTACGTGCAGAATTATTAGGCAAATGAGTATTTTGACCACATCATCCTCTTTATGCATGTTGTCTTACTCCAAGCTGTATAGGCTCGAAAGCCTACTACCAATTAAGCATATTAGGTGATGTGCATCTCTGTAATGAGAAGAGGTGTGGTCTAATGACATCAACACCCTATATCAGGTGTGCATAATTATTAGGCAACTTCCTTTCCTTTGGCAAAATGGGTCAAAAGAAGGACTTGACAGGCTCAGAAAAGTCAAAAATAGTGAGATATCTTGCAGAGGGATGCAGCACTCTTAAAATTGCAAAGCTTCTGAAGCGTGATCATCGAACAATCAAGCGTTTCATTCAAAATAGTCAACAGGGTCGCAAGAAGCGTGTGGAAAAACCAAGGCGCAAAATAACTGCCCATGAACTGAGAAAAGTCAAGCGTGCAGCTGCCAAGATGCCACTTGCCACCAGTTTGGCCATATTTCAGAGCTGCAACATCACTGGAGTGCCCAAAAGCACAAGCTGTGCAATACTCAGAGACATGGCCAAGGTAAGAAAGGCTGAAAGACGACCACCACTGAACAAGACACACAAGCTGAAACGTCAAGACTGGGCCAAGAAATATCTCAAGACTGATTTTTCTAAGGTTTTATGGACTGATGAAATGAGAGTGAGTCTTGATGGGCCAGATGGCTGGATTGGTAAAGGGCAGAGAGCTCCAGTCCGACTCAGACGCCAACAAGGTGGAGGTGGAGTACTAGTTTGGGCTGGTATCATCAAAGATGAGCTTGTGGGGCCTTTTTGGGTTGAGGATGGAGTCAAGCTCAACTCCCAGTCCTACTGCCAGTTTCTGGAAGACACCTTCTTCAAGCAGTGGTACAGGAAGAAGTCTGCAAGGTAAGAAAAACATGATTTTCATGCAGGACAATGCTCCATCACACGCGTCCAAGTACTCCACAACGTGGCTGGCAAGAAAGGGTATAAAAGAAGAAAATCTAATGACATGGCCTCCTTGTTCACCTGATCTGAACCCCATTGAGAACCTGTGGTTCATCATCAAATGTGAGATTTACAAGGAGGGAAAACAGTACACCTCTCTGAACAGTGACTGGGAGGCTGTGGTTGCTGCTGCACGCAATGTTGATGGTGAACAGATCAAAACACTGACAAAATCCATGGATGGCAGGCTTTTGAGTGTCCTTGCAAAGAAAGGTGGCTATATTGGTCACTGATTTGTTTTGTTTTTGAATGTCAGAAATGTATATTTGTGAATGTTGAGATGTTATATTGGTTTCACTGGTAAAAATAAATAATTGAAATGGGTATATATTTGTTTTTTGTTAAGTTGCCTAATAATTATGTACAGTAATAGTCACCTGCACACACAGATATCCCCCTAAAATAGCTAAAACTAAAAACAAACTAAAAACTACTTCCAAAAATATTCAGCTTTGATATTAATGAGTTTTTTGGGTTCATTGAGAACATGGTTGTTGTTCAATAATAAAATTAATCCTCAAAAATACAACTTGCCTAATAATTCTGCACTCCCTGTACATCCGAGGGCGCCGTGCTGTGCAGCACAAGGGTCTCAGCCTTTGGACTAGGTGTATATAAATTGTTTGTATGTTCTTAGCATGTGTGGTTGTGTTTATTGCCACATTTAAGTAAAATTCTGTTTTGGAAAAAGCTGGTGTTGAGGTTGCTTTCCTCGTTCGTTACTTCACTGTATCCTGGGGAGCCCACCTAGGTACACGGCTTACATCTTGGCGTAGTCGGCATGATACAGCGATCGTTATGGACGGTAATGCAGCAGGAGATCTTCCCCTGGGCGCAATGGCGCTGGTCCAAGACCCAGTTTAGGGTGCGCCAGTGCAAGACCAACTTGCCCCCGCCATGCCCGTACCAGTAGGGTACATCCCCGTGGGGGCGCTGTTGTGTCATCTGCCAAAATTTGATGGTAAAAATATGGCATTGCAGGACTGGACTGAAAGGATGAGAAGTGCGGTTAGAATGTGTAACCTGACCCACTAACCGCGGGCAGAGGTTGCACTGGGGGCTCTAGATGACGTCAGATGGACAGTGATGGTAAGGCCCGAATCTGAGAGAGACACCCTAGAGAAAATATTCTTCCTCCTGGAGAGAGTCCAGGAGGTGCGTGCTGAAGTAGTGCAGCTGCGGAGCCACTTCTTCAACTGACCACAGTGAGAGGGCGAGACCCTGATGCAGTACTCCAATTCCCTACAGGAGATGCTAAATGAAATACAGTGGCAAGATCCAGAGGCCATTGGAGCCTTCCGAGAGGTGGACTGGCTACTACGAGACCAGTTCATAGTGGGGCTCTCCAACAAGTTCTTACAGGTCAAATTGCAAGAGATGACCCGGACGATGGCCGACATGACATTCTACAGTGTCTACCTAGCTGCTGTAGAGAGAGAGGAAGAGCACATGCCTGTGGCGGCGAGAGTAGTGAGTAGCACCCATGCTACAGGGGACCGGTTGGGAAGACTCAGAGTCCTTAACCCCTTAAGGACTTGGCCATTTTTTGCAAATCTGAACTGTGTCACTTTAAGTGCTGATAACTTTAAAACACTTTGACTTATCCAGGCCGTTCTGAGATTGTTCTTTCGTCACATATTGTACTTCATGACACTGGTAAAATGAAGTTAAAAAAAATATTTTTATTTATAAAAAAATACAAAATTTACCAATTTTTTTTTAAAATTGCAAATTTCCAAGTTTCAATTTCTCTACTTCTATAATACATAGTAATACCTAAAAAAATAGTTATTACTTTACATTCCCCATATGTCTACTTCATGTTTGGATCATTTTGGGAATAATATTTTATTTTTTGGGGGATGTTACAAGGCTTAGAAGTTTAGAAGCAAATCTTGAAATTTTTCTGAAATTGTCAAAAACCCAATTTTTAGGGACCAGTTCAGGTCTGAAGTCACTTTGCAAGGCTTACATAATAGAAACCACCTAAAAATGACCCCATTCTATAAACTACACTCCTCAAGGTATTCAAAACTGACTTTACAAACTTTGTTAACCCTTTAGGTGTTCCACAAGAATAAATGGAAAATAGAGATACAATTTAAAAATTTAACTTTTTGGGCAGATTTTCCATTTTAATAATTTTTTTCCAGTTACAAAGCAAGGGTTAACAGCCAAACCAAACTCAATATTTATGGCCCTGATTCTGTAGTTTACAGAAACACCCCATATGTGGTTGTAAAACGCTGTATGGGCACACGGCAGGGCACAGAAGGAAAGAAATGCCATACGGTTTTTGGAAGGCAGGTTTTGCTGGACTGTTTTTTCTGACACCATGTCCCATTTGAAGCCCCCTGATGCACCCCTAGAGTAGAAACTCCATTAAAGTGACCCCATCTAAGAAACTACACCCCTCAAGGTATTCAAAACTGATTTTACAAACGTCGTTAACCGTTTAGGTGTTTTACAATAAATAATGGAAAATAGAGATACAATTTCAAAATTTCACTTTTTTGTCAGATTTTCCATTTTAATAATTTTTTTCCAGTTACAAAGCAAGGGTTAACAGCCAAACCAAACTCAATATTTATGGCCCTGATTCTGTAGTTTACAGAAACACCCCATATATGGTACATATGTGGTTGTAAAACGCTGTACGGGCACACGGCAGGGCACAGAAGGAAAGAAATGCCATACGGTTTTTCGAAGGCAGATTTTGCTGGACTGTTTTTTTTGACACCATGTCCCATTTGAAGCCCCCCTGATGCACCCCTAGAGTAGAAACTCCAAAAAAGTGGCCCCATTTTAGAAACTACGGGATAGGGCGGCAGTATTGTTGGTACTAGTTTAGGGTACATATGATTTTTTGTTTCTCTATATTACACTTTTTGTGAGGCAAGATAACAAGAAATAGCTGTTTTGGCACCGTTTTTATTTTTTGTTATTTACAACATTCATCTGACAGGTTAGCTCATGTGATATTTTTATAGACCAGGTTGTTACGGATGCGGCGATACCTAATATGTATACTTATTTTTAATTTATGTAAGTTTTACACAATGATTTCATTTTTAAAGCAAACAAATCATGTTTTAGTGTTTCCATAGTCTGAGAGCCATAATTTTTTCATTTTTTGGTCGATTACCTTGGGTAGGGTATTATTTTTGCGGGATGAGATGACGGTTTTATTGGCACTATTTTGGGGTGCGTGTGACTTTATGATCGCTTGCTATTACACTTTTTGTGATGTAAGGTGACAAAAAATTGTTTAGCACGTTTTTTTTTTTCTATTTTTTACGGTGTTCATCTGAGGGGTTAGGTCATGTGATATTTTAATAGAGCCGGTCGATACGGACGCGGCGATACCGAATAT
Source organism: Bufo gargarizans (assembly GCF_014858855.1). Taxonomy (NCBI): domain Eukaryota; kingdom Metazoa; phylum Chordata; class Amphibia; order Anura; family Bufonidae; genus Bufo; species Bufo gargarizans. The sequence continues at coordinate 213,360,980 of NC_058084.1, forward strand.
GTGCACTTTTATTTTATTTATGTAAGTTTTACACAATAATATAATTTTTAAAACAAAAAAAAATCATGTTTTAGTGTCTCCATATTCTGAGAGTCATAGTTTTTTCAGTTTTTTGGCGATTATCTTAGGTAGGGTCTCATTTTTTGCGGGATGAGATGACGGTTTGATTGGCAGTATTTTGGGTGCATATGACTTTTTGATCACTTTCTATTATACTTTTTGTGATGTAAGGTGACAAATAATGGTCCATTTAGCAGTTTTAAATTTTTAATTTTTTACGGAGTTCATCTGAGAGGTTAGGTCATGTGATATTTTTATAGAGCCGGTCGATACAAACGCGGCGATACCAAATATGTATACTTTTTTTTATTTATGTAAGTTTTACACAATAACAGCCTTTTTCAAACAAAAAAAAATATGTTTTAATGTCTCCATATTCTGAGCCATATTTTTTTTATTTTTTGGGAGATTGTCTCAGGTAGGGGATAATTTTCCTGGGATAAGGTGACTGTTAGATTGGAACTATTTTGATGGGCAAACGCCTTTTTGATCGCTTGCTGTTGTACTTTTTGTGGTGTAAGGTGACAAAAAAATGGTTTATTTAGCACAGTTTTTATTTTTTATTTTTTACGGTGTTCATCTGAGGGGTTAGGTCATGTGATATGTTTATAGAGCCGATCAATACGGACGCGGCGATACCTAGTATTTTTTCCCCCCTATTTTTCCCCTACTTTTTAAACTTTATTTGGGGAAAATGATGTTTTTGTTTATTTTTACTTGAAACTTTATTTTTTTTGGGGGGGGGGGAAACTATTTTTTCAACTTTTTTTTCACTTTATTTTTTGTCCCACTTTGGGACTTGAACTTTGGGGGGTATATTCCTTTACAATGCATTCCAATACTTCTGTATTGGAATGCATTGGCTGTATGAGTAATACAGTGTGTATTACTCATACAGCTTCCGGCCTGTGAGATCCAGGGGGCTGGATCTCACAGGCTCGTCACCGGAAGGCAGCGCGATGCCTTCCTTAGACATCTCGCTGCCTTCCATGCCATCGGGTCCCCCCTACAGCCGCATGGGGACCCGATGGCACCGCCGCACAGCTGCAACCGCAGGTAAAGCCGCAAACCGCAGGTCTGAATTGACCTACGGTTTGCGGTGATCGCCGATATGGGCGACGGGGTGGGTCACATAACCCCCTCCACAATTAACCCTGCTTCGCCGCAATCGCGGTTTAAACCCATGACGTACTGGTACGTCATGCGTCCCTAAGGGGTTAAAGGATGTGGTCCAGGCCCTGTGGACAGAATTGAGAGAACTTCGTCTGGACGTGTCCCAGATGAAGGAAGAATCTCCCCGGCCTACGGAAATGACCCCAGCACCCCACTCCACCCAGGATAACTTAGGCGCGGGGGCACGTCAAAAGGGGGGTCAAGGACATGGTGGCCAGCATGTTGGAAAACCGGGTGATCCAGGAGAGTCAAAGTCCTTGGGCTGCTCCAGTAGTCTTGGTGCAGAAGAAAGATGGGAGTCTCCGGTTTTGCATGGATTATCGGAAGTTGAATGCCCAGACCGTCCGGGATGCCTACTGCCTTCCGCGGATTGAGGAGTGGTTGTCCAGCCTGAGTCATGCGAAGTTCTTCTCGACTCTTGATCTGACCATTGGGTACTGGTAGGTACCGGTGGCCAAGAAGGACAAAGCGAAGACAGCCTTCATCCTACCTATGGGACTCTACGAGTTCAACCGGATGCCATTCGGCCTTTCCAATGCCCTGGGAATATTTCAGCAGTCCTAAGACGATTACGAGATCATGGGCTCAAGATCAAGCCCAAGAAGTGCCAACAGTTTCGACAGCAGATAGAGTATTTGGGACATTTGGTCACCCAGGAGGGAGTTAAGCCGGCCCCCAGCAATTTGGAGGCCGTCCAGAAGTGGGCCCAGCCGAGTACACTACGAGAGGTACGGGCGTTCGTGGGACTGGCTGGCTACTACAGGAGGTTTATACCCAAATGTTCTCATTTGGTGGTTCTGTTAAACGAGCTAATTAATTGGCACTACGAGGGGCCTGAAGAATTTTCCCATCGAGTGTGGACCCCAGCAACAAGAGGACTTTGAAGCAGTGAAGGAGGCGCTGGCCAGTGCCCCGATTCTGGATTATGCTTGGTTCGACACCCCATTCCTGCTGTACACTGACGGAAGTCTACATGGTCTGGGGGCCGTGTTAACCCAAGTCCAGGATGGACATGAGAGAGTCATTGCCCATGGCAGCCAGTCTCTGATGGAGTCACAGCACAACGCTGACAACAACTATAGCTCCTTTAAATGGGAACTACTGGCACTGGTGTGGTCCTTGACAGAAAGGTTCGCAAAGTATCTGACAGGTGCAGAGGTGACCGTGATGATGGACAACAACCAGTTAGCACATCTGGAGAATGCCAAGCTCAGTGCGCTTGAGCAGAGGTGGTTGGATCGCCTTTCTAAGTGCCAATACTGCATCAAGAGTGCCGATGAGGAGCTAGAGGACGCTGAAACTCCTGACCGTGGTCAATTACCCATGTTCCAGGACGTGGCACATACATGTGGGGTGGCGTCCGAGATGCCAATGGTGCTGGGAAAGATGTTGGCTGATTGGGAGAGGCTCCAGAATGGCTGCCCGGACCTGTAGAAAGTGAAAGAATGGGTCCGGACCAAGAACTGGCCTCGGCCAGAAGAGCTGGCCCATCTGACTTCAGAGGGCCAAAAGTTGTTGAGAGAGTCGGATAAGCTGACTGTTACCCAGTGCCTGCTGTGTCGGACCACATACTTGCATACTTACTAATCAGAGTTGCAGTACCAGCGACAGATTGTTATTCCCATGTCATTGGGACTGGAGGCTGCCCGGAAAGCCCATGATAGGGATGCTCATTTTGGGGGGTGATAAAACATTTAAGTGGCTTCAGTGGCTGGTATACTGTCCAGATTTGCCAGACATGGTGGCCGAGGCATGTCTTAAGTGTCGGCCTTGTGGGCTGAGTAGGAGTATTGAACAGCGGGCTCCTGTCCAGGCCATCCGGACCTCAGCACCCCTAGAGCTCCTTATGATCGATTACGTACAGATTGGGTACTCTACCTTGGCACACTCATACTGTTTGTCATTTCATGATGCGGTGGCTGTACCCACCAGAGACAAGATGGCAGAGTCGGCCGCTGAAGCGGTCTGCAAGCACTTTATACAGGTGTTCAGGTGTCCATGGAGGATACATTTGGACCAGGGGGCATGTTTTCGGGGTACTCTATTGAATGAGTTGTACCAACTGTATGGGTTTGAACGTTCCCGCACCCCCCCAGGGAAACGGGGCGTGCAAGCGGTTCAACCGCACCTTGCTCCAGATGCTGCGGACTCTGGAGGACAGCCAAAAGGCTCAGTGGTCCGAGTACCTGCCTGAACTGATGTGGGCCTATAAAAACAGGGTACACAGTACCACAGGATACTCCCCACATATGCTCATGTTTGGGAGAGCCGACGGGAGATTGAAGATCTCCACATGCCCGATCTGATGGAGCCACCACCGAGAAATACCACCGCTGGCTGAGAGCGATCCACAAGGTTGTGGGGAGTGCCTGGAACAAGTGGTAAACCCTAACCCAAGACCAGTGCAGAGGGATGGGTATCCCCCAGGTGATCGAGTGATGCTCAAAGCCAAGCGGCCGTCCGGGAAGTTGGTAGGGGGTGGGAGGCGGTCCCATACACGATGAAGAGGAGGGTAGACCCTGCCATCCCGGTCTATGAGATAGAGCCAATAGGGACAGGGGGGCCCTCACGAAACTTGCACTGTAACATGTTGAGGTGTTGTAATTTTGATGAGCCAGTGTGAATGGAGGAGGTGTCTCCTCCTGCTCAGACTACAGAGGAAATCTTCTTAGAGGAGGAGGAGGAATGGTGGGTTATCCCTGCCCCGGGGCCCATAGAGGCTCCAGCTGTGGAAAGTATGCCACCGAGGGGAAAGTGTTGAGCAGTCAGAAGCTCCTCTCCCATTAAATGTGTCTGATGTCCCCAGTGCTTCTGAGCCTGTCACTCTACAAAGGTCAACAAAGCCCAATGCTGGTCTGCCCCCACAGCGTTGAGTTTGTATGGGGAGGGTTGCTGAGGACACAACCTCTAGTGGGGTGGCATGTGAGATGAGGAAACAGCTCTCCTTGTCTGAACACTGTTTGTGGAGATTAAATTAAATGTTCTGGACTGACATTCTGCTGTTTGGCCATAAGATGCCGCTGTTTCCTAAACACAGCAACAGACTGCACATATATCTCCATATTCATGAGAGGGGGGGGGGGGGGTTTACACAGAGGGAGGTGAAACTAAGGAACTGTGTGAGCAGAGAATCTGATGGCATCCAGGTGTGAGAGCATCCCTTAGTGACCAGAGCTGCAGCTAAGTGAAGCTGATCCTGTCCAAGGCCTTGATTATGTCCAGAGGAAGGAGGATTTGCTGGCAGGAATGCTGATGAGAGCAGAGGAACAAAGCAACACACACTGTGGTACTGCATGCTGGTTGGAGAGAAATTTTTTCTGTTCAGAGTCACCAGCGGATTCAAAGCAGACCCGGGTCGGTAAGATGGTGCACGCACCTCATCACAGTGTTGGCACCTAGAGACTGAGATCAGGCCTGTAGTTAGTTAAGGTTTCTGTCTGTGTCAGACGAACCGGCAAATTGAATTATTGAAAGATTTTCTCCTCTCTAACAGTTACAATTCTTTGTTAGAGATTTTTTACTTTTTACATCATCATCAGGAACCTATTCTAGACCCAGCGGACAACATACCCACACCCCACAACACCCAGGATGCTGTAGGACCACCCGATTCTTTTGGTTTATATCTTGTTGGGTGATTTGGTACTGCCGTGTACCTTACTTTCTTTTATCTTGATTGAGATTGTTCTATATGTTGTGACATACAACTATAAGGGGTCAGTTATCTTGATTGTTTCGATTTCCATTCATTCATTATGTTAGCTGGACTAATAAACATGATATTTTAAGGCATTACCTTTAATGTTGAGGCATTTAATAAGAATTTTTGGCCAATGATTTACCTCCCCTATACCAGTGTGAGGTTTTGTTTGTTAAAATTTTTACCATAATCGGCCCCAAAGATCCAGGAGAAAAAAAAAACATTTAATTGACACTAAGGTCTATTTCTGTGATTCAAAATCCATTAAACTTTATTAATGATATAATCTAGAATGACCCCCATTTCTTAGCTCTATTGTTTATATATATAATGGTGTGCAGCCTTTCTGTTTTTTGCAATTATGTTTGCTTCATGGATTTGCACCTGTGATTCTGAAGGTTTTAGTCTAAATTTTCTTGCAATATATTGGGGGTGGCACCCCTTTCCGCCCATCTACCTGGGACTTCTGAGCAGAGTACGCTTGTAGCTGGTTCCTACACTGCCCTGAATATTGTAGGCTTAAGTAAGTCCAAAGTGAGGCAGTATCTTGAGTGATAGGGACCCATCTGCGGAAGCTACCTTGACGCCTGGTAGATGGGCCCGACGCGTATGTGCGCTAAGAGCTTCCATTACTCATTTATACTCATTAATAGTCGGTATTGTACCACTTTTATCTAGAATGACCCCCATTTCTTAGCGCTATTGTTTATATATATATATATATATATATATATCTATATAATGGTGTGCAGCCATTTTGTTGTTTGTAATCATGATAAGAACATAGTCCTACCACTTTACAAATCGCTAGTCAGACCACACATGGAGTACTGTGTACAGTTCTGGGCTCCTGTAAACAAGGCAGACATAGTGGAGCTGGAGAGGGTCCAGAGGAGGGCAACTAAAGTAATAACTGAAATGGGGCAACTACAGTACCCTGAAAGATTGTCAAAATTAGAGTTATTCACTTTTGAAAAAAGACGACTGAGGGGAGCTCTAATTAATATGTATAAATATATCAGGGGTCAGTACAGAGATCTATCCCATCATCTATTTATCCCCAGGACTGTGACTGTGACGAGAGGACATCCTCTGCGTCTGGAGGAAAGAAGGTTTGTACACAAACATAGAAGAGGATTCTTTACGGTAAGAGCAGTGAGACTATGGAACTTTCTGCATGAGGAGGTGGTGATGGAGAGTACAATAAGGGAATTCAAGAGGGGCCTGGATGTATCTCTGGAGTGTAATAATATTACAGGCTATAGCTACTAGAGAGGGGTCGTTGATCCAGGGAGTTATTCTGATTGCCTGATTGGAGTTGGGAAATTTGCCTTGTACCTCACAGTTTTTTTTTTAGCCTTCCTCTGGATCAACTTGCAGGATGCCAGGCCGAACTGGATGGACAAATGTCTTTTTTCGGCCTTATGTACTATGTTACTATGTTACCATTGGTATTATTCCAAAATGTGGATGGGGTGTGGGCGGGAGGAGATTCATTTAACAATATACACTCACCTAAAGAATTATTAGGAACACCATACTAATACGGTGTTGGACCCCCTTTTGCCTTCAGAACTGCCTTAATTCTACGTGGCATTGATTCAACAAGGTGCTGATAGCATTCTTTAGAAATGTTGGCCCATAATGATAGGAGAGCATCTTGCAGTTGATGGAGATTTGAGGGATGCACATCCAGGGCACGAAGCTCCCGTTCCACCACATCCCAAAGATGCTCTATTGAGTTGAGATCTGGTGACTGTGGGGGCCATTTTAGTACAGTGAACTCATTGTCATGTTCAAGAAACCAATTTGAAATGATTTGAGCTTTGTGACATGGTGCATTATCCTGCTGGAAGTAGCCATCAGAGGATGGGTACATGGTGGTCATGAAGGGATGGACATGGTCAGAAACAATGCTCAGGTAGCCCGTGGCATTTAAACGATGGCCAATTGGCACTAAGGGGCCTAAAGTGTGCCCAGAAAACATCCCTCAGCTTGAATCAGTCGGCCCATTCTCCTCTGACCTCTAGCATTAACAAGGCATTTTCGCCCACAGGACTGCCGCATACTGGATGTTTTTTCCTTTTCACACCATTCTTTGTAAACCCTAGAAATGGTTGTGCGTGAAAATCCCAGTAACTGAGCAGATTGTGAAAATACTCAGACCGGCCCGTCTGGCACCAACAACCATGCTACTCTCAAAATTGCTTAAATCACCTTTCTTTCCTATTTTGACGTTCATTTTGGAGTTCAGGAGATTGTCTTGACCAGGAACACAACCCTACATGCATTGAAGCAACTGCCATGTGATTGGTTGACTAGATAATCACATTAATGAGAAATAGAACAGGTGTTCCTAATAATTCTTTAGGTGAGTGTATATGCCAGAAAACTGCCACATTACATCAGAACCCTACTCCAGCTCCTGGCTGGAGTACATTTCAGTCTGGCACATGGACAGCAAAAGAGACCAATAAATTGGTCAGATCTTCCTCTAGTGAAGTTTTCACTAAGATTGCATGTGAAATGCCAGTAAATGCTCTCTAATATCTGTAAACAATATTTTACATTCAACTTTTGCCTCTTTATTCGTTTGCATCCCAATTATAAAAAAAAATCAGACTTCTGAAGGCACACTGCCTGACTGCAAGTGATTCACGGAACCCATTGATTTAGAGTTTACAGTTTTAAGTCATCTTTAGGTACCCATATGACCAAAAATGTTAGTTTAAAAACACAGCAACTCCACTATTGTTATTGGCATTTTGTATGGCATTTCCCGTGTGGTATAAATGACATAACTATATTCTGCAGGTCAGTATATTTACAGCATTACCAAACGTATGTAGTTTATTTTACATTATTCCACTTTGCACAATAAAAACACTTTATTTTTTAAACCTATTATTTAAAGGCTATGGGCACCTTTGGAAGCAATTTTTTTATTATTGTATTGTACTTATCTTGAGCTAAAAGTCTTTTTTTTCAATGTATTAAAAACTTTCAGCCCCTTTCTCTGTACAACCTTGAGATTCTCTAGTACCAGACTCTGGGTTGATACTGTTTCACATCAGGCAGCTTAGCTGAAAGCTCCTTATTGCATATCTCCTGACCTCATAAACACTCATTATATCTCAATTCTTATATTACTGATACGAATGTGGCTTAAATAAGTATTTATGAGATGTATGAGTAATTCAAAGATAAGGGATATACATAGCTGACAGATAATGGCTGAAAGTGAAAGTAAGATGTTTACAGCTAGGCATAGTTAACCCTTTATGACAAAAACTTCTGAAAATGTTTTTTTTTTTATGCTTTATTAAGTAAAATGTAAGAATACATAAATCGGAGGTGTAACCAAAATCTTCCAAAAAGTTGAATAGATATATTAACAACAGGTGGGGGATCACGAACCTCCAATAGAAAGTATTATTAATAAAACATAACATGTCAGTAAGTCAATGGAAAGTTGCAGATCATATGGTAATTCAACAATTATCACTGTTCTGGAGCGAGTCGGACATTAGTTATCCAGCGATAGGCCCCATTCACACGTCCGCAATTTCGGAATTGCGGACCCATTCATTTCTATGGGGCAGCACGATAGTATGGAGTTCCGCACTTCTGGTCCGCAATTCCGCTCCCTAAAAAAATAGAACATATTCTATTCTATTAGTGCCGGCAATGTGCGGTCCGCAAAATGCAGAACTCGCATTGCCGCTGTCCATGTTTTGCAAAACACACACGGATGTGTGAATGGAGCCTTATATGCGGGTTTGAGCAAGGATGACGGCAGCATGTCGGAATATTTTCCATAAGTGTTAATATCGTATTTTGGGCTTACTGTACTCCAATGCCTCTATAAGTTTTCCAGTTGTGCCAGATTTTTGTGAATTTGTAAATCGATCTCTTTTCCCAGGAAGAAATTTCTTCCAATCTGTATATCTGATCTACTTTAAGTAACCAATGTTCGCTAGATGGGATGTCGGAGGAGAGCCAGTGCTTTGGAAGGAGAAGTCTGGCTGTGCTGATTAACCGCCTCCAGACCGCCTAACGCAGTATCCGGTCCGGAGGCGGCTGTCTCAGGCAGAGTGACGCATCGGTGCGTCATCTCGCGAGACGCGAGACTTCCTGTGAATGCGTGCACACAGGTACGCGCGTTCACAGGAACTGCAGGTAAGCGAGTGGATTTACAGCCTGCCAGCAGCGATCGTTCGCTGGCAGGCTGTAGATGCAATTTTTTTAACCCCTAACAGGTATATTAGACGCTGTTTTGATAACAGCGTCTAATATACCTGCTACCTGGTCCTCTGGTGGTCTGAATGGTGCCTTACAGGGGGGTGATCAATGACAGGGGGGTGATCAATGACAAGGAGGTGATCACCCCATATAGACTCCCTGATCACCCCCCTGTCATTGATCACCCCCCTGTCATTGATCACCCCCCTGTAAGGCACCATTCAGACGTCCGTATGTGTTTTACGAATCCACGGATCCATGGATCGGATCCTCAAAACACATATGGACGTCTGAATGGAGCCTTACAGGGGGGTGATCAATGACAGGGGGGTGATCACCCCATATACACTCCCTGATCACCCCCCTGTCATTGATCACCCCCCTGTAAGGCTCCATTCAGACGTCCGTACGTGTTTTGCGGATCCGATCCATGGATCTGTGGATCCGCAAAACACATACGGACCTCTGAATGGAGCCTTACAGGGGGGTGATCATTGACAAGGGGGTGATCAGGGAGTCTATATGGGGTGATCACCCCCCTGTAAGGCTCCATTCAGACGTCCGTATGTGTTTTGCGGATCCGCAAAACACGGACACCGCGGATCCGCAAAACACATACGGACGTCTGAATGGAGCCTTACAGGGGGATGATCAAAGACAGGGTGGTGGTCACCCCATATAGACTCCCTGGTCACCCCCCTGTCATTGATCACCCCCCTGTAAGGCTCCATTTAGAAAAACTTTTGGTACAAGTTAGCGGAAATTGATTTTTTTTTGTTTTTTTCTTACAAAGTCTCATATTCCACTAACTTGTGTCAAAAAATAAAATCTCACATGAACTCACCATACCCCTCACGGAATCCAAATGCGTAACATTTTTTAGACATTTATATTCCAGACTTCTTCTCACGCTTTAGGGCCCCTAAAATGCCAGGGCAGTATAAATACCCCACATGTGACCCCATTTCCGAAAGAAGATACCCCAAGGTATTCGTTGAGGGGCATATTGAGTCCATGAAAGATTGAACTTTTTGTCACAAGTTAGCGGAAAGGGACACTTTGTGAAAAAAAATCAATTTCCGCTAACTTGTGCCCCCAAAAAAAATCTTCTATGAACTCGCCATGCCCCTCATTGAATACCTTGGGGTGTCTTCTTTCCAAAATGGGGTCACATGTGGGGTATTTATACTGCCCTGGCATTTTAGGGGCCCTAAAGCGTGAGAAGAAGTCTGGAATCCAAATGTCTAAAAATGCCCTCCTAAAAGGAATTTGGGCCCCTTTGCGCATGTAGGCTGCAAAAAAGTGTCACACATGTGGTATCGCCGTACTCAGGAGAAGTAGGGCAATGTGTTATGGGGTGTCTTTTTACATATACCCATGCTGGGTGAGATAAATATCTTGGTCAAATGCCAACTTTGTATAAAAAAAATGGGAAAAGTTGTCTTTTGCCGAGATATTTCTCTCACCCAGCATGGGTATATGTAAAAAGACACCCCAAAACACATTGCCCTACTTCTCCTGAGTACGGCGATACCACATGTGTGACACTTTTTTGCAGCCTACCCCAAAACACATTGCCCAATTTCTCCTGAGTATGGCGATACCACATGTGTGACACTTTTTTGCAGTCTAGGTGGGCAAAGGGGCACAAATTCCAAAGAGCACCTTTAGGATTTCACAGGGCATTTTACACATTTTGATTTCAAACTACTTCTCATGCATTAGGGCCCCTAAAATGCCAGGGCAGTATAACTACCCCACAAGTGACCCCATTTTGGAAAGAAGACACCCCAAGGTATTCCGTGAGGGGCATGGCGAGTTCCTAGAATTTTTATTTTTTGTCACAAGTTAGCGGAAAATGATAAAAAAAAATTCTTACAAAGTCTCATATTCCACTAACTTGTGACAAAAAATAAAAAAAATCTAGGAACTCGCCATGCCCCTCACGGAATACCTTGGGGTGTCTTCTTTCCAAAATGGGGTCACTTGTGGGGTAGTTATACTGCCCTGGCATTTTAGGGGCCCAAATGCGTGAGAAGTAGTTTGAAATCAAAATGTGTAAAAAATGCCCTGTGAAATCCTAAAAGTGCTCTTCTTTGGAATGTGGGCCCCATTGCCCACCTAGGCTGCAAAAAAGTGTCACACATGTGGTATCGCCGTACTCAGGAGAAGTTGGGCAATGTGTTTTGGGGTGTCATTTTACATATACCTATGCTGGGTGAGAGAAATATCTCGGCAAAAGACAACTTTTCTCATTTTTTTATACAAAGTTGGCATTTGACCAAGATATTTATCTCACCCAGCATGGGTATATGTAAAATGACACCCCAAAACACATTGCCCAACTGCCGAACCTCTCCTGAGTACGGCGATACCACATGTTTGACACTTTTTTGCAGCCTAGGTGGGCAAAGGGGCCCACATTCCAAAGAGCACCTTTAGGATTTCACATGGCATTTTTTACACATTTTGATTTCAAATTACTTCTCACACATTAGGGCCCCTAAAATGCCAGGGCAGTATAACTACCCCACAAGTGACACCATTTTGGAAAGAAGACACCCCAAGGTATTTCGTGATGGGCATAGTGAGTTCATGGAAGTTTTTATTTTTTGTCACAAGTTAGTGGAATATGAGACTTTGTAAGGAAAAAAAAGTCTGAAAGTGGGTTTAGGACTACATTAAAATCCCCTCCAAAAATTGAAATACCTTTTCTGAAGGAATCTGCTACTTGTATGGCTTCTTTTAACCACCTTATACCCGAGGTCGAATTTATGAGCAGGATGTTGGGGATTCTTTGACCCCTATTTTTGTTTTATTTAGTTAATTTGTCTTTAGATCTTTTCTAAGGTAGGAACTGTTTAAGAAAAAATTTTGAGAAACAGCTGTTGAGAAGGAGCTATGTTTCATCGAATATCTGGCAGAAGGCAGTCTGAACTCGAAGGGGGCACATCACTCGTGGCATATTTTCCCTACAACAGCGGGGAATCTGTGATGTAATCAGCTCCTTTTGATGTACTCAGCTCTATAATAAGGTCTGTCGTTATTCCTTTTTGGAATGTTAGCAGTTACCATCCCTGGATTAAGTATGTTACCAAAAATTTTTATATGTACTCAGCTATTATCAACCCCCTGAGAACCGCGTTGGGGTGTTATTAGCAACTAATTACTATAAAGGAATACTCTGTTACTATCTTTTCTATCTACCCTCCATCCAGGGGAATTTCTATAATTCAGGGCTTCCTAGGGTCAGATAGGGTAGGTACGAGGATGGGGAAATCCCACCATTAGGGATTGTCCCTGGGCTGAGGCCTAGTTAGGTCATGTACAAGGAAAGTTTTTCCTTTCTTCTCCCTGGCACTTACATCATTGCCCCAGGCATCCTAGTCCTGCCACTATTACTGCCTTAGGTTTTGTCTTTATCTAAGCTATTTACACATTCCATCATTGGGATTATCCAGTAGATGACACACGCTCAGTGGTAGTTGGGCCACATCTTTGCCCATGTATATTTAATATCATTCACCTAGGCACATTGGGCGATTTTTATTTTTATCTTTATTAAAAGTGAAGTTTTAAGGGTCCTAAAATAATTTATTTTGATGTTTCTGCATTTTATTCAGAACCCCTTTAGTTGTGCTCCGCCATCCATCAGTATGGACACCTGGAATTGCATAGAAAACAAATGCAAAATAGCAGAAACTTATAAATTTGAGAAGGAAGCTCACACAACTTCGCTAGAAACGGTGACAAGACCAATGGTAGATACATTTAGAGAATTAAATATATTTTTTTAAATAAACTGGGAGATGGGAGATCAAGTCACTCAATCAGTATGTGGAGAGTGGCCTGATACATATATCACTGAAAAAATGTGCACCACAATAATATGCGACTGACCATACTGGCTAGACCCTCACACTGATGTTAAAAGCTGAGATTTTAGCCAATATATTTCAGTCAGGAACACATCGGAGCCATGCGCACCCCTCAAGGTGTCTAAGTGTGGTGTGGGTCCTACCGCTAAACTACCTATCGTGAGTGAACACAGTCTGATAGGTGCTAAGGACCTGCACACAGCCAAACTCCTACATACCTCCATAGTAAGATCACTAATACAATAGGAGGGAGGAGGAGGCTGTGAGCCCCACCTATAACAGGCCATGTGACACAGGATACCAGGTGCACCAGAATGTTACCAATGACAAGCATTAGCACATTCAGTACATGTAAACAAAAATCACTGAGTAAAGTGGTCTGATACCCAAAGGACTGATGCTAATTAAGAATCCAGCATCAGACCTTATTAATGAAGAATTTAACAATGAATGGAATTCTTTTCTGAACAAACAATCTATTATGTTGGTTCAAATGATAATCAAAAGGAGAACGGAAATCCTAGATGAAACTATAGGACAAATAAGTAAAATCAAAGATATTATTGACACTTACACACAAAAGGACGAATTTCATGACTGGTAAGAACAAATATGTAAAGGACTTGATAAATTAGAACAAGAAATAATTTTGAAAAAAACAAAGACATTTAGGTATAAAAAAATGAGGCAAAAACAAGGGGCAAGAGGGATAGATTACAAACAAACAGATTCAGACCTAAACCATGAGAAATACAAAGGTAAAAATAACAATCAGACAAATCATTATTATAATATTCCAGTAACCAACTAATTTGAAACACTCAATGGGTCAAATTCTTTAGACATAACCCCACCTCACCATCAAACACGAAGTCGGCCGACACAATACCAACACAAAGAGAAGAGACCACAAAGACATCAATCCTCAACACATGGATACAATTTGAGACACAGGTACAACGAACAAAATGATGTGAAGATTCCATCACCAATACGGACACACAGAATAACACATTCACCACTGACAGAATATTATCGGGAGCAGACTCACTTGAGAGACACGAACCAGTATCACAAACCATCACATTCACACGACAACGGAAAAAGATACGCAGAGGAGTGAGATATAAGAACACTCAGAAGACACCGAACACATCATTAGATGATATAATTATCAATTTAAGTAAAACATCACTTACGGAATCACAAAAGAAATTATTAAATAAAGGATTAAAATTTTCACCTACAGTGGGTCTAGACAATTTCAACACCTATATTGGAATAAAAAAATGTATTTTAAAAATATGTCTGAAAAAATATTACATAAAAAATCCTATAACTGAGACCGACGTTGACCCCTCTAGATACATTCACACAGAATTAAAACAAAGATCTAAAAAATACCCAAGACAAGAAATAGCGACATTTCGGAAATGTATAGAATCAGACATTAGGAAATTGAAAGTTAAAACAATGCAAAATAATTTATCTAAGCGGGATAGAGAAGTCATAAAACAACCCCAAATCAGAAGAGATAATAATTAGACCAGCCGATAAAGGGAGGGCCATCGTTGTCCTAGACTCAAAAGATTATGATCAAGAATGTATGAGACAATTATCCGACACTGCTACATACAAAATTCTAAAAAAAGATCCAACACAAGACCTTTTGCCCAATGCTGTAAAAAAGGTCTTGACCAAGGTATATTAAAAGAACTGGAACACTCATTAATCATGAAGACTGAACAGAGACTACCAATCTTTTACTGTTTGCTAAAAATTAACAAAAATCCGATAAACTCACCGGGAAGACCAATCATCTCTGGAACTGGGTCCATTTCATCAAACCTATCTCAATATGTAGGCATGATTCTTCAACCGATAGTAACAAATGCATTTTCATACATCAAAGACACTACAGACATCAATGAAACATTAGAAAAAATACACTTAGAAGAAAACTGGATTTTGTGAACAATGGATGTGAATTCACTATACACAGTAATAGATCATATAAGGAATTAATGCTCTAAAAAACAGATTACAACAAAATGGTAATATTCATACAGAACAAATAGACTTTTTAGCAGAAGGTGTGGAATATATACTTTCACATAATTACTTCTATTATGGTTCTGATTTTTAGCTACAAACAAAAGGGACCACTATGGGTATCAGGTTCGTCCCCAGCTACGCCAACCTCTTTATGGCGCAGTGGGAGAGTGAGGTTATTTTGCTGAGGCTGGGGGAGAGCCTGGCACTATGGCGAAGATACTGTACATATACTACATTATATTCATTTGGTCTAAGTCAGAAGAGGATTTGAATAGGTTTATACATGAGATAAACACAAATGATAAAAATGTAAGTTTCACCACTAATATAAGTAAAGAAAAGATAGATTTTCTTGATATAACAATTAATGACATGACATGACCATAATCTAATTTGTAACACATACCAAAAGTCATTCGCACAAAATAGTTACATATTGTTTACCAGTTGTCACCTACCTAGGTGGCTTATAAACATACCTAAAAGTCAGTTCAGAAATCTAAAAAGGAACTGTACAAACAAAGATCAATTCGAAGAAGCACATCATTTGAGTAAACAACTTCTAACTAAACAGTACCCCTCAGAATAAATAGAGACGTCACTCAAAAAGGTTAGAAATATGAAAAGAGAATCTTTTTTTAAAAGAAAGACAGAATGAAAGAATACAGATGACTCCTTACGTATTATCCTCCCCTTTAATAACCACAACAGGAGAATAGAAAAAGTAATATTTGCTGATACCAAAGATAATATACACAAATGCACCTAATCTAGGCCTTAAAGTTTCCCCTACATGCAAAAAAAAAAAAAAAAAATAGAGAAAACACAGAACTGGCTTAGTCAAAAAGGATTCTTCACATGTGGAGTATGTAATAATTGTAAAGTTACAAAATTCCCCCCAAAAACTACTAATATACAATCCACAAAAATACGTATAATTTAGAAATTCAAGAAAATCTGACATGCAATTTCACCAATGTCATCTACATCTTGCAATGTCCAGGTAGGAAACAATACATTGGCAGAACAAAACGGATAAAAAAAAAATGAATATCAGAACATACTGTATGAATAACATTAGAAAAGGCTTTGAACAACATTCCCTATCAAAACACTATAATGACCCATCAACACTCACCTTTGCAGCATTTGATAAAAAAGTACAAAACACTTGGATGGTGGGGGGGGGGGGGCCTTATTTCGAGATTGGAATCCAGGTGAATTTTAGAAACCTTGATCCCCAATGGTCTCAACACCGAAATGGAGTTATTTGGGTTATTTGGCTTTCTTGGACTTGGACGCGACATCGAGGTCAGGCTGTCTACTAGCAAATCGATCTCGTCTCTGGGGGGGGGGGGGACCCATGGGGACCCACCCCCCTCCTCCCAATAGCTCCTTCTCAGCAGCTGCTACTCAACATTTCTTCTTAAACAGTTCCTACCTTAGAAAAGATCTAAAGACAAATAAGATAGGGGTCAAAGAATTCCCAACATCCTGCTCATAAATTTGACCTAGGGTATAAAGGATACAACAAGACATAATATACCTCATATTGATTTATTTCTCTGAACCAACATTATAATTACCTGTTGAGGAAGGGTTGAAATATATGTATATATATATATATATATATATATACATGCGAACACGTGTGTGTGTGCATGTATAATATATATATGCATACATAAATTATAGGATGATGTGCGCAGATGTGCCCAACATCTGCGCACATCTGTCCTTAGTATTCCACAGGGGCTCATTGTGGCCCCTGTGGGGAATATGTGCCCCCTTATATGTCCCTTTTATATATATGTGCCCCCATATGTGTCCCCTTATAATCATATATCCCCTTATCCATGGGCCCCATTGATGGGGAAAATGTCACCTAAAACCAGAGGTATCAGTGTGAATGTGCCCCAAGCATTCACACTGATGCCATCTGGTTAATTGCATCAGAATGACCAGACAAGAGTCCAGTCATCCTGTATGCTTCAAAGAACTCCGATTCAATAGAATCGGAGTCCTTTGTATTAATTATCTCCAGCGGCGCTGGAGATAATTATGTATAATAGGAAGAGGGGAGAAACCTCCACTCCTTCTATTATGTGCATTCCGGCAGAGCAATTACTATCGCGCTGCCCGGAATGCAAAGTGCTACAGGCGGGAGATCAAAGTCTTCTCCCGCCTGTCAAGCAAGTAGTGCGGCCCCGATGCGCTCGTGTGGACACGTGCGGGCTGGTGCAGTGACGTCATCTCACTGCGCCGGCCCACGTGCCCCTGACCAGCAGGCCCTGCCCTGGGACAGAAGAGTAGAGCCGCCCCCCCAAAGAAGACCCCTGAAAACGAGCATCCCTGGAGGGGAGTATCATCCCCGCTATCCCATCAACGATATATTAACCCTTACCTACCCTATCCCACCAACGAATCCCTACGTGCGCTAACCCTTACCTACCCTATCCCACCAACATACCCCTCTGATTAACCCCTATTTGCCCTATACCTACCCCTATTAACCCCTGTACCACCAGTCCCCTGTCCTATCCCTGCAGGAGCATCCCTGCTCCCCTTTCTTGCATTACCCCTGCTGTACCCCTGTAACCCTGTGTCTATGGCCTGCATTAACCCCTTCAGTGCTACTGTTAACCCTTCATTCATAGGGATAGTTTAGAGTCAGGTTGGGTGGGCTGCTAATGTGTATGTGTGTGTATTACTTAGAGTTTGTGGGTGGAATTTTGGATTGCGTAGTGTAGTTTAGTACTGTATTTTTAGTACTGTATTGTTAGTGCATTGCGTGCGTTGTGTACTGTAGGTGTTAATAAATATTGTGTGTTATTTGTACCTACTGTGTAACATGTGGTTATTAGCGGTACTTAGTTCAGTAAGGCGCATGCAGCTAGTTTAACGGGTAATGTAAAGCAAAGGAATAGTGTGTTATTATTTTGAAGGCATAAATAGGCGGAGTCATTTATTGGTAATTAATATTCTCCCTTTACATTACCCTAATTGGTAATATTGGTAATTAATATTGGTAATTAATATTCTCCCTTTACATTACCCTAAATTCGATTGTATAAATATAGAAACACCAATATGAGTTCAACAAAACATGGTTGATACCGTCATGGGAAAAACGCATAAAAAACGCAGCTAAAACGCAATGTTTATTTTTTTATTTTAGTCTGTAGCGTCACCCATATCTGAACATTCCTTTTCAATTTTTCACATTCGATGCATAACAAGATGAAAAGATGTGATTAGAGGTATTTAAGTGTATCACTATTGTCATTAATATATGTACCATCATTTCAATGTTCCTGTTAGATGTTATCTTTTTTATATGCTATACTATATAGATAAGAATTATCAATGAAAAGTTACATATGACATATGACCACAATGTGACTATTTGGATCCCATATACATTATAATTATCATAGGTATTTAATAGAAAATCCATTCCACTTCTTTAATCTAACTAAATGTTGCTCCACCCTCATATGGGGTATAAAAAAAAAGCACAAACAAGAAACAAAATGATAACCAGCCACTGATGAAGGAGCAGGGTCTCTGAAACGAAAACATATTGACAGGAGCAACAACACAATATGTAACCAATTCTTCTACCAAAATAGAAGATATTCAGGTAAAGCGCTATAATAGAAGTCTGGCACAAGCATCTAAAACGTGGAACGCCACGTGAGACACCGAAAAACACGTGACACTCTGTGCAGCAGACTATCGGCGGACTGCCATACACACAAGAGCAAGCCTCGACTCCATGGTAAAATACAACTATTTATCTATTGGGACATACACAAATACTAACAACTTGGTGTCTGCTTGGAGAAACACAAACAAATCTATTATCATTCTCCTACTTAGAAGCTAGCACAATGACACAGCGACATAGCTGTTTCCAAAAAGTATATACTTATGCCTGTGTTCCATCTTTTTGCAATTACAGTGGGATGCGAAAGTTTGGGCAACCTTGTTAATCATCATGATTTTCCTGTATAAATCGTTGGTTGTTACGATAAAAAATATCAGTTAAATATATCATATAGGAGACACACACAGTGATATTTGAGAAGTGAAATGAAGTTTATTGGATTTACAGAAAGAGTGCTATAATTGTTTAAACAAAATTAGGCAGGTGCATAAATTTGGGCACCACAAAAAAGAAATAAAATCAATATTTAATAGATCCTCCTTTTGCAGAAATTACAGCCTCTAAACGCTTCCTGTAGACAGTTCCAATGAGAGTCTGGATTCTGGTTGAAGGTATTTTGGACCATTCCTCTTTACAAAACATCTTTAGTTTATTCAGGTTTGATGGCTTCCGAGCATGGACAGCTCTCTTTAAGTCACACCACAGATTTTCAATTATATACAGGTCTGGGGACTGAGATGGCCATTCCAGAACGTTGTACTTGTTCCTCTGCATAAATGCCTTAGTGGATTTTGAGCAGTATTTAGGGTTGTTGTCTTGTTGAAAGATCCAGCCCCGGCGCAGCTTCAGCTTTGTTACTGATTCCTGGACATTGGTCTCCAGAATCTGCTGATACTGAGTGGAATCCATGTGTCCCTCAGCTTTGACAAGATTCCCAGTCCCTGAACTGGCCACACAGCCCCACAGCATGATGGAACCACCACCATATTTTACTGTAGGTAGCAGGTGTTTTTCTTGGAATGCTGTGTACTTTTTCCTCCATGCATAACGACCCTTGTTATGGCCAAATAACAAAATTTTAGTTTCATCAGTCCACAGCACCTTATTCCAAAATGAAGCTGGCTTGTCCAAATGTGCCTTAGCTCACCTCAAGCGGCACTTTTTGTGCTATGGGCGGAGAAAAGGCTTCCTCTGCATCACTCTGGCATACAGCATCTCCTTGTGTAAAGTGCGCCGAATGGTTGAACGATGCACAGTGACTCCATCTGCAGCAAGATGATGTTGTAGGTCTTTGGTGCTGGTCTGTGGGTTGACACTGACTGTTCTCACCATTCGTTGCTTCTGTCTATCCGAGATTTTTCTTGGTCTGCCACTTCGAGCCTTAACTTGAACTGAGCCTGTGGTCTTCCATTTCCTCAATATGTTCCTAACTGTGGAAACAGACAGCTGAAATCTCTGAGACAGCTTTCTGTATCCTTCCCCTAAACCATGATGGTGAACAATCTTTGTCTTCAGGTCATTTGAGAGTTGTTTTGAGGCCCCCATGTTGCTACTCTTCAGAGAAAATTAAAAGAGGATGGAAACTTACAATTGACCCCCTTAAATACTCTTTCTCATAATTGGATTCACCTGTGTATGTAGGTCAGGGGTCACTGAGCTTACCAAGCCAATTTGAGTTCCAATAATTAGTTCTAAAGGTTTTTCATCAATGAAATGACAACAGTGCCCAAATTTATGCACCTGCCTAATTTTGTTTAAACAAATATAGCACACTTTCTGTAAATCCAATAAACTTCATTTCACTTTTCAAATATCACTGTGTGTGTCTCCTATATGATATATTTAACTGACATTTTTTATCGTAATAACCAACGATTTATACAGGAAAATCATGACGATTAAGAAGGTTGCCCAAACTTTCGCATCCCACTGTAGAACTATTACCACACATAGAAACATAGAATGTGTCGGCAGATAAGAACCACTTGGCCCATCTAGTCTGCCACACTATGACAATATCATCTTTTCTAATGGACAGCATAAAATAATGAAAAGGCTTTAATTACAAAAAATCATGTCTACCAAATGTTAAAACATGTTCTCTGATTGCTAAATTATTTTTATGAACTATTAGGATGTACTCAGCTTATTGGATACATTTCTAGGATTGTGACGAAATTTGCTCCCGTGCACACGATCAGTGCCGCTCCAGGACATATGGCCCGCTTTAGGAGCGAATGTCTCATAGAGCATATGGTCGTGTGCATGGGCCCTTATTCTATTTTTTTGTTTGGTGCGTGTGTGAGTTGCTGGGGGGGGGGGGGGGGATTTGTCACCAAAACCGTGTTTTTAGTATTTTTACTTTTGTAATAGTGAAGACTTTTTTGTTTTTGTTAATTTATCTTTATATAAAACATTGGGAAGGGGGGTGATACTGTCTATAGCTTGCAGTACATGGCAGCCTCCCCTTTCTGCCCGCTGTTCCGCCATGTACTAGTGCTCATTATGGCACATATAAGCGCATACCCTCTGCATATATATAAGTAACAAAATAAGCAGTAGTAGAAGGCAGAACAGCAAGCAGGGGGGCACAGACAGGGGCCAAGGGGGTACAGACAAGGCCAGGGAGGCACACACAGGGGCCAGGGGTGCAGAAAAAAGCCGGGGGGGCACAGATAAGGGCCAGGGCCCAGAGGTGCAGGCAGGGGCCAGGGAGGCGCAGACAGCGGCCAGGGTGGCACAGGCCAGAGACAGGGAGGCGCAGATAAGGGCCAGGGGTGCAGATAAGTGTCACAGAGGGGGCAAAGATAAGAGCCAGGGCCCAGGGGCGCAGACAGGGGCCAGGGAGGTGCAGACAGGGGCTAGGGGGGGCACAGAAAGGGCCAGGGTGGTGAACACAGGGGCCAAGGGGCCACAGACAAGGGCCAAGGAGGCACACACAGGGGCCAGGGGTGCAGATAAAGGCCAGAGGGGGCACAGATAAGGAACAGGGGTGCAGACAGGGGCCGGGGGCACAGATAAGGGCCATGGCCCAGGGGCGCAGACAGGGGCCAGGGAGGTGCAGACAGGGGCCAGTGGGAGCATAGAAAAGGCCAGGGTGGCACACACAGGGGCCAAGGGGGCAGAGACAAGGGCCAGGGAGGCGCAGACAGGTGCCAGGGGCGCAGACAATGGCCGGGGGGCACAGATAAGGGCCAGGGCCCAGGGGTGCAGACAGGGGCCAGGGAGGTGCAGAGAGGGGCCAGGGAGGCGCAGCCAATGGGGGCACACAGGCAGCGGGCACAGACATGGATGGACGATGGAAGGATGACCCCAATGTCACCGGCGCCGCACTGTATGTAAAGGGGCCTGGCCTGAAAAACTGTATTAAAGAGGACCTTTCATGGGTCTGGACTTTGTTAACTAAGTAGCAGGACATGCAGAGTGGCGCCCAGGGATCTCCCTGCACAAACTATTATATCTGGGCGCCGCTCCGTTCGCCCTTTGTGGCCCAAGTTACCGTCTCCCGTGCTGTATGCTAATTACTACTATCGGAACACCAGGGAGGAGATATCAGCTTCTCTCCCTGGGCGTCCCTTCTCCCTGGCTGTAGCGCTGTCCAATCGCAGCACAGAGAAAGGAGGTTTTTTCTCCTCCCTGGCTGTGACGCTCTGCGCTGCGATTGGACAGAGCTACAGCCAGGGAGAAGGAACGCCCATTGAGAAAAAGGGATGTCTCCTCCTTCCTGCTCCGATAGTAGTAATAATCATACAGCGCAGGAGACGGCAACGGGGGCCACAGCGGGCGAACGGAGCGGCACCCAGATATAATAGTAAGTGCAGGGAGATCCCTGGGCGCCGCTCTACATGTCCTGCTACTTAGTTAACGAAGTCTGGACCCATGAAACGTCCTAGTCTTTAAATAATCTGACTGACACGCTGCTGGGCCCCTTGTCAGTCTCGGCCGCTTCTCCTGCTTCCCCGGTAGTTACGCCACTGATTAAGACCTTGCTCCCCTAAGGGATGCAGACTGGATGGTATTGGTTGGCATACTGGCACTGGAATAATAAAGGCTTGAATTACATATATTATTTTATGGCGATGTAGGAATAAGTAAATGTAGGAATAAATAAATAAAACTGACCCAACATAAGTCTCCCTGCACTGTCTAATATTCTTCTATTAATCATTTTCAGCAACACTGTCCCTAGCACATGAGTGCATGCTATGTCTCTCCCTACCCACAATGGCGAAGATCGCGCAGGATGAGGGTTTTTTAGGGCTGTGACATCACAGGGGATGGCTATCTGCGGATTGGCTGGCTGCACGACATTATGGGTAATCTTGTGCTCCGGGCTTGTCTTCTCTACACTTAGTTTCGCTTTGTAATGCGCGCACCAGCCATTTTAGGAAAACCTGATTAGTTACCACGAAGTGCAAATATGATTTGTTGCAAATCAAAAGTTTTCCTAAACTTCGGACCGAATTCTGCGTATCTCTGTATAGTATTGTCAGACTCAAGGCTTATAGCGGACAAAGAAGTCATCTTCATGTCAATTGTCCTATTCACCCTCTAGAAGTAGAATATTATTGCACTTCCTTCCCCCCATATATATTGATTCTTTCTCATAGCTCAAGCTATGAGTAAGAACCAGCGCATATTGGTTCAAAACATGTAAATGTAATGTATTACTGGTGGATGTCATTTTTTTAATGAATGTACAATAAAGCTGAAGTTTTTACCTGAAGATTCTGACACAAGTGCTCGATTTTCTACTTTCTGCATCCTCAATGCCATATATTGATAATTGTGTAAACAAGATTATTATGAATAATATATAACCACTACCATTTATTGTTTGATCATATCAAGGATTTTCCCAATATTCTGTCCTATAACTTAATCAAGGAAAGGAACAAGTGGAAAACTGCTTTCAGAAGTTGAGCTGGTGAACTATCGATACCTGATGATGCTATGCAATATCTGCATTTTCCCTCCAGCTGTTTTCTAGCAGTTCATATATATATGTTTTTTTTTAGGGATGCTCTTAATAAGTAGTTCTTGATCTACCTAATTAATATTTTATTCTACTTCCAAAATCTGAAAACTCATTGTTCCTATATCTGCTTTGTATTAATTTTGCTCTGACCAAATACTCCAAGCTGGAGAAATGTCTGTTTGAAAAATCAGAACTTCCATTCCATCTCTTCCTCCATTCAAATGGATCCAGCTATGGTTTCAGCTATTCAAACTGGCCTCAACCCCAGGTCTCAAGGGACTCCAGATTCCTGGGTTTTGGTTCCTTCCCTCACTGCTATAACCTAAACAGAGGCTTATACCTGGGACTGCCCAGACTCTGCAGTTCTAGCCTGCTGCCACCTCCAAACAAATTTCATCATCTCAGTTTTTTTATCAGTCACTTATCATTAATCAATGAGTCCTAAATTAGAGTTAGAGCAGTTGTTTTCCAACAGTCTGTGGGTAATAAATATATTCCATGTGGCTTCTTATCCCAGAATTTCTCTTCTGCCAAAATATTTCATTATTCCATTGAAAACCAATAATTACTGACAGAAAAATGTGCTTTTGAGCAATGGCGACATCTATTGGAGGGCTAAATATTTTTTGTTATTTTGTTCATTTACCACAAACATTTAGAGTTCTTCCAGCCAGCCTGTAAAACTTAAAGGGAATCTGTCAGCAGTTTTGTGAAGTGTTCTCTGCATTGAGCTGCATTTTAGCCCCTCTCCTCTTCTGTTTGTCTCGCTCTCCTTAGCTCCTCCTAAAGCTGCTCACAGTGTTCCTTTAATCCATACCAAGTAGGTGGAGTTATCCATTTGGCAAGAAACGTACAGTGGACACTCCATGAATGTGGACTCAATATCTCCTAATGAGAAAGTGAAAACTGAATTTTAGTAATGTTAGCTAAATTATTCAAATAGAAAAACTACAATTTTACATGGACACAGGTACTGTATTCAGATCCTTTGTTATGACACTTAAAATTTAGCTCTAAGGGTGTCCCATTTCTCTTAATCATCTTTGAAATGTTTCTACACATTGATTGGAGTCCAGATTGTGTGGAAGCACAGATCTGAAGAAGGATACAAAAATTTCTGCTGCACTGAAAGTTTGAAACAACTTGGTCACAGAGAGGTGACCAAGTACACAATAGTCACTCTGGTTGAGCTCCAAAGATCCTGTCTGTAGATGGGAGAAACTTCCATCTCTGCATTACTCTCCCAATCTGGACTTTATGGTAGAGTGGCCAGAAATAAGCCTCTCCTCCAGGGGCGTAGCTAGAACTGACTGGGCCCCACAGCAAATTTTTGCATGGTGCCCCCTCTTCATGACCATTCTGGCATTGCATGTGTGCATATGTAAGAGTGGGTTCACATCACCTTCTTACCATCTGTTTGACGTATACGTTAGAAAAAAGGGATACAAAAACTCAGCACACCACGCTTTTGTATCCTGCGGAGCCCAGCAAAACAGGTGTACTTTCTTTTACAATGTAATCTTATATATATGCCACTGTATGACATCAATCTGAGTAATCTGTCAAGGTATATATTTTTGTATATGTTAAACGCATGTACACAGCGGAGCAACATGGAAGAGAAGGGAGGCTGCCATGTACTGTAGGCTATATTAGAAAAGGCTGGTCCTGGTGGTCCATGGTGTGGACTGTGTTCTACAAGGCTCATTTACTCTACTGGGAAATACAGGCCACACTACAGCATAATATACTGGAATCTACAGTATACAATATGTAAATATATTAGCTCTCCAACCAAATAATAACACGCTGATCCGCTCTGTACTTGCGAGCTGCGCGGGCATGAATTTGGTCACTTCGCTGTGCAATCCCGTCCTGCGAGACCCGTGATTGTTCATCGATGTGACTGAACTCATGCCCGCGCTGCCCGCAAGTACGGAGCGGATCAGCAGAACAAGTACAAGGGGGGGTGGGAGTATGATTTGTGGGGTTTCCCAGGGTCCAATGAATATTAAAGACAGCCCTGGAATATCCAAATAAAAAAAAAATAATTAAAGAATTTAATAGGGCCCTGATTCCCCCCCCCCCCCCACTGCTTCTGCTCCTGGGCCCCTCCTCAGCTTAGGCCATGAAGCAGCCGCTTCCCCGATAGCTACGCCACTGCTATCCTCAGTAAAAGACCATGAAGACCTGCCTGGAGTTTGCAAAATAATCACTTAAGGAACTCTCAGACTAGGAGAAACAGGATCTTTGGTTGGATAAAACCAGGATTGAACTCTTTGGCTTCATTTTTAACTGTCCCGTCTGGAGGAAGCCAAGTACTGCTCATTACCTGCCCAATACCATTCCTATAGTGAGGCATGGTGGTAGCAGCATCATGCTGTGGGTGTTTTTTTCAGAGGCTGGGACAGGGAGACTGCTCAGGGTTGTGGGAAAGCAGAATGGAGCAAAGAACTGATATATTCTTAAATAATATATCTGGACCTCAGACTGGGCTGAAGGTTTGCTGGTCAACAAGACAAGTGTGTACCATTGTCTTGTTTACCTCTAGATACTCAGTTGGATCGGGCATCCTTCAAGAAAATATTTTGCCTCCATGGAACTCGACCTTGCAGTGTTCCTGGCTATGTTCCTGCTTGTTTCAATAACTTTGCTACAGCGCACCTGCCTCCAAACACAGACCATTCTGGAACCCCCAAACTAGAAATTCAACCAAGAAAGTACATTACTTTTTGAGGTGGTTAAAGTGAAGATCAAGGATATTCTTTAAGCTCTGCACCTCAGTCTAACCAGCCGCAAACGGACTGTGGCTTAGCGGATCCACTGCTAACGATTCTGTGCTGCAAGTCTGCTCAATTCCCTGTTACTTACTATCTTTGTACAGTGATGGGATGATGTGTTGTGTGCAACAGACCTAAGTCATCTAATGGAGTCCACTATGACATTAATGGAGTTTTCTGGGATTCTAATGCTGATGACCTATTTGCAGCTTAGGTCATCGATATCAGATCGGCGGGTGTCTGACACCTGGCACCCCTGACAATTAGCTGTTTGAAGAGAAGACTGTGCTCATGTGAGCGCTGCCTACCCTTCATTGTTTATGTGCTCGCCGTCGACATTGCAGCAGCGAGCAGGTATAACCACAAGATTCCATCCCTTTCACTTCTATTGGATGGCTCATTCCTATTCAAGTACGAGTGTATGAGCGCTGCCTTCTCTTCAACCAGCTGATCGGCATAACCTTGCATCACCTGTATGATGACCACTGTGGGTTGGTCAGTCTGGGAGGTCTGTTATAGTTTTGGATAACCCCTTTAAGTTGTTCCTTTGCATCTCTTTGGCAAAACATCAAAAACTAATTCATTTAAGAAGAACATTAATATGAACAGTGACAGTTGGTATTGGAGGTTAAGGTGACAACTGCAGGAGGTGTCTATTTTATAGATACAGAATAATGCTTAAATGAGGTCCAAGAAGAGATTTATTACTTCAAAGCAGAGTAGAATAATTTTACATTTCAGAATTAAATTTGTCTTGAGCAATCTGCCGTAAGTAGAACTTTTAGTCCTCGTCTTTCTACTTTTATAAAGTTGTGTTCTTTTTTAATTAGTGGCAGCACAAGGAGTCTTTAAATCTAGTCCTTGGAGTCCTAAAATTCATTAATGTACTAAAAATAGTTTCATGTCTAGTTGCTAATGATGAAGTTGTAATATCATCCAATCCTCATTAATAATAAGTAATTCAAAAGAGTATGTTTGTAGCTATAAAGGGTCACTGGGGCAAAACTGATCAACTTTTATGCCTAGTGCAGGGCCAGCTGAGGTAGCGCATGGGTTAGGAGTTTAAAGAAAATACCAGTATCCTGGTACTAGGCATATGTACCATCCCTGCACTAGGCATATGACTGTGTATTCGTTTTTCCTGGTGTTTTCTTTTAAGGTATACCGTTGTAGACTATAAATATACCATTGAGACCTACAGCATAAAATTATGAGTGATAGCACAGTAGTTGCAGAACTTCCATACACTAGCGAGTATTATAGTTGCTCCTTTAGGCTAGGACATGATTTTTCTAATACTTGGCAATTAGAGATGATTTTCCAGTGCTGGGCAATTAGACATACATACCAAAAAAGAAAAGAGAAACTGTGATAAGATCCCAAAGAATGCTGGTAATATGCAGCTTCTTCTCAGTGTGCTGGTGCTGGAAACTGAGCTGCAACCACTGCTCAAAAGGGTTACCTTGGAAACTAAATAGGAAATTATACTAAGCTCCCACCCCCATATATACATTACAGATGATGTGCACATCAACTTTTAATTGTATCAGATGAGACCGTATTGACTGGGAGACTAGAGAACCAGATTAATTGAAGGGGGTTATCCCAAGTCTCTCATGCACAGACATTGACAAAAGGCAAAAAGCCAAGTACGTGAACACCTACTTACAAGATGCATGCATAGGGAGAACAAGAAAAGGTTTCCATTCGTCTCAACTTACACACCCACGAGTGGAACATGTCCTTAGGTGCAACTGGCATATTCTGTCCGAATGCTTTCCAGAGAATGAGGAGTTTTAATCCCCTAATGTAATACAGGAGAGCTAGAAACTTACTGTAGGTGATCGCTCGGTACACCATGCAGACACCAGGATGAGCTATACACCTTCTCACAACAGATCAGCACGATAAAAGAAAATTCCTTCACACTCCCGAGGATGGGCAAAAGATACAGAATCAGGGGACATGGCATTTGCAGATCCAATTTTGTTATTTATGTACTACAATGTCCCTCTAGGTTGTTATATGTGGGTGAAACCACACAGGAATTTAGGAATAGGTTTAACCAACACCACTACTTGATTAGCAAACTAATGAATTCAACCGATCAAAAAGCCATGTTGGAATTCCCAGTACCTGAACACTTCTTGAACTCTCGGCATAACATTGCCCTACTGAGATTCTGAATCGTTGAAGGTGTCCCTCCCCAAATAAGGGGAGGTTACTAAAAATACTTGAATTAAGTTGGATCTTTGAATTGGATTCTTTAGAACCTAAAGGACTTAACAGGGAAGTCAAAATTCCATCTTCTAGGCGCTTGATGGAATGTTCTTCCCACAAATATAAAAGTGCATTTTTCATGTCTATGTATACCCAACTTTGGGTTTGATTTTGTATGTTTATACTCTAAGGTGAAACACTTGCGGAGCAGGGAATAGTAGGATCATAAGCTGAATATAAACTACAAATTGGCGTGGTAATGAAAAGCAGGAAGTGCTCAACCCCATATGCAGTGGTGCATCTATACCGGGGGGGGGGGGGGGGGGGGCAGATCCTACACTTGTACCACAATAGACATCCTACACAGGATAGCAAATGTGTGGATGTGATAAACAATAAAACAAAATAACAATAACTTTTACAAAGACAGGTGCACTCTGTGGTCTTACTAAACCCTCATACTGATGTAAATTTGAGAGATTATCCAAGATATCGTACTATGGAGGACATATCTGAGCCCGAGCACCACGCCAAGGTTTCTCAAGTAGCTCGGGACCTAACGCTAAACCTACCTGTGCCGTATGGGCAATACCAGGGGCCAGTGGGCGATTTACAGGAGAGTGAGCTCCGACTCACAGCAAACTCACAGTTACCTCCAGCATGCAGCCATGCTTACAATGGGAGCAGGAAGAGAGCTTTGAGCCCCATCCAAGACTGGCTGATATAGCCCAGGCCTCACATGTGCACCAGAATGTTGCCTGTAGATGGAAATAAAGGCACATTCAGACTAGGAGTTTTTACACCTCCAAACAATTCTATATATAAACTAAAAATTGGCGTGGTAATGGAAAGCAGGAAGTGCTCAACCCCATATGCAGTAGTGCATCTATACCGGGGGGCAGATCCTGCACTTGTGGTCCGCTGCTAATGGCAATCCCCAGCAAAAATGCATACAATGGAGGATGCGTGCAGCGGACCACAAGTACCACAATAGACATCCTACACAGGATAGCAAATGTGTGGATGTGATAAACAATAAAACAAAATAACAATAACTTTTACAAAGACAGGTGCACTCTGCGGTATTACTGAACCCTCATACGGATGTAAAATTGAGAGATTAGCCAACATATCCTACTGTGGACATGTCTGAGCCCGAGCACCGCGCCAAGGTTTCTCAAGTAGTTTGGGACCTAAACCATAAGCATAATACCCTTCTTAAAGGACTGGGTCAGCACTTATGATACCCCTGAGGACTGGTAATAACACCGACAATTTAGGTCACAGCTTAGCTGCAGTATTGACCCATCACCCTGCTCTGACAACCATATATACCCTCATACTTAGGCATCCACCCTGGTAACTCCACTGTTAATCATTTCCACTACAGGTATTCCTGCTAAACCTATGGGAATGGGTAGTTTTGTACCATAGGACACATGCATTTGGAGAGCCGATTTGCTAGGGACCCAGGACTGCCCCTCTCACGGGGAGCATCTTGGGTTCACATGTGTCAGGGGCTTCCAACATGATGGGCAAACCCCCTTACAGGGGATCTCGCCTATCACAATGGACCCAGCATGTGTAAGGACTAATATAGGAGAACACACTCGGAGAACTGTTTTGGTAAATTATTCACCAGGACTACTCTTGGGCAAGTTCGATCTCCTAAATGGGGTTCACACAGGGCCAAGAAGTATGTGGACTGCGACACAAATGGGCTGCTTACCATTTGGATTCCTTCAGGAAGGTCTGCAGTTTGTATGCCTTTTAATGCTGCAGCTCTCCTTAAATGTATTTGTATTACCCCCACGTTATGTCCATACTAATCTAACCATTCCCATTAATATTTCACAATTTGGCATTCTTGACCTAACACAGCGTTAGCACCTTCTGGATGCCATTAGTACTTGAACTATAACATAATCTTTCATTGCTTTATTCTTATTATTGTACAGTACTTGGCAAGGTTATTCAACAGAGACAGCTAGGTACTACCTTACCTAGCAACATTCAGTTCACCGCAAACTGCACTAATACTATGTATTGTCAACGTTACAAACTGCAATAATGCAATAACTCTGTTTGGCCCATGACGTAGGTTGCACATGCACACTTGTAACTTTGAGGCTCAAGGCCACACCACGCATGCAATGCTTTATTTAACTATACGCCCTCCGCTGATAAAAAAACAGTGCATACATTTATGCTGTTTATATAATTAACTTTATATTTACTTTTATTGTATTTTGCATAACATAATGTTATGCTATGTAAGTTATGCATGGAGGTGCATCCAGTATGTTGTGTATGCTTGGTAGTCAGCATTTCTGAAGCAGCTGCTCTTTGAGGATGGTGGTAGAAGGAATGCAGACATGGAATGTTTCCTAATGGTGAATTCCCATCTACATATGCTAAATGCAAAAGAACTTATATCAGATGTTAACTTGGTGACAAAGGTTTTATTTGCTGATAAACAACTCTAATGGTATATTTAGAGCATCTCCCCTCAATTTAACATAGTTTGTTCAGTATAAGAATACTGTACCTAACACGCATTTTCAGTCCACGGTTCCCTTCACATTTGCAAAGATATGTTTGCCAGAGTTCCAAAACCTTTAATACATTATTTTTTACTTTGTTCTCTAAACTAGTGTTTCTCAGCCTTTTCACATCAAGTAGCCCCTAGTGACTATATGTTCCAACCCAAGTACAGCATGTCCTCCAGATTTGATGGGAAGAAAAGTGCAGCATGCAGTGCTAATCTTCCTGTTAAAATGACAGACACCACATTCCGACCCATGATGGATGAATAATACTTTTTTTAAATTACATCAATGCTGCTAAACAAACTGAAGAATACACACCTATTACATCTAATTACTTCTCTGACTGTAGACATTCTCTCTCATCATCTTCTCCAGTTGGACCAGACCACCATGACAACTTATCTAGTCATTTGTGTTTGCCACACAGGCATCTTACATTCCACACTTTTCCATCATCCTTTCTACCTTCTCAGCACTAAATCCCAATCCTGGTGCTTCAGGTGTCGTCCTGCTGCTACCCTGGGCAGGGAAGACAGGTAAGTGAAGGTAAATTTCTGCCTAGAATGCCACCTCATTTCCTGTAAGGAGGAGCACACTTTTATATTAGGGCAAAAAAAACTTTCTCAGTGTAACTAATGAGTTGCTTTCATTGTGGAAGCACTCATTAGTACAGACTGCCTAGGAGAGGTGAGTACAGCACTGCTAGCCTGGCTTTATTTACTGTAGTCTGGTCCTATTCTCCAGTTGCCAATACTACACTTGGTCCTGACATCATACAACTTCAGGGCGTAGTGTGCACAGGATACAGTGCTGTGACAAGAGTGTGTTGAATCTCCAGAGTAGATTCAGAAGAGGAGAGGTATTTTTTGTGTGTGTGGTCTGAGGTCTGTATTTAGGGGTTGGAGGAATGGGGTGGAGGTTATAGGAGGCAACAGGGCTCTCTGTGAATTTAGTCTGTGGTTTCTTTAAATTTAGGGTCTGATCTGGGGTCTGTATCAAGGTGTGGGCTGATCTGGGTCTAAATGAATTTGGGGACTGATCTGAGGGCTGTATTTATTTTGAGGTCCGCTCTAGAGGTCTATATTAATTTTGAGGTCTGTGTTAATGTTTGGGTATGTCTGGATTTCTTTATTAATTTTGAGGTTTGGAGGAAATTTTGGGGTCTAGTCTGGAGGTAATAATTTTGGCATCTGGAGTTCTGTAATAATTTTGGGTTTTGTGATCTGAAGGTCTAGTCTGGGAGTCTGAATTAATTTTAGGGTTTGTCTAGAGGTCTGTATTAATTTTGGGGTTTGGGGGTCTATAATAATTTTGGGTTTTGTCTGAAGGTCTGTATTAATTTTAAGGTCTGATCTGGTCATCTTTTAATTGTGTGGTCTTATCTGGGGTCTGCATTAAGAAGGTGTTATCCAACCATGTAAAAAAATAAAATAAAAAATTTAAATGTCGGAAATGTCATAAAATAATAAAAATTATGATATCTTTCTGCTACTCTCTTTCCACTGCTTCCCATGTTTGCGCTGGAACGCAGTTGAATGTGAAACAGCCCCATGCAAATGCTCTAGCAACCAGGGATGAATGATAGAGCAGTTTCTTTTGCAGCAGAGAGAAGAATCGACATCCATATGGTATATTTTTTATCATCTGTGTTTTTATTATTTTGGATAGCTATAAAAGACATCCAATATGGTCATGTCATAATACAAACAAACCCCACATGGGACATCAAAAATCAATGGATAAACATGACATATCAGTAAACAATGTATGACCAGTATTACATCATACCGGTATGTACAATCTGTTGACAGTGTGTTAATCAACATACTTATTGTATACCAAAAGATTAGTAACTTCGGTACATATAAAGAACTAGTAAGAACGAGGGAGAGGATATGTATGGGCAAATAAGGTGGGGGGGGGGGGGTACAAGAGTATCTCAGGAAACTGTTTCACACAGCATTTTCAGGAAGAAAAGTTGGCGCGTGTTTCCCTACAATATGATGATTTCAGCCATGCATTCCAAATAGTGAGAAACCTGTGGTGGGCACGACATGATCTACTGGACATCTCTTCGAACCTACAAATTTGATGTAGCTTTTCGAACCAATCATTGATAATGGGGGGGGGGCAGTATTAAGCCATTTCAGGGGGATTAGAGACTTGGCGGCTGCTAGGAAGTGAGTAATCAGAGATGAGGAAGATTGACAGAGGTCTGGCAAGGGGCAACCCAGTAAGACCAAGGCCGGAGTCAACGTTAGTTGTGTGCCCATAATATCTCTTATTATGCGCTCTATTTCAGATCAGAAGGGGCAGATAACCGGGCAATCACACCAAATATGGGTGTGTGTACCTACCTGAGAATTACATCTCCAACACTGACTAGTGGAGGATAGACCATGTGTATAAAGGAACTCAGGGGTTTTATACCAACGAGCAAGAATTTTGTAGTGAGATTCTTGCAAACGTATACACCTTGAGTAGCCATGGGAATTTTGAAGAATTTGATTAACTTCCAGCTCAGTGAAGGAAAGACCCAACTCCTTTTCCCAGGAATGTACCCAGGGCTACTCAAGTGTTTCACGCTTCTCACTGCAGATAGTACTTTAGAAAGCTTATTGAACTTGGGGACTGGAGATGATAGATCTAATTTAAAATCAGTAAGGTCTCTGAAGGGATAATTAACTTGTAGAAAGTCTCTGCAACACCTGCTAAAGTGCGAAACATGTGAGAAACGTGAGAGCGAGGTTTGGAAGCAATGCTTGTAATTCTGTTCGGCTGGGAATCCCTCCGCTCGGGAGTAAGTTTGAGACTGGAATGTGTGCTAGTTGATCCCACATAGGTTTAGAGGTCAGAGATTCTCTACCAACGACCACAGGTATTAGGCTGGAAGGAAATAATGGCGAAATCTTAGGAGCTAGAGAAGGTGATAGTGAAGCCCAGGCGTTACAAGCACCTTAAAAAGGCAAGTTAATGTCAGATGGATTATATGTGTTGCGCATTTTGGGGGGGATCCACATATCACGTATTAAATCTCCTTTGTAAGCCCTTGCAGACCAACGAGATATGATTTGCCGTTCAGAGAAGGTAGTCAAGTTGATCCATCTTCTCAGTTGAATCGCCTTGTATAATGTTTGCATGTCTGGAAGACCGATACCTCCATTCCTCAGAGGTCTAGTCAGACGAGGGCGTCAGAGATGCGCCAGACGAGGGCGTTTCTGTTTCCACAGATAACTGGAGAAAAGTGATCTTATTTTGGTAAAGAAGGCTATTGGTAACATTTGTAACTTGTACAGGACTTTGGGGAGGACATATGTTTGAATGACATTTTTCCCACCGATCCATGAGATCAAAGGGCTATCATAGTCCGTAAGGATTTTTTGGATTTCCGTAAGGAATTGCCTAAAGTTCATGTCATATACTTTATGTATGGAAGAGGGAATGTGTACACCTAGATATTTGAGGGAACAAGGGGCCCACACGAAAGGCGAAACTCCCTTAACTCGCAAAAGACTCTGTTTTGCAAGGGATATATTCAGTAACTCCGATTTTGTGACATTCACCTTGAAGTTTCCCCCGAAACCAGACAGGGCAGCCCAACCTCTGGGTCAGGCAATAGAAACAGGAGGTCAGTAGTGAGAATTTTGTTCATTTTAGAGAGGCTTGCACGTTGATAAACACTGGACTAAGAAGTTGAGGAATCAAGTGAAGGGTTCAAAGTGACATTCAGGTACCCTCCCAAGATTACCGGACCATCCGCAAACAAGTTTGTCTAAGGCGTCTAAAAGCCAAGGTATCTGTGCATGATTGGGGGCATACAAATTTGCTAAAGTAAGCTTGGTAGTATATATTTGAGCCCTCAGAAATAGTACCCTGCCCTCTAGGTCTGTGTATTGTTGCAGAATTTTGATAGGGATAGATTTGTGTACTGCTATACAAACTCCCTTAGAAGCTGAGGAGGCGTGACATGAATGGTACTAGTTTGTGAAGTGTTTGGAGGGTAGTTTGGGGATTTTGTTTTTCTTAAAATGCGTCTCTTGCAAGAAGAGAATGGAGGCTTTAAGTTTCCTGAGCATGTCCAATATATGATATCTCTTGTTAGGGGTATTTAAGCCCCTCACATTGAAGGTTGCACATCTGATTTCACTCATACTCCTGGATACTCCTTATAATGGAGAGAGCAAGAATGCAGGAAAAAAGGGGGGGTGTTTAATGAGGGAAAGGGTAAGGACCCACCAGCTCCTAGTAAAGGCAGGTAGTAGGAAGGCTAAAAAGGAGGTCAGGGAGAAGACTAGGTGGGGGGACGGGGTGTAGTAACAAAATGAACTTCAAGGCTATGAAGCCAATTAAAGGATAAATTTGTGTCTCAAGGATGGGGGTGAGATAAGTGTTCAATATACGAACAAGCCTTGACCTGTGGTTTACAGACACATAACATTATGCATAACATAAGTAACAACTTGCCAATTAGAATAAACCTTAGCTATAGTATCAGCATTGCTTTAGGGGGGAAAAAGAGATAGAGGTTGGATTTAGAGGGGGGGGGGGGGGGTAGAGTGGGTAGCTGCCATACTTACGGAGCAGGATTTGATATCTCTGTTGCATTATTCCAATCACATTAAGGTATCTACAGCACTACATGCATTATGCTGCCTAGACTAACCAATACTATTGGACTGATATCAAATGAGATGATTTGAAGGGAAGGGGAAAACAGAGGGGGGGGGGGGGGGGGGGTACCTAAGACAGAAGTAGAATGGTTTCCAATTAGACTGTGATGTTCCG
Source organism: Bufo gargarizans (assembly GCF_014858855.1). Taxonomy (NCBI): domain Eukaryota; kingdom Metazoa; phylum Chordata; class Amphibia; order Anura; family Bufonidae; genus Bufo; species Bufo gargarizans. Next base: position 213,397,070 of record NC_058084.1, read on the forward strand.
TTTTCTTCTCCAGAAGCGGTAATCATAGCCTTAGCCTAAGGGTCATCAACATCATACCAGCGAGCCACTTCAATACACTCTGTCACTATCGCATAGTGACAGTGTGTGGATTAGAGGAATGGGGGAAACGAAACATCGCATCTCTCATATACCTTGTATATAACCTCAGATTGAGGGAACTCTTTACAATTGCATTTATAACATTGTTGTCACGGGGCACCAAAGGCGCACTCAGTCTCCCATCAGCCACAGACCTGCTGCTTAGCTTCAGGAGCGAGGATCTGTGTTTGGCCTCGTTCCCAGGGTGGCTTTGCTAGCTAGGAGGCTCCCTGCTTCTAGGTCTGCCTTGAGCGCCGAGCTGATCACTTGGTGCTCGACTTGTCTGTCTGTCAGTCATGTGATGCTGGCCACGTCACATGACCCTCAGACCCCACTATAAATACAGGCAGCCTGCTGGCCACAGGTTGCCTGTTAATTCTAGGTTCCTGGCTATTTGTTGGACTTCTGAATACTCACCTGATCCTGTTCCCTGACAATCCTTTGCCTGCTCCTCCTGTACTGCGCATCCGTCCTGGTATTGTGACCTTGGCTCCCACCTGACTACTCTTTGCGGACTCCTCTGGTACTTCTCTACTCTCCTGGTATTTGACCCTGGCTTCTCCTGACCATTCTTTGCTTAACCCTTTGTACTGGGTAGCTCTCTTGGTTCTGACCCGGTCTGTTCACGTTCCGTATTTTGTCTTGTCTGTCTTCCCTGCACATATCCTAAGTAAGGGACAGTTGTCCTCTGTCATCAGGACTTGTGAGGCAAGTAGGCAGGGCCAGGGGTGAGGGTGGAGTGCAGTGGTCACTATCCTTCCCCCTGTGTGTGTGTGGACGAGACTGTTACAATTGTCTAAGTTGGTCTAAAGCTTTTCTCTTGTATGATACTGGGGTGCTTATGACTTTTTGATCGCTTGGTATTACACTTTTTATGATGTGACAAAAAAATTGCGCTTTTGACACAATTTTATTTTTTATGGTGTTCACCTGAGGGGTTAGCTCAGGTGATATTTTTATAGAGAATGCCGTTACGGACGTCGCAATACCCAATATATATAATTTTTTTAATTATTATTTACGGTAGGTAGGGTATCATTATTGCGAGATGAGGTGACGGTTTGATTGGCACTATTTTGGGGTGTGTATGACTTTTGGATCGCTTGCTATTACACTTTTTGTGATGTAAGGTTACAAAATGGTCTTTGACACCATTTTTATTAGATTTTTTTTTTAAGGTGTTCGCCTGTGGGGTTAGGTCATGTGGTATTTTTATAGAGCATGTTGATATGGACGCAGCGATACCTAATATGTATATTTTTTTTTTTACATTTAACAAAATAAAAGCATTTTTGAAACAAAAAAAAGTCATGTTTTAGTGTCTCCATAGTCTGAGAGACATAGTTTTTAAATTTTGGGTGCGATTGTCCTATGTAGGGTCTCATTTTTTGCAGGATGAGGTGACGGTTAGATTGTTACTATTTTGGGGGGCATACACCTTTTTGATCGCTTGGTGTTGCACTTTTAATGATGTATGGTGACAAAAATGGCTTTTTTTGACACAGTTTTTATTTTAATTTTTTATGGTGTCTATCGGACAGGGTGGATCATGTGATATATTTATATCCCCTCTGCAATGCATTAAAATATGTCTGTATTGTAATGCATTGCCTGTTAGTGTATTACACTGAGTCATACACTAACAGGTTGCCTAGGAGACCCAGTCTGAGAGTGGATCTCCTGGGCACCCGTAGAAACAAAAAAAAATCATGTTTTAGTGTCTGATGTATGGTGACAAAAATGGCTTTTTTGACACAGTTTTAATTTTAATTTTTTTATGGTGTCTATCGGACAGGGTGGATCATGTGATATATTTATATCCCCTCTGCAATGCATTACAATACGTCTGTATTGTAATGCATTGCCTGTTAGTGTATTACACTGAGTCATACACTAACAGGTTGCCTAGGAGACCCAGCCTAGGAGACCCAGCCTGAGGGTGGATCTCCTGGGCACCCGTAGAAGGCAGGTCCCTATGCAGTGCAAGGCATTAGTCAGTCTCTGCACGGCATTGGGCTGCCTTGTCACACATCGGATCCCCGCCACAGCAGCGAGGGAACCCGATGCGCTCCTTCATCCGTCACAAACCACTTCTATGTCGCGGTCAGCGCTGACCGCGGCATAGAAATGGTTAATCTGCCGGCATTGCTGTAAACAGCGATGTTGGAGGATACAGCAGGGGCCCGGCTATCAGGGACTGCCGGACCCCTGCAGTGATCGGGCAGGCGTAGCTCCTGCACCCGCCCAATCAGCCCGCCGTGCATTTACGGCAGAATGCGTTCTGGCACAGCATCCCCCTCCATACATGCATGCCATTTTGCGTTAAGGGGTTAAGGACACTGCTTGTCTTGCAGGAGCACACAGCATTATACTGATTTAAAATGCTGTGTGTCTTTACATGACGTTACTTCTACAGAATTAGGCCTCATGCATACAAATGTATTTTGTATCCGTCTCCGTAACTTTTTTTTTGCGGGACAGAATGTGGACCCATTCATTTCACTGGGTCCACAACAAATTCTGACAGCACACAGTATGCTGTCCGCATCAATATGTCCGTTCCATAGCCCCACAAAAAATATACAGCATGTCCTATTCTTGTCTGTTTTGAGGACAAGAAAAGGCATTGTTACAATGGATCTGCAAAAAAAAAACAGATGCAACACGGATGTCACACAGAGGTCATCCATATTTTTTATGGATCCGCATTTTGCATGTGCATGTAGCCTTATACTGACATAATGCTGTCAGTATAATTTAGTAGATACGGGTCACACAGAGACACACAGCATTATAAATCAGTATAATGCTGTGCGCTCCTGCAAAACCAATAGTGTCCATAACAAGGTATCATGTTCACACAAAAAGCGTGATTTCCGCACCGGACCCACTTGTCTGAAACAGGCCTTAGTGTGCAAACAACACCTACCCAGGCTCATATATATTTGTAACCAACTCATTTTACTTACTTGATGATTGCTGCCATCAAAGCCTGTTTACCTAACCCTGTTCATTCTCTTGTGTGCAGATCTCTAAATTGATGCTTTTTTACATGATGAATGGGTAGCCTTAAAAACATCTTGTGCATTTATTTGTCGTTGGTATCAACTTATACTGTACATGATGGTAACAGATGATTATCCATTCTACTGTTATGGGGAAAAGATGTAGTATAATCTCTCACTGCAGGAAGATGTCCCTTATTTTATAGTTAGCAGTAGGCATGTGCCTTGGTGCCAGCAACATCATAAAAGGGGTGAGTAGGATCAGCTGGAGAAGAATGAGGGGAGTGGATCAAAAGAACCAGTATTATTTCACCCAGTAAATAACATCCATTGAGATGGAAAATTATTGTGATCATCCTAATAACTTTCAGATCTTCTTTCAGTTATCTATTGTATTGATCTTAAGAAACAACCTATAACTAATATGATCAATGGTCTTTCATTTTATAGCTTCTATGCAAATTTCCATGTAGCCTTTTGGATGTAACAACCTCCATCAGATCTCACCTATTTTTAAATCTATAGATTGAGATGATGTGTAGTCCAGAACCCCCATCTACTATTCCAAGTGGGTATTGTAAGTACAGTGGATAGAGACATCCACATAGATTAGTTTGTTCTGTGATATACCTTGTCATATAGTATAACTAGTTATAACTGGAATATGGTCTACCTGAAAGGTTCTAAAAAAAAGATCACAGTTTATAGATTAAACTGATCTAGGACCTCTGTGTATCCTCTTACGTCAAGTATTTAAAGGGCATCTGTCAGCAGGTTTGTACCTATGAAACTGGCTGACCTGTTACATGTGTGCTTGGCATCTGAAGACATCTGTGTTGGCCCCATGTTCAAATGTACCCACACTGCTGAGAAAAGTGATTATTTTTTATATATGTATGCAAATGAGCCTCAAGAAGCAATGGGGGCGTTGCTGTTACTTCTAGAGACTCAGGTCTCTCTGCACCCTCTCCACTTTGATTGAAAGGCTTAGCAGTGTAAATGTCATCACAACTGGCCCAGAGCATAAGGGCACAGCAGTTGCAGAGAGAGCAGAGCCGCTAGGAGTAACAGCAAAAACCCTGTTGCTCCTAGAGGCTAATTTCCACATATTAAAGCTTTATTTTTCTCAGCAATGCAGGCACATATGAACAGGGGGCAAACACAGATGCCTTCAGCTGCCAAGCACACATGCAACAGAACAGCCAGTTTACAAATCTGCTGACAGATGCCCTTTGAATGTCTCAAAGGTATATAAACATCATAGCAGCAAAATCACAGCTCTGTCTAGGCAAACCCATATACAGTATTCACATTCTAAAAATGAGTACAGTTTTTGTTCCTGTGTCTTAAATTTGACCAATTTTCAAAAATATTTTCTCACTTTCTCAATATGATTCTGTGATGCTGTAGAGATGGTTTTTCTACCTCTTCCAGCTTGATGAGCATCAACAACCCTTCTTCTGAGGTCCTCAGAAATCTCCTTTGTTTGTGTCACTCACATCTGAATGTCATCATACTTACTGAAAACACATGACTCTAATTTCACCTTCAAATTACCCTAAAGGTTCACATACTTGAAATTATGTGAAATTAGATAATTTTGCTCAAATAGATTTGTTATATATACAGCGAGGAGCAGAAGTATTTGAACACCCTGCGATTTTGCAAGTTCTCCCACTTAGAAATCATGGAGAGGTCTGAAATTCACATGGTAGGTGCATTCCCACTCTGAGAGACAGAATGGAAAAAAAAAATCAGGAAATCACATTGTATGATTTTTTTTTTTTTTTTTTTTTTTTTTTATAATACAAAAATTTATATCCATATTACAATTATAAAATCCTACAGTCCGTAAAATTTGTAATTTGCAACATGATTAAGAACAATTTCATACAAGTATCCATGCTTATGGAGACAACAAGAATACAAATGGAGATCTCACTTGCTGGGGGAAATGCGGGATACGTCCGTCATCCACAGCCTAATACGGCAAAACAACCACACAAAACATCCCACTTGACATGTTGTTGTCTATACAGGGGGAAAAAAAAAAAAAAAAAAAAAAAAAAGAAAAAAAAAAAAAGGTAAGGGGCCCGCAGCCCGGGCGGCCTCCGGGGAGCGAGCACGTGCCCCGCGCTCTCTCCCCCGATCATGGGCAAGAAATTGACAGGATTGACAGCCATATCACCATTCATCCGATACTCACATTGACCGTACGTAGCGGGCCTGCTGCAATCTTTGATCGCAAGCATTTCATGAAACAAGTTTGGGGGTCCAGCAGTCTTCTTTCGCAGTAGAAAAGAAAACTCTTACATATTTTGCTGCCTCATCCCCATATAGTTAGTTTAGGAGTTTAATGCCCGCCTTAACCGTACCACACATATATCCACCTTAGTGTCTCACATATAAAGGGACTCAACTTGAGTATCACTCGGTGATCACCGGCATTTAGGGAAAGTGTAAACATAAACACTACCTAAAACCGGCTCTGTCCCGCTGAGAAAACACCTCTTGGTGCCCATACAACGTGTGTCATATCACTGCCTGAAGTCGAGCCGCATGTCTGACAGAGAGAGCCGCGTCCCAGGGCACACCCAGTCGCCGGGCTGCCCAATATCCCGGGCTCCGGGTCCCCACCCATAACTGGCACGGTAATGTGGTTCGATTAAAAATCATAGTTTAATGCCGGAAGGCACCGCCATCCCCCAGCATTCCTAGAGATACTCCAGTACCCAAGTGCAGCTTCACCTCCTTAACTATTTATGATTCATATAGAAGGGGCCGGACTAATAGGATCATCCCCAGCCCACCCCGCCAAACCCCCCCCCCCCCCACCCCCACCTTGCAGGAAAAAAAAAAAAAAAAAAAAAAAAAAAAAGAACACAAATTAATTATTTAGGCTTGTCCCAGTCTGCCCACAATTTGCCCCACTTTAAATAGGATCCTCTTTGTTTATACAAAATCCTCTCGTAACTTTTCACTTTCTCGACCAAGCTTAACCAGTGGTTGCAGTCTGGAGCAGAAGAGCAAAACCATAATCTAGAAATGAGAAGCCTGGCCAAAAACATTACCTTGATCAATAGTTGGCGTTTTATAGGCGGGTAATTAACCTCTGATAAATCTCCCAGGACCCATATCCTGGGGGACAAAGGGACATCAATATTGAGTTTACGAGCCAAATTAATTTGGACCGATCTCCAATAGCTGCTCACCATTGGGCAATCCCAAAACAGATGTAAATGATCTGCCTCGGAATTGCCACAGCGTGGGCAGTCAGAGGAGGCTCTAAGTCCTCTCCTATATAACCACCTAGGTGTCACATATATTTTGTGCAAAATATTAAATTGTACAACAGTGTGATTAAAGTTGTGTGAAACGGATTTTAAACTTTCCCCTATATTCTCCCAATCTGGGGGACCCATATCTAAAAGTACAGAAGACCAGGATCTTTGTCCTGGAGAAAGAACACCCAAAAAAAATTCTTTCATTAAGTGTCTATAACAATGTGATATTTTAATTCTCGTGACAGTTTTTTTACAGAATAAATCATGTAAGAATTGTGGAGTATCTATAGAGAAAAGGTGACTATTCAAAGTAGTAGAAAGTGCTGACCTCAATTGAAAGTATGCATACCAAGCCACCTCGCCCAGGTTTGATCTTTGTCTTAGCTCCGTCAGAGACAGGATTTGTCCGCCGCTGACCACCTGATATAAGTACTGAACATTCTTAGTCCTCCAATACTGGCAACAACGCAAGTCCCCTAACTCCAAGAGCTTTGAGTTATGCCACAGTGGGGTACAAATAAGTGATGCCTTGACTCCACACCAGCTCCTTATAACTAACCACGTCTTTATAGCCATTCTGCAAAAAAGTGTATACCCAGTCTGTGGGTTTGCTAAATAATCGGACTCCAATACAGTAAAAAAATCCGAAAAACCTGAGTCTTTCACCACTTTGTTGCAGAAATGGCTACTTTCCCAATCATTAAAAAAACAAAGTTGAGAAGCCACCAAATAGCCCTTAAAATAAGGGAGGTTGAGACCTCCCTGATTATAGGGCATAGAAAAATAAAGTGCCTTCAGTCTCACGCGCTTCCTCCCCCATAATAGATCATTAATCATCCGCTCTATCAATCTAAAATACTTGTCCGTGATCCATACAGGCGAGTTGCGCAGGACATAAAGCACCTGGGGCAGCACTACCATTTTTATTAGAGAGATTCTATCCGCTCTTGCGGGCAGGATTTTTTGCCATATCTTAATTTTTAGCCTCAGCTTTTTCAAAAGGGGAATCAAATTGAGTTGTAAGAATTCCTGAGGTTCGGCAGAGACTAAAATCCCCAGGTATTTTATTGAATCGGAAATTGTTAGCTGGTTGTCCCAGTCGCCTCGCAGCTCATCTATAGGGAGGAGAACAGTCTTCTCCCAATTAATCTGCAAACCGGACGGAGCAGAAAAAGAACCCACCAAATCCATTATTCGAGGGAGAGTGGTTTCTGTTTGATGGACAAAAACCAAGATGTCATCTGCATAGAGGGATACACGATCATGCTTTCCCATTACACCAAAGCCGGACACCTGCGAGTCTTGCCTAATACTAACTGCTAAGGGTTCAATATAAATGTTAAACAAGAGGGGGGAAAGAGGACATCCTTGACGGGTACCTCTTCCTAGGGAAAAACTCTCAGAGATCGTATCATTGATCCTGATCCTGGCCACTGGAGAGCCATATAGTAACTGCACCATCGACATAAATCTCGGACCAAATCCCATTTTTTTCATCACCTCCCAGAGAAAAATCCACTCCACCCTGTCGAAGGCTTTAGTAGCATCCAACGACAGGATGGAGCGGGAGCTGCACCCCGGGGACTGAATATTCATAAATAACCTATGCAAATTATGATGGGTGCCTCTCTTTGGCATAAAGCCGTTTTGATCTGGGTGGATAATAGTGGGCATAACCCGCGAGAGCCTCCTAGCCAGAACTTTTGATAGTAGCTTAGCGTCAGTATTTAGTAAAGAAATTGGTCTATAGGAACTCATTTCTATAGGGTCTTTATCCTTTTTGGGAATTAGAACAATAAGGGCTTCCATCATAGAGCAGGGTAAACCCCCTCCCTGTATTGCTTGGGAAAAAACCTCTAGTAGCTGAGGGAGAATCACATCACTGTATTTGCGGTAAACCTCGTATGGAAGGCCATCCATCCCTGGCGACGAGTTCCCCGAGATAGATCCCAAGGCCTCCTGGAGCTCCGAAAGAGACAACTCCTCTTCCAGATACTCTATTTGGGTTTCACTTAAAGTAGGAAGTGGAATCTTCTTCAAGAACTGCGTCGCCAGATCAGATGACAAGCCAGGAGAGGAGCTATATATGAGAGAAATATTTTAAAAAGGCATCTCTAATTCCTTCTGGGTCTGTTATAATTTCCCCCACTGTGTTACGAATCGAGACAATAGATTGATTTTTCTTATCTTGTTGTGTAATTATCCTGGCTAGAAGCTTACCAGGGCGTCCGGACTCCGAAAAATATTTTAAACCCTTAAAGAATACTCTATGGTTTGCTTTCTCTATTATATATTTCTCCAAAGAACAACTGGCCTTCTGCATCTCTTCCCTATTATACTCGGAAGGTTGGCTGGTAAATCGTTCAGTTGTGTCTGCAGCAGCCTTGACCAGTTCCTCCTCTTTTTTCTTAAATGTTCTCTTTGCTGCAGCAATCTCACTTATAAACACCCCCCTCAGATATGCTTTCAGGGCGTCCCATACTATATTGATGTCAGCAGAGGGGAAGTTCACCTCCCAAAAGGAGGATATCAATAGTTTAATAGGCTGAGGGTTATCCATAATAGTAAGCCAGTATGGATTCAGCTTAAATCCTAGCCCCCTATTATCCTTATTCTCCCCAATGCAGACCTCAACCAGCATGGGCGAGTGGTCCGAGACTGTTCTTACCCCATATCGTATCTTCCGGATATTGCACAAGTTGCTCTCGTTAGTAAATGCTAAATCAATCCTAGACATTGCTCTACCACCCCGGCTAACACAAGAGTATACTCTCTTTCCTCCGCCAAGATGTTCCCATATATCCACCACTCCAACCTCCGAGCAAAACTGTGGCAACGGTGAATTACATAAATTCCTCCCTCGATCTACATCTAATGTAAATCTGTCTCTGTTCGGGTCCATAACCGCATTGAAGTCCCCCATCAGGACTAGCCGGCATTCTGGCCTCCTTTCAGAAAAAAGCATCAACTGGGTCAGTGGGTACATTGAAAAAGGCGGAGGTATATAGAAGAAGGCAAGAATATAACTATGCCCATGCAGCTTACCATGCAGAAAGATAAATCTGCCCTGATCGTCTATGTAAGATTCTATAAGGATAAAGTCCACAGAATTATGAATCAGCACTGAAACGCCCCTAGAGGAGCTGCTAAAAGTGGAATGGTAAGATTGAGAGTACCATCCCGTTGTCAAGCGGGACACAGTTTCTTTAGTGAGATGAGTTTCTACTAAACAAATGACTGCTGGAAGGTATCTTTTTAATGCATCCATAATAGCTTGCCTTTTGACCCTTTCCCCAAGCCCTCTAACATTCCAAGTTACAATTCTAGTGGCCATCCTTCAGTACTACGGAAACAGACACGGGACAAACCAAAGGAAAAAAAAAAAAAAAAAAAAAAAAACCCCTTCCTGCAAGGTGGGTTCCCTTTCCCCCCATCCCCCCTCTCTATTGATCCGCCCAATCAGCGAACCTCTAACCTCTAGCCAATCTCCCCCCTCCCCCGCTCCATCCCCCCTCCAACATTTCAATCATAATAATGCACGATTTCAAATATCCCTTTGCTCCATCCAGTCCAGCGCTTGCTGTGGTGTTTCAAAAAAAAGAGAAGTCCCATTATGGATCACTCTTAATTTCGCTGGATACTGTAGGGAATATTTAATCCCCTTTGATGCCAGGCGTTTCTTTATCTCCATGAAATTTCTTCTTTTATCCTGAGTCTGCCGGGCAAAATCAGGAAAAAAGAGCAACCTAGTGCCCTGGTACTCAATAGGAGTACATTCTCTTGCTCTTTTCAGTATCATATCTCTATCCATGGATGATAATAATTTCATTAAGATTGCTCGCGGCGGCCTCCCTGGAATAGGTTTCCCTCCTGGGATACGATGGACTCTTTCTATCTGAAACATGGAAGAAAAATAGTCACTGCCTAAGTTATGCAAGACCACATCTTTAAGTTGTTCCTCTAAGTGTCGGCCTTCCGCTCCCTCTGGGAAACCAATTATACGGACGTTGTTTCGCCTTGATTTTCAAAGTCCTCTAGCTTATTATGTAGTGCTTGGTTTTCTGAAGCAAGGGACAGAGTTTTGGATTTTAGTGTGTTAATATCGGTTTGCAAAGAGTCCACAGTTTTTTCCACATTAAGGACTCGCTCGCGGATCTTTACCAGGTTCTCTCTTATTACAGAAATGTCACTCTGTACAGACCCTAATTGGATAGACATCTCCTGCACTAGAGTGCCATTGTGCTCTACAGCCGAGAGAATTTTATCCAGAACAGAAGGGTCATGTTCAGTTCGCATCTGAGCGGATAGGTCCTCCCCCCCTGCTTCTTGGTCTACCTCCGCTAAACCATCCTCAGAAAATTCGTCGGTTTGGGGAGTTTTTGCAGATTTTTTCGGATTAGCAGAGGACTTTGTTTTGGCTAAGTTCTTTTCATTTAGGAAGGGCGACTTCAAGAACTTATCAATTTTATTTTCTGGGGTCTTAGAGCCCAGCTTTGTTACAGTAGAGTCAATCGACCGTCGTTTTGGGGCCATTCTTTTTTCCTTCTCTCTTTTTTTTTTTTTTTTTTTTCTTTCCCTTCCCGACTCTCCTTTCCGGACTCTTTTTTTTTTTTTTTTTTTTTTTTTTCCCCTTTGCTTTAATTTAGACTCTTCTTTATGTCCCCTTTACTTCTTTCCCCTCTGCTCCTATTCCTCCCTTTTTACTTCTCTTTATTGGCCCTTTCCTTTATACTCTTGTCCCTCTATTCACCCCTTTAACCCTCCCTCTCCACCACCACACAGGGAAGGGGAACACCAAATTTCGGCTCTGTGCAGCCGGAAAACTTAATCAAATAGCAGTAAAGCCACGATAGTTAATTTCTCACGTGGCCCAACGAGGGAGGCGAGGATCCTCAGGATGAAAAAAGATCCAGATGACAAGTGGCCACTTCAGGGAGGAGGAAAACTGCAGGCAAACGGTTTTCAGGTGAAAAAATGAAAAAATCCCACCGGTCACCAGCAGGGGGAGCCAGCAGCAAGCGAACCAGAGGGCTGGTGAACAGCTGAGCAGAGAACTCCAATCCGAGCACACCCACACCGCAGAGGAGAGAAGGCAGCAGAGAAGGGAGACGGACGATCCGGACGAGAGAAGGCCCAGCAGCAGGAACACAGAAGAGGAGACCAGCGTCAGGAACCGGAGCCAGAGGCCAGAGAGGAGCAACAGGAGCCAGCAACCAGCAGCCAGATCGGTAAGTAAATCGCAGGGCCCCCTGCACTCAGAACCGCTAACGGCACTGGAGCATGGCAGCACGCTGGGGGCAGTCGGCGCTCAGTCAGCGCCCTGGATCAGACGGAGCCGGGAGCTTGGAGGGGAGGAGGCATGCAGGGGGAGAGCGAAAACGTGACGTGTTCACGTCATCACGCTACCCCACATTGTATGATTTTTAAAGAATATATTTGTCTTGCACTGCTGAACAGACGTATTTGAACACCTAAGAAACAGCAAGAATTCTGGCTCTCAAAGACCTGTCACTGTGGCTTTAAAAAGTCCACCTCTAATCCACTCATTAATCTAACTTGGTAGCACCTGTCTGAGCTCTTTAAAGACACCTGTCCATCCCACAGTCAGTCAGATGCCAACTACTACCATGGGCAAGAGCAAAGAGCTGTCAAAAGACACCAGAGACAAAATTATGGACCTCCACAAGGCTGGAAAGGGCTACGGGGCAATTGCCAAGCATCTTGGTGAAAATAGACCAACTGTTGGAGCAATTGTTAGAAAATGGAAGAGACTAAAGACGACTATCAGTCTCCCTCGGACTGGGGCTCCATGCAAGATCTCACCTCGTGGGGTATCACTGATGATAAGAAAGGTGAGGAATCAGCTCAGAACTACAAGGGAGGAGCTGGTCAATGACATAAGGAGAGCTGGGACCACAGTTTCAAAGGTCACTGTCGGTAGAACACTACACAGTCATGGTTTCAAATCATGCATTGCACGGAAGTTTCCCCTGCTCAAGTCATGACATGTCCAGGCCTGTCTGAAGTTTGCCAATGACCATCTGGATGATCCAGAGGAGGCAAGGGAGAAAGTCATGTGGTCAGATGAGACCAAAGTAGAACTTTTTGGTCTAAACTTCACTCGTGTTTGGAGGAAAAAGAAGGATGAGTTGCATCTCAAGAACACCATCCCTACAGTGAAGCATGGGCGTGGTAACAGCATGCTTTGTGGGTGCTTTTCTTTGAAGGGGACGACTGCACTGTATTAAGGAGAGGATGAATGGGGCCATTTATTGTAAGATTTTGAGTAACAACCTCCTTCCCTCAGTCAGAGCATTGAAGATGAATAAATTCTTTAAAAAATCATACAATGTGATTTCCTGAATTTTTTTTATTTTTATTCTGTCTCTCAGAGTGGAAATGCACCTACAATGTGAATTTCAGACCCCTCCATGATTTCTAAGTGGGTGAACTTTGCACAAAATCAAATACTGTTCAAATACTTCTGTTCCTCACTTTATATACATATATATATATATATATATATATATACTCACCTAAAGAATTATTAGGAACACCTGTTCTATTTCTCATTAATGCGATTATCTAGTCAACCAATCACATGGCAATTGCTTCAATGCATGTAGGGTTGTGGTCCGGGTCAAGACAATCTTCTGAACTCCATACTGAATGTCAGAATGGGAAAGAAAGGTGATTTAAGCAATTTTAAGCGTGGCATGGTTGTTGGTGCCAGACGGGCCGGTCTGACTATTTCACAATCTGCTCAGTTACTGGGATTTTCACGCACAACCATTTCTAGGGTTTACAAAGAATGGTGTGAAAAGGGAAAAACATCCAGTAGGCGGCAGTCCTGTGGGCGAAAATGCCTTGTTGATGCTAGAGGTCAGAGGAGAATGGGCCGACTGATTCAAGCTGATAGAAGAGCAACGTTGACTGAAATAACCACTCGTTACAACCGAGGTATGCAGCAAAGCATTTGTGAAGCCACAACATGCACAACCTTGAGGCGGATGGGCTACAACAGCAGAAGACCCCACCAGGTACCACTCATCTCCACTACAATTTGCACGAGCTCACCAAAATTGGACTGTTGAAGACTGGAAAAATGTTGCCTGGTCTGATGAGTCTCGATTTCTGTTGAGACATTCAAATGGTAGAGTCCGAATTTGGCGTAAACAGAATGAGAACATGTATCCATCATGTCTTGTTACCACTGTGCAGGCTGGTGGTGGTGGTGTAATGGTGTGGGGGATGTTTTCTGGGCACACTTTAGGTCCCTTAGTGCCAATTGGCCATCGTTTAAATGCCACAGGCTACCTGAGCATTGTTTCTGACCATGTCCATCCCTTCATGACCACCATGTACCCATCCTCTGATGGCTACTTCCAGCAGGATAATGCACCATGTCACAAAGCTCGAATCATTTCAAATTGGTTTCTTAAACATGACAATGAGTTCACTGTACTGAAATGGCCCCCCACAGTCACCAGATCTCAACCCAATAGAGCATCTTTGGGATGTGGTGAAACGGGAGCTTCGTGCCCTGGATGTGCATCCCTCAAATCTCCATCAACTGCAAGATGCTATCCTATCAATATGGGCCAACATTTCTAAAGAATGCTATCAGCACCTTGTTGAATCAATGCCACGTAGAATTAAGGCAGTTCTGAAGGCAAAAGGGGGTCCAACACCGTATTAGTATGGTGTTCCTAATAATTCTTTAGGTGAGTGTGTGTGTGTGTGTGTGTATGTGTGTGTGTGTATATATATATGCGGTCTTTATCAAGCATACAACCTGGTGTCATACAGGGGTATAAATACCCAGAATACATAGCAATAAATCAGGTGATAATCATTCAATCAGAGAAATATATAAATATAAAAAACTGTGTAGAAATACAAACAATATATCCGTGGTATGAATAATATATCAATAGTGGTATACATAGTGTATTCCATAGTGTAAATCAATAATAACCATAATCCTCACATAGGTGTACCCTAAATTGTGTAAATAAGACTCATTATAACAGTGTAACACCACCTGTGTACACGTGGTAACAATAATCATAATTAATAAAGTTAAAAACTCACTCAGCAGTGACGGGATTACGGCATCCTCAGAATCAGACTGCGCATGCCCGGAGACCTGGCAACGCTGCCCAAACAGACGGAGCCAAGAGACGTCACACGGGTCACGTGAACGGCCACCCGATCACCCACATGACCCATGCAGCCATCACGAGACCAGCCCGGGGGCGGCGCTGAAGACCGTCACGCCGGCGGAGAGGGGCAAGAGCTGGAGGGCCAACAGAGCCAGCAATACTGGCGTAGTTGCCCCAGTAACCACAAGCCACCCACCGCAGGCAAAACGAGACCAGGCCAGAAACACAGGGCTGACACAGCCAGAATAGAGCAGGAGGGGAAGAGACAGGGGGCACAACATTATAGATAAAAGGTCAAAGACCAGTAAAGAGGGTGTCAAAAATAAAAACAAACAACGGTCGCTGTAATTCAGGTTAAGAGACAGAGTGATCATGGTATATAAAGTATCTCAGCACTTCAACATGTGTGCCATACAAATAAAGAGAAAGAGGGGAAAAAAAGCCATTGGTTATGTCATTTCCATGAGCATCACCATAGGCCCAGAACGGGTCCGAGGTCAAGGACACGTCCATGCCCAAACACTCCAAAACCAGATATCTCCCCTAAACTCTGGAATAAGATAAGTGAGAACCACCACTCTTAAAGCAAACAACCCCAATATAGTTGACAATAATAATTTGTGTTTGCGCCCCATGAATCCCCTCCATCCCAAGATATAAAAGGAGAGACGTAGAATTCTGCGTCCACCATCCGTAAACACCGCCGCAAAGGCATTGATAGAGAAAATCTAAAAAAAGGGAAAAAGAGAGATGAGTGTAAAATTAACTGTAAATCCAGTTATCATGATTAATTATAAGGTAGATGACAACAATTGAATTCACACGTCTTGGGCACACCGAGGAAAGGATCAAGAGAATACTAAGGAGCCCCATCCTATATCACACTCCATTTAAAATCGACATTAAGTCCACCCGGTCTCAGAGTGCTAAGTCGATGTATCCATCGGAGCTCTCTCTGTTTGAGAGCCAATGTCCTATCACCTCCCCTCCTAGATGGAGTGATCTGGTCCAATATCATGAATTTTAAATCCTTCTCCCTATGATTGGCCTCAACAAAATGTTTGGGGACTGGGAGGTCTTTCCTCTTACGTCTGATTGAGAAACAATGGTTGTTTAAACGTGTTTTCATGTCACATGTGGTCTCCCCAACATATAGGAGACCACATGGACAGGAGAGCACATAAACAACATATGAGCTATCACATGTTAAAAATTGACCAATCTCATAATGGCTTCCTGTAACTGGCTTCCTGTAAATATTTCAATTTTTTGGGATCGACTACTTCGTCAATATGCAATCAGTGCGAGATCCTACATTAGGGATACAGGAGACTTTCTTGATAAAATCTCCGATATCATGTTGCCTGATGGTTGTCTCGTGGCCTCTTTCGACGTCACGAGTCTATATACTTCCATCGATCACACTAGGGGAGTGTCTGGATTACTCCCAGGAATGTCAGAATTTTATTATCCAATTGTTGGATTTGGTTCTGAGGAATAATTACTTTTTGTTCATGGAAAGTTTTTTTCTGCAGTTACGAGGGACCGCCATGGGGTCTAATGTGGCGCCCACCTACGCCAATGTCTTCATGGCGGCCCTCGAGGAGGACCTTGTCTATGTATCCCACCACTTCAGCCATGTACTGGGGTGGTGGCAGTACATAGACAATGCCTTCCTAGTTTGGCATGGTGACTCCACCTCTTTGGAGTCATTTCATCATTTTTTTAATAACTTGGATCCCGTTATTGCGTTTACCCTGAAACATTCTGACACTCACGTTCAATTCCTCAACACCACTGTGACTATTGTAGGTGACAGATTGTCCTCTGATATTTTTATTAAACCTACTGATTGTAATACTTTGTTGCATTACAATAGTTGTCACCCTAGGTCCATCATTGATTCACTACCTTACAGTCAACTCCTTAGGGTCAAGAGGGTAGTACAGAATTCAAAAATGCTACCGACTCAGTATGCTCAGATGGTGCACAAGTTCAGAGAGCTAGGTTACCCTACTCGGGTGATCAATAAACACCTTACCAAGGTGAGAGGGCCACAACAGGTGTCACCAGATACTATACATAGTAAAGTGGAAAGAATTCCATTTATATCCACATATTCTGAACAGAGTGGGAGAGTTGCCCAAATTGTCCGCAAACATTGGTCTATATTAAAGAGTAATCTGCCCAACATTACAGCGTTCACTGTGCCTCCCCTGCTTTCCTATAGGCGCCCCACCAACTTCCGTGACAAATTGGATCAGGCTGATACTCCAGCCAAAGCTTTGGTACAAACACATATTGGTCCACGGAGGAGAGGTTGCTATCCCTGCCTTAATTGTGTGAACTGTTCATACATGATTAAGGGGAATAGATTTACTCACCCAGTTACAGGAAGCTATTATGAGATTGGTCAAATTTTAACATGTGATAGCTCATATGTTGTTTATGTGCTCTCCTGTCCACGTGGTGTCCTATATGTTGGGGAGACCACATGTGACATGAAGACATGTTTAAACAACCATTGTTTCTCAATCAGACGTAAGAGGAAAGACCTCCCAGTCCCCAAACATTTTGTTGAGGCCAAACCTAGGGAGAAGGATTTAAAATTCATGATATTGGACCAGATCACTCCGTCTAGGGGGGAGGTGATAGGACATTGGCTCTCAAACAGAGAGAGCTACTATGGATTCATCGACTTAACACTCTGAGACCAGGTGGACTTAATGTCGATTTTAAATGGAGTGTGATATAGGATGGGGCTCCTTAGTATTCTCTTGATCCTTTCCTCGGTGTGCCCTGGATGTGTGAATTCAATTGTTGTCATCTACCTTATAATTAATCATGATAACTGGATTTACAGTTAATTTTACACATCTCTTTTTCCCTATTTTTAGATTTTCTCTATCAATGCCTTTGCGGTGGTGTTTACGGATGGTGGACGCAGAAATCTACGTCTCCCCTTTTATATCTTGGGATGGAGGGGATTCATGGGGCGCAAACACAAATTATTATTGTCAACTATGTGGGTCGACTGTATAGGGTTGTTTGCTTGGTGGTTCTCACTTTTCTTATTCCAGAGTTTAGGGGAGATATCTGGTTTTGGGGTGTTTGGGCATGAACGTGTCCTTGACCTCGGACCCGTTCTGGGCCTATGGTGATGCTCATGGAAATTACATAACCAATTGCTTTTTTTCCCCTCTTTCTCTTTATTTGTATGGCACACATGTTGAAGTGCCGAGATACTTTATATACCACAATCACTCTGTCTCTTAACCTGAATTACAGCGACCGTTAGGGTGTTTCTATGCATTTATTTGTTTGTTTTTATTTTTGACACCCTCTTTACTGGCCTTTACCTTTTATCTATAATGTTGTGCCCCCTGTCTCTTCTCCTCCTGCTCTATTCTGGCTGCGCCGGCCCTGTGTTTCTGGCCTGGACTCGTTTTGCCTGCGGTGGGTGGCTTGTGGTTGCTGGGGCAACGACGCCAGTATTGCTGGTTCCGTTGGGCCTCCAGCTCTTGCCCCTCCCCGCCGGCGTGACGGTGTTCGGCGCCGCCCCCGGACTGGTCTTGTGATGGCTGCATGGGTCATGTGGGTGATCGGGTGACCGTTCACATGACCCGTGTGAAGTTTCTTGGCTCCGTCTGTTTGGGCGGCGTTGCCAGGTCTCCAGGCATGCGCAGTCTGATTCTGAGGACGCCGTAATCCCGTCACCGCTGAGTGAGTTTTTAACTTTATTAATTATGATTATTGTTACCACGTGTACACAGGTGGTGTTACACTGTTATAATGAGTCTTATTTACACAATTTAGGGTACACCTATGTGAGGATTATGGTTATTATTGATTTACACTATGGAATACACTATGTATACCACTATTGATATATTATTAATACCATGGAGATATTGTTTGTATTTCTACACAGTTTTTTATATTTATATATTTCTCTGATTGAACGATTATCACTTGATTTATTGCTATGTATTCTGGGTATTTATACCCCTGTATGACATTAGGTTGTATGCTTGATAAAGTCCGCATTGAGCGGTTGAAATGTTGCAGAGGGGAATAAAAAGATCCACAATTTTTTTCACTTTACACCTGGAGTGCTGCCTCATCTTTTTGAATTTATATCTACAGTTATAGCCGTTGGAGCCTGCGGCTGGGAGGATTTTTTGCACCCTTAACTTTGGTCTTGTGCAGCCTCTGAATGAAAGCTAGAATACTGTCATTCCCAGTGATCAATGAGGTATGTTCATGTGGGATATATTGGAAATCTGTTCCATGGTCTGGACTATGAGTATGTATTTTTACAAATCCCATTCAGATGTGTGGTACTGTTGCAGAAATTTCTGCAACAAACCTGGCACATGAACATACTCTTAAAGTGGTTGTTCAGTTTTCTCATATTGATGACCAATCCTGAGGACTCCCAGAACCGCCGTGATCAGCACGTATGCGAGTGCTGCATTCTCTTCACCACGCTGAAGGAGTGTAATTACAGCGGTCTGCTCCGTCGCTGCAATGTTGCTGATGAGCAGGTAAACAGTGAGGAGAATGTAGCACTCCTACAAGCACTGTGTCAGGGCTGCAGTAAACGATTATTTTAGAAATTGAGTATTCTATTGATTATGTTTTATGATTAATCGAGTAATCTAAGAAGAAATGAATTAATAGACTGTTTTCCTTTATAAAAACTCATAAGACCCCTACCATCAGTCCCCAACACCCTTCATTCCCCCCTGTGTGATCAGCTCAAGTGAATCAGTTACCCCCGGTGCCATCAGCTCCACTTTCCCCCAGTGCCATCAGCTTCCCCCCCGTGCCATCACCTCTGTTCCCCTAGTGCCATCAGCTCTCCCCCACCCCAGTGCCATCAGCTCTCCACTCCCCCAGTGCCATCAGTTCCACTCCCCCAGTGCCTGCAGCTCTCCCCCTTTGTTCCAGCAGCTCTCCTCCCCCTTGTGCCAGCAGCTCTCCTCCCCCTTGTGCCAGCAGCTCTCCTCCCCCTTGTGCCAGCAGCTCTCCTCCCCCTTGTGCCAGCAGCTCTTCCCCCTTGTTCCAGCCGCTCTCCCCCCTGCTCCTCCTGACACCCGGAGTGCACAGTGTCATTGGTTGCTATGACACTGTGCACTCCGGGCGCCTGGCCTTAGTCGCACCAACTTACCTTTCCAGCAGGGGCGCTGCCGATACTCCATCGTTCTGCGCTGCTTTGCGCCTGACGTCACACAGCGTGTCAGGTCACGGCGTGCGTACGTCAAAATGGTCAGTGGAGCGCAGAACCATGGATGTGCTGTGGAATGTCCGGAGGCCCACTGCTGGAAAGATGAGTATTACGAGCGCAGCGGGAGGCCACGGAGCGGGAGTAATAGCAAGCACTTCACTCCCGCTCCGTGGTCACGTGACAAAAACGAATTCTCGATGCAAAAAATTTGCATAAATGATTTTTGGGTGTTGAATTACTCGATATAGTTGAGTACTCATTGCAGCCCTACACTGTTTTCTCTTCAAACAGCTGATTATGGGGGACTTGGGTGTCAGACCCCCACTGATCTTATATTCATGATTTATCCTGAGGATACGTCATCAATATGAGAAAACTGACAGCCCCTTTTTGATGAGAAATTAAAACACATTTATATTTGAAAACAGAAAACTTTATATTTCTATTTGAGATGAGCGGTTTTGAAAAATTCGATCTGGGAACTTCACCGAAGTAAGCCAAGAAATGCTATTTTTTCTGAATTAATTAGTCTGAATTGCTATAAATCAGCACAGGGCGTTGCTAGAGTCTCAAGATCTGGGGCCCAAGCCCCAATGCATATGGCCTAATTCTCTAAGTCAATATTCCTCCATTTACTGTCCCATGTAAATAACATTATTTCCCTCCTCCACCATAGAGTCCCATGTAAATACCATCACACCATCTCTCCAGCCCCGTCAAATATACAGTCCCATGTAAATAACATCCCTCTCTATCTATAGCCCCCTCCAAAATACAGTCCCATGTAAATAACATCACACCATCTCTCCTGCCCCCTTCAATATACAGTCCCACATAAATAACATCTCCCCCTCCCCAACCACCTTCAATATACACTCCCATGTAAATAACATCCCCCCTCAATATTCAGTCCCATGTAAATAACATCCCTCCCTCCCCCAGACACCTTCAACATACAGACCCATGTAAATAAAATCACCCCCTCCCCAGCCACCTGCATCACATAGTCCCATGTAAATAACATCACCTCCTCAACTTTCAATCCCATGTAAATAACTTCACTCTCTTCAGCCCTAACATACAGTCCCCTTTACTACAACTCCCAACATTGCTCTGCCTCTCACACTGAGTAATCTTCCCGCTCACTTATCTCTCCTCATGTAGCAGACCTCAGTCACCACAGCTTCTTCCAGGACTTCTCTTCACTGTACAGACATCCTTTCCTTCACTGGTCACATGATGGTAACATCATCTCAGGTCCTTTTCAGCTACTGCATTTAGAACTGATCACATGGACTGTGATGTCATCACAGGTCCTTCAGCTCTTGCAGGGCATTAGATACAATTGTATTGCCATCCTGAGGATGGCAATACAGTTGGATCTATCTGGCAGGCAAGACATTTGGGGCCTGGGACAAAACATCATGGGCCCAGGCCCCAAATGGTTTAACCTAGCCGCCCCTGAATCAGGTATACCCAGCGGCCATGCTGTGGGCAGGTTGCAGCCATGCTGCTGTGAAGAACAATTTGCCCACAGCTGCCTTTCATTTAATAATAAAAACTGCACTGTATAGTCGGTCTTCATTGTTAATGGCCGCATCTTTAAACATGGGCTGTTGCTGTTATGGTTTTTGGCTGGTTAGGTGGGGGCACAATATGAAATTTGCTGTTCTTGCCTATTTAACAGTAAACACTAAATATTAATCAGCTCGGGCATACCCACTTCTCCAACCATAGCGCTCTCCTGTCCTACAGGTGGGAGCCCTTCTTCTGCCATCTGCTTCTCCTCCTTTTCCACATCATCCAATATTGATGAGAATGTCATCAGGAACATCCAGCTCCTCCTCTCTCTGCATCTTTGTGACTTTTCTACGACATGGAGACTTTAAAGAATGATTTGGAAGAAGAAAAGCCAGCAAAAGATGAGGATGGTCATCATTAGGACCTGGCCCATCTAAGGGGTGTAGACTGGAGGGTATTGGTTGGCACAATGGCACCAGAATAATAAAGGCTTCCATCTTATTTGTATTGAATTACATTTACAGCTGATGTAGGAAAAGTAAATGTAGGAATAAATAAATACCAAACTGTCTCTGCACTCTCCCTCTTCAATATTCTTATATTGTGTTCAGCAACACTGTCCCTAGCACATGAGCGCTTGCCACATTTCTTCCTATGCTCAGCTGACAGGACAATGGCGCAGACCGTGCGGCATAAGAGTTTTATAGGGCTGTGACAGGTGATGGCTATCTGCGAATTGGTTGGCTGAATGGCATTATGGATGATCTCAGGTTTCCAGGCTTCTTACTTTCACTTTGTAAGACATGCAGCAGCATTTTAAGCAAAACTGATTAGTTACCTTGTAGTAGGAGGAAATTCGGATTCATTCCGAATCAAGATTTTCCTAAACATTGGACCGAATTCTACTTCGAATGCTTCGCTTCATCAACACTAATTTCCATACAACTAAAAACCAATTCAGTTTAATTGAAGCCCTACTGCTTATTTATCATTACACTGAAAAATGTATTTAACAAATTGTATTTAGGCATGGTATGTCCATGAGTGTAGGTGATAGTTAGGAGATGGAGCGCCGCACACTATAGTTGCTGGTGCCAGAAAAGACCAGTGGCGGATCCAGAGCCTGGTTTTGGGAGGGGCACTTACAGATTGTTTTGTGGCGGTGGACAGAAAATAATGTGGTGCTTATAGAACAGATTTTAACCTATCCTACAGCTCTAACCTTATTTATAACTGAGGACGGCTATTAGGGTACATTATACAGAGGGTAATATAACTTATATTACCCCTGTATAATGTCCATGATAGCCCTTCTCAGTTATATCACCTCAGTATAATGTACCCTGATACCCCTCAGTTATTTAATATAACTGAGTGGTATCAGGGTACATTATACAGGGGGTAATATAACTCAGGGGTATCAGGGTACATTATACAGGGGGTAATATAACTAAGGGGTATCAGGGTACATTATACAGGGGTAATATAACTGAGAAGGGCTATCTTGGACATTATACAGGGGTAATATAAGTTATTTTCCCACTGTAAAATGTACCCTGATACCCCTTAGTTATATTACCCCCTGTATAATGTACCCTGATACCCCTGAGTTATATAATATAACTGAGGGGTATCAGGGTGCATTATACAGGGGGTAATATAACTAAGGGGTATCGGGGTACATTATACAGTGGTAATATAACTGAGGAGGGCTATCATGGACATTATACAGGAGTAATATAACTTATATTACCCCTGTATAATGTCCCCTGATAGCCCGCCTTAGTTATATTACCACTGTATAATGTACCCCGATACCCCTTAGTTATATTACCACCTGTGTAATATACCCTGATACCCCTCAGTCATATTATATAACTGAGGAGGGGTAGCAGCCTAGCAGTTTACATACTTTATATGCGTTTACTGTTCTATATAACTTATACAGAAGGTCTCAGCCAGGGCAGAGCAGAGACAGTTCTTGTAGGTAAGGGAGCAGCTGGGCACTAACGAACACTATACTTTACTAGCAGGCGCGCGGGCCAGCATGCAGCAGCTTCAGGCTGTTCTTCCTTCCGACTCTGCCGCCCAGACGAGACGGGGACCACTCCCTCTTCTGGCTGCGTGCGCTGTGCAGGCTGTACGGCTCTGCCTCCGAGTGAACTTAGCCACCAGCAGCCGCCCCGCAGATATTGTAAGTACGGTTGCGGCCAGCGCTAAAGGGGAATCAGCCAGCGGGAAACTATATCCTTGGATTTTTTGGGGGGGGCAATTGCAATTGCCCAGTTGCCCCCCACGGGATTCGCCAATGGCAAAGACTTGACTAGTCGTAATCAATAATACGTAAATTGCGGCACACGGAATATTTGTTTGCTATTTAGGTTATTTATAGATGTGTTATCATACAAAATTCATGATCCAGTTACATTGTAAGCCCAATTAGACAACCACGTTTCGGTCCAAACGGACCTTCCGCAGCGGTCTTATCTTATTTTTTCTGTTGGGGAGGCAGGAGGTTGAATCACAGGACGCTAGCCTGCAATCACCTAGCTAGCGACCTGTGATCCAGCCTCCTGCCTCCCCACCACAAAAATAAGATAAGACTGCTGAGGAAGGTCCACTTGGACCGAAACGTGGTTGTATAGTACTTGGGCTTACATTGTAATTGGATCATGACTTTTGTATGATCTTGCATCAAGAAATAACCTAAATCGCAAAACAAATATTCTGTGTGCCTCAATTTATGTATCATGAGTGTAGGTGGTCCAATATTATCAGCTTCTCCAGCTGCTATTTATGCTCACTGTGTGGCTGCAATACACAAAAAAGCTAAACTTATGGTATTAAATTGGGTATCCATAACTGCAAATCTTAACTAGTACACTACTCTTAAGGAAGAGGCTTTGAGATGAAAGAAATTCTTTCCAACTGTAGCCAAAAACATCTGTTCTTTTTATCATATGCATTAGCAGGCATTCAGAGCGAGCATTTCACAACAGCTGAACATACCTGCTTTCAATCAGGCCATAAAAATACCACAATGTTGACTATAGCTGTACAGGGAGGAAGCATTAAAAACAACTGATGCTTGAGAATTTCAGAAGGGACAAATTGGAATCTGAGACTTGTGAATGTACTGCATGTTCAGCTGGATGAGAGTCCAAAGGATCCACCCTAATGTTTCTTGATGGAATGCCAGGGATGTCCATGGTAGGGTCTTAAGCAGGCTATAAACATAAGTCTTGTAACTACATCTCTCCTGACAAAGCAAAGTGGCACCATACGTAGGAGTCTGCTACAAAGCCAGTACAAAGGGTCCAGGATGCCTTTTCTTGAGAGATTGAATATCACAAGTTTTGGATGCTAGATTTCTGGAGATATTGGGGGAGATCTATCAAAACTGGTGTAAAGGAAAACGGTTTTAGTTGCCCATAGCAACCAATCAGATTTCAGCTTTAATTTTTCCTTTGGGAAGTGAAAAGTGGAATCTGATTGGTTGCTAATGGGAAAATAAGTCAGTTTTCCTTTACACCAGTTTTAACAAATCTCCACCATTGTATTCTGATTGCCATAGTTGGGGTCAGGAGGGAACTTTTCCCTTTAATATTTGGGCACATGATTTCTACCTCAAGGGTTTTTTCCCTTCCTCCAGATTAACACAGTCGGGGAGGATTATCAAGACTGGCATAACCACACGCCAGTCTTGATCTCCTTGCACTGGCACCTAATGTATTATTAGGCAGATGCCCAATTAGTAGTACCTCTGCTCCAGAGACGGAAGTCTAAGGCTTTAGCTATAGCTACGTCAGTTTCTGGGGTAAGATAAAGTGAATCCGGCGGGCCATGCAAACCTCCGCCCCCTACCACTAAACCCCACCCTTTTCCCCTTGCCACTTCAGAAAAGTGCAGAGAAGCCTAAAAAGTCACAAATTATGGTGCACATATGGCATAGTTCCTAGATATGGATCAATGAATCAGTGATTTCATTTTATTTATTGGAGTGCTGCCTCTCTTCTCTTTATGTCCATAATGGGCTTCAACTGTAGTGCATGGGACCTTTACCATATGTCTGATTTTATAGGAGGCATATGGATGTTTCTTTTCTGTCAGAGTCAATGTTTGCCCAGCTACATACTGCACTGCTGGTCCTACATGCGGGCACGGGTGCCGGGCTCCCTCATTCCCTCCTGCTGCCGTGCGCCGTACTGATAAGCATAGCCAGCAGGTAGCTTACTGTTGTATCTGTGCTCTGTGCCAGAGTTTACTTCCTGCTTGAATCCTGAACTGTTGTTAGGGCACACACGGCCGTGTCTCTCCCCCCTTGTGAGGCAGTATGTACACACCCTCTATCTCCCCAGCCTATGGCTGAGTTGCAGGAAGTATTTAAAGGCACTTCCTGCCCCAGGAAATTGCCTCAGCAATCTTGGTCACTAGCTTGTCTAGTTCCTTGTGTGAAGGTGTTTTGGAAGTTTCTGCTTTTCTGTGTACCGAACCCTGCTTTTCGCTTAAACTTATTTGGGTTGTTTGCCGTCTGCCTTTGACCTTGGAATTCATTTATAGACTTTGCTTGATCGCTGCCAGCCCTGACTCCGGACTTCCTGACCACGTCCTTGCCCTTGGTACTTGCACCGGTATCTCTGACCCCCTGGTCAGCTGCCACTGACCCGGGGACTGCTCTGGAGTGGCACCTGGTAACTACCCTAACAAGCCAGGCCTATCCTCACCATCAGAGGCTCTAGTGAAAACTAGGTTCTTACTTAGTCATTGTAACGGACCGTTCAGCACACAACTCCATTCAGACGATATCCTCCTTTCCGATTGACAGGCAGTTACTGCAAGCACCAATTTCCCGAACTGCATAACTACAAGAAACCTTCAACTCCCGAACAGCAAACACACGAACACTGGAAACCGCTGAACAGGAAAAGCATACAATCAGCTTACACTCCTGGCAATCAGCATACAATCCAATTCCCCCAATAACGAGACGACACTTTGTTTTGAGGTCAAGCAGAACTGACTGTACTGGCACATACAGCCTATTTTATTCACAATCCAGAAACATAGTACTGCCCACAGGGTTTTGAAATACAACAAATCAATCCGTACAATACACACAGACACTCCCACACAAAATCCTCCCCTCTGTCTGTGATATGATTACTGAAAACAATGGGTAATAATTATCACAGGCAGAGAAATACAGTTTTATAAAACATATCACAGGAACCCCAAAACATGAATGTGGTTCACCCAGATTCCCCTGTTCCGAGGATATACTTGTTATGGGGTTATTGCATGTTTTGGGGTTCCTGTGATATGTTTTATAAAACTGTATTTCTCTGCCTGTGATAATCCGTTCAGTAGTATGGAAGATACAGTTTAATGCAGATTCCGCAGAACATATACAGGCTATATCAAAAATAATTACTGTATATTGTGTCCCCTGTTGTATAGTTTAAAACTACTGCCCGATGTCTTTGTGCGCCAAATACCAGCGAGATGGCACCGTGTAGAAAAGTCCAAACAGTGTCTGTGAGTTAAAAATGGACGCCATCCATTGTTCTCACCATGTGCTTCATCCATTGTTCTAACCATGTGCTTCATCCATTGTTCTCACCATGTCCCTCTGATACATGAAATGGTGGCCACAGTCATGCCCCTCCAGGGTATAGTGGCACAATGGGTCCACACCCGCTTGCATAACAGTCTATGTGAATCTGACAGCCAGTTTTCCTTCACACCAGTTTTGATAAATCTATGTATGTATGGAGCTTATCCCCTCTAGAAGCAATGCTTCTAGGGCAGGGATGGGATACATCTTTGTATGTACGGAGCTTATCCCCTCTAGAAGCAATCCAGGGTTAGAATGCCAAGCAGCGGTATGGCTATGAGGGGTGTCATGGTGCTCCTAACTGGATTTGGCACCCCGAGGCCAGGCCATGTATCGGCTGCACAGAAAGTTCATAATTGGTAGAAACTAAAATGAGTAAGGTCCAGACTTTGATGCAAGTTGAGTTGATTTACTCAATACTGGAATAAAATGGTAGCAGCTCATACAAAATCACAGTAGCTCTTAGCTCCAGCAGGTTTCAGGGTACACTAGCAGGTGAACGTCTCTTCTCTATTACCACTGTGCTGAACTCTCCCTCTTGTCTGATATCTTATAAGGGGTCTCTTTCAAATGGGGGTACATGCCACTGATTGCAGGCTCAGTGCACGGTGAGCTTCACTTTGGTAGACTGTCGGGTCTCAGTTGCAACTCGTAGAACCCCTGGGTTAGGGCTGACTTGACTCTGGCTTCAGATTGCTCTGTGCTCCCTGTCAGGATTCTAGGGCAGGATGCCACTGCACTACTTCTCTAGCCTCTGGCTAGGACCAAAACTCAGACTCTATTAACTCTCAGTGAACAGGTTAAAGGTAAAAACTAGGCCGTCAACGGCTGAAACTTCAAACCCAGACTTCTCAAGACGAACCTGCTTAACATATAAAAACAAACAGAGGACAAACAAATGTCAGCTCCGCTCTCAACGTAATCAGTATAGAATAGTGAATAGTAGTGGCCCGAGAACAGGTCTCTAAGTCGATTAATGAAACCACCAAATGGTACCAATAAAGCTAACGTACTGGTACTGCTGAAATGGTAATACTTTTCGATGTACCAAAAGAATAAATAAGTAAAAATAGGTTAAATATACACTTAATTAGTGTTAAATTAAAATTAAAATTGGTAAAATACAAATTCAAACCATACAGGTCCTTCTAAAAAAATTAGCATATTGTGATAAAGTTCATTATTTTCTGTAATGTACTGATAAACATTAGACTTTCATATATTTTAGATTCATTACACACCAACTGAAGTAGTTTAAGCCTTTTATTGTTTTAATATTGATGATTTTGGCATACAGCTCATGAAAACCCAAATTTCCTATCTAAAAAAATTAGCATATTTCATCCGACCAATAAAAGAAAAGTGTTTTTAATACAAAAAAAGTCAACCTTCAAATAATTATGTTCAGTTATGCACTCAATACTTGGTCGGGAATCCTTTTGCAGAAATGACTGCTTCAATGCGGCGTGGCATGGAGGCAATCAGCCTGTGGCACTGCTGAGGTGTTATGGAGGCCCAGGATGCTTTGATAGCGGCCTTAAGCTCATCCAGAGTGTTGGGTCTTGCGTCTCTCAACTTTCTCTTCCCAATATCCCACAGATTCTCTATGGGGTTCAGGTCAGGAGAGTTGGCAGGCCAATTGAGCACAGTGATACCATAGTCAGTAAACCATTTACCAGTGGTTTTGGCACTGTGAGCAGGTGCCAGGTCGTGCTGAAAAATGAAATCCTCATCTCCATAAAGCTTTTCAGCAGATGGAAGCATGAAGTGCTCCAAAATCTCCTGATAGCTAGCTGCATTGACCCTGCCCTTGATAAAACACAGTGGACCAACACCAGCAGCTGACATAGCACCCCAGACCATCACTGACTGTGGGTACTTGACACTAGACTTCAGACATTTTGGCATTTTCCTCTCCCCAGTCTTCCTCCAGACTCTGGCACCTTGATTTCCGAATGACATGCAAAATTTGCTTTCATCCGAAAAAAGTACTTTGGACCACTGAGCAACAGTCCAGTGCTGCTTCTCTGTAGCCCAGGTCAGGCGCTTCTGCCGCTGTTTCTGGTTCAAAAGTGGCTTGACCTGGGGAATGCGGCACCTGTAGCCCATTTCCTGCACACGCCTGTACACGGTGGCTCTGGATGTTTCTACTCCAGACTCAGTCCACTGCTTCCGCAGGTCCCCTAAGGTCTGGAATCGGTCCTTCTCCACAATCTTCCTCAGGGTCCGGTCCCCTCTTCTCGTTGTGCAGCGTTTTTCTGCCACACTTTTTCCTTCCCACAGACTTCCCACCGAGGTGCCTTGATACAGCACTCTGGGAACAGCCTATTCGTTCAGAAATGTCTTTCTGTGTCTTACCCTCTTGCTTGAGGGTGTCAATGATGGCCTTCTGGACAGCAGTCAGGCCGGCAGTCTTACCCATGATTGCGGTTTTGAGTAATGAACCAGGCTGGGAGTTTTTAAAAGCCTCAGGAATCTTTTGCAGGTGTGTAGAGTTAATTAGTTGATTCAGATGATTAGGTTAATAGCTCGTTTAGAGAACCTTTTCATGATATGCTAATTTTTTTAGATAGGAATTTTGGGTTTTCATGAGCTGTATGCCAAAATCATCAATATTAAAACAATAAAAGGCTTGAACTACTTCAGTTGGTGTGTAATGAATCTAAAATATATGAAAGTCTAATGTTTATCAGTACATTACAGAAAATAATGAACTTTATCACAATATGCTAATTTTTTTAGAAGGACCTGTACACACATGGAAAATACAAAATTCCCACCAAAGGAAAGTCACTTCCGGTTTCGGAGGCAAATAACTCTCAACAGGCAAGACACCCCTTCTCTTGGAAGATCTGGACGAGCCCACTCCTCCAAGGAGGGGGAGAGATAGGAATGGTTAGTTCCATTCTACCTACATTCTTCACTGCCAGACACACTGCCACCTGCTGGTAAACCAGGCACAGTGCATGAAACACAATACATAACAGTTACATAGCACTTTCTGAACAGATCTGGAAACAGACGGCATAGTGGTGTCACACATTGGTTAGGCAGTAAAGACAGTAGCAGGTTGTAGGAATGGCCTGTTCTTGGGTACTACACCTGTAAAGGAGCACAAGGAAGCAGTACAACTCCATATGCAGCGGGCAGGTCCCGCACCAGGTGTCTCTCCTATGGTGTTATGTGAGTTTTTTTTAGAGGTTTTGTCGTGACGCCAGTTGCATTTCAGCAACGAGGGACTAAATCCCCCTATGAAGAAGGTGATGGTGAAACCCAGGTGTAGGAATACCATAGTGGTGTAAGGGTTGCCTATAGTGTCCCTTTAGGTGCGGCTTTGCACTTGTCATGGTGCTCCTACCTGGATATCCAGGAACCCCAAGCGTAGTCGTCTGCAGCAGTGAAAATAGGGTTAACAGTTGAGGAATTTGCAGACTAAATTGAGCTCAGACTTGTAGTGAAGTTGAAACAGCTTTACTTGAATAAACTTTCATCAGGGAACAATTTTCCAACTTTATCTTGGTTATCAGCAGATTTTTGGTATTAACTCTGGCAGGCAAACACAATCAACTCTGCTACATCTGTAATCATTCAGCCTGCTATGCTGGCTGGATCAAATAGGAACTTTTCCTTTTCTGCTGTAGGCTGCAACTTACCGTATTTTTCGCTTTATAAGATGCACCTGATGATAAGACGCACCTAGGTTTTTGAGGAGAAAAATAAGACTAATCTTTACATAAGAAGACTGCTGTGAGCGGGGCCCAGTGTAATGGAGTACAGTGAATGCACCGGGCTTTGCCGCAAGTGAAACAGTGTCACGGAAGGTGTACAGGAAACAAGACAATGCAAAATGAATATATGACTCACTGGATCCAAAACTAAGGAACAAAAGTGAGACCCCTGCATAAGACCTGGCACTCTCCCTGTCTGCTCAGCCTATGCGAAAATCCCAATGGTGGATGATCGCATATCCACGTACCTCGACTATATACCACCTGAACACCCTACAATAGTGAGGGGACACGACCACCGGCTCCCTACACTAGACACGGAGGGAGTCAGGGTCACCTGGGATCCAGCAAACAGAAAACCACAAATAAATGTACAGCACTTAACTTGTAGAAGGCTGGAAAATAGGATCAGCATGCACACACACTCCAGGAAGTTGTATAAGCCGCACACTAATGCATTATGGGGAGGAATTTAAAGGGATGCAATCAGTCCAACTATATGACAGCTGAGAGAGGCTAACGAGATGAGGAACTGAAATTGAAAACAAAGAAAACTCAAGGAGGAGGTTCTGAAAGGCTTCTGTCAGAGCTTCTCAGCTGTCTGGTTGTGATAGTACCCCTCCCTCTACGAGTGGACTCCGGACACTCAGAGCCCACCTTCTCAGGATGGGACCTATGGAAAGCCCTGATGAGACGAGTGGCCTTAATGTCCGTTACTGGGACCCACATCCTCTCCTCAGGACCATAACCCTCCCAATGAACGAGGTACTGGAGAGAACTGCGGACAAGACGAGAATCCACAATCCTAGAGACCTGAAATTCAAGATTCCCATCAACCATAATCGGAGGAGGAGGCAAAGGCGAGGGTACAATGGCTTGAACATAAGGTTTCAATAAGGACTTATGAAAAACATTATGGATCTTCCAAGTCTGAGGAAGATCAAGACAGTAGGCAACAGGATTGATGACAGACAGGATTTTGTAAGGCCCAATAAACCTAGGACCCAACTTCCAGGAGGGAACCTTCAATTTGATATTCTTGGTAGACAACCACACCAGATCACCAACATTCAGGTCCGGACCAGGCACACGTCTCTTATCTGCCACACGCTTATATCTCTCACTCATGCTCTTTAGATTATCCTGAATCTTTTGCCAAATAGAAGACAAAGACGAGGAGAATCTGTCCTCATCAGGTAAACCCGAAGACCCCTCTCCCGAAAAAGTCCCAAACTGCGGATGAAACCCATATGCACCAAAAAATGGTGACTTATCAGAGGACTCCTGACGACGGTTATTTAAAGCAAACTCAGCAAGGGACAAAAAAGAACACCAATCCTCCCGATTCTCCGCCACAAAACAGCGCAGATATGTCTCCAGATTCTGATTGATGTGCTCTGTCTGGCCATTCGACGGTGGAAAGCAGAAGAGAATGACAACCGAACCCCCAAGCGAGAACAGAAAGCCTTCCAGAATCTGGAAACAAACTGCGTGCCCCTATCAGAGACTATGTCTGAAAGAATACCATGCAATTTGACAATGTGATCAATAAATGCCTGCGCCAGCGTCTTAGCATTGGGCAAACCAAGAAAAGGGATGAAATGCACCATTTTGCTAAAACGGTCCACCACCACCAGAATCACAGTCTTCCCTGAGGAACGAGGCAGGTCCGCTATGAAGTCCATGGACAGATGTGTCCAAGGACGGGAAGGAATGGGTAAGGGAAGGAGAGGACCTGATGGCCGTGAATGAGGGACTTTGGCACGAGCGCAAGTCTCGCAGGCTGCCACAAAACCCTCAACTGACTTATGAAGCGCAGGCCACCAGAATCTCAGAGCGATGAGATCCACTGTGGCTCTTGCCCCCGGGTGCCCAGCAAGGACCGTATCGTGGTGTTCCTTAAAAATCTTGTGTCTTAAAGCGAGAGGCACAAACAACCTCCCAGGAGGACAAAGATCAGGAGCCTCTGACTGGGCTGCCTGCACCTCTGCCTCCAATTCAGGATAAAGAGCAGAGACCACCACACCTTCAGTCAAAATGGGACCCGGGTCTTCAAAATTCCCACCTCCCGAAAAACAACGTGACAGGGCATCTGCCTTCACATTCTTAACCCCAGGACGGAACATGACAACACAATTAAACCTTGAAAAGAACAAAGCCCATCTGGCCTGTCTCGGGTTCAGACGCTTGGCTGACTCCAAGTAGGCCAGATTTTTATGGTCAGTAAACACGGTAATAGGGTGTCTGGCTCCCTCTAGCCAATGGCGCCATTTCTCAAAAGCCAACGTGATGGCCAACAATTCCCTATCTCCCACATCGTAATTTCTCTCTGCGGAGGAGAGTTTCTTCAAAAAAAAGGCACACGGTCGCCATTTGGCAGGAGAGGAACCCTGAGACAAGACCGCACCCACACCCACCTCAGAAGCATCAACCTCAACTATGAAGGGTAGAGAAATATCAGGTTGTACCAAGATGGGAGCGGAAACAAAACTCTCCTTGATATTAGAAAAGGCCTTACGCGCCTCTACCGACCAGGAAGAAAAATCTACCCCCTTTCTGGTCATATCAGTGAGTGGTTTAACAATAGAGGAATAATTCAAAATAAACTTCCTGTAATAATTGGCAAAGCCCAAAAAACGCATCAGCGCCTTCTGATTCTCAGGAAGCTCCCACTCAAGCACAGCGCGGACCTTCTCGGGGTCCATGCGAAAACCAGAAGCGGAGAGAAGAAACCCCAGAAATTGAATTTCTGGAACCGCAAACACACATTTTTCCAGTTTTGCGTATAATTTATTCTCCCGCAGGATGAGCAAGACCTGACTTAAGTGTTCCTTTGGAGTTTTGAAATCAGGAGAAAAAATCAAAATGTCATCCAAATACACTAATACAAATTTTCCCATTAAATGATAAAAAATGCTGTTCACGAAATGCTGAAAAACGGCTGGGGCATTCATCAAACCAAAAGGCATAACCAAATTCTCAAAATGGCCCTCAGGGGTATTGAAGGCCGTCTTCCATTCGTCTCCTTCTCTGACCCTGACCAGGTTGTATGCCCCTCTTAGATCTAATTTGGAAAAGACTTTAGCCCCAACAATCTGGTTAAACAGGTCCGGGATCAGAGGAAGCGGATAAGGGTCACGAATAGTGATACTGTTCAGCTCCCTGAAATCCAGACAAGGTCTTAAAGAACCATCTTTTTTCTTAACAAAGAAAAAACCAGCGGCAACAGGTGACTTCGAGGGTCGTATGTGTCCTTTTCTCAGACTCTCCGAGATATAAGCACGCATAGCGACCCTTTCAGGTTGGGAAAGATTGTATAAACGAGATTTAGGGTGTTTGGCGCCTGGGATGAGATTAATAGGGCAATCGTACTCCCTGTGCGGGGGCAAATCCTGAACTCCACTCTCAGAGAAGACATCTGAAAATTCAGAGAGAAAAGGTGGTACAGTCTTAGTAGAAACCTCAGAAACAGATGTCGTGAGGCAATTCTCTCTGCAAAAGTCACTCCAACCATTTATTTGCCTCGCTTGCCAATCAATGGTGGGGTTATGTTTAGTGAGCCAGGGTAGCCCCAACACAAGAGGAGTAGGTAATCCGCTAAGGACGAAACATGACACATCCTCAACATGAGCATCACTCACAATTAAACGAATATTGTGAACTATGCCCTTTAATGATTTCTGAGAAAGTGGAGCGGAATCAATAGCAAAAACAGGAATATCCTTTCCCAAAGTGCACAACTAGAAACCATGAGTTATCGCAAAATGATTATCAATGAGATTGACAGCTGCTCCACTATCTACAAAAATCTCACAAAAAATGTTCTTGCTCTCTAGCGCCACCCTGGCAGGCAGGACAAAACGGGAACTACAAGCAAACGGAAAACCTTCAATTTCCGCCTCAACCCTGCCAATAGTAACAGATGGAACATTTTTAAAAGATTTTTTGCTTTTTGTTTCTTTATTACTCCCAGAAAACTGCCTGAATCTCCTAGAGGGACAAACATTTGCCAAATGATTTATACCTCCACAACAAAAACAAACCTTCCCATGCAGGCAGAATCTTCTATTGTCAGAGGCAATCAACCCCAGCTGCATGGGCTCCTGCTCAGAAGGGGCTGACAGCGACTGAGACCCCTGCACATAGATTGAGACCGCTGCACTGTCCTGGGACTGAGTATGACAGGAAGGAGAGATCTCTCCTCTCTCTCTCTAAGACGCCTGTCAATACGA
Organism: Bufo gargarizans; assembly: GCF_014858855.1. Lineage (NCBI taxonomy): Eukaryota > Metazoa > Chordata > Amphibia > Anura > Bufonidae > Bufo > Bufo gargarizans. The sequence continues at coordinate 213,431,948 of NC_058084.1, forward strand.
ACGGCCTGAGACATAGCACAGTCCAAGGAGATAGGCCTCTCATGAAAGGCAAATGCATCTTTCAATCCCTCTGAAAGACCATGGCAAAATTGACTTCGGAGTGCAGCATCATTCCAACCAGTATCAGCTGCCCATCTCCGAAATTCTGAGCAGTATATCTCTGCGGATTGTTTACCCTGGCATAACAGACGTAGTCTAGACTCAGCCAAAGCAACACGATCCGGATCATCATATATCTGACCCAGGGCTAAAAAGAATTCATCCACTGAACGGAGGGGCCGTGCCCCCACCGGCAGCGAAAAGGCCCACGACTGAGCGTTACCCCTGCGCAGCGATATAATGATCCCCACCCTCCATTCCTCATCACCAGAGGAATGGGGAAGAAGGCGAAAATGGAGTTTGCAAGCCTCTCTAAAACACACAAAATTCTCACTACCCCCGAAGAACGTATCCGGGAGCGAGATCTTAGGCTCAGAACAAACTCCATGAACGCAAGCTGAACCGGTCACTAGAAACTGAGAAAGAGTCTTACGGAGATCAGCTACCTCCAATGAAAGACCCTGGAAGCGTTCAGTCAAAAGTGAAACCGGATCCATGCTTGAGACGGTTTTGGCGGCTTATAATGTCACGGAAGGTGTACAGGAAACAAGACAATGCAAAATGAATATATGACTCACTGGATCCAAAACTAAGGAACAAAAGGGAGACCCCTGCATAAAACCTGGCACTCTCCCTGTCTGCTCAGCCTATGCGAAAATCCCAATGGTGGATGATCGCATATCCACGTACCTCGACTATATACCACCTGAACACTCTACAATAGTGAGGGGACACGACCACCGGCTCCCTAAACTAGACACGGAGGGAGTCAGGGTCACCTGGGATCCAGCAAACAGAAAATCACAAATAAATGTACAGCACTTATCTTGTAGAAGGCTGGAAAATAGGATCAGCATGCACACACACTCCAGGAAGTTGTATAAGCCGCACACTAATGCATTATGGGGAGGAATTTAAAGGGATGCAATCAGTCCAACTACATGACAGCTGAGAGAGGCTAACGAGATGAGGAACTGAAATTCAAAACAAAGAAAACTCAAGGAGGAGGTTCTGAAAGGCTTCTGTCAGAGCTTCTCAGCTGTCTGGTTGTGACAAACAGCAGCTGCCGGCCTCCAGCCCCTCCTCCCACCCTGCGTGATAGAGATCTGATACATCACAGGTTGCGCTGTGCAGCATAGCGGCTGGCAATGTATCAGTGTCAGCCACGTAGAAATTGCAGCCTTCTCTTTATAAAATGCACTGCCATTCCCTCCAACACACTTTTGGAGGGAAAAAGTGCATCTTATAAAGCGAAAAATGTGGTAGCTTTCTGTACTCTGAATCTGTCTTTATCTTGATCTGTATCTTTGTCTTTATCTTGATTCAAGTAACCTTTACTCCTGACTCTGGGCCCAGCAGAGCACAGCCTTTCCCTTACAGGGGGTAAACTAGACTAACTCTAACTAACACCTTCCCCTCTAGAGAGGGCTAGAATGGATAGAAGGTTCCATTCTAGGCAAACTAGCTCTGCCATAGGTGCCGCCATCTGCTGGTGAACCAGGCACATTACATTATGCAGGACCTGGAATAAATACATCTGATGACACAGGATCAACCATAGGAGATAGAAGGGGGCGCAAAAAAGGTGGTAATGCCACTTGGCGGCATTACACATATAAAGCATATAAACATAAGTACAGAGTCAGACTGGGGTCCTCAGGGCCTGCCACTATATCAATGTGAGTTTTCTCTTAACCCCTTTCTCTTAACCAGCCCTATTTCACCTTAAGGACTTGGCCATTTTTTGCAAATCTGACCAGTGTCACTTTAAGTGCTGATAACTTTAAAACGCTTTGACTTACCCAGGCCATTCTGAGATAGTTTTTTCATCACATATTGTACTTCATGACACTGCTAAAATTGAGTCAAAAAAGTAAATTTTTTTGCATAAAAAAAACAACAAAATTTGCCCAAAATTTGGAAAAAATTGCAAATTTCAAAGATTCAGTTTCTCTACTTCTGAAATACATAGTAATACCCCCCAAAATTGTGATGACTTTCCATCCCCCATATGTCTACTTCATGTTTGTATCATTTTGGGAATCCCATTTTATTTTTTGTAATGTTACATAGCTTAGAAGTTTAGAAGCAAATTTTGAAATTTTTCAGAAATTTTCCAAATCCCACTTTTTATGGACCAGTCCAGGTCTGAAGTCACGTTGTGAGGCTTACGTAATAGAAACCACCCAAAAATGACCCATTTTAGAAACTACACCCTCAAGGTATTCAAAACTGATTTTGCAAACTTTGTTAACCCTTTAGGTCTTCCACAAGACTTCATGGCAAATGGACATAAAATTTAAAGGGAACCTGTCACCAGGATTTTGGGTATAGAGCTGAGGACATGGGTTGCTAGATCGCCATTAGCGCATCTGCAATACCCAGTCCCCATAGCTCTATGTGATTTTATTGTTTAAAAAAACTGATTTGATACATATGCAAATTAACATAAAAGAGTCATATCTTACTTGTGTGACCAGAGAAGAGTCATATTTTCAAGCTATGACTCATCTCAGGTTAATTTGCATATGTATAAAATCGTTTTATTTACACAATAAAAGCACACAGAGCTATGGGGACTGGGTATTGTGGATGTGCTAGCGGCGATCTAGCAACCCATAACCTCAGCTCTATACCCAAAATCCAGGTGACAGGTTCCCTTTAAGAATTTTGATTTTTTTTGAAAATTTGCCAATATAATCCATTTTTTCCAGGAACAAAGCAAGGGTTAACTGCCAAAACTCAATATGGGTTGCCCCTATTCTGTAGTTTGCAGAAACACCCCATATGTGGTCCTAAACTACTGTTTGGCCAAACGGGAGGACATAGAAGGAGGGGAACGCCATATGGTTTTTGCAAGGCAGATTTTGCAGGACTGGTTTTGCTTATACCATGTCCCATTTCAAGTCCCCCGTTGCACCCCTAGAATAGAAATTCCAAAAAAGTGACTCCATCTAAGAAAGTACACCCCTCAAGGTATTCAAAACTGGGATTACAAACTGTGTTACCCCTTTAGGTGTTCCACAAGAGTTAATGGCAGATGGGGAAACAATTTTGGAATTTCTATTTTTTGGAAAATGTTTCATTTTAACCCTTACTTTATTATTGGAAAAAATGGGTTAACAGCCAAACAAAACTCAATATGGGTTGCCCTGATTCTGTAGTTTGCAGAAACACCCCATGTGTGGTCGTAAACTACCATTTGGCTAAACGGCAGGACATAGAAGAAGGGGAACACCATATGGTTTTTGGAAGGCAGATTTTGCTGTACTGGTTTATTTTCACCATGTACCCTTTCAAGCCCCCCTGATGCACCCCTAGAGTAGAAACTCCATAAGAGTGACCCCATCTAGGAAACTACGGGATAAGGTGGTTGTTGTTTTGGGACTATTTTAGGGTAAATATGATTTTTGGTTGCTCTATATTACACTTTTTTGAGGCAAGGTAACAACAAATTTAAATTCTAAAATTGTTTCTACATTCGCTATTTAGTTTTGTGGAACACCTAAAGGGTTAACAAAGTTTGTAAAGTAACTTTTGAATACCTTGAGGGGTGTAGTTTCTTAGATGGGGTCACTTTTTTTGGAGTTTCTAGTCTAGGCTACATCAGGGTGGCTTCTAATGGGACATGGTGTAAATAAACCAGTCCATCAAAATCTGCCTTCCAGAAACCATATGGTGTTCCCTTCGTTCTATGCCCTTCCGTGTGTCTATATAGCCATTTACGACCACATATGGGGTGTTTCTGCAAACTACAGAATCAGGGCAATAAATATTTAGTTTTGTTTGGCTGTTAACCCTTGCTTTATTACCGAAAAAAAGGATTCAAATGGAAATTTTGCCAAAAAAGTGTGTTTTGGCACAGTTTTTATTTTATATTTTTAACGCTGTTAATCCGAGGGGTTTGGTCAAATGTTATTTTTATAGGGCAGATTCTTACGGATGTGGCGATACCTAATATGTCTACATTTCTAAATGTATTTAGATTTTACACTGAATTATCATTTTAGGAACAAACAAAATTATTTTAGTATCTCCATAGCCTGGGAGCTACAGTTTTTTTTTGTTTGTTGGGCGACTATCTAATGTAGGGGCTCATTTTTTTCGGGATGAGATGGCGGTTTTATTGGCACTAATTGGGGGTGCATATGACATTTTGATTGCTCGCTATTACACTTTTTGTGATGTTAGGTGACAAAAAATGGCTTTTTTTTACACGTTTTTTTTTTAACACTGTTCATCCGGGGAGGGGGGAGGGGGGGGTTGGGTTAAATGTTATTTTTATAGAGAAGATTTTTACGGACGCGGCGATGCCCAATATGTATGGCTCTTAGACTTTGGAGACACTAAGCAGGCATCCTCAAACTGCGGCCCTCCAGATGTTTTAAAACTACAATTCCCACCATGCCCTGCTGATAGCTGTAGGTTATCTGGGCATGCTGGGAGTTATAGTTTTACAACATCTGGAGGGCAGCAGTTTGAGGATGCTTGCACTAAAACAAATATTTTTTGGGGGGAAAAAAACGTCCCAAAACGTCCTCATCTCGGCTGCACTGACCGGCGTCCAGCCACCGGGTCTAGCCAAAAAGGAGCCCGGGTGCTGAGCAACGAACTGTTGGGCATACAGGTTTGTCTGCTCCACCATCAGATTCACAAATGGGTCATGAAAAAAAACCAAAAAGTCAATTTCAGGGAAGCCCACTGTTGGAATCTGGATTGCCCAAAAAAATCCGGAATCTCAGGATCAAAATCCACTGGGGGACACAAGCTAAGTTCACCAGTAGGGAGCTCCGGTGGGCTCATTTGGTGGGCGCCGGGAAACCAGTACAAGCCCCAGGGTGGCTCGTACTGGTGTGGGCCACAGGATCCCTAGCATGTGGGGCCCCTAGCTCCGCTGTCTTGGGGGCTCATCGTCATCAGATGATGATGAGGAGGATGCGGATGACAAGAGGAACGTGGGGTCATCCTCATCCTCACTGGGGCTCTCGGAGTCGGAGGCAAGCTTGGCGTATGCCTCCTCGGTCGAGAACGTCCGGCGGGCCATGGGTATGTGCGTGCATGTAAAACTTTATTGTATGTGCGTGTGTGTGGGGGCACGGGTGTTCACGTACTTTTTAGTTTAAAAAAAAGTGTCGGCCACAGTCAGTCGGCCCAAAAAAAAAAGTGGTGGGGACGGGCAAGTGGCAGCACTCCTCGGTGGGTCTAGGGTCTCCCAGCTAAGTGCTGTGGACCCCAACCACCAGAGACCACCAGATACAATAAATCAGATAAAGTTCCCCCCCCCAACTAACTATCCCTTCTATCCCTGCCTAATCGTGCCTCTCCCTCACTGACCCTAACCTACCTGGAGGGTGATGGGTGCAGGAGGGTGATGGGTGCCGACGGGAAGTTCGCAGGAGCTGGTGAGGACGGTGCAGGACGGTGCAGGTGCAGCAGCAGGAAGAGGAGGGAAGAGAGGAGCTCCGGGAGTTTGAATCTCCTGCCTCTCTCCCCGCACCAATCAGCACCAAGGACAGCACCGCTAGCACGAAGGACAGCACCGCTCCCGCAAATGCTGTGTGTAATCACACCACCGATCACCATCCTTTTCCGGTTCATCGGGTCACCGGAGACCAGAATGGACTGGAAATGCAGCAGACCGCCGGTCTGAATTGACCTGCAGTTTGCTGTGATCGCCGATGCGGGGGGTCACATGACCCCCCCCCCCCCGGCATTGTGACAGGATGCCCGCTGAATGATTTCAGCGGACATCCTGTTCCGATTAACCCCCGCCACGCCGCAATATAGTTTTAAAGTTAGGACGTATCGGTACGTCCTGGGTCCTTAAAGGTGTATTTTCATTTCAGGCAATCATTGCTGAAACCAGTATATCCATTGTATGCAGCAGCCATATAACTGACAAAATAATATATTTAATGAGTTAACTTTTTTAAAGTTTTCCTCAATTTTCTTTGCATATTGCACACTAAAATCCAAGGCAAATTACAATATCAAGCGAATAGTACAGCAAACTTTGGGGCCGTCACCTATCAAATGAATAGAGGGTCTTCTAATCTCCATTCACCAGTTTGTGGCCATTGTATTTTCTATACAATTCAGTGCAACAACTTTTTCACTAAAGTGCACAGATAGTATGGTGGTCCAGAATTAATGAATGGGAATGATAAGAAGGCTCGGACTCCCATTCTCTTGAAAAGTGAGTGAGGCATCTATCAGACTTATATCAAACATCTTTGGATATGCCAGAAATGCCCACAAGGGGACTAACCCTTTAAGGGCACCGGCACATGGGTGCAGAAGATGCGGCAGAAATACTGTGCAGATTTCTGTGCAAAAACCTCCTCTTATAAAATACAGTGTGTGAGTCTTCAGTGTGTGAATTTAGGAAAACTTTCATCAGGTCTTGGAAGTCTGCAGATGTCACGCCATGCTGGGAGTTCTAGTTTTCCAACATATCGGGGAGAGGACCACAGAGTGTTTTAATGACAGCAAGAATGTGAAGCTGTATTTATTTAGTTAGTTCACTGTATGGGAAAGACTTAGAAGAGACATTTATTTTCTGCATGCTGCTGACTGAACCTGGCCCCTGAATCTAGTGATCCTGTTGTTATGAACTCTGCATTCTCTAAGCAGTATGTAGAGAAGGAGGGGAAATATGTGTGCTCACATACTATTAATTCCCAGAGGACCTCTTTAAGTGTGGCTGCAGCCAGAGTCACACTTAAAGGGGTAATAAAATAAAATGACTAAAAATACTTAAATATTACTTATTATAAATAAGTAATAATCCCAAATACCTTTCATTAGTTAGAATAGCTACTTTTATCTGTGGAGCGATCATCAGGGCAAATAAAATGGCCACCGTGCTATCACTACACATAAAAACTGTCCTAATCACACACAGCAGGACAAGAGCTGCCTCATCCTCCTCTCAGGTTTACATGTCAGGTATTATGGTCCTGAATACAGTTTAATATGATCTTCAGCTGAATCTCTGTAGGAGGGGAGTTAATGAGGAGACATGAAGTACAGAGAGGATGGACAGGACAGTGGTAATGGAGAATGCACCTCTGCTTCTCATAACTGCACCCTTACCTCCTCTATGTACTTCATGTCTCCTCATGATTTCCATTCCTACAGAGATTCAGCTGAAGATCTTATCAGCTGTATTCAGGATCATAATCTCTGGCATGCAGAGCAGAGTTACTGTGAAATAACTTGTCCGCCTGTGTGATTAGGACAGGCTTTGTGTGCACTTATAGGAAAGTGGCCATTTTATTTCTCCTAATAATTGCTCCCTAGACAAAACGAGCCAATGTAACTATGTGTGGCATTTCAGTCACTTTGATTATTTTTTTTTTATAATGACAAAAACAAATCTTATAGAAACACAAAGCTTCAAAACATTCTATAAAATTTAGGTCATGGTGTGCATCTGTAGCTAGTACTGAGATGTATTCCAGTGCACTTCATAGTGAATTGTAATGTCTTCATAGCACCACCAAAAATGCATCCACTGGCACTGGTTTTTTATTAAGTGGAAAATATTTGCTAGTTCGAGATTTTGTGATTGCCAACGTCATAAAAAATACCATGGAAACGTTTCTGCTGTGCAGTCAAACATTCTGTTAAATAGAGCGTAGAAATATGAGCAAATTTTGAGAATGTAATTATACAAATGTAAAGTGGGATTGCACAAATTCAAACATTGTCTGTAATAGTCGATAAATGCATTGTGTATAACATGATATTACTATTCTGTTTGGAATGAATATACATACTTTATTTTTTATCCCAAAAGACTATGACAAAGCTAATTTGTACCACTGTCCAGACCAACACACAACTTTCTCTTTCTCTCTCTCTCTATATACAGTATATACACTGGTATATATTTATATACTGTATAGCGAAAGGATACGTTTATTGTGTAAAACTGTACAATTGAAAGGAGGCTCAAGAACCCATCCCTAGATGAGATACAGTTGGGCATGGGGGCTGTGGGGATTCGCTCTGGTAGGCAGAGTACCGGACGCAGTACAGAGGCAAAAACAAAGTCTTTGACTTAAAAAGTGCAGTGTTTATTCACACATAAACAAAAATGACAGTTCATCATCTTGGTGTTCATTCACACCATGGCAAGTCCACAGAACAAAAAGCATTCACCTTGTCAGCAGTTTTGGCAGTAGCAGTCCCCAACAGGCTTTAGGGCCTGCTTCCCAGCACTGCGGCTCTCAGCCCTTTAGTACGGCACACATCATGCAGCTCTCAAACCACAGATACTCCACAGATTTACTGTGAAATGGAGGCTAATCCACACCCAGCTGAGACTGCTGGCTGGGTTTTATATCCCTAACCAAAACCCGGCCTGGAATGTGGGGAACAGCCACCCACCCTGCACTTTGGCTGCTCCCAGTAAGAGCCGGCCCTGATCGGCTTTACAGCCACACTAAATAACCAATAGTGTCAGTCAGCACTAGTTGACACTTAAAATTACCGGCTCTTGCGCTTTCCTACAGGGCATACAGATTCTGTATGACATCCTGTAGCACCTTTGTGTCATGGTCTTACCTTCTCACTGTTCTCCTTCGTTTGACATGTGCTGGCGGCCATCTTGGTTTCTGGGTTTCTTGTAGCCTCCCACCCTGCGGCTCCTCCTTCCCACTGGGAGGAGCTGGATGCTTAGCTCATATATATAGAAGGTCTGTGGCTTCAGTTCCTTGCTTGGTCCTCCTGTGTGCACATGCTTCAAAGACTGCTGCTGCTTCTGGTTCCTGATCCTGGCCTCGTCTGACTACCCCGTTGGTTCCCGATCCTGGCTTCGTCTGACTACCCCGTTGGTTCCTGATCCTGGCTACGTCTGACTACCCTCCTGGTTCCTGACCTCCGTCTACGCAAGACCCTGCTTCAGTTTAGCCATCCGTTTGGACTTTAGCTACGGCTTGATTTTCAATAAAGCCTTCTTATTCCACCTATCTCTGTTGTACGTCTGGTTCATGGTTCCATGACACTTTGTCCACAGATGTTACAGCTGGGCCTGTAGATCCTGCACACTTCCTGAAGTTGGTCCTATAACTGCTTGATCAGCAATAAATCAGATGACCGCGCAGGCACGGAAGGGATACAATATGGCGGAGACATTACTAGGAAACCCTTGCTGTGTGTGTGGCTGTGCATTATCCTGCTGAAAATGCTAGTTGGAAGCCCTGCCATGAGACAGAACACATGTGGCCGCAGGATATCCTGCACATATCACTGAGCTGTTAGTGTCCCTCGTATCACTATTAAGGGTGACTGATTGTCATTTGTGATGGCTTCCCATATCATCACATCATTGGGGAAGTGTGTCACTCCATAGCAAAGGCAGCATTGAAGATCTCACCATACCTACCCATCGTTTGAACAAGGCTACGTCCACAGAAAATCTGTGGTTAATTCTCCAAGATATTTGGAACAACCTCCCTGCTGAGTTCCTGTGTGCAAGTACCTAGAATTGATGCTGTTTTGAAGGCAAAGGGTGGTTACACCAAATATCTGATTTAGATTTCTCTTTTGTTCTTTCACTTTGCATTTTGTTAATTGATAAAAAATAAACTATTAACACTAATAAAATAATTCTTAGTTACAAATATATACCACTGCTACAGTGGTTTTAAAGGGGTTGTCCGGGTTCAGAGCTGAACCTGGACATACCCATATTTTCACCCAGGCAGCCTCCCTGACAAGACATTTCATGCTCCGATGCTCTCCTTTGCTCTGCGCTGAATCACGCAGGGCAAAGGCATTTTCAGGAGTTCCGGTGACGAACCGGGCTATCCTTAGGGCTGCCAGGCAGAGGCTTCCACCCAGCAGTGAGCCCGGTGACGTCACCTGCACTGATGGGCGCACTTTAGCGATGCCCTAGCCTGTAAAACGGCTAGGGCATCGCTAAAGCCGGCCCATCAGAGCCGGTGACGTCACCAAACACACTGCTGGGCGGAAGCTTCCGCCCAGCAGCGTAGTGTTGTAAATAAAAAAGCCCTTGCTCTGTGCAATCCAGCGCAGGGCAAGGGAGCGCATCGGAGCATGAGATGCCCACGATGCTAACATCAGAGGGGCTGCCTGGGTGAAAATATGGGTTCAGATCAGACAAACGCTTTAAGTTGGCCAGGGTCCCATGTGGACAATCAGACAAGTCCACACTTACCTCCTAAGTCTGTTTAGTCAGCGGCCTAGCGTTAAAGAGGTTGTCTCTTTTTTTTTTATTAATGACCTATTCCCAGGATAGGTCATCAATATCAGATAAGATCAATCCACAGATAGGTCATCAATATAAGATGTCAGCAATATCTCTTCAAACAGCTGATTGGCAGGGGTGCCAGCAGCAGCTCCTCCACCAATCTGATATTGGTGACCTAATTGTGGATAGTTCATCAATATAAAAAAGCGGACAACCCCTTTAATCTCCTGGATCCCAGTATATCAAAAGTTTGGTATAGATTGATTAGTGACCCCCTCTCGTTTAAATATAAATTGCCATCCTCATCAATAGTCACAAACAGGGAAGCACCCAGAAATTTTACTTGGGTGAGGGGTCCGAAGAGAGCAGAAGTGGCGCAAGCAGGGCTTTTTTCTGGCGGAACGCACCGGTACGGTGTTCCGCCACCTTTTGACATCGCAGCCTGCCATGATCCAGCATCGCAGGCTGCGATGTATCAGCGGGGAGGGACTGGGAGGAGGAGCTGGGGGCCGGTGCGTTCACTGTGCTTACAGGGCTACTGTTATCGTAATGCAGGCCAGCCGGGCAGACGAGAGGCAGCGTCACTGACTGACGTCACTTGCCTGCCTGGCCTACTTTATGAATGAAGCAGGCGGCGCAGGCACGTGACGTCATTCAGTGACGCTGCCGCTCGTCTGCCCGGCCGGCCTGCATTACGATAACAGTAGCCCTGTGAGTAGGATGGATATATTGAATGTTATACTACAGAGGGGGCAGCATGAATAGAATCATTATTAATTTTGCACATTTTATAACTGTACTGGAGCGGCAATGGGGGGTCTGTGGATGACACTGTTAAGGGGGGGCTCTGTGGATGGCACTGTTATGGGGTGGGGGTTCTGTGGATGGCACTGTTAAGGGGGGGTCTGTGGATGGCACTGTTAAGGGGTTATGGGGTGGGGGGTTTGTGGATGACACTGTTAAGGGGGGGTCTGTGGATGGCACTGTTATGGGGAAGGGGGGGTCTGTGGATGGCACTGTTATGGGGTGGGGGGGTCTGTGGATGGCACTGTTATGGGGTGGGGGGGTCTGTGGATGGCACTGTTAAGGGGGGGTCTGTGGATGGCACTGTTATGGAGTGGGGGGTCTGTGGATGGCACTGTTATGGGGTGGGGGGGTCTGTGGATGGCACTGTTATGGGGTGGGGGGGTCTGTGGATGGCACTGTTATAGGATGGGGGGTCTGTGGATGGCACTGTTATAGGATGGGGGATCTGTGGATGCCATCCACAGATCCCCCATAACAGTGCCATCCACAGATCCTCCACCCCATAACAGTGCCAACCCCAGATCCCCCATTAACAGTGCCATCCCCATTGCTGGGCTGGATTTTTATAGCCCCCCAAATTTTACTTGCATCCCTGTTCTCTAAAGGAGCAGTTTTAGGGGGCGGTCCTAGGGGTGGGTAGGGGTGTGGCCAGGGGAGGGGGGGGGGGTGAGTTCCACCACCTTTTCTCTGAGAAAAAAAGCCCTGGGCGCAAGTAGGCGCCGCACAAATTTTTAGGCACTGGCCATGATCATAAGCTCCTTTTACATATAAAAGCACGCCAGTCCTACAGTCTTCTTCTCTGACTGGCATGAAGGGAAAAGCAGCAGGCTAAGGCAAACTGTGCTACGCTTTTATTGGTGGCCCAGTGGGACCCGTTACTCCTTTTCCCACTTATCAGAGCAGCAGCGCTGGCCTCCTTCTCCCTGCACTGCGCACCCATGCACAGTGTTTAAATCGCAGTTTGGGAAAAACTATTTTACAGACAGTGTTTTTTTTCTTTTGGTTGGCAAAAGTAAACACCAGTTTTTTGTGGACTGCCATAAATTTACAGACGGTTAGCAACTCTGAGCACAGGCAGGGGTTGGCTGGCAAATTTTAGCCTGGGGAGCAAGCACACAGAACTGGACCATGGGTAGCGGCCCATCCTTAACCTGTTTAACATGCATCTAATGCTATACTTTGATCTAATACCATCAATTCACATCTGAGTTTGGGCCACTGTCACAGATTCTGTCAAAAACACCGGGCAGAAAAGTCCTGCATGAAAGACTTTTTTATCCAGTAAGGAAGCAGCATCCTGAGCAGACCTCATTATAGTCAATGGAGTCTCTTCAGCGCAGAGTTGGTAAATCTTGTTGCTTTAATGACCAAGCTGTTGCTACATACTCAATCATGTACTGTATCAGGGATTGCACGTATGTGTACGATCCCAACATAAAAAACAACCAACTGCTGCCTTTTAACGATTTAAAGCCCATTTACCTACACCTCCTTTATATGGTAGGTGGCGTTAAACAGGTTTAACACAAAAATACAGTGCCAGAATCAAGATCACTACATATATACAGCACCAGAACCAAGTTCACTGCATGAATACAGCACCAGAACCAAGCCTATAAGTCAAATACAGCACCAGAACCAAGTTTACCACATAAATATAGCACCAGAACCAAGTTCACTGCATAAATACAGCACCAGAACCGTGTGCAGTACATATACAGTACAGACCAAAAGTTTGGACACACCTTCTCATTCAAAAGAGTTTTCTTTATTTTCATGACTATGAAAATTGTAGATTCACACTGAAGGCATCAAAACTATGAATTAATACATGTGGAATTATATACATAACAAAAAAGTGTGAAACAACTGAAAATATGTCATATTCTAGGTTCTTCAAAGTAGCCACCTTTTGCTTTGATTACTGCTTTGCACACTCTTGGCATTCTCTTGATGAGCTTCAAGAGGTAGTCACCTGAAATGGTTTTCACTTCACAGGTGTGCCCTTGTCAGGTATAATAATGACATCTCCAGGCCACAATTCATCTCTATATATAGACTGCAGATTGGCGTGGTACCGGGGGGGGGGCAGATCCTGCACTTGTGGTCCGCTGCTAATGGCAATCCCCAGCAAAAATGCATTCAATGGAGGATGCTCGCAGTGGACCACAAGTACCACAATAGACATCCTACACAGGATAGCAAATGTGTGGATGTGATTAACAATAAAACAAAATAACAATAACTTTTACAAAGACAGGTGCACTCTGCGGTCTTACTGAACCCTCATACTGATGTAAAATTGAGAGATTAGCCGACATATCCTACTGTGAACATGTCTGAGCCTGAGCACCGCACCAAGGTTTCTCAAGTAGCTTGAGACCTAACGCTAAACCTACCTGTGCCGTATGGGCAATACCAAGAGCCAGTGGGCAAATTACAAGAGCGCATGTCAGACATGTCCTCCACAGTACGATATGTTGGCTAAACTCTCAATTTTACATCAGTATGAGGGTTTATTAATACCGCAGAGTGCACCTGTCTTTGTAAAAGTTATAGTTATTTAGCACAATTCATCTCTGCAGATTTTGCCAAGAAGATTACTTCTGCTTTTTGCTTTTCCAACACATTGGCACCCTGCATACTAACACAGGCTCATCGGCCTTCTATCTAGCACACTCGCACCTCTCCAATCTATCCTCAACTTTGCTCCCCGACTAATCAACCTCTCACACTGTTACTCCTCTGCCTCTCCCCTCTGCCAATCCCTTCACTGACTCCCCATTGCCCAGCCAATTCAGTTTAAAATATTAACACATATAAGGCCGTCCACAACCAATGCAGTGCATCTTTTGAAGGGAATACTAGTGAGTGCTTCAATAATGGGGGTTTGGAGGTCTGACTGGGGATCTGGAGGTCTGACTGGTGGTCTGGAGAGGTCTAATGGGGGTATGGAGGTCTGAATGGGGGTCTGGAGGTCTAATGAGGGTCTGATTGGTGGTCTAGACGTGCAATCGGGGTCTGAATGAGGGCGTGGGGGTCTATTGGGGGGTCTGGAGGTCTAATGGGGGCCTAATTGGGGATCTGATTGGGGGTATGAAGGTCTAATGGGGTCTGATTGGGGGTCTGGAGGTCTAATGGGGGGCTTATTGGGGGTCTGGTGGTCTAATGGGGGACTGGAGGCCTGGTCTGAGGTGTAATGGGGCTCTGAAGGTCTGGTTTGAGGTCTGATATGGGGCTCTGAAGGTCTGGTCTGAGGTCTGATATGGGGATCTGGAGGTCTAATGGGGGGTCTTATCTGAGGTCTGATATTGGGTCGGGGTCTTACATGGGGGTCTGATATGAGGTCTAAAACTGGGGTCTCATATGGGGTCTGACAGAGGTCTAAAGGGGGTTTGGTCTGAGATGGGGGGAGTCTCATTTAAAGTTTTATATGGGGGTCTGATCTAAAGGAAGGGGGTATTTTTAGTACTGGTGCACAATATAAAGGGGTGTTTTTGTACTGACACTCTGTGTGGTACCAGTATTTTCAGGGGGACTGTTTCTGCAGGATTGTATTGGAGGACACAGCAGACACGGTATTGGGGGTGGCAGGATGGGGTGTTGAGAAGGTGAGGAGGAAAGAAGAATATCTACATCAGAGAGGAGACGCCACTGGATGTAAGAGGTACATATGTGGCGCTGTATTACCCTGTATGTTTTGTAGCGCTGTATGTAATGTTTTCCAAGTATGTCTTTAAAGGGGTTGTCCACTTTTAATTTTTTCATATGAGCTCTGCCTTCTCTGCTCTGTTTAGGAGAAAGCAGCTCTCGTATGAGGATAGGTCATCAGTAGTAAAAAGAGGAACATTTTTGCCTTGGGCAGCAGAAAAGCTAGGTGCACCAGCACTGAGTGAATCCGATGGGGGCCCAAACTCTTGCACCAGGGCCCATGAGCCTTTAGCTACGCCCCTGGCGTCAGCTGCATAACCTGCATGATGTATGTCACAATGTGCTATGCAGCTAAGCTGGATATAGGGAGAGAACTAGAATCTTCCCAATTTTTTTTGACAATGGACAGATGTAACACAATCCACTGGTTTCAGTAAGTCATCGGATAGTTTATGGCATAGATGCACAACCTTTTCTTGTGCAAGAGTCACACTGTCAGATTTAACCATTTCCAGAGGCCATAGTAAAAATTAACGGGGTATCTGAGACAATAATGGCATGTCTGTTATGTTTGGTTGGGAGAAATGGTTATATAAGGGCACGCACACACATTGAACATGCTCTGAATGGCCCTGTTAAACAACCGGTGAAGAGGATCATTTGATGGACCAACAAGCATGAGCAGATCTCCCAGTTTCATTGTGCACCATCCAGATACAGATGGCTCCCTCATTACGCACTCCTGTTTCTGTCCGGACCATTTTCAGGAGCTTAGCAGAAGAAAATTTGGTGCCATGGCGTGTCCTGCCATTGACAGCAAGCCAGCATTGGCTTCCTTTTCAATGGTGTCATGAATGAGAAACCTGGACTGCTATGGACTGACACAATATCATCTTTAGAAACAAATCCAGGTTCTGTTTGGCATCTGACAAGTTTGAGTATGGAATTCTGGTGCTGAGCATTTCAATCCTGCCTTTGCTGTGACACACTGCCTCAACTCATGGATGATCTGGGGAACCATGACATACAAGAGTCAGTCACCCCTAATAGTGATACGAGGGACACTAAGAGCTCAGTGATATTCTGCAGCCGCATGTGTTGCCGGTCATGGCAAGGCTTCCAACTGGAATTTTTCTGCAGGATAATGCTCGTCCACACATACCAAGGGTTTCCCATGAATGTCTCTGGCTGACTGCAAGTCTTCATTGGCCTGCCCGGTTGCCAGATTTATCACCAATCTAGCATTTATGAGACAAGCTGGGATGCCAGCTTCACCGAACCTATTAGTGTGCAGGATCTACAGGCTCAGCTCCAACGTGTGTGGTGGGAAAATGTGCAGGATACCATATGGAACCTATATGCCTCCATGCCCAACTGTATCTCATCTTGTATCCAGGCTAGAGCCTCCTTTAATTGTAACTTATCTTTTCGCTCTAATATTGTAATCACTTACGCATATCATCATTACGTTCACACATCGAAAGTTTCATTGGATTCCAACAACTTCTTCTTGGGGCATTTTTTTTTGTCAAGGAGTGTACTTATAGTGGGTGGCTGAAACAGCCAAGTGTTTTCCTACTCCCATACGATAATCAATAAAGCCAAAATGATGCATGACCACTTCTGCACTTCATCTACCTACTGGAGTGCTGCACAGGGGTCAAAAGACCTCCATTCTGTCTATATATTTATATGGGTCTCAGAGATGGTCACACAGTGCACCCTTAATAGTTAGGCTACTTTCACACTGGCGTTTCTGGGTCCGCTTGTGAGATCCGTTTCAGGGCTCTCACAAGCGGCCCAAAGCAGAGCAGTTCTGCCCCAATGCATTCTGAATGGATAAGGATTAGTTCAGAATGCATCAGATTGGCTGCGTTTGGTCTCTGTTCCGCTTTTGAGGCGGACACCAAAACGCTGCTTGCAGCGTTTTGGTGTCCGCCTGACGATGCAGAGCCAAACGGATCCGTCCTGACTTAGTATGTAAGTCAATGGGGATGGATCAGTTTTCACTGTCACAATATGATGCAATTGAAAATGGATCTGTCCCCCACTGACTTTCAATGTAAGTCAGGACGGATCCGTTTTGAATTAGACTTTTCTTTTGAAATAATAATGCAAACGGATCCGTTCTGAACGGATACAAGCGTTTGCATTATCTGTGCGGATCCGTCTGTGCAGATACCAGACGGATCCGCACCGAACGCAGGTGTGAAAGTAGCCTTACCTGTTCTTGTTCCCACTCTACTCTCCAATCTTTTTTCTGACATGGAAAATATATATGAGCAATGGCCAGGCACAAACAAGCATGTCTGTGACCAGATGGTAGTGGGCCGCATGTGGCAAAGTAGTAGGTCATTATGGGTTTTTAGTCAATGAAAGTAAAGCATAATGTTTCTATTCACTGATACAAGTAGAGATTTTGAAAACAGTGAGGAATTACAATGCAAAGTTTATTAGAAAGATGTATAACTCTTCACTTTTAAAATTGTCATTAAACTTTTAGCAAGCTTTGCATTCATAATGAAACCAGACAACTTTCTGGATCAACCTGCAGTAAAGAACACCATAAATAACGCTGGACCACCAATGACTAAATGAGCCACAACACAGACTCCATTAGTCAGGGCTGTCTAGCACTGCCAATTAAAGGGGAGGTGGTAGTGTACTGAGCACAGAGGCAACATTAGTATCATCAGAGATGGCTTTCATCAGCAACTCTACTAATGCCATAGAAAACATAAAGCCATGTAATGGATTTTACAGTAAATAACTTTTGAAGACTGTTGATTATAGTTTCCTTCTAGTACTTTGTCATGTAATGCAGTCTTATTATAACATAGACACTGTATAATTTTAGTCAAGCAGATATGAGTAATCTAAAGATCTAAAGATCAGAGTACAGAAAAATACATGGAGGATGGAGTAAGTCTTTTAATTCCTTTGATTAAACTGAAAAGTGGAAGCTTTACAGTAACTCAAGAAAATGGCTATTTAGCACTCACTTTCAGCATAAATAGTTTAACAACCAAGCAGTTTCTTCTGTCAGCAGACATCACCCCTAAAAACTGCTGACAGGACCTACAGTGCCTTGCAAAAGTATTCACCCCCCCTTGACTTTTTTCATATTTTGGTGCGTCACAACCTGGAATTAACATGGATTGTTTGAGGATCTGCATCATTTAATTTACTGAACATGCCCACAACTTGGAAGATGTTTTTTTATTTTTTTATTATTGTGAAGCAAACAACAAATAGGACAAAATAACAGAAAAAGTCAAAGTGCATAACTGTTCACCCCCCTAAAGTGAAAACTTTGTAGAGCCAACTTTTGCGGCAATCACAGCTCCAAGTCTCTTTGGATAAGTCTCTATGATCTTGCCACATCTTACTACTGGGATTTTTGCCCATTCCTCCTTGCAGAACTGTTCCAGCTCCTTCAAGTTGGATGGTTTGCGCTTGTGAACAGCAATCTTTAAGTCTGACCACAGATGTTCTATTGGATTGAGATCTGGGCTTTCACTAGGCCATTCCAACACATTTACAGACGTGGACAAAATTGTTGGTACCCTTTGGTCAATGAAAGAAAAAGTCACAATGGTCACAGAAATAACTTTAATCTGACAAAAGTAATAATAAATTAAAATTCTATAAATGTTAACCAATGAAAGTCAGACATTGTTTTTCAACCATGCTTCAACAGAATTATGTAAAAAAATAAACTCATGAAACAGGCATGGACAAAAATGATGGTACCCCTAACTTAATATTTTGTTGCGCAACCTTTTGAGGCAATCACTGCAATCAAACGCTTCCTGTAACTGTCAATGAGACATCTGCACCTCTCAGCAGGTATTTTGGCCCACTCCTCATGAGCAAACTGCTCCAGTTGTGTCCGGTTTGAAGGGTGCCTTTTCCAGACTGCATGTTTCAGCTCCTTCCAAAGATGCTCAATAGGATTGAGGTCAGGGCTCATAGAAGGCCACTTTAGAATAGTCCAATTTTTTCCTCTTAGCCATTCTTGGGTGTTTTTAGCGGTGTGTTTTGGGTCATTGTCCTGTTGCAAGACCCATGACCTGCGACTGAGACCAAGCTTTCTGACACTGGCTAGTACATTTCTCTCTAGAATTCCTTGATAGTCTTGAGATTTCATTGTACCCTGCACAGATTCAAGACACCCTGTGCCAGACGCAGCAAAGCAGCCCCAGAACATAACAGAGCCTCCTCCATGTTTCACAGTAGGGACAGTGTTCTTTTCTTGATATGCTTCATTTTTTCGTCTGTGAACATACAGCTGATGTGCCTTGGCAAAAACTTCGATTTTTGTCTCATCTGTCCACAGGACATTCTCCCAGAAGCTTTGTGGCTTGTCAACATGTAGTTTGGCATATTCCAGTCTTGCTTTTTTATGATTCGTTTTCAACAATGGTGTCCTCCTTGGTCGTCTCCCATGTAGTCCACTTTGGCTCAAACAACGACGGATGGTGCGATCTGACACTGATGTTCCTTGAGCATGAAGTTCACCTTGAATCTCTTTAGAAGTCTTTCTAGGCTCTTTTGTTACCATTCGGATTATCCGTCTCTTAGATTTGTCATCAATTTTCCTCCTGCGGCCACGTCCAGGGAGGTTGGCTACAGTCCCATGGATCTTAAACTTATGAATAATATGTGCAACTGTACTCACAGGAACATCTAGTTGCTTGGAGATGGTCTTATAGCCTTTACCTTTAACATGCTTGTCTATAATTTTCTTTCTGATCTCTTGAGACAGCTCTTTCCTTTGCTTCCTCTGGTCCATGTCGAGTGTGGTACACACCATATCACCAAACAACACAGTGATTACCTGGAGCCATATATATAGGCCCAATGGCTGATTACAAGGTTGTAGACACCTGTGATGCTAATTAGTGGACACACCTTGAATTAACATGTCCCTTTGGTCACATTATGTTCTGTGTTTTCTAGGGGTACCATCATTTTTGTCCATGCCTGTTTCATGAGTTTATTTTTTTACATAATTCTGTTGAAGCATGGTTGAAAAACAATGTCTGACTTTCATTGGTTAACATTTATAGAATTTTAATTTATTATTACTTTTGTCAGATTAAAGTTATTTCTGTGACCATTGTGACTTTTTCTTTCATTGACCAAAGGGTACCAACAATTTTGTCCACGTCTGTATATGTTTACCCTTAAACCACTCAAGTGTTGCTTTAGCCGTGTGTTTGGGGGCATTGTCCTGCTGGAAGGTGAACCTCTGTCCTTGCCTCAAATCAGGCACAGAGTGGTACAGGTTTTGCTCAAGAATATCCCTGTATTTAGCACCATCCATCTTTCCCCCAGTTTCCCAGTCCCGGCTGCTGAAAAACATCCCCACAGCATGTTGCTGCCACCACCATGTCTCACTGTAGGGATGGTATTCTTTGGTGATGTGATGTGCTGGTTTTGCGCCAAACATCTGGTTTTCTTTGATGGCCAAAAATTTAAATTTTAGTCTTATCAGACCAGAGCACCTTCCTCCATATATTTTGGGAGTCTCCCACATGCCTTTTCGCAAACTCACAACATGCCTTTTTGTTTATTGCTGAAAGTAAAGGCTTTCTTCTGGCCACTCTGCCATAAAGCCCCACTCTATGGAGCGTACGGGTCCTATGTACAGATACTCCAGTCTATGCTGTTGAACTCTGCAGCTCCTCCAGGGTTACCTTAGGTCTCTGTGCTGCCTCTCTGATTTTTCAACAACATTGTCCCTTACTTGTTTGGAGAGTTCCTTGGTCTTCATGGCAGTGTTTGGTTAGTGATGCCTCTTGCTTAGGTGTTGCAGCCTTTGGGCAACAACAGCAAAAGGTGTGTATATGTAATGACAGATCATGTGACACTTAGATTGTACACAGGTGGACATCATTTCACTAATTATGTGACTTCTGAAGGCAATTGGTTGCACCAGAGCTTTTTATGGGCTTCCTAACAAAGGGGGTGAATAGATACGCACATGCCAATTTTATGCTTTCTATTTCTAAACAATAGTTAAATTTATATATTTTTCTCATTTCACTTCACCAACTTAGACTATTGTGTTCTGATCCATCACATAAAATTCAGATTAACAAAACATTAATGCTGCAATGTACCATGGACCTTTAAAGAAAGCTGCAAATTATATTTCAGGCTATGACCTCTTTCTTCTGGCCTAGGGCCACAGCGAGTGGGAATTATTATTTCTCTGTTACAAGGTGACCCCCAAGAGTGGGTGTTTTCATTACCCCCCGATTCGTTGTGTCTTGGGTCAGTTGATGCTTTCTTTCAGGCCCTAGGTGCTCTGTATGATGAACCAGACAGAGCCTCCGTAGCACAGACGCAGTTAAAGGCTTTGGTACAGGGTGACTGACCAGTAGAGGAGTACTGTACTCAATTTAGGAAATGGTGTGTTCCCTCCGACTGGAATGAACCGGCCCTCAAGTGTCAGTTCAGGTCAGGCTTGTCCGATAGACTTAAATATATGCTTATAGGTTACCCCCTTCCTGAGACTTTAGAGCAGACCATGACACTTGCTGTAAGACTAGACAGATGTATTAGGGAGAGACAGCAGGAGGTTTTCCTTTCTTCCTAGGTGACGTCTAAATCTAAGGTCAGTCTCGTGGGTATCCAATCTGAACCTGATACCGAAGAACCCATAAAGATTGGTATGACCAGAAGGGAACAACGACGCCATCAGGGGACATTTTTCTATTATGGCGGTTCTGACCATTGGATCTGACAATGTCCCAAGAAGCCTCCTCCCAGTAAATCACTCAAACCTGGGACATCTAATGACAAGGTACTCCCGGATATTGTTAAAGGTAAATTCTTGGTGCCTGTTACTGTTTCTGCAGGGTTCAATAAGGGTTCAGGAACAGCTTTTATTGATTCTGGATCAGCTGCTAGCTTTATTGATCTCAAATTTGCCCGTCAGGTGGGAATTCCTATCCTGACCCTTCCTGATCCTGTATACATTGCTATTGATTCTACCCCATTATTAGGAGGTACCGTGAGGTTTTCTACTCCCGAGATTACGCTAACAGTGGGGTGTCATACTGAAAGTTGTGCCCTATTAATTTTGGAGAATTTACCTGTTGATGTGTTGCTAGGTATGCTATGGCTCCAATTACACAACCCTGTGATTGATTGGACCAGAGGTGAACTAGTCAAATGGGGCCCTAAATGTGATTCATGTTTCTCTATTGTCCATGCGGGAGTCTCAGCAGAATCTAAAATATTACCTCCATTCATAGAGGATTATGTGGATGTATTCAACTCATCTGGCCATCTAGTGGTTGCCACCCCATAGACCTTATGACTGCGCTATTGAATTGGTGGAAGGTGCCAGGTTTCCCAAGGGGCGTATATATAATCTATCAGGTCCAGAACGTGATTCCATGAGAGAATATGTCAAGGAAAGTTTGCTTAAAGGACATATTAGGCCCTCTGTATCTCCTATGGGGGCAGGGTTCTTTTTTTTGTCAATAAAAAGGACGGAGGGCTTAGGCCTTGTATTGACTATCGGGAATTGAACAAAATTTCTGTTAAAAATCAATACGCTCTTCCTTTGATTCACGATCTGTTCAATCAAGTTCTAGGGGCTTCATGGTTCTCCAAACTTGACCTGAGGGGAGCTTACAACCTAGTTCGTATTAAAGAAGGGGACGAATGGAAAACTGCTTTTAATACTCCGGAGGGGCATTTCAAATACCTGGTCATGCCTTTTGGGCTTAGTAATGCTGCTGCAGTTTTTAAAAATTTCATGAACGACATCTTCAGGGAACATATTGGCAAATTTATGATTGTAATTGATTTTTTCTTTGAGTTGAGAATCTCATGTTGTGCATACCAGACAAGTTCTGGAGATTCTCAGAATCAACTGTCTGTTAAAATGAAAAAATGTGTCTTTGGGGTTCAGGAAATCTTGTATCTGGGTTATGTTCTCACTCCTCACGCTTTTAAAATAGACCCTGGTAAGGTACAGGCCATTTTAGATTGGGTAAGACCATCATCCCTGAAAGCCTTATAACGCTTTTTAGGATTTCCCAACTATTACTGTAAATTTATCAAAAACATTTCTGGAGAACTAGTCTGTAGAGGCTATTGAGGCCTTCGAGACCCTTAAAAGGTATTTTAGGAATGCCCCAGTTTTGGTTCAGCCTGATCAAGAGAGACCTTTTATTGTAGAGGTTGACGCTTCTGAGGATGGGTTGGGGGCGGTGCTTTCGCAGAGACCCTCTAATCTCACCAATTTTAGACCCTGTGGTTTTTTTCACGGAAATTCTCTCCCACTGACAGGAGTTATGACATTGGTAATCGAGAATTGTTAGCCATCAAATGGGCGTTTGAGGAATGGAGACATTTTTTGGAGGGGGCTAAACATTGTATCACTGTGCTCACTGAACATAAAAAAGTATTGTTCCTCGAATCTGCTAAACTCCTGAATTCACGTCAAGCCAGATGGGCTTTGTTCTTCATGCGTTTTAGCTTCTTGATTACTTTTAGACCAGGATGTAAGAACGTAAAGGCTGATGCCTTGTCTCGAAGTTTCTGTGCATTTCAACCCCCTGACATTCCTCCTGAACCCATTGTACTAGCTAACATTATTGTGGCAGCTTTGTCTGAGGAACTAGCTTCTCTCATTGAAGCGCAGCAACATCTGGCACCGCCACAAACACCTACTGATAAGTTCTTTGTTTCTGAGAAGTTTCGTCTCTGTTTGTCCAGGTCATATGGGTGGCCCACACTATTCAGGGATGTCAAATCTTATGTCTCTGCATGCAAGGTATGTGCCAGGTCCAAAACGCCCAGATCACATCCTGCTGGTGAACTACGACCACTACCCATTCCGAGTAAACCCTGGTCACATATTTTGATGGATTTCATCACTGACTTACCTTCCTCGGAAGGGAAGTCGGTGGTTTGGGTAGTGGTCGACAGATTCAGTAAGATTAGTGAGGTCTGATTTGATTACAAATCAGAATCGGAACCTGCGCTGATTCCAATCTGTATCCGAGTATTGGCTAACAGTGCAAGAGATAGGGGAAAAGAGTTTCACAATCTCTAGTGCAAAGACAAGAAAAGATGTGTTCACAGAAGTCTTTCTCGGTGGTTACCTTATTTGACAGGTAGTTTATCTGTCCGTGGAGTGTAATTCTTGTTGGATCCGGTAGGTCGGTTTACAGATCGCCTTCAAGTTCAACCTCTAGTGTGGGTGGTGCTCCGGCCGGCAGCAGATCACTCACACGAGGGAACCCTAGTTGGAGTCCGGGAGCTTGGCGTGTGACGTCACCGCACTGAGTATGGAAGCCTTCAGGGGACAAATTCAATCCGACGCGTTTCTGAGCCTAAACGGGCTCCTTCGTCAGGGATGTTGAGGTTTGTCAATCCTGAAAGTAAATAGGCTGTTGTTCCCATGGCAACTACTAGTTTGTTGGCGCTTGGAACACTTAACCCCATCCGATCCAATTAGTATTTTCTTTTATATTTATTCAAATGCAAACAGTTCGATGCCTTGATTGAGGCCATACGGGGCCAAGCTATTTAATTTAAAGATCCATTTGCTTTCCTGTTTTGACATTTCTTTTAGATAATCACCACCTCTTTTATTGGCCGGTACTTTTTCAATCCCTCCAAAGATGGATCCCATGAATTTACATGCATGATGTTGAGCATAGTGACGGGATAGTGGGTGTCCCTCAAATTTTTTGTGTATATTGTTCACATGTTCTCTGATTCTTATTTTTAATAGTCTTTTGGTCCTTCCCACATAGATTTTTTGACATGGGCATTTTATGAAGTAAACGACTCCTGCCGTGTTGCATGTTATATAATGGTTCAGTTTAAAAGTGGAGTCCTTTATTTTCAATTCTAACATGGGTCCTTTTGTGAATCTGTTGGTCAATTTACAGTTTGGGCATAGTTTGCATGGAAAGAAGCCCTTCTTCATATTGCATTTATTTATGGATGATGTTTTTGTTTTAACAGAGGGTGCCACTAAGTTGGAGAGGTTGGGGGCCTTCTTAAATATGAATTTAGGATGCGGTGTTAGCATTTCGCCGATTTGTTTGTCCTGTTTGAGTATATCCCAATGTCGTTTAATGATATTCTTAAAGGTAGACGTGCCTTCACTATAGTTGCTAATGATTGGGATATCAATTGTTTGTGGGTGGTCATCAACTGTCTGTTTAGTTATCACGGTTTGTTTTGTCTGTAGTAGCGTGCGTTGGTCCAAGTTATTAAATTGTTCAGCAATTGGTAATAGGTTTTTGATGTCATATCCCTTATCTAAAAATTTCTCATTGAGTTTCTGTACTTCTTCATCATAGTCCGTGTCATTGGTACAATTTCTCCTAGCGCGTATATATTGACTTCGTGGAATATTGTTCAGCCAGGTAGGCAGGTGGCAACTGTCGAGGGGTATGAAGCTATTGGTGTCAGTGGGTTTATGGTAGGTTTTTGTGGAGATGGAACCCTCTGAGATGGAAATGGTTAGGTCCAAAAAATTGATCTGGGTTCTGCTCCAGGTGGGACTAAAATTAAGATAAAAATCATTTTTATTTAAATCCTTTAAAAATTTATCCAGTAAAATTTCATCTCCCTTCCAAATAAAAATCACGTCATCAATAAAACGTTTCCAAAGGACCAGATTCGCACCGATTCCGCCCATGGTCTGGTAAGTGAGCTCCTCCCACCGACCCATATATAGGTTTGCGAAACTCGGTGCGAATCTGGTCCCCATCGCGGTCCCCCACGTCTGCAAATAAAAATCGGATCCGTATTTAAAATAATTATGTTTTAAAATGAAAGTGATACATTCTCCAATAAAGTTGATCTGATTTTCTGGCATAACGCCATCTTTTCTCAGGAAGAATTCCGTTGCTTCTCTACCCTTCTCGTATTCGATCACGGTGTACAGTGAGGTCACATCCAACGTTCCCAAGATGTAGTTATCCTTCCATTCAATTTCATTCAAGATTTGTAGAATGTGTTTGGTGTCCTTGAGGTAGGCAGGTAGTTTTTGAACATAGGGTTGTAGTAGGACATCAACATATTTTGATAAATTGGATGTGAGTCCGTCAATTCCGGAAATTATAGGCCTTCCAGGAGGGTTGGTCTTGTTTTTGTGTATCTTGGGCAGATAGTAAAAAATTGGGATCCTAGGATTCTGATTATTAATGTAGATCGCTTCCTCCAATGTTAGAATGTTATTTAGTTTGCCGTTTTTTACTAGATTGTTCAGTTTTTTCTTGTATGGGTCCGTGGGGTGTATTTGAAGTCTCCTATATGTTTTACTATCAGATAGTAGTCGTATACATTCTTTGTGGTATGCCTCTTGTTCTAGTATTACTATACAGCCCCCCTTGTCGGCTGGTTTGATAATAATACCGTTATTATTCTGTAGAGTTTGTATGGCTTTTAGTTCACCTTTACAGAGATTTCCCGGACCTCTTCTCCTGTGCGGGTTGATTCTGCGCAGATCCCTGGTCACTAGTGTTTGGAAGGTTCCTATTGCATCTGAGTATTCACTGATTGGGTTAAATTTAGATTTTTGTTTTAGTGTCGTATGGATGAAGTGGTCCTTGTCCGTTGGTTTCTGGTTTTTATTATTGTAATCTTCTTTTCCCTCATAGTTATCATTTTTATTTATTGATTTTTCTTGTTTATTATTATAATTTTCTACTTCAATTTTGGATGGTGTTTTCTCCTTATTCCGTCTGGTTTTTCCTTTTGTTTCTTTCAGGATTTCGTCTTTTTTCATAGAGGTATTTTTCAAAAAATATTTTTTGAGGGCTAATTTTCGAGTAAATTTTCTTATGCCAATGAAGGCATTAAACGGGCAAAATTTTGATGATGGGGCGAACTTAAGGCCTTTTTCTAGTAGTTTAGTTTCTTCCCTGTTCAGTGTATATGAGCTTAAGTTACATATATTTAGGCCTGTTGGGTCCTGTTTTTGTATTTTTCTTGTCAGTCCTTTCCCTCTTCTCCATCTTTGAGTTTTTTTCTTTTTGCTGGTGCCTTTGCCTGAACAAAATCCTTATTCACTGTTTTCTTTGTTATTTTCTTGTATTCATCCTTTTTATTAACGACATCATCATTGGTATTGGTGTTTATATTGCTTTTTCTCTTATTCCATGTGGTTTTTCGCACACGTTCTACCTCCACATGTGGATCCGGGGTTTTATTCTGTGTTTGTACATCCCTGGTTGTGGTGTGTGTCTCAGTGATCTCACTTCTTGTTTCCATATTAGTCTCCTCATCCACCGGTAAGATTTCAAATCTATTTTCTACTACAATACAACCGTTTTTATGTGTATTGAAAGTATTACCAGTTGGTCCGTGTAAGTACACCCTTTGTGGGGAGAGAGGGGGGGTTTGATTTATTGTTGTCTGTTCCTGAACATTATCATCCTCTAAACTATTTTCATGAATAGAAATGTTTGCTAGTGTGCAATCACATGTGTTGTCGATGGTATTATATTCCGCATCACTTTGATTTGGTGTTCCTCCCACCATGTTCTTTATTTGATTTTTCTTATTATTTGTATTATCGATACTTGGCAGATCACTTGTATTGGTGTTTTCCATATTTGGCAAATCTCTATTGTGTTTGCTGTTTTTTTTGAGAATGATTTCCTCCTCTTTAGTTTTAATTCGCATATTTATTGATTTAGAGATTCTTTTAATTTCAGGATGGTCTTTGTATGGTCTTATTCTGTCGAAGAGTCCCATAATTTCCTGATTATTTTTCCTTAAAGAATTTTTCCTTTTTGTTATAATGAATAGTACTGTTTTTTTTTAGAGAATTCATGGAGGAGGTCATCCCATTCTTTCAGATTATCACTGTCTCCTAGATCACCATTTAGTGCCTTAGTGATTTTCAGGCCTTTTGGTACAGAGTCATGTCTGAGGTAATTTTCCAGGGAGGCTACCTCCCATAGGTCCCTCATTTCTTTAATCAGCAATCTCTCCAGGTGTTTGACATATTGTACAAAAACAAGACCAACCCTCCTGGAAGGCCTATAATTTCCGGAATTGACGGACTCACATCCAATTTATCAAAATATGTTGATGTCCTACTACAACCCTATGTCCAAAAACTACCTGCCTACCTCAAGGACACCAAACACATTCTACAAATCTTGAATGAAATTGAATGGAAGGATAACTACATCTTGGGAACGTTGGATGTGACCTCACTGTACACCGTGATCGAATACGAGAAGGGTAGAGAAGCAACGGAATTCTTCCTGAGAAAAGATGGCGTTATGCCAGAAAATCAGATCAACTTTATTGGAGAATGTATCACTTTCATTTTAAAACATAATTATTTTAAATACGGATCCGATTTTTATTTGCAGACGTGGGGGACCGCGATGGGGACCAGATTCGCACCGAGTTTCGCAAACCTATATATGGGTCGGTGGGAGGAGCTCACTTACCAGACCATGGGCGGAATCGGTGCGAATCTGGTCCTTTGGAAACGTTTTATTGATGACGTGATTTTTATTTGGAAGGGAGATGAAATTTTACTGGATAAATTTTTAAAGGATTTAAATAAAAATGATTTTTATCTTAATTTTAGTCCCACCTGGAGCAGAACCCAGATCAATTTTTTGGACCTAACCATTTCCATCTCAGAGGGTTCCATCTCCACAAAAACCTACCATAAACCCACTGACACCAATAGCTTCATACCCCTCGACAGTTGCCACCTGCCTACCTGGCTGAACAATATTCCACGAAGTCAATATATACGCGCTAGGAGAAATTGTACCAATGACACGGACTATGATGAAGAAGTACAGAAACTCAATGAGAAATTTTTAGATAAGGGATATGACATCAAAAACCTATTACCAATTGCTGAACAATTTAATAACTTGGACCAACGCACGCTACTACAGACAAAACAAACCGTGATAACTAAACAGACAGTTGATGACCACCCACAAACAATTGATATCCCAATCATTAGCAACTATAGTGAAGGCACGTCTACCTTTAAGAATATCATTAAACGAAATTGGGATATACTCAAACAGGACAAACAAATCGGCGAAATGCTAACACCGCATCCTAAATTCATATTTAAGAAGGCCCCCAACCTCTCCAACTTAGTGGCACCCTCTGTTAAAACAAAAACATCATCCATAAACAAATGCAATATGAAGAAGGGCTTCTTTCCATGCAAACTATGCCCAAACTGTAAATTGACCAACAGATTCACAAAAGGACCCATGTTAGAATTGAAAATAAAGGACTCCACTTTTAAACTGAACCATTATATAACATGCAACACGGCAGGAGTCGTTTACTTCATAAAATGCCCATGTCAAAAAATCTATGTGGGAAGGACCAAAAGACTATTAAAAATAAGAATCAGAGAACATGTGAACAATATACACAAAAAATTTGAGGGACACCCACTATCCCGTCACTATGCTCAACATCATGCATGTAAATTCATGGGATCCATCTTTGGAGGGATTGAAAAAGTACCGGCCAATAAAAGAGGTGGTGATTATCTAAAAGAAATGTCAAAACAGGAAAGCAAATGGATCTTTAAATTAAATAGCTTGGCCCCGTATGGCCTCAATCAAGGCATCGAACTGTTTGCATTTGAATAAATATAAAAGAAAATACTAATTGGATCGGATGGGGTTAAGTGTTCCAAGCGCCAACAAACTAGTAGTTGCCATGGGAACAACAGCCTATTTACTTTCAGGATTGACAAACCTCAACATCCCTGACGAAGGAGCCCGTTTAGGCTCAGAAACGCGTCGGATTGAATTTGTCCCCTGAAGGCTTCCATACTCAGTGCGATGACGTCACACGCCAAGCTCCCGGACTCCAACTAGGGTTCCCTCGTGTGAGTGATCTGCTGCCGGCCGGAGCACCACCCACACTAGAGGTTGAACTTGAAGGCGATCTGTAAACCGACCTACCGGATCCAACAAGAATTACACTCCACGGACAGATAAACTACCTGTCAAATAAGGTAACCACCGAGAAAGACTTCTGTGAACACATCTTTTCTTGTCTTTGCACTAGAAATTGTGAAACTCTTTTCCCCTATCTCTTGCACTGTTAGCCAATACTCGGATACAGATTGGAATCAGTGCAGGTTCCGATTCTGATTTGTAATCAAATCAGACCTCACTAACTTTTCTCATTACGGTCACCGCAGCAGACCGTGGCAGTGAACCTTGCAGCGATCCTCTGTATGAAACTAATATTTCAGTGAATCAGGGAGCGCGGGTGAGCTTGTATAAAATTCTACAAACAGATTCAGTAAGATGGTACACTTCGTTCTGTTAGCCAAACTTCCTGATGCTAAGACTCTGGCTTCTGTGTTTATTGAACAGGTGGTACGTTTACATGGTATTCCTGAAAATATTGTGTCCGACAGAGGTGTTCAGTTTGTCTCCAGGTTCTGGAGAGCGTTTTGTCAGAGATGTGATATATCTTTGTCATTCTCTTCAGCCTTTCATCCTGGGTCAAATGGACAAATCGAACACCTTAATCAAGCTGTTGAGCAGTTTTTAAGATCTTACATCTCTGATAACCAGAAACTATGGGTGAAATATCTCCCTTTGGCGGAGTTTGCCATCAACAACAGGGTGAACTCCTCCACAGGAGTTTCTCAGTTTTTCTGCAATTTTTTCTGCAAAAGTTTTTACCCGAGATTTAGTTCTGTTTAATCTGTTCCATCACCTAATCCTGAGGCTGACAGTGTAACTTCTGAACTGTGCACAGTTTGGGCTTGGGTTCAGCAGAACCTAGAGAAAGCTCAAGAGAGTCAGAAGATCTATGCTAATAGAAAACGTTCCAAAGGAGGGGACTTTAAGGTCGGAGAAAAAGTTTGGTTGTCCACTAAGAATTTGTCTCTGAGAGTGTCCTCCAGGAAGTTTGCACCACGTTTTGTTGGTCCGTATGATATCCTCGAAATTATTAATCCTGTGTCTTTCAGGTTGAAGTTGCCAGATTCAATCCACATTCATAATGTGTTTCATAAATCTTTGCTTAAAAAGTATGTTTCACCCGTGGTTCCATCGCAAAGTGCTCCTCCCCCAGTGCTGGTGAATGAGCAAGAGGAGTATGTCATTTCCAAGATCATTGACGTTAGGAAGGTTCGAAATTCCTTTCAATACCTAGTTCATTGGAAAGGTTACGGGCCTGAGGAAAGATCATGGGTACCAATGAATAAGATTCACGCTAATAGGCTGATTCAAAGGTTTCATCATGATCATTCTCACAAGCCTGCTCCATCGGCTTTAGGTCCGGTGGCCCCAAGTAGAAGGGGGGTACTGTCACGGGGCGCCGACGGCAGGTTCCCCCCATTCACCGCCGTCAGTGCTCTGCGGTTCATACGGAGCAGGGATGTACGCTACGCCCTCTTCTCCACAGCAACGAGGGACGGGGAGCATCTGGCCGCGCGTATTCCCTTGGCGCAGTCAGCGTCCTTCGCGTCCATGGCAACTGCAGTAAGCCTGAGCGCGCGAGCTGATCACTCGGTGCTCGGCTGGATTCAGGAGAATGGCTGGCTACGTCACATGACTGCTCTTCTCCACTATTTAACAGGCAGCCTGCTGGCCACAGGTTGCCTGTGAATTCAGTCTCTTCCTGAACTCGTTCTGTGTGACATGCGGCTTGATTCCCGACTCCGTTCCCGACTTCGTCCCCGGTGCTCTCTGCATTTATTGTCTCCTCCTGGTTTGACCTTTGGCGTGGACTTGACTTCTCTTTGATTATCCTTTTGCACTTTAGCGACATCCTGGTTCTGACTCGGCTTGCTGACATATCTGTTGTTTGTCTTGCATGCCCCTCCGCACTTACCCAGGCTAGGGAACGTCGTCCAGATGTACCTCGTTGCCTAGGAAGACTGGTGCAAGTAGGCAGGGACAGGGGTGTGGGTGGAGCCAGTGGTCACTACCCTCTATCCCTCTTTGTGACACCTGTCAGGATTTAGGCCCCTTTCACACTAGAGAGTTTTCCGCACCTGCACTGAATCCAGACCCATTCATTTCTATGGGGCTGTGCACACAAGTGGTGATTTTCACTCAGAATCATGTTCTATATTCTGAGTTTTTCACGCAATGCAGGCCCCATAGAAGTGAATAGGGCTGCGTGAAAATCGCAAGCATCCGCACGCACGGTTGCTAGGAGACGATCAGGATGGGGACCCGATCATTATTATTTTCCCTTATAACATGGTTATAAGGGAAAATAAGAGCATTCTTAGTACAGAATGCATAGTATAATAGGGCTGGAGGAGTTAAAAATAAATAAAAAATAATATAACTCACCTTAATCCACTTGATCGCGCAGCCCGGCTTCTCTTCTGTCTTCTTCTTTGCTGTGCACAGGAAAAGGACCTTTGATGACGTCACTGCGCTCATCACATGGTCCGTCAGATGATCCATCGCCATGGTTAAAGATCATGTGATGGACCATGTGATGAGCGCAGTGGCACCATGAAAGGTCCTATTCCTCAAATAAGAAGACAGAAGAGTTAAAAAAAAAAATTAACCCCTCCAGCCCTATTGTACTAGGCATTCTGTATTAAGAATGCTATTATTTTCCCTTATAACCATGTTATAAGGGAAAATAATAAAATCTACACAACACCTAACCCAAACCCGAACTTCTGTGTTTTCAAAGTCCTGAATCCAAGTCCATTGGCTTTGTTTAATTGCATTCTGAGATCTGTTCTTTTACGGTCTTACTGCTGTCTATATAGTAGTTGCATGTTTATTGTGAGTTCAGCTTTCTGTTTGGGTTTTGATGTTCTACTGTCTTGTTGAACTTAGCAGTTCAGGGTCAGTTTCTACTAGGTTTTATTCCTCTTACCCAGATCCTGTGCTCTCCACCTGTATGCCATTGACATCTGTTCCATTGTCAAACTCCATCTTCCTTGTCCTATGCAGTTTTCTGTCATCTATCGAGTTTATTAAGCCTCATTCACACGTCATTGTTTTGGTCAGATTTCTATCAGTGATTGTAAGCCAAAACTAGGTGCGAATCTAAACACAGAACATGCAAATCTTTTCCTTATAGCTTATGTCTGTATAGCCTACACTCTAGGTTTTGGCTCACAACCACTGATGGAAATTACTGACCAAACACTGACTGTGAATGAGGCTTTTTTTCTATATTTTTTGCCTGTCAGTCTGCTTTTGTGCTTCATACACTCACCTAAAGAATTATTAGGAACACCATACTAATACGGTGTTGGACCCCCTTTTGCCTTCAGAACTGCCTTAATTCTACGTGGCATTGATTCAACAAGGTGCTGATAGCATTCTTTAGAAATGTTGGCCCATATTGATAGGATAGCATCTTGCAGTTGATGGAGATTTGAGGGATGCACATCCAGGGCACGAAGCTCCCGTTCCACCACATCCCAAAGATGCTCTATTGGGTTGAGATCTGGTGACTGTGGGGGCCATTTCAGTACAGTGAACTCATTGTCATGTTCAAGAAACCAATTTGAAATGATTTGAGCTTTGTGACATGGTGCATTATCCTGCTGGAAGTAGCCATCAGAGGATGGGTACATGGTGGTCATGAAGGGATGGACATGGTCAGAAACAATGCTCAGGTAGTCCGTGGCATTTAAACGATGGCCAATTGGCACTAAGGGGCCTAAAGTGTGCCCAGAAAACATCCCCCACACCATTACACCACCACCACCAGCCTGCACAGTGGTAACAAGGCATGATGGATACATGTTCTCATTCTGTTTACGCCAAATTCAGACTTTACCATTTGAATGTCGCAACAGAAATTGAGACTCATCAGACCAGGCAACATTTTTCCAGTCTTCAATAGTCCAATTTTGGTGAGCTTGTGCAAATTGTAGCCTCTTTTTCCTATTTGTAGTTGAGATGAGTGCTACCCGGTGGGGTCTTCTGCTGTTGTAGCCCATCCGCCTCAAGGTTGTGCGTGTTGTGGCTTCACAAATGCTTTGCTGCATACCTCGGTTGTAACGAGTGGTTATTTCAGTCAACGTTGCTCTTCTATCAGCTTGAATCAGTCGGCCCATTCTCCTCTGACCTCTAGCATCAACAAGGCATTTTCGCCCACAGGACTCCCGCATACTGGATATTTTTACCTTTTCACACCATTCTTTGTAAACCCTAGAAATGGTTGTGCGTGAAAATCCCAGTAACTGAGCAGATTGTGAAAATACTCAGACCGGCCAGTCTGGCACCAACAACCATGCCACGCTCAAAATTGCTTAAATCACCTTTCTTTCCCATTCTGACATTCAGTTTGGAGTTCAGGAGATTGTCTTGACCAGGACCACAACCCTACATGCATTGAAGCAACTGCCATGTGATTGGTTGACTAGATAATCGCATTAATGAGAAATAGAACAGGTGTTCCTAATAATTCTTTAGGTGAGTGTATATATTTTCTTGTGACTATCTAGTTGTTATGTAATTCTGCTCTACTCAAGGCTTAGGGGTATCTGAGCTACCAAGAGCCATTGTTAGAATTTGGCAAAGGCGACAGCTATTGCTGACTTCTGCAGTCTTGGAAAGTGTTGTTACAAGGTCCCACACCTATCTTGAGAATGGGGCCCTGTCTTGCACCGCTAATAATGGAGAGGTGACCATGCATGCATGCTATCTCTCTCCATTCACTTCTACAGAAGTTTCAAAAATAGGCAACAATATTACTTGGCTATTCTTAACCACCTCTCCATTCACAGTGGCCCAAGACCGAGTCTTATTCTTGTCATAGGAGCTGTTCTGGTGAATATGTCAGCAACGTCCAAGTGAAACAACCCCTTTAAATCTAAAATTGTCAGTGTTAAAACGGTCTAATCTTGCCAATCCATTTCTATGTGCTCTGATCACATCATAGAGGGAGGGTTCCTCACTCAGCACTGCCCTCTATGAGCAAGAACAGAGACATACTAAGGCCCCTTTCACACAGGCGAGAATTCCATGTGGGTGCAATGCATGATGTGAACGCATTTGGCTGAATATGAGCAGATAATATTGACTAAAACACTTCAGAATTCATTCCGCGTCTTTTGTCAGCAGTCACATCATCAATAAATACAAGAGAACCAGTTGCATTGGCAGCCATACATTCCTACGCCATGCCACTACCACCACCATGCTTCACTGATGAGGTGGTATGCTTAGGATCATGAGCAGTTCCTTTGCTTCTCCATACTCTTCTCTTCCCATCACCCTGGTACAAGTTGATCTTGGTCTCATCTGTCCATAGGATGTTGTTCCAAAACTGTGAAGGCTTTTTTAGATGTTGATTGGCAAACTCCAATCTGGCCTTCCTGTTTTTGAGGCTCACCAATGGTTTACATCTTGTGTTGAACCCTCTGTATTCACTCTAGTGAAGTCTTCTCTTGATTATTGACTTTGACACACATACACCTACCTCCTGGAGAGTGTTCTTGATCTGGCCAACTGTTGTGAAGGGTGTTTTCTTCACCAGGGAAAGAATTCTTCGGTCATCCACCATAGTTGTTTCACCTGGTCTTCTGGGTTTTTTGGTGTTGCTGAGCTCACCGATGTGTTTCTTCTTTTTAAGAATGTTCCAAACAGTTGTTTTGGCCACGCCTAATGTTTTTGATAGGTTTGTTTTGTTTTGTCAGCCTAATGATGGCTTGCTTCATTGATAGTGACAGCTCTTTGGATCTCATCTTGAGAGTTGACAGCAACAGATTCTAAATGCAAATAGCACACTTGAAATGAACTCTGGACCTTTTATCTGCTCATTGTAATTGGGATAATGAGGGAATAACACACACCTGGCCATGGAACAGCTGAGAAGCCAATTGTCCGATTACTTTTGGTCCCTTAACAAGTGGGAGGCACATATGCAAACTGTTGTAATTCTTACACCTTTTCACCTGATTTGGATGTAAATACCCTCAAATTAAAGCTCACAGTCTGCAGTAAAAGCACATCTTGTACGTTTCATTTCAAATCCATTGTGGTGGTGTATAGAGCCAAAAATGTTAGAATTGTGTCGATGTCCCAATATTTATGGACCTGACTGTATGAGCCATCTCCACTGCCTTGTTTGTTGAGCCAGAACTGATAGAACTTGTGATGAGCCGATTGTTCCGCCTAAACACCCGCCGCATGAGGTCTCGTTAATCGGGACCGGCTGTACCACTGTACTGCCTCACAGACTTCAAGATGTTGCACTGTCTGACTCACCTGACAGGGGGATCTATAGCACGATTCATCCTGAGCTTGCTAATTCATGAATAAAATGACAGAATGGCAATGTAAACTGACACAGAACATGTACTAAACACAATATATAATGGCTCACCCTTCTGTTTACTATGGATTAAGGTGCTCTAGCCAAAGGCTAACCCACTGCCAAAAATACTTGGTAATATAATGCTGTCTGGTAGACACACTTGCATACAGGAATCACACTCTATGTATTCATGGTATATATTTAATTTACTGTTTAAAAATATAAAAAACATCAGTTGATTAGTATAACAGAACAAATATAAGTGAAGACCAATTCATAAGATCTATGGCTCCCCCTAACTCTCGTTTAGAGACATGTTACTTCTTGGTTAGATAATATACCTTTGTATTGGATTGTCATATTCCTTCATGTGGATTTGTCAGTGATACATGGGACTCTCACACTATGTCGTACGTATTCCCATAAACCAGTGACAACTCCCCAATGACAGGTATAGATATTAGATAGTACAAAATAGATGTAACAAAATAAATATAACAAATAATTGCCCTCCAAAAATAATAATAAATAAAAACATTTTTGTATAAAAAATTGTCCAAAATGTTAGTCTTATTAATAGATTTAGTTCATATTCCTTGCCCGGGATATAAAGTAAAAAAATAAATAAATGATATTCCTATATATTCAAAGAATGTTCATTGAGGTTTAGAGGGTATACACATAGATATTGCTTATGCTGAGTATTGATGATAAGGAGAGGCAATGTTGGCAGTTAATATATATAGATGAATACCGATATAAGACCAACGTTGATTCCCATGCCAAAACTACAATGAGTCAATACAACACATGTTGCGGCAATATAAAGGGGTCAACTATTATAGAGTACAAAAAAGTACCAGTGTCACAACCAGACATCTGAGAAGCTCTGACAGATGCCTTTCAGAACCTCCTCCTTGAGCTTTTCTTTGTTTTGGTTTTCAGTTCCTTATCTCGTTAGTCTCTCTCAGCTGTCTTGTAGTTGGACTGATTGCATCCCTTTAAATTCCTCCCCATAATGCATTAGTGTGCGGCTTATACAACTTCCTGGAGTGTGTGTGCATGCTGATCCTATTTCCCAGTCTGCTACAAGTTAAGTGTTGTACATTCATTTGTGATTTTATGTTTGCTGGATCCCAGGTGACCCTGACTCCCTCCGTGTCTAGTGTAGGGAGCCGGTGGTCGTGTCCCCTCACTATTGTAGGGTGTTCAGGTGTTATATAGTCAAGGTACATGGATATGCGATCATCCACCATTGGGGTGTTTGCATAGGCTGAGCAGAGTCAGGGAGAGTGCCAGGTCTTATGCAGGGGTCTCCCTTTTGTTCCTTAGTTTTGGATCCAGTAAGTCATATATTCATTTTGCATTGTCTTGTTTCCTGTACACCTTCCGTGACAACCAGCTCCTTTAACAAAACAACGACCTACAAAAATCGAAGCCAAAGGTAGAAAAGCAAAAAAGTGTATAACCTTTATAAAATAACATGATTACATACATACTGTATAAGACGTTATGTTAAAAAGAAATAGCAGCAGGAAAAAACCACCATCCCGGTGGTACACTACATTAGGAATAATTATACTGTATACATGCCAATCACAAATCTGTATAATATATGGCAGAGTCCCCTATATAAATATGTTTAATATCCCTATGTAGGACAAGAGAGTCACTACCAGGGAAGTGACAACAGTCAGACCTGCAAAGGTAGCTAGACCATATGGAAACCATGTGTAACCATGGCACCTAGCGGAGTACTGACAAGAAAAACAATAGTGAACATATATAGGGGAGACTTATCAAGCAAAGTAGTGTATCCAAACCGGGATGGCGTTACCCCAACGCGCGTTTTGGCGTGCCTTCGTCAGGGGGTTGCGCCATCACCATGGACCAAAGGTTGTAAAGGCCTCTCCTACCAATCAAGTTGCATTCAATCACTGATTATTTTAGTAATCTGGATGTTTGGTGGCAAGGACCTGATAAACGTAGTCCGGCATGCGATCCTCCCCCCAACCGGCGTCACCTCGCACCGCCCATGACATGTGACGTCTCACTACATGCGGCTGGCCGATGTCAAGACGCCAGGTGGGAGGTGTCACATGCCTTCTTGAGCATCATCTGCACGCATCACAGGGGAGGAGAAGTGCTAGGTCATGCTTGCACAGAGATATCTCTCTTATACGCTGTCTCTCATCACTACATAATTATACATGATTACACTGTGTATATTGATCATAAGACACAGTAACCAATATCATAGAATACATCAGAATTAATTTTATATATACACATCAATCACACAATATCTCCTATACATGATAGCAACAGTGTATAAAATTATACAGTATGTACACAGCAGCAACATATAATATAATGCACAGTTAAATATGTTCATTCAGTCCAACAATTAATATTCAAATATTTATACAATCAACATATTATATAAAGTCTCACAGTACATGATTATAAAAAGGCTTCATAGTACATGATTGTATCTAATATAGATGACTAAATGAATAAAAAAATATATATAATAAGATTAAATAAATAAATAAATATAAAAATTGGAAAAGGAAAAACAATGATAAATACATGTGGGGTGCGCAAAGAATACACATCGTGATAGGAATGGTATGTGCAAAAAACATATATCAGTGAAAAAAGTGCATAGTGAAAAATGAAGAGGACGTCCTCCATGGTGAATGAATGAAAACATATATGAGGAATATGACATGACTCAAATAGTGATGTAGGGAACCCCATATGTGGAGAGCTGTGAATACATGTGAACTAAAAGGACTATGTGAAGTGATGTAAACAATCAAAGCACTGAAATAATGCTGATTAAAACCAAAAATATATACATATATGTATGTATATGATACCAATAACAATAATGATGTTGTGGCATCCCGTGTGGTATCTGCGCTCCGTTCGTATCGCTGCTTGTGCGGCCCAATATTATGATGTCCCATGTGGTATCAACGTGCCGTTTGTGAGAGCTGCTAAGCAGAAACAATTCAGGCAAGACGGCTCTCACGAACGTCACGCTGATACCACGTGTGATGGCAGCGATCCGAACAGCACGCAGATACCACGTGGGATGCCTCAAAACTGCATACGCAGCAGCCTCATACCGCTAAGACTACAATGACGCTCTAGCCTCATGTGTTTACAGGTGTAATAAATTAGCTGTTATGGAGAAACAAATGTCCACAAAATAGGAAAAATCCCTCCCCTCCACCCATTTCACTACTGCCCCCTATGCAGAAGCCTAGTTTGCTCTGTAAAAGTAATAGAAGATAGTTTCTGAACTTAGGAGTCCCTGCTCTGCTGACTCCACAGTGTTATGACAATGAGGGGGGGTTATCCCCAAGTACTGTCAGTATACACTCCAGTGTATTTAACTTTTATTTAGTCTCTATTTTTAAATCTCTTTTGGGTTTTGAACCCAGGACCTTTCGTATTGAAGGCAAAGACTAACCATTGAGCCACAGAGCCCAATGCTAGTAATAGGATAATTACCTCTGGCTAAAAACCTCAGTAGTATTTTTTACATGTATTACTTGAAAAAATACTACTCAGGTTTTTAACAAGAGAAAATCTTCCTCTTGCCAGCATTGACCTCTGTGGCTACACCCCCGCACAATATCTGGATATGGATATATTGACTCCGTTATATATGGAGTCAGCCAGTTATAGCTCCAGACTCCCAGAAGCATGACTCCCTATAGGGACACGGAGCAAGGACTCCTAAGCCATATAGAGAGTCAGAGCAGAGACTCTAAGCAGCACAGAGAAAATACCAGCAATTTAACGGACTGGCTAGCCCCAGCACATCTTACTGTGTAGGCATTGGTAAAGAAGGCCAGCCCACACAAGTCTTACTGTTTGCAGTCGACAATGACCTCAGTGATGATGCTCTGCGTACTGCTGAATAGCAATGAGCGGTATAGGTAATATTCGAATTTGCGATATTTCGTGATTTTTTGGCCAAATATTCGCCATAATTTTGCAAATTCTAGAATTTGTGATCTCCAGTCATTATTTACTTGATTGTGAAAATCGTCAAAGTAATATATTCGCAATAAAAATTAGCGATTAGAATATTCACATTCAACACTATTCGCGAATACGAATGTATAGCACTATATCCTAAATATTCTCGAATTCTCGAAGTGGCGATATTAACGATTAAAATTCACAATTCGAATAGTCGCGCTCAACGCTACTGCTGAAGCCAGAAAGACAGAAGAGTGCTTCCAGACAGGATCCTACTGGAAGGTCATGTGGATGGTAAGTGTTGATCAACCAGTCTTCCCTCTACAGGTTAGATTTACACAGCATTTTTCTAGTTAGGGCAGGAAAACCATTTTAACCCCTTCCCAACATCTGCTGTACAACTACAGTGGATGTCAGGTCTTTAAAGATGAAACAGACCGAGCACCATAGCCACCAGGTGCCTGCTGTTTCATACAGTAGACATTCGCGGCTAATGTCCGTAATTGGCGGTAATGCCGACTGCAGACACTTAACCCCTCTGATGCCATGGTGTGCCACGGTGTGCACTTTCAGGTAAGGAATGCGTCCCCCAAGTGGAGATCGGGGAAGGAGTTCATACATAGTAATGGACCTGAGCTTGTACTAGGCTTCCAGGCTCATTACTAGTATGTTACAGTTCAGGCCAGCAGGTGGCAGCACTAAACTGCAATATAATGATTTATGTATAGAATAATGGAGCAAATTCCATTATTCTATACTAATTGCAATATGATGGTTGCAAGTTGGGGTCCAATTGGGCACCTAAATAAAAGTAAAAACATTTTTTTAGCACTTTACTTTCCAAAATTTTTTAATGAAAAGTGATCAAATAGTCATACACACCCCAAAATGGTATTAGGAAAAACTACAGATCGTCCTGCAAAAAATGAGCCATCACCTCCAGAGGCATAACTATAAAAAATGGGGTCAGAATACGAAGATGGCTAGAAAAAATTAATTAGTTTTAGAAAAACTATACATATGTGGTATCACCATAATTGTACTGACCTGGAGAATGAAGAGCACAAGTCAGTTTTACTTCATAGTGAACACCATAAAAACAAAACCCATTAAACTATGGCAGAATTGCAATTTTTTTTCAAATTCCACCCCATTTTTACATTGTATGGAATATTAAATGGCGGCATTAGAAAGTAAAACTTGTCCCGCAAAAACCAAGCCCTCATATGTAAATGGAAAAACTAAAAAATATATGGCTCCGGGAAGGAAGATAGCGAAAAACGAAAATGCAAAAACTGAAAATTGCTGCGTCATTTCAAAATCCTGGGTTTGTCACCCTATGTTATTATGTACCAAATTGACGTACTGTCTTGGTTCTTTAGGAAAATGTGAAAGCTTGCAAGAATGATCAGAAAGGAAGTAACAAAGAGGGGGTGAGTAAGCGGAGGCTCCATTTGGGGAGTTTCTTGGAGATTAGGGAAGCGATTCATTTCAAGCTCTGCTGACTTGGACTAGCATGATAATATGCATATACTTTGTGACAATGTTTAGAATGGTTTGGCTACAGAACAGAAGTAGGAAAAGTAATGAGTCAAGTTTCTATATCCATAGCCTGGAACCAGACTATACAGTGACTCAGTACCTTTTATTCTCCGCAAAGACGAGGAATGTGGTAACATGAGCGCCTTTGTGCGATATGTTATTGTCATATGAATCCCTGCATAACTGTACTGAAATATAATCTTATCTCTGAATACTTCTAACATTGCTAGTATCTAAGATAATGATCTTTTACTACTAGGCCAGGTAAGGAGATTCCTAACACAT
Organism: Bufo gargarizans; assembly: GCF_014858855.1. Classification (NCBI taxonomy): domain Eukaryota; kingdom Metazoa; phylum Chordata; class Amphibia; order Anura; family Bufonidae; genus Bufo; species Bufo gargarizans. Next base: position 213,473,820 of record NC_058084.1, read on the forward strand.
GCCATACGGAGAAAACACAGTACACAATGTTAAACATTGCTCAGGTTATCTACAAAGTAAATACTGTCTAACAACTAGTTTCACACTAGCGATACAATCTTCTGGCAGGCTGTTTCGGGAGCCGTATTTGTCTGGCCGAAATACGGCAGTAATGCCGGAAACAGTCTGGATCCCCACCTGGTCCCATTATAGTTTCCCGATATGCCGGATATGATAAATTCCGGCAGATGAACAGTCTGCTGGAGTTCAGCATATCCGACATAGCAAGCCCGCTCAAAAGATTTTAGTGTTAGTTTGAAACTGGCCTTATAGTGAGTGATTCATGGAAATGTATTGTCTATGTTCTCCATAGAAGGTCAGTGGAAAAACAATAGAGGCATGCACTACTATGGTCTGTGTACCTGACTCAACACGCCAACTGAAGTCTATGGGCCTGTTAAAACCACTGACAGAACACAGTGTTTTTATGGACCATTGGTGGCAAATATTCTGGTTATCCCTTGTCAGCCTTGCAGTGTATGTGGAATATGGATGCAGCATGGCCACTTCACTGACATCTTCATACTGACATAAAATGGACATGGATGTGTGAATAAGGCCTTATACAGTACATTAGGGCAAAGCTGCATAAGCAACAGTGTCAAGGTAGCACCATCATATAGTGTTGTCATAACCTATTACCTGCAATCTAATTTAATTAGGTCTGAGTTAAGCTATATGGAACCAACACACCCCTAACCATTTTCCCATCTCTCTGATTATTGTAAAGCACGGGCTTACTTGGAAAAAAAGTATTTAACCTGTTCCGGACACATGACGTACAGGTACGGCATGTTGTCCCGGCACCTTGGCTCAATGCGCCGGGGGGGGTCCTGCAACCCCCCCCATGTCGGCGATCGCAGCAAACCGCAGGTCAATTCAGACCTGCGGTTTGCTGCGTTTCCGGAACAGGATGGTGATTGGTGGTGTGATAATACACCACCAATCACCATCCTGCGATCCTTAGAGGTGATGGTGACATCACCTCTCAGGATCGCTCTCATTGGTTGGCTGCAGGTGTGGGAGGTTCAAATTACCGCAGCGCTCCTCTCCTCCTCCTTTTGTGTCCGGGGTGCCGTGGAGAGAGGAGCGCTGCATGTGGATCGCTGCACGGATCTCCAGCCAGCACCCCAGCACCCCCATCTGTGCCCCAGCACCCCCATATGTGCTCCAGCACCCAGGTAATTAGGGAAAGGCTAGGGACAGGTTAGATTAGGCAGGGATATTTTAGGGAAAGTTAGTGAGAAAAAAAAACAACCAATTTTTGATTGTATCACCCTAAATCAGGTGTCTGGGGTCCACAGCACAGCTGCGTGACCCTCGACCCCCCAGGGGTGCTGCAGCTTTTTTTTTTGTCTGTTAGGTTTAGGGTGAGTTCATGAACACCTGTGCCCCCCCACACACGCACACCAAATAAAGTTTTCCACGCACTCACACGCACACTCCTCTATGGCCCGCCGGATGTTCTCGGCCGTGGAGGCATACGCCCAGCTTGCCTCCGAGTCCGAGAGTCCCAGTGAGGACGAGGATGACCCCACTTTCCTTTTGTCATCCGCGTCCTCCTCCTCATCTAGCGATGATGATGAGCCCCCAAGGCGGCGGAGCATGGGGCCGCCATGCTAGGGACCCTGTGGCCCACCCTAGTATGAGCAGCTCTGGGGCTCGTACTAGTTTTATGGCCCACCAGTTAAATCCACTGAAGCCCCCTGCCGGTGAACTTGTCTGGTATACCCCAGAGCGTTATGAGCCTGTGATTCCTGATTTTGTAGGCCAACGAGAAATCCAAATTTCCACAGTGGGCTTCACTGAATACAACTATTTTAGTCTTTTTTTCAGTGACCACTGTAATGCAAGGCACCAACAAACAGACCAGTGATGAAAGCAAAAAGGTGTTTATTCACCAGAAACATAAACGTCCAGGACACTTGCTGGTAACAAGGAATAATAACAAAAAACCAGGCAAGGAGATTCCAGGAATAGTCCCAACCAGTGCTGAATGATGCTGTGCACTTGGCAGTCGAGTCACTCCAGATCAGGGCCGTTTCTAGGGGCGGGCGGGACGGGCGGCGGCCCGGGGCGCTATCAGAAGCAGGGGGCGCCCGTTGAGGTAATAAAACAAAAAAAAAAATTGGTTATGTAGGCAAAGGATCGGGCGGCCGGCCGGCGGCGCCCCTCATGCTGAGCGTCCGGCTCAGTGCTGCGCAGCCTGCCTGCGCTGCAGACTGCTGAGTTGTTAATGTAGCGTGGCCGAGCTCTGTTCGTTCCGCGGTACAGGAGCATTTGTTTCCTGTACCCGGCCGGACTGAAAGGAAGTGCACACTAAGTGAGCACTTCCTGTCAGCCGGGTACAGGAAACAAAAGCTCCTGTACCGCGGAGCGAACAGAGCTCGGCCACGCTACATTAGAGGTGACAACATTGACAAGGGGGAGGAAATGAGGAGGAGAGGGGAGTAGAATGACAGTGACAAGGGGGGTGGGGGGAGTAGAATGACAGTGACAAGGGGGGTGGGGGGAGTAGAATGACAGTGACAAGGGGGGTGGGGGGAGTAGAATGACAGTGACAAGGGGGGTGGGGGGAGTAGAATGACAGTGACAAGGGGGATGGGGGGAGTAGAATGAGAGTGACAAGGGGGGTGGGGGGAGTAGAATGACAGTGACAAGGGGGGTGGGGGGAGTAGAATGACAGTGACAAGGGGGGTGGGGGGAGTAGAATGACAGTGACAAGGGGGATGGGGGGAGTAGAATGACAGTGACAAGGGGGGTGGGGGGAGTAGAATGAGAGTGACAAGGGGGGTGGGGGGAGTAGAATGAGAGTGACAAGGGGGGTGGGGGGAGTAGAATGAGAGTGACAAGGGGGGTGGGGGGGAGTAGAATGAGAGTGACAAGGGGGGTGGGGGGGAGTAGAATGAGAGTGACAAGGGGGGTGGGGGGGAGTAGAATGAGAGTGACAAGGGGGGTGGGGGGAGTAGAATGAGAGTGACAAGGGGGGTGGCGGGAGTAGAATGAGAGTGACAAGGGGGTGGGGGGTGTAGAATGAGAGTGACAAGGGGGGTGGGGGTGTAGAATGAGAGTGACAAGGGGGGTGGGGGTGTAGAATGAGAGTGACAAGGGGGGTGTAGAATGAGAGTGACAAGGGGGGTGGGGGGTGTAGAATGAGAGTGACAAGGGAGGGGGGAGAAGAGAGTGACAAGGGAGGGGGGAGAAGAGAGTGACAAGGGAGGGGGGAGAAGAGAGTGACAAGGGAGGGGGGGGGAGAGAGTGACAAAGGAGGGGGGAGAAAGAGTGACAAGGGAGGGGGGAGAAGAGAGTGACAAGGGAGGGGGGGAGAGAGTGACAAGGGAGGGGGGGAAGAGAGTGACAAGGGAGGGGGGGGAAGAGAGTGACAAGGGAGGGGGGGGAAGAGAGTGACAAGGGAGGGGGGGGAAGAGAGTGACAAGGGAGGGGGGGGGAAGAGAGTGACAAGGGAGGGGGGGGAAGAGAGTGACAAGGGAGGGGGGGGGAGAGAGTGACAAGGGAGGGGGGAGAAGAGAGTGACAAGGGAGGGGGGGGAAGAGAGTGACAAGGGAGGGGGGGGAAGAGAGTGACAAGGGAGGGGGGGGAGAAGAGAGTGACAAGGGAGTCCGCAGAGCCAGACCAAGAGCCAGACTGCAGCCAGAGACCAGATCATCTAATTGTCCTGGTGGTAAGTAGACAATGCAATATGTGTATTATTTAATTGTTTAGTTATTAATACTACATTTTGCGGACCGCACATTGCCGGCACTAAGAGAATATGCCTATTCTTGTCCGTTATTGGGGACAAGAATAGGACATGTACTATTTTTTTTCAGGATCGGAATTGCGGATCCGGGTCCGCAATTCCGGATCTGATAAGGGGGGGGGGGGGTGCCACTGTCACTGTGGGGGACATTAAGTTTAATAAGGATCACTATGGACATTATTTAGAATGGAGGCTGCTGTTGGTGTCATTACTCATTATAACTGTATAATGTCTGATAGGCCTAGTCCTGAGCTGAGTTATATTACCCTGCCCATGCCCTGTATAATAATGTACCCATCCCTGATACCCCTTAGTTATATTACCCCGCTGGAGTAATATAACTAAGGGGTATCAGGGTACATTATTATACAGGGCAGGGTAATATAACTCAGGACTAGGCCTATCAGACATTATACAGTTATAATGACATCCACAGCAGCCTCCATTCTAAATAATGTCCATAGTGATCCTTATTAAAAATAATGTCCCCCCACAGGCAGGCAGTGCGGGCGGCGGCGCTCACTCACTGTACATCACGCGCTGCGTGACGTACAGTGAGTGAGGTGAGCACCGCCGCCCGCACTGCCTGCCTGTTACCGCCCGCCCGGAGCAGTGCTGAGAAAGAAGCCTGCCGTGAGTGAGAGCCTGAGTCTATGGGACACTGGGTGCGTCACTGTGACCGTCCGTGCAATGTGGTTCCACATTTTTTACAATGGGGAGACACTTATTTCATCGAGCAGTTGTGAGGGGGGGGGGGGGAGTTTTTTGGACACTCGCCCTGAGAGAAATTTTACATAGAAACTGCACTGCTCCAGATCTTGGGTCCGCTGTAAGGAAAAAGTTCCTGGCAGTCTTCAGTCACTAGGAGTTGTGACCTATACCTGGTTGAGGGAAAATAACAGTGGGCACTGATCACCCTGAGAGACCTCCTTTTAAATGCCTGCTGACCAATCCCAGGGTGCCAAGTGTCCACTACCATAGGTGAACAAATTGCCCTGCACCTGAGTACAAGGCCTAAGGCAATCACAAGTTGATTAACCCATGGCTGGCTCCCTAATCCACTTTGCTCTTGTGAGTCAGTATAATATGCGCCACTGGTCGACGAAGTGCATAAGAAGAGCGTACTCGCGACCGTGTATCCCTTTGCGAACCTGCCCTCGTGCGTACGCACGGACGCATGATTGACTCAGCGCGAGTATGCGAGCGCGTGGACCCAGATGCGGAAACGGAAGTCGCAGGAGACACCGGAGACAACCCTGGCCGCGGCGTCTTGTCACTCGCCTGGCCACTCTGTCCCCGGGACTCCGACGGTCCTCCCCTCCGATGTCCACGTGAACGCATCTCCGCACTGGCTCGCAAAGGGGTCAGCGCTGGTGCATCAGAGACACGCATAACCTGTCCCGCAACTCCACGAGGACCCCTCTTGGTTCCCCTGGAGTGCAAAGCAGGTGAGGATCTTACAACCACTTTGTAAATTTGATGGTGGAGCAGACGAACCTGTATGCCCAAATGTTTGTTGCTCATCACCTGGGCTCCTTTTTGGCTAGGCCCGGTGGCTGGACTCAGGTCAGTGCAGCTGAGATGAGGATGTTTTGGGGCCTCGTGCTGCACATGGGCAGGTATTACTGGAGTGGGGACGTCCTCTACCAGAACCCAGTTTACAGTACAGCCATGAAACGCTCCCGGTTTGAGGCCATCCGGAAATGCCTGCATTATTCAGATAATGCAGCATGTCCCCCCCCCCCCCAAGGTGATCCTGCCTATGACCACCTGTACAAAATCAGGCCGTTCATCGATCACTTTGGGGTCAAATTTGTACAGGCCTATGTACCTGGAAGGGAGGTCGCGGATGATGAGTCTCTCATTGCTTTCAAGGGGAGACTCCTTTTCCGCCAGTATGTTCCCTCTAAGCGGGCGAGGTATGGCGTGAAGCTGCACAAACTTTGTGAGAGTACCTCAGGGTACACTTACAAGTTTCGTGTGTACGAGGGGCGAGATTCCCGTATTCAACCCCCAGAATGTCCCCCCACTCTGGGTGTTAGTGGGAAACTTGTGTGGGACCTTATGCACCCACTGCTAGATAAGGGTTACCACCTGTACGTGGATAACTTTTATACTTGTATCCCCCTGTTCCAGTCCCTCACTGCCAGATCCACGTCCGCTTGTGGGACCGTGCGGAAAAATCAACGCGGCCTCCCTACCCACCCCCTCCAGGTACCTATACACAGGGGTGAGACCCGTGCCCTTACCAGTGGAAACCTGTTGCTAGTCAGATATAAGGACAAGAGGGATGTCCTTGTACTGTCCACAATTCATGGTAAAGGCATCACCCCTGTCCCTGTGCGAGGTACCGTAGAAACGGTCCTCAAGCCCGATATATATAATACATATACACATACATATGATACATATAACGCCATGTGCAAAACCCGGGCATGGTACAAAAAAGTTGCGGTACAAAATTTATATCCCAATTTAGCCACTGACAATCGGATAAAAAACAGATTCTCAGACTTGAGACACTAAAACTAAAAGATTTTTTTTTCAAAAATATTATTTAGTAAAACTAAAATAAATAAAAAAGTATACATATTGGGTATCGCTACGTCCGTATAAATCTGTCTATAAAAATACCCCATGACCTAACCCCTCAAATGAACACATCCCAAAAAATAAAATAAAAACGGTGGAAAAAAAGGTAATTTTTTGTCACCTTACATCACTAAAATTGTAATAGCCCCCCAAAATAGTGCCAATAAAACCGTCCTGTTTTTTTTTGTTTATAAAAAGATAATTTAGTGTAAAACATAAATAAATAAAAAGTTGACTTATTAGATATCTCCGCGTCCGTAAGAATCTGCTCTATAAAAATACCCCATGACCTAACCCCCCAGATGAACACGGTTCAAAAAAATAAAATAAAAACGGTGCCAAAACAGCAATTTTTTGGGCAAATTTTCCATTTTAATCAGTTTTTTTTCCAATAACAAAGCAAGGGTTAACAGCCAAACAAAACTTAATATTTATTACCCTGATTCTTCAGTTTACAGAAACACCCCATATGTGGTCGTAAACTGCTGTATAACTAAACGACAGGGCGCAGAAGGAAAGGAACGCCATATGGTTTCTGGAAGGCAGATTTTGATGGCCCTTTTTTTTGGCACCATGTACCATTCGAAGCCCCCCTGATGCACCCCTACAGTAGAAACTCCATAAAAGCGACCCCATCTAAGATACTATACCCTCAAGGTATTCAAAACTGATTTTACTAACTTTATTAACCCTTTAGGTGATCCTCAACGGTTTATGGCAAATGGAGATGAAATTTCACAATTTCTATTTTTGGTAACCTTGCCTCACAAAAAAGTAATATAGAGCAACCAAAAATCATATGTACCCTAAAAAAAAGTCCCAACAAAACTGCCACCTTATCCCGTAGTTTCCAAAATGGGGTCACTTTTATGGAGTTTCTACTCTAGGGATGAATTAGGGGGGCTTCAAATGGGACATGGTGTAAATAAACCAGTCCACCAAAATCTGCCTTCCAAAAACCAAATTGCGCACCTTTCCCTCTACGCTCTACTGTGTGCCCGTACAGTAGTTTACGCCCACATATGGGGTGTTTCTGTAAACTACAGAATTGGGGCAATAAATATAGCATTTTATTTGGCTGTTAACACTTGCTTTGTTTCTGGAAAAAATTGATTCAAATGTAATTTGACAATTTACATTTTTTGGCAAATTTTCCATCTCCATTTGCCAATAACTGTTGTGCAACACTGAAAGGGTTAACAAAGTTTGTAAAAATCAGTTTTGAATACCTTGAGGGGTGTCGTTTCTTAGATGGGGTCGCTTTTATGGAGTTTCTACTCTAGGGGTGCATCAGGGGGGCTTCAAATGGGACATGGTGTAAATAAACCCGTCCAGCAAAATCTGCCTTCCAAAAACCACACGGCGCACCTTTCCCTCTACGCCCTACCGTGTGCCCGTACAGTAGTTTACGGCCACATATGGGGTGTTTCTGCAAACTACAGAATCGGGGCAATAAAGATAGCATTTTGTTTGGCTGTTAACCCTTGCTTTGTTACTGGAAAAAATTGATTAAAATGGAAAATTTGCCCAAAAATCTAAATTCTGAAATTTTATCTCCATTTGCCATTAACTCTTGTAGAACACCTAAATGGTTAATGACTTTTGTAAAATCATTTTTGAATACCTTGAGGGGTGTAGTTTCTAGAATGGGGTCATTTTTGGGTGGTTTCTGTAACGAGCCCCTGCTCGCTCTATTCTGCTCTCACGGCACTCCCTGATGTGACCACAATATCTGCTGGGTCCGCCGTTGATGATCCGGCCTCAAACGACCGCTCGTGTCGTTTTAATTCTCACAGAACTAACACCAGTCAGGCTGTATGTGAGTTCAAACTGATTTTTTTTTTTTTATTGAATGCATCACATATATTCATATTGACAGTTGGAACACCTCTTTAAATTGGTAAATTGTAAAACCCCCTCTGATTGGCTATGCAAATGAGGTAAGCAGAGATTAGTTCAAGACCTTGGCTGGGAAGCAGATAGGTGTGGCGATTGTCACAGAGAGATTCAAACCATGACAGTTTATATTATGTAAGCCTGACTTCAGACCTGAACTGGTCCCTAAAAATTGAGTTTTTGAAAATTTCTGAAAAATTTCAAGATTTGCTTCTAAACTTCTAAGCCTTGTAATGTCCCCAAAAACGAAAATGTCATTCCCAAAATGATCCAAACATGAAGTAGACATATGGGGAATGTAAAGTAATAACTATTTTTGGAGGTATTAGTATGTATTATAGAAGTAGAGAAATTGAAACTTTTTCCCAAATTTTGGTAAATTTGGTATTTTTTTATAAATAAAAATGAATTTCTTTTACTTCATTTTACCAGTGTCATGAAGTACAATATGTGACGAAAAAACAATCTCAGAATGGCCTGGATAAGTCAAAGCGTTTCAAAGTTATCACCGCTTAAAGTGACACTAATCAGATTTGCAAAAAATGCCTGGTCCTTGAAGTGAAATAGGGCTGTGTCCTTAAAGTATAACGGTCGTATTTTATTTATATTTTTTTGGGAGTATTGGATTGTGGTGATTAATATCACCTTGGTGGCCCTATTTCAACTTTTCACTGTGTATTCAATTACCCCTTAATTCCACAGTTTTGTTCCCTGTACTGCCTACTTTTACCTGTGCTTAAAATAGGGTTGCTAGGCATGGTCCGTCTATCTGTTGAAGGACGGAGGCCGCAGAAGCAGGCTGCGTGCAAGGTCACATTACTGACAGCCAGGGACTGTAAGTGAATGATTAAAGCCAGGTCCTCCCCAGCAGCTGATAACTGTGCCTGGGCTGTGTGCACTTCTAACGGTCCCTGCGCTTGGCAGATGCTCCCTCACTCAGCAGAGCTGGAGAAGTAGAGTTAAAGCAGCGCAGACCAGGGAAGGGAGCTCTGCCATCTGCTCAGTAGAGATGTCGCGAACATAAAATTTTCAGTTCGCGAACGGCAAATGTTCGTGAACGGGCGAACCGCCATTGACTTCAATAGGCAGGCGAATTTTAAAACCCACAGGGACTCTTTCTAGCCACAGTAGTGATGGAAAAGTTGTTTCAAGGGGACTAACACCTGGACTCTGGCATGCCGGAGGGGGATCCATGGCAAAACTCCCATGGAAAAATACATAGTTGACGCAGAGTTGGATTTTAATCCATAAAGGGCATAAACGTGGTTTAAAACATCCAGTGTGTGTATACGATCAGGTATGATGTTGTATCGATCAGGTAGTGTAAGGGTTACGCCCGCTTCACAGACATTGACAGACCAAACTCCCCTTTTAATGCACCGCAAACAACTGCAAACAGTCCATTTGCCCAACAGCAAACTTCCCATTTGCACAAGGTTGGATACCAAGCTAGCCATGTCCCGTTGATGTCATTGAAGGTTTCTTCCTCCACTCAGCCACGTACAATACCAAGGGTGTCCGAAAGGTGAATTGATTTTTCGAATGGGGAGATGGTTAAAAAAACGCTGGCTCCCTCCCCTTTGTTTGAATCCACGCCACGGTCACTGCGTCTGCGCCGTGCAATTTACTGTCACACCCAATATGAGTGGTATTTTCTGTAGTACTATTCTCATCAGTTTAATCCCTGTTACGTCCCCTATCCGGGGACGGAATTGATTAACCATTGTCGAATTAACGACATCCTGAAATAATTTTGTTCTGAGCTCTGTACTTGCTTTGTATTGGAATTGATGGGGCATTTTTAAATTGTCTGCATTATTTCTAATAAAAAATCATAATAATGTCTCTTAATAGTTTATTTTATGTATTAAAAACCCATAGAACTTAAAAAAAAAAGAAAAATAATGTTTTTTCTATGAAAAGTTATCCAGCCGATCGCTTTTAGTCTGATCATAATGAAGCAACGGCCTTATCTGGGGTGTGGCAACATTGCCAACACACTCATAGAGGTGATCATCGCTTCATTGTGATACTCAAGCCCCTTCACCACAACAAGGTACCGATCACGAAGGGAAATTGACACATGTATGAGCCTTTTTTTTGTTTTGTTTTTGCAGCCACAGTGCAGCACTAGAGGCCAGAAAAATTAGGCATGTACACATGCCTGAAAAATTAGGTATTGTTGCAGTCGCTGCTGCAAAAAATTGAAAATTGATGTTTTCCAGCCAAAACTAGGGCTTGAACCCTAGTTGGTGGCGGAGAATTCACGAAAGTCATCCGGGATGCAGACATTAAATACAGCAGCGTGGGGACCATTTTGAGGCCAAGGAATGTCATCAGGCCTTTTGTTAGTCAAACGTATCCCCCACTGTCAGTCCCTTCGGGATCCATGCCTCATTCATCTTAATGAAGGTGAGGTAATCAACACTTTTTTTGACTGAGGCGACTTCTTTTGTCAGTGACAATGCCTCCTACTGCACTGAAGGTCCTTTCTGACAGGACACTTGAAGCGGGGCAGGCCAGAAGTTCTATCGCAAACTGGGATAGTTCAGGCCTGCACACCCAGTAGTCAAGGGGTTCATTGCTCCTCAGAGTGTCGATATCTGCAGTTAAGGCGAGGTAGTCTGCTACCTGTTGGTCGAGTCGTTCTCTAAGGCTGGATCCCGAAGGGCTGTGGCGATGTGTAGGACTGAAAAAGCTCTGCATGTCCTCCATCAACAACACATCTGTAAAGCGTCCTGTCCTTGCTGCCGTGGTCGTGGTAGGAGGAGGATTACTTTCCCCTCTTCCCCTGTTAGATTCCCGTTGTGCTGTGACATCCCCCTTATAAGCTGTGTAAAGCATATTTTTTAGTTTGGTTTTGAACTGCTGCATCCTTTCTGACTTCCAGTAATTTGGTAACATTTCCGCCACTTTCTGCTTATACCGGGGGTCTAGTAGCGTGGCCACCCAGTACAGGTCGTTCTCCTTCATCCTTTTTATACGAGGGTCCCTCAACAGACATGACAGCATGAAAGACCCCATTTGCACAAGGTTGGATGCCGAGCTACTCAATTCCTGTTTCTCCTCCTCACTGATGTCATTGACGGTCTGTTCTTCCCCCCAGCCACGTACAACACCACGGGTCCCAGATAGGTGACAACAACGAGCACCCTGGGATGCCTGCTGTGGTTGGTCTTCCTCTTCCTCAAAGCCACATTCCTCTGACTCCTCTTCCTTATACTCCTCTTGCAGCATTGCCAAAGGTCCGGCAAGCAATGATTACAAGGCTGTTTCTGGTGGTGATGGTGACCACAACTCTTCCTCTTCACGCTCATCTACAGCCTGATCCAGCACTCTTCGCAGGGCACGCTCCAGGAAGAAAACAAATGGGATGAGGTTGCTGATGGTGCCTTCGGTGCGACTGACTAGGTTTGTCACCTCCTCAAAAGGACGCATGAGCCTACAGGCATTGCGCATGAGCGTCCAGTAACGTAGCAAAAAAATTCCCAGCTCCGCAGAGGCTGTCCTAGCACCCCAGTCATACAAATACTCATTGACGGCTTTTTCTTGTTGGAGCAGGCGGTCGAACATTAGGAGTGTTGAATTTCAACGTGTCGGGCTGTCGCAAATCAAGCGCCTCACTGGCATGTTGTTTCGGCGCTGAATGTCTGAAAAGTGCACCATGGCCGTGTAGGAACGCCTGAAATGGCCACACACCTTCCTGGCCTGCTTGAGGACGTCCTGTAAGCCTGGGTACTTAGACACAAAGCGTTGTACGATGAGATTCAACACATGTGCCATGCACAGCACATGTGACAACTTGCCCAAATTCAATGCCGCCAACAAATTGCTTCCATTGTCACACATCACTTTACCGATCTCCAGTTGGTGCGTGGTCAGCCACTGATCCACCTGTGCATTCAGGGCAGACAGGAGTGCTGGTCTGGTGTGGCTCTCTGCTTTCAGGCAAGTCAACCCCAAGACAGCGTGACACCGTTGTATCAGGGATGTGGAATAGCCCCTGGGGAGCTGGGGGGATTCACTTGATGTGCAGCCAGACACCGCAGCAGAAGAGGGCTCAGCCGAGGAGGTTATGGAAGAGGATGGAATAGGAGGAGTAGAGGAGGTGGCAGTAGGCGTGCCTGCAAGTCGTGGCGGTGTCACCAACTTTCCATGCTTGGCAGCCGTCAGCAGGTTGACCCAATGCGCAGTGTAGGTGATATACCTGCCCTGACTGTGCTTTGTAGACCAGGTATCAGTGGTCAGATGTACCCTTGCCCCAACACTGTATGCCAGAGATGCCATGACTTCCTTTTCAATCACTGAGTAGAGGTTTGGGATTGCCTAATTTGAAAAAAGAATTAGTCCGGGTACCTTCCACTGTGGTGTCCCAATAGCGGCAAATTTTTTGAAGGCCTCAGACTCCACCAGCTGGTATGGTAAAAGCTGGCGGGCTAAGAGGTCCGTCAAGCCAGCTGTCAGACGCCGGTAAAGGGGGTGACTCTGTGACATTGGCTTCTTACGCTCAAACATTTCCTTTACAGACACCTGACTGTGGGCAGATGAGATGGAACTGCTGAAGGTGAGAGGCGGAGTGGCGGGTGGTTGAGAGGGGGCAAGGAGGACAGCAGTGGTTGACGTGGCTGAAAATGCTGGACCAGGAGGAGGATGGTGGTTTTGAGCTTGTGTGCTGCTTCTACTCGTCATCATGTGTTGATCCCATAGGCGTTTGTGATGTGAGGTCATGTGCCTTCGCAAAGCAGTTGTACCTAGGTGGGCGTTGGATTTCCCACGACTCAGTTTCTTTTGGCACAGGTTGCAAATGGCATCTCTGTTGTCAGAGGCATACACACAAAAAAAATGCCACACTGCTGAGCTTTGCAATGACGGCATTCTGGTGGTGGCAACAGCATGCGTTGATTGGCGTGCTGTCTGGCTGACCCCGGGTGCCGATACATGCTGTCTGACTGTGCCACTAGCTCCTTGCGACGACCTCCCCCTGCTTCCAACTCATCTCCTCCTTCTCTCTGTCTCCCCTTCTGAACTTTCCCCCTCTTCTTCTTCTCTTCGAGCAGGCACCCACTTGGCATCCACGGACACATCGTCATCATCAACCACTTCACTTGTATCTGACACCTCAGCAAAGGAAGCAGCAGCAGGTACAACATCATCATCATCACACTGTACGTCCATGTGTGTAATGCTGCCTGACTGAGACATATCCCTGTTATCTACATCCCCTGGCAATAATGGTTGCGCATCACTAATTTCATCCAACTGATGTGTAAATAACTCCACTGAGGGATCAAGTGAAGCGGCTGTGGTGGTAGTGGTGGCGGCGGGCGGGAGAGTGGTGACCAAAGCTGAGCTGGAGGAGGATGGTGCGTCAAGGTTCTTAGCGGAAGCTGTTCAAGATTGGGTGTCCTGTGTAAGCCAGTCAACTATTTTCTCCGAATTTTTGGGGTTCAGGGTACGTGGCCTCTGAACACTGGGCATTATTCCAGGGCCAGTGGAAATCACAGCACCACGACCACGACAGCCCCTGCGGGGTGGCCTGCCTCTGCCTGACATTTTTTTTTAGATAAGTGGTTTATGCGTGCAAGGTACTGTGCCACCCTATATAAGTTGTGGGCAGTGGGCACAGTACAGTCTGTGTGGGCCTGACACACACGGGCTTGCAATTTGCAAAAGTGATAATATCACAGAAAAAAAAATATATAGAATTTTTTTTATCTGCAAGGTATTTGAGTGAATGACACCTTGTAACGGTATGAGTGGAGGCCTAGCCAGTGGCCACAATACAGTCTGTGTGGGCCTGACACACACAGGCTTGCAATTTGCAAATGTGATTATATCACAGAAATTTTTTAATAGAATTTTTTTTATCTGCAAGGTATTTGAGTGAATGACACAGTGTAACGGTATGAGTGGAGGCCTAGCCAGTGGCCACAATACAGTCTGTGTTGGCCTGACACACACGGGCTTGCAATTTGCAAATGTGATTATATCACAGAAAAAATGTTTATAGAATTTTTTTTAGCTGCAAGGTATTTGAGTGAATGACACCCTGTAACGGTATGAGTGGAGGCCTAGCCACTAGCCAGTGGCCACAATACAGTCTGTGTGGGCCTGACACACACGGGCTTGCAATTTGCAAATGTGATTATATCACAGAAAAAATGTTTATAGATTTTTTTTTAGCTGCAAGGTATTTGAGTGAATGACACCCTGTAACGGTATGAGTGGAGGCCTAGCCATTAGCCAGTGGCCACAATACAGTCTGTGTGGGCCTGACACACACAGGCTTGCAATTTGCAAATGTGATTATATCACAGAAAAAAAATGTATAGAATTTTTTTTTATCTGCAAGGTATTTGAGTGAATGACACCCTGTAACGGTATGAGTGGAGGCCTAGCCATTAGCCAGTGGCCACAATACAGTCTGTGTGGGCCTGACACACACAGGCTTGCAATTTGAAAATGTGATTATATCACAGAAAAAAAATGTATAGAATTTTTTTTTATCTGCAAGGTATTTGAGTGAATGACACCCTGTAACGGTATGAGTGGAGGCCTAGCCAGTGGCCACAATACAGTCTGTGTTGGCCTGACACACACGACCTTGCAATTTGCAAATGTGATTATATCACAGAAATTTTTTTAATATAATTTTTTTATCTGCAAGGTATTTTATTGAATGACACCCTGTACTGGTATGAGTGGAGGCCTAGCCACTAGCCAGTGGCCACAATACAGTCTGTGTGGGCCTGACACATACGGGTTTGCAAATGTGATTATATCACAGAAAAAAATTAAATATAATTTTTTTATCTGCAAGGTATTTGAGTGAATTACACCCTGTAACGGTATGAGTGGAGGCCTAGCCATTAGCCAGTGGCCACAATACAGTCTGTGTGGGCCTGACACACACAGGCTTGCAATTTGCAAATGTGATTATATCACAGAAAAAAAATGTATAGAATTTTTTTTTATCTGCAAGGTATTTGAGTGAATGACACCCTGTAACGGTATGAGTGGAGGCCTAGCCAGTGGCCACAATACAGTCTGTGTTGGCCTGACACACACGACCTTGCAATTTGCAAATGTGATTATATCACAGAAAATTTTTTAATATAATTTTTTTATCTGCAAGGTATTTTATTGAATGACACCCTGTACTGGTATGAGTGGAGGCCTAGCCACTAGCCAGTGGCCACAATACAGTCTGTGTGGACCTGACACATACGGGTTTGCAAATGTGATTATATCACAGAAAAAAATTAAATATAATTTTTTTATCTGCAAGGTATTTGAGTGAATGACACCCTGTAACGGTATGAGTGGAGGCCTAGCCACTAGCTAGTGGCCACAGTACAGTCTGTGTGGGCCTGATACACACGGGCTTGCAAATGTGATTATGTCACAGTAAAATATTAAATATAATTTTTTTTATCTGCGAGGCATTTTCTGTCACACCCTGTATGAATGGTGTGCACACAGTGCTGCCTGTGACTGAGCCTGCAGCCTCTCACACACGGGCAGCCAGGCAACTGCAATATATATATATATATATATATATATATATGTATATATAAAAAAAAAGCACACTGATGTACCAACCCTGAAAATGGCTTTTTGGGGTGCTGTCAGGACACTGTCCTTACAGCAGATGAGTCTGTGGACACAGAACAATGCCCTAGCTAACGCTTTCCCTATCGAATCAGCAGCAGCTACACTGTCCCTCCTCTTACTTTGAATGCAGCTTCCGAATGAATCTAAAATGGATGCTGTCCAGGAGGTGCGAGGGTCTGGGAGGGAGGGTCTGCTGCTGATTGGCTGGAATGTGTCTGCTGACTGTAAGGTACAGGGTCAAAGTTTACTCAATGATGATGTATAGGGGGCGGACCGAACATCGCATATGTTTGCTCGCAGCGGCGAACGCGAACAAGCAATGTTCGCCGGGAACTATTCGCCGGCTAACTATTCGGGACATCACTACTGCTCAGTGTATAAATGAAAGCAACATATGGTAAGAGGACCCCTTTGTGCTGCAGGAGATTAACCCTTTAGGGGGAGGGCTCTGGTTACTGTCAGTAAGTCAGTCTAATAGTAACTGATTCTGGAATATCATGTTATGAGTAACTACATATATGAAAATTGAAATTAGGGTCTAAGTGTGACAGTTATCCTTTAAGGAGTTAAAGATGACCTGTCACCACTCCTGACATGCCTGTTTTAATGGCTACATGCATTCCCCATTTAATAATAATTCCAGAACACCTACTCTTATGGCTCTATGTTATGCCATCCCCAGGATTATCATTTTGATGAATTGTCTGCACACGACCGTATGTATGACCCTAATAGAACAGTAGTATCCTTGTCCGTAATGCGGACAATAATAGAACATGATCTATTTTTTTTTGTGTGGAATGGACACACGGAAAAATGGAAACGGAATGCACACAGAGTAACTTCCGTTTTTTGTGGACCCATTGAAATGAATGGTTCTGCATATGGTTCGCAAAAAAAATGGAACGGACACAGAAAGAAAATACATTTGTGTGCATGAGCCCTTAGGAGGTGTTACGTAAGGCAGTGAATACATAAGGGCACATTCAAGGGGACTTACACAGCAATCAAGCTTTGGACGACCCAAACAGATCACTAGTAGAGAGAATTCTTTGATCTGCCAACAAAGTCGAGCACCTCCCAAGGTTTCATTGCCCACCATTCAAACACAGGTGGCACCTTCATTACACACCCCTGTCTCTGTCTGTATTATTTCCAGGTACTTAGCTGTTATGTCGTCGGCTCGGAAGTGTCCTGCTGTTATATCAGCAGCTCATGCCCTCTGCTGCCGTGTGTCTGTCGCAGTTCCAGGGTGCAGTGCACCTTTGGCTTTGTGTGCATTTCTAATGTGCTAATCAGCTTCTGCTATTTATACCCTACTGTTTGTCTCATTCTCTGCCTGAGCAATAGATTTTGTAATTTGTTAAATCCTGCAAAGGTCCTATAATCTGTTGTCTGCTCCAGTATCGACTTCTGCCTGATTCCTGGACTATGACTATCTGCTGTCTAACATGAGCAGTGCCTGTTCACTATACTGACCATGTCCTAACTGCCCTAAACTTTGGACTGTTTTACAGATTCGCACAAACTTTGCGTTCCCTGACCTCGACCTGTAACCAACTACAGGTTTTGCATGATGCGTCGGTGCTTTGCATAAGTGTCTCTGACCCCCGTGGGCCAGCTGTCAACCACATCAGGACTATTCCAAGAGGTAGAAGTGAAGCTTAGATTACTGTATAGGGGTTTAAGGGTGACTACAAGGGGAATTCCAGGATAGCACCCTTAGGGTTAGCCCTAAGTCAAACTAGTTGGTTGATACAATGATTCCACCCACAATTGACAGCCAGTCATTGTGGCCATCACTTGCAATAGTGTCATGAATGAGAAACCTGGATTGCTCCAGATTGAAATCATATCATCTTTAATGATGAATCCAGGTTCTGTTTGAGATCCCATTATTATCAAGTTCGATGGAGAAAACAAAAACTCACCTTCTCCCTGGCTGTGACGCTCTGCGCTGCGATTGGACAGCGCTACAGCCAGGGAGAAGGAACGCCCCGGGAGATAAGCTGATGTCTCCTCCCTGGTATTCTGATTCTGAGTAGTAATTAGCATACAGGGCGGGAGACGGTAACGGGGGCAACAGCAGGCGAACGGAGCAGCGTCCAGATATAATAGTAAGTGCAGGGAGATCCCTGGGTCCCTGGGTGCCGCTCTACATGTTCTGCTACTTAGTTGACAAAGTCTGGACCCATGAAAAGGTCCTCTTTAACCGCCTCCGGACCGCCTAACGCAGATCTGCGGTCCGGAGGCGGCAGCTCTGCGCAGAGTGACACATATACGCGTCATCTCGCGAGAGCCGGGACTTCCTGTGAACGTGCGCACACAGGCGTGCGCGTTCACAGGAACGGAAGGTAAGAGACAGGATCTCCAGCCTGCCAGCGGCGATCGTTCGCTGGCAGGCTGGAGATGCGATTTTTTTAACCCCTAACAGGTATATTAGACGCTGTTTTGGTAACGGCGTCTAATATACCTGCTACCTGGTCCCTTTTGTTTGGATCGACCACCAGAGGACACAGGTAGCTGTGTAAAGTACCACAAAACACCACTACACTAAACTACACCCCCCCTGTCACTTATTAACCCCTGATCACCCCATATAGACTCCCTGATCACCCCCCTGTCATTGATCACCCCCCTGTCAGGCTCCATTCAGACGTCCGTATGATTTTTACGGATCCACGGATACATGGATCGGATCCGCAAAACACATACGGATGTCTGAATGGAGCCTTACAGGGGGGTGATCAATGACAGGGGGGTGATCACCCATATAGATTCCCTGATCACCCCCCTGTCATTGATCACCCCCCTGTAAGGCTCCATTCAGACGTCTGTATGATTTTTACGGATCCACGGATACATGAATCGGATCCGCAAAACACATACGGACGTCTGAATGGAGCCTTACAGGGGGGTGATCAATGACATGGGGGTGATCACCCATATAGATTCCCTGATCACCCCCCTGTCATTGATCACCCCCCTGTCATTGATCACCCCCCTGTAAGGCTCCATTCAGACGTCCGTATGATTTTTACGGATCCACGGATACATGGATCGGATCCGCAAAACACATACGGACGTCTGAATGGAGCCTTACAGGGGGGTGATCAATGACAGGGGGGTGATCACCCAATACAGACTCCCTGATCACCCCCCTGTCATTGATCACCCCCTGTAAGGCTCCATTTAGACATTTTTTTTTGGCACAAGTTAGCGGAAATAGATATTTTATTTTTATTTTATTTTTCTTACAAAGTCTCATATTCCACTAACTTGTGTCAAAAAATAAAATCTCACATGAACTCACCATACCCCTCACGGAATCCAAATGCATAACATTTTTTAGACATTTATATTCCAGACATCTTCTCATGCTTTAGGGCCCCTAAAATGCCAGGGCAGTATAAATACCCCACATGTGACCCCATTTCGGAAAGAAGACACCCCAAGGTATTCCGTGAGGGGCATATTGAGTCCATGAAAGATTAAAATTTTTGTCCCAAGTTAGCGGAAAGGGAGACTTTGTGAGAAAATACAAAAAAAAAATCTATTTCCGCTAACTTGTGCCCAAAAAAAAAAAATTCTATGAACTCGCCATGCCCCCCATTGAATACCTTGTGGTGTCTTCTTTCCAAAATGGGTTCACATGTGGGGTATTTATACTGCCCTGGCATTTTAGGGGCCCGAAAGCGTGAGAAGTCTGGGATCCAAATGTCTAAAAATGCCCTCCTAAAAGGAATTTGGGCCGCTTTGCGCATCTAGGCTGCAAAAAAGTGTCACACATGTGGTATCGCCGTACTCAGGAGAAGTTGGGCAATGTGTTTTGGGGTGTCATTTTACATATACCCATGCTGGGTGAGATAAATATCTTGGTCAAATGCCAACTTTGTATAAAAAAATGGGAAAGTTGTCTTTTGCCAAGATATTTCTCTCACCCAGCATGGGTATATGTAAAATGACACCCCAAAACACATTCCCCAACTTCTCCTGAGTACGGCGATACCAGATGTGTGACACTTTTTTGCAGCCTAGGTGGGCAAAGGGGCACACATTCCAAAGAGCACCTTTTGGATTTCACCAGTCATTTTTTACAGATTTTGATTTCAAACTACTTCTCACGCATCTGGGCTCTAAAATGCCAGGGCAGTATAACTACCTCACAAGTGACCCCATTTTGGAAATAAAACACCCCAAGGTATTTTGTGATGGGCATAGTGAGTTCATGGAAGTTTTTATTTTTTGTCACAAGTTAGTGGAATATGAGACTTTGTAAGAAAAAAAAAAAAAATCATCATTTTCCGCTAACTTGTGACAAAAAATAAAAAATTCTAGGAACTCGCCATGCCCCTCACGGAATACCTTGGGGTGTCTTCTTTCCAAAATGGGGTCACTTGTGGGGTAGTTATACTGCCCTGGCATTCTAGGGGCCCTAATGTGTGGTAAGTAGTTTGAAATCCAAATGTGTAAAAAATGACCTGTGAAATCCTAAAGGTGCTCTTTGGAATGTGTGCCCCTTTGCCCACCTAGGCTGCAAAAAAGTATCACACATCTGGTATCGCCGTACTCAGGAGAAGTTGTGCAATGTGTTTTGGGGTGTCATTTTACATATACCCATGCTGGGTGAGATAAATATCTTGGTCAAATGCCAATTTTGTATAAAAAAATGGGAAAAGTTGTCTTTTGCCAAGATATTTATCTCACCCAGCATGGGTATATGTAAAATGACACCCCAAAACACATTCCCCAACTTCTCCTGAGTACGGCGATACCAGATGTGTGACACTTTTTTGCAGCCTAGGTGGGCAAAGGGGCACACATTCCAAAGAGCACCTTTTGGATTTCACCAGTCATTTTTTACAGATTTTGATTTCAAACTACTTCTCACGCATCTGGGCTCTAAAATGCCAGGGCAGTATAACTACCTCACAAGTGACCCCATTTTGGAAATAAAACACCCCAAGGTATTTTGTGATGGGCATAGTGAGTTCATGGAAGTTTTTATTTTTTGTCACAAGTTAGTGGAATATGAGACTTTGTAAGAAAAAAAAAAAATCATCATTTTCCGCTAACTTATGACAAAAAATAAAAAAAGTTCTATGAACTCACTATGCCCATCAGTGAATACCTTAGGGTGTCTACTTTCCAAAATGGGGTAATTTGTGGGGTGTTTGTACTGTCTGGGCATTGTAGAACCTCAGAAAACATGACAGGTGCTCAGAAAGTCAGAGCTGCTTCAAAAAGCGGAAATTCACATTTTTGTACCATAGCTTGTAAACGCTATAACTTTTACCCAAACCATTTTTTTTTTTACCCAAACATTTTTTTTTATCAAAGACATGTAGAACAATAAATTTAGCGAAAAATTTATATATGGATGTCGTGTTTTTTGCAAAATTTTACAACTGAAAGTGAAAAATGTCATTTTTTTGCAAAAAAATCGTTAAATTTCGATTAATAACAAAAAAAGTAAAAATTCAGCAGCAATGAAATACCACCAAATGAAAGCTCTATTAGTGAGAAGAAAAAGAGGTAAAATTCATTTGGGTGGTAAGTTGCATGACCGAGCAATAAACGGTGAAAGTAGTGTAGCGCAGAAGTGTAAAAAGTGGCCTGGTCATTAAGGGTGTTTTAGCTAGGGGGGTTGAAGTGGTTAATACAGTTTTTCAGGCCAGGTCCCTTTACATACAGTGCGCCACCGGCGACATTGGGGGACTGGCCTGTCCATCATCATCCTTCCATCGTCTACCCATGTCTGTGCCCGCTGCCTGCTACGCCTTCCTGGCCCCTGTCTGCAACTCCTTAGCCCCTGTCTGCGCCCCTGGGCCCTGGCCCTTATTTGTGCCCCGTCCCTAGCCCTTGTCTGCGCCCCTGGCCCTTTTCTGCACCACCCTGACCTTTTCTGTGCCCCCCCTGGCCCCTCTCTGGACCCTGTCTGCGCCCCTGGGCCATGGCCCTTATCTGTGCCCCCTCCGTGACCCTTGTTTGCACCACTGTCCCTTATCTGTGCCCCCTGGCCTATGTCTGCACCCCTGGCCCTTGTGTTTGCCACCCTAGCCCTTGTATGTGCCCCCTTGACCCCTGTCTGCACCGCCCTGGTGTCATGCCCCACTCTGACCATGTGCAGAGGTCAGCCAGGATAGCAGCACGAGTTTAGTGATTGCTTTGGAGCCGTGCTGGATCTGCCTCTCTCAGGTGCACTGGGTGGGGTCTTTAGGTTAAATTGCACACTGCCCACTGCCCTGAGCAGATTATACTGTTCATTCTGTCTGGGAAGTTTGGAGAGAAGGTTGGCTGTCTGTTCCTGCTCTCAGAGATAAGTGTCATTGCTTGTTCGGTTGTTTGTGTCTTCTTGTCCATCCAGGTTCTGTGTGAGCAGACTGCTCCTTTCTCCCCACTTCACCATCTTAGGGAGTTCAGGGTTTTTGTTAGCCCAGGCTGGAGGACACTAGTACACCTACCTTCAAGGTCTACTGTGGGCTGAGCAGTGCAGGGAAAGAGGTCAGGGATAAGCTAGGAGGTGACCCTTCCCCTGTCTCTCGTACAGAGCCTGGTTGGTTTGTTGTCTTTGATACTGGGTGTACGTCCGCCTTGACACCTGGCCTCTGTCTGCGCCCCTGGGCCCTTATCTGTGCCCCATCCTTGGCCCTTGTCTGTGCCCCTGTGTCACGGAAGGTGTACAGAAAACTAAAAGACACAAAATGAAGATCCGACTGGCTGGATCCAAAACTAAGGAACCTAAGGGAGAGCCCTGCAACAGACCTGGCTCTCTCCCTAACTGCTCAGCCTATGCAAAAATCTCAATGGTAGATGATCGCATATCCTCGTTCCTCGACTGTATAACACCTGAACACCCTATAATAGTGAGGGGACACGATCACCGGCTCCCTACACTTGATACGGAGGGAGTCAGGGTCACCTGGGATCCAGCAAACAGGAAAACACAAATGAATGAACAAAACTTATCTGTAGAAGACTCAGTAGTAGCATCCAGCATGCACACACTCCAGGAAGTTGTATAAACCACAAAGTGATGCAGTATGGGAAGGGATTTAAAGGGATGCAATCAGTGCAACTACATGACAGCTGAGAGAGGCTAACGAGATGAGAAAACGAAAGCAAAACAAAAGGAACCTCAAGGAGGAGGTTCTGAAGAACGTCTGTCAGAGCTTCTCAGATGTCTGGTGGTGACAGTACCCCTCCTTCTACGAGTGGACTCCGGACACTCAGAGCCCACCTTCTCAGGATGGGACCTATGGAAAGCCCTGATGAAACGAGTGGCCTTAATGTCCGTCACTGGGACCCACATCCTCTCCTCAGGACCATAACCCTCCCAATGAACGAGGTACTGGAGAGAACCGCAGCCACCACGAGAATCCACAATCCTAGAGACCTGAAATTCAAGATTACCATCAACCACAATCAGAGGAGGAGGCAAAGACGAGGGTACAATGGCTTGGACATAAGGTTTTAATAAGGACTTATGAAAAACATTATGGATCTTCCAAGTCTGAGGAAGATCAAGACGGTAGGCAACAGGATTGATGACGGACAAGATTTTGTAAGGCCCAATAACCTTAGGACCCAACTTCCAGGAGGGAACCTTCAATTTGATATTCTTAGTAGACAACCACACTAGATCACCAACATTCAGGTCCGGACCAGGCACACGTCTCTTATCCGCCACACGCTTATATCTCTCACTCATGCTCTTTAGATTATCCTGAATTTTTTGCCAAATAGATGACAAAGACGAGGAGAATCTGTCCTCATCAGGTAAACCAGTAAGAATGTCCCAAACTGCGGATGAAACCCATATGCTCCAAAAAATGGTGAGTTATCAGAGGACTCCTGACGACAGTTATTTAAAGCAAATTCAGCAAGGGACAAAAAAGAACACCAATCCTCCTGATTCTCCGCCACAAAACAGCGCAGATATGTCTCCAGATTCTGATTGACACGCTCTGTCTGGCCATTCGACTGCGGGTGGAAAGCAGAAGAGAATGACAACCGAACCCCCAAGCGAGAACAGAAAGCCTTCCAGAATCTGGAAACAAACTGCGTGCCCCTATCAGAGACTATGTCTGAAGGAATACCATGCAATTTGACAATGTGATCAATAAATGCCTGCGCCAGCTTCTTAGCATTGGGCAAGCCAGGAAAAGGAATGAAATGCACCATTTTGCTAAAACGGTCCACCACCACCAGAATCACAGTCTTCCCCGAGGAACGAGGCAGGTCTGTAATGAAGTCCATGGACAGATGTGTCCAAGGACGGGAAGGAATGGGTAACGGAAGGAGAGGACCTGATGGCTGTGAATGAGGGACTTTGGCACGAGCGCAGGTCTCGCAGGCTGCCACAAAACCCTCAACCGACTTACGAAGCGCCGGCCACCAGAATCTCCGAGCGATGAGATCCACTGTGGCTCTTGGCCCCGGGTGCCCAGCAAGGACAGTATCGTGGTGCTCCTTAAAAATCTTGTGTCTTAAAGCGAGAGGCACAGACAACCTCCCAGGAGGACAAAGATCAGGAGCCTCTGACTGGGCTACCTGAACTTCTGCCTCCAATTCAGGATAAAGAGCAGAGACCACCACACCTTCAGCCAAAATGGGACCTGGGTCTTCAAAATTCCCACCTCCCGGAAAACAACGTGACAGGGCATCCGCATTCACATTCTTAACCCCAGGGCGGAACGTGACAACAAAATTAAACCTTGAAAATAACAAAGACCATCTGGCCTGTCTCGGGTTCAGACGCTTGGCTGACTCCAAGTAGGCCAGATTCTTATGGTCAGTAAACACGGCAATAGGGTGTCTGGCTCCCTTTAGCCAATGGCGCCATTCCTCAAAAGCTAACTTGATGGGCAACAACTCCCTATCTCCCACATCGTAATTTCTCTCTGCGGAGGAGAGTTTCTTCGAGAAAAAGGCACACGGTCGCCATTTGGCAGGAGAGGGACCCTGAGACAAGACCGCACCCACACCCACCTCAGAAGCGTCCACCTCAACTATGAAGGGCAGAGAAATATCAGGTTGTACCAAGATGGGAGCTGAAGCAAAACTCTCCTTGATATTAGAAAAGGCCTTACGCGCCTCTACCGACCAGGAGGAAAAATCTACCCCCTTTCTAGTCATATCAGTGAGTGGTTTAACAACAGAGGAATAATTAAAAATAAACTTCCTGTAATTGGCAAAACCCCAAAAACGCATCAGCGCCTTCTGATTCTCAGGAAGCTCCCACTCAAGCACAGCGCGGACCTTCTCGGGGTCCATGTGAAAACCATCTGGATCCAAAACTAAGGAACCAAAGGGAGAGCCCTGCAACAGACCTGGCTCTCTCCCTAACTGCTCAGCCTATGCCAAAAATCTCAATGGTAGATGATCGCATATCCTCGTTCCTCGACTGTATAACACCTGAACACCCTATAATAGTGAGGGGACGCGGCCACCGGCTCCCTACACTTGATACGGAGGGAGTCAGGGTCACCTGGGATCCAGCAAACAGGAAAACACAAATGAATGAACAAAACTTATCTGTAGAAGACTCAGTAGTAGCATCCAGCATGCAGACACTCCAGGAAGTTGTATAAACCGCAAAGTGATGCAGTATGGGAAGGGATTTAAAGGGATGCAATCAGTGCAACTACATGACAGCTGAGAGAGGCTAACGAGATGAGAAAACGAAAGCAAAACAAAAGGAACCTCAAGGAGGAGGTTCTGAAGAACGTCTGTCAGAGCTTCTCAGATGTCTGGTGGTGACACCCTGGCCCTTATCTGCGCCCCCTGGCCCTGGCCTGTGACCCCCTGGCCTCTGTCTGCACCTCCCTGGCCTCTGTCTGCGCCCCTGGGCCCTTATCTGTGCCCCATCCCTGGCCCTTGTCTGCGCCCCTGGCCCTTATCTGCACCCCCTGGCCCTGGCCTGTGCCCCCCCCCCCTGGCCTCTGTCTGCACCTGCCTGGCCCCTGGCCCTTATCTGTGTCCCCCCTGGCCCTTGTCTGTGCCCCTGGCCCCAGTGTGCACCTCCCTGGACCTTGTCTGTGCCCCCCTCCTTGCTGTTATGCCATCTACTACTGCTTATTTTGTTACTTTTATATATGCAGAGGATGTGCGCTTATATGTGCCATAATAAGCACTAGTACATGGCGGAACAGTGTGCAGAAAGGGAAGGCTGCCATGTACTGTAAGCTATAGACAGTATCGCCCCCCTTCCCAATGTTTTATATAAAGATTAATAAACAAAAACAAAAAAGTCTTCACTATTAAAATATAAAAATACTAAAAACGTTGAATAAGGGCCCATGCACACGACCATATGCCCTCTTCGGTCCTTGAGCGGGGCATTGATTGTGTGCACGGGAGCACACAGCTTCATAGATTACTAAAACGTATTATTATGGATCAGTAGTCTCACGCGCAGCCCAACGACCACATAACCTATGATGCTGTGCGCTCCTGTGCACACGATCAATGCTGCTCCAGGACATATGGCTCGCTCACGGACTGTATGTTTCGGAGGTCATACGGTTGTGTGCATGGGCCCTAGTAATGACCAAAAAATTGCACGCACCCCAAAAATGGTACAAATAAAAACTACAGTTCACCCACAAAAAAGCCCTCATAAAGAAATATTAAAAAGTTATGGCTGTCAGAAAATGGTGATTTTAACCCCTTCTACACCTGAGGCTTTTTTTTTTTCGTTTTGTGCTCTCCGCCTTCCCAGAGCCTTAACTTTTTTTTTTTTTTCGCTCACATAGCTGTATGAGGGCTTGTTTTATCAGAACCAGTTGTACTTTCCAACGCAAACAATTAATATTGCATAAAATGCGGTAAAAAATTCCGAAGGTGGTGGAACTGGAAAAAAAAACAACTTTGCCACAGTTGTACATTTATTTTTTTCACCTGTGATCTTGATTCTCCAGGTCAGTATAAATCTGGTGGATACCACATATGTATAGTTTTTCTTACGTTTTGATACTGGAAAAAAATATTTTCTTTTGCCATTTTCGGACCCGTATAAGATTTTTGCAGTTAACTAGCATTGGAGTCTATAATGATTTTACTAGTTTCCTATCAGACAGGGGCTCCGTAGGAAACATTGTGCAGCAGCCTCCTGTCATGGGCTGCCGTACACAAGCTCCTCTAATCGCCACACAGGGGGGCCGGAGCATTACCAGAAGAGCTTATTGAGAAAAAGGACTATGTAAATTAAAAAGTTCCTGATCTTGGAAGCAAAGGAGGAAATAAAAAAATTAAAATTAAGTATTAAAGGGGTTGTGTAATCTTAGACATTGGTGGCATGTTTGTCACAAATGGTAGGGATAAGTGCAGCCCTAAGCTCCACCCACACCACTTTCCCTACCTACTTGCACAGTCTGTCCTAACTGACGGTGTACAGCTGGGTGGCGGTCTCTAGCTTAAGTACGTGTGGAGGCTTATAGGGAGGAATAAAAGTGGAGAAAACAACAAAGCTAGGACAGAACACACAGAAGCAAACGCTAAGCAGAACACAATACCATGGTCCAAACTCGCCGAGGTGAGAACCAGAAGATCACGTCAGTACCAGGGGAAACACCAAAATCAATGTCAAATACAAGCTGACATCAGGAGTCAGGAGGTCACACAGTACAAAGCTTTAACACAGGATCAAGAGTCAAAATCAAGCCGAGGTCAAGTACACAAAGACACACATGCAGGCAAACGCTAGTGAGGTTGAAAGACTAATCACAGGAAACCTGTGACCAGCAGGCTGCCTGTTTAAATAGCAGGAACAAGTGAGTCACGTGACGTTGCCAACGTCACATGACCCAAGTCCAGCCCAAACCATCTGAGCGCCCAAGTCCAACCCAAACCATTACTCACAATTGGCGCTCAGTTCACACATCAGCCAGGAGATGACGCCCCATGGTCTCCATGGAGATGACGCCGGTCACGTCCTCGCTCCTGCACAGAGGCAGGATGCTGGCACCACAGGAAGGAGAAAGCGCGTCGCCGGCTCATCGTTACAATGTTGCTACAAAATTCCACCAATGTCAGTTAGGTTCACAGTAAAAAAGTCACTAGTATACGTATCTGTATCTGTAATCTTGCGCTGCAGGTTTTCAATGTGATGTGGGAAGATCACAGAAGCAAGTAAATCAAGAAAGTGGAAAACCGCGCCGCTTGATACACCTCCTCCCTTCTTGGTACGGGTTACAAAAGGCACGGGGAAGGATCTGCAAGGGGTATACCCGAGGATCCCTCCTCTCTCCAACACTCCTGTGGGGTTTGCTCCTTAAGAAGCGTGACAGCGAAACCC
Organism: Bufo gargarizans; assembly: GCF_014858855.1. Lineage (NCBI taxonomy): Eukaryota > Metazoa > Chordata > Amphibia > Anura > Bufonidae > Bufo > Bufo gargarizans. The sequence continues at coordinate 213,502,019 of NC_058084.1, forward strand.
GGGTCGGGCGATATTGAAATGTGCATACCATTGTTTTATGCCTTTTATCAGAGATACTGTTGTAAGTACAATAAATCTTTGCACATGACGGTGGCAGTCTGGGCTTCACTATTGTTGCGACCTTTAATTACCCACAGGAGTGTTGGAGAGAGGAGGGATCCTCTGGTATACCCCTTGCAGATCCTTCCCTGTGTCTTTTGTAACCCGTACCAAGAAGGGAGGAGGAATGTCAGTTAGGTGCTGGTCCCACTTATCTCTATAACGAAACACTAAAACTGAAAATAGCCAAGCGTACTGCTCAGGTCATGTCTAGGATTCGTTGACTTTCTTACCCTCATCTTACATTTTCTACCTTTTGGGCTAATAGTATATTACAAAATATTTTTTTCTACCTTAGATTTCATTGCGTGGAGCAGTGCATTGGCAGAACTTGAAGAGGAGAAGAGCATGTCAGTGAAGACTGCAGTCCAATGAGAAAGATCCCAACAAGGGTGAGTACGGCTGACTTCAGTGCTGTGGACCAGAGTGTCTCATTCTCAGCCTCTACATCTTAGTAAAATTAGAGGAGGAGAAGGATGGACTTCCGTGGCATCCTGCACTGGCCGCCAAGCTAAACTGAGTGGGACTTGGAATGTGCAGGGTGTTGGAGGAGGGCAGCAGCAGCAGACTACTAAGAGAATCTCCATAAAGGCTTTGTCTGTTTTCTTTTCTATTCATGACCTATCCAGATGGGTGGGGGGACGACTCCCGACACCCCCACCGATCAGCTGTTTTAAGAGAAGGCAGCACTCATACAAGTGCTGCCTTCTCCTCATTGTTAACCTGCTTACCGACTGCAGTGAAGAGCAGTGTAATTGCAACTATGGCATCCCCATTCACTTCTATGGACATTGCCCCTTTACTCACTTGGATAGGAAAGATCTGTTACATTGAAGTGAATGCAGTTGTGAGGGCAAGCAGGCAAACAATGAGTAGAAGGCAGTGCTTGTATGAGCTCTGCTTTCTCTTCAAACAGCTGATCGGCTGGTGTCGGACCCACGCTGATCTAATATTGATGACCTATCTTGAGAATGGGTCATCAATAGAAAAAAAAAGCTGAAAACCCCTTTAAGGAAATTATCTACTTTTTGTGAAACTGATAGCCGATCCGGATTTTAGGTCTGTATGTATAACCTTTCACTACAATGGGCCTGGCAAAAAATGGAAATAACACAAAGTCCATTACATGCCTGTCATTACATGTATGTCTGGATGGCGGTTCCATGAGCAAGGATAGGAAATTTCTGCAGAAGCCAAAAATAAAGGTTTCGGTACTGACTGGTACCTTGGTTCTGAAGCCGACTTTAGATACTTGTTTAAAATCTGTCTTAAGTTAAATAATCAAATACCGAAGTTATTGACCAAAGTCTCCCAAGACTTCGGCAATAACGAAGTTTGAAGCAAATTGACTTTGGATCTTGGCTTGGAAGATCAGTACGCTCAACCCTAGTGAAGATGCTTGTTACTGATAAGCTGAGCATATAAGGGGTCTTTTACACGAGCGGATCTTGACTTCAGTTGATAGCATGGGAGCATAGGGTCACGCCACGTGAAGGCTGGTCAAAGCTTTGAGAGACTTCTTCCAACCTGTCCACAGGTCCTTTTTCTCAGCGGGAAGTCCCAATCCGACATCTCTGTGGTAAAGTCTCTTAACATCACTTTGCCTTGGATAGTAACAGGCACTATGAATCCCAGAGGATCATATAAACAGTTTATGGTGGACAGAACCTCTCTACGTGTGAAGGGCTTTTCTTCCTTGCTGATTTGGAAGGTAAACGTGTCTGCCTTTAAATTCCAGAGAAAACCGAGGCTCCACTGCATGGGAAGGGAGTTGGTGATAAGATCAAAGTCCTTTAGATCACTTGAATGGTCTTGGGGTGAGCAGGCCTCCATTAACTCACGGCTGTTGGAGGCAATTTTGTGCAACCTCAAATTAGATAGAGCGAACATTTCTTGAGCCCTTTTCAGGAAACTGATTGTGGTCTCGTTTGTGGGTGTGGATTTCAAGCAGTTGTCCACGTATCTGACATCTGATCCATACTTTGCTTCATCCTCTCGGACTGAATGTTTGAGACCGTAGATAGCGACTGCAGGGGTAGGACTGTTTTCGAAGATTTGCACTCTCATTCGGTACTCTACAATGTCTTCATTCGGGTCGTTGTTGCGGTACCAGAAGAACCTCAAGTAGTTTGTGTTCTTCCTTGACTAGGAAGCAGTGGAACATCTGTTGTACAGTATGTCGGCCATAAATGCTACAGAATCTCTGTAGAAGAGAAGTACCTCCAGAAGTCTGTTGTCGAGGTCTGGACCAGACAGTGAGACATCATTTAGCGAGATGCCTTTGTTCGGGTGGAATACTACTCGTACCTGCCCTGTTTTTTTAGGATGATACACACCGAATACAGGTACCAAGCAGGGCCGGCGCCACCCATAAGCAAGGTACGCCACCGCGTAGAGCGCACTCTTGCTGGAGGCGACGCCCCCCGGTGCCACCTCCTAGCTAATTTATTCACTTCACTTAAATTAGCTAGGAGGCGGCGCTGGGTGGGGATCTGTGGATGACACTTATGAGGAGAGAAAACATGGCCTTACCACAATGAAGGGTATAGTCTGTATAAATAGGTGAGCGACAAAAAAGGGGCGGGTCAAAGGGTGGGGTCAATAGGCGGGGTCAAGGGGGCGGCAAAATTTGCTTTTGTCTAGGGTGGCAAAAATCCTTGCAGCTGTCCTGGTACCAAGTACCAACACTCCTCAGAGTCTTGGAGCATGGGTGCCATTTCTGCATGATTGTTCTGGAATATTCTTTCCATGAAGGTAAAGAAATGTTCTCTCGTCTCTGGTGTCCTCTAAATTTTGTGTTTGAGGGAGATGAATCTATTATAGACAAGTTCTTTGTTGTTAGGTAAGCGTTGTCTCTGTGGTTTAAAGTAGGATCTTTGACACTCTGTATAGGCTGGCTGATATTCTGGATCATAGTCATCATCTGCTGATGGACGTATTCTGAGACACGCTGTGTTGGATCTTGTTTATATAGGTCTGGCCCAAGTACTTGGCGGTGTTTCTCGGATTTGGGAAACTCCAAGGCTTGTAGGAACTCTGCTTTGGCCACTGCGGCTGCCGCTTCTTTCTCGGCGGCAGATTTTTCCAGTGACGCTTGCAGGCATGCTGTCTCTTCTTCTAGTGATGCTTGCAGGCATGCTCTCTTTTTTCCCTTTGACGCTTGCAGGCGTGCTGTCTCTTCATCCAGTGACGCTTGCAGGTGTGCTCTTTTTTCTTTGATGCTTGCAGGTTAGCTCTTTCTTTAGTTGCATCTCTTGTGCAGCGAAGGAAGACCTTACTTTTACAGCCTCAGCTTCTGCACAGGCGAGAGCAGCCTTTTCTTTTATTGAGGACTTGCTAGAGCAGCTTACTCATGACCTGGTCCTGTATGATGATGCCTGGCTAGCGGACATTGTGTGCCTTTTGTGCAGACTCAGTCTAGGTAGGAACGGACTTCAGTGTGGTCTGGATCATGCAGCACTTGCTGGGGGTTGCACTCTCACTTCTTGTGACTGTATGGCAGCCGCTACAATCTTGTACGCAGAACCACGTGTCTGATGGTAGCTCTGTAAAGTCAGATCCACTATCGCTGGTGACTAGCATCTGTTTTACTGTTCTGTCTTCATACGCGTTCACACAGTGTGCAGTCTGACATTCAGCATAGACCATTCCTGTCTTCCAAATAAGAGGACTGTTCTTTGTAGTCTAACTTGTTTATTGGTCAACAGGTTATACTCTCTGCACGATGCGTGTGAGTGAGAGAACAGTGGGATAGTCCCAAATTTATGTATCTTTCTGAAGGGCGGCAACCTGTCCCAATGTCAACTCCTCTGGATGCAGATCCTGTTGAAAAGCCCTGGCACCCCCATTCCCCGTCCGGTGCAGGCAGGCATGAGGCAGTGATGTAATGGTGTCTGCTGCGCAGGAGGCGGCACAAGCCAGGATGATGTGCTCTGTTCATCGGAGCAACGATGCTAATACAGCTATAGGGGCATCACTACTGTGAGTGTGTTACTAAGGGGGAAAGACAGGGGCGTAGCTAAAGGCTCATGGGCACTGGTGCAAGAGTTAGGCTTGGGCCCCCTTCCCTCAGTGCTTTGTGTGTCTTGTTATGCAGCACAAGGGTCTTTGGGCCCCCTCAGGCTCCTGGGCCCGGTAGCGACTGCTACCTCTGCACCCCCTATAGCTACACACCTGGGGAAAGACTATCATGAGGTGGCACCAAGGGGTCATTCTTACTCAAAGGGGCCACTAACGGGGCATAACTACTGTGTTGGGCACATAGGGCACATTTATACTGTAAGGAGAGCAGGGCCGATCCTACACGGGGTGCAGTGGGTGCCCCGCACCCCAGCGCTGTCACCCGAAAGGCGCCGAGCGAGCCGCCGGGATTTATTTTTTTTTTGACTTTTTTTTTTTTTTAACCACCTCCGGACCGCCCGGTGGGCCGGGCCGCCTCAGCCTCAGGGTTCGAGTGGGGTCGGGGGTGTGCCGCCGGCCGGCCGGGTATGGCCTAATCAATTCACATCACACCCCTGTCACTGTCTGTGACTGCTCCGCTCCGCCTCCTGCCAGCCCACTGTGACACAAAGAACAGACACAGACACACGACACATATACTGACGTGACTCACGTGTGAGACTGAGACCGCCTCCTGTAGTCCGCCTCCTGTGCTCTGCCTCCTGTGCTCCGCCTCCGTGCTCCGCCTGACTGGCACTGCCTCCCATCTTCCGGCGGCCGGCAGCGTAACGTCGCTCACTGCGACGTAACGTAGTGAGTGACGTCACGTCACGTTACAGTTACGCTGCCGCCGGCCGCCAATTTTGAATATTGAAGAGCGGGACTGGAGCACTGCTGCCAGTGCCACGCCAGTCACGCCACCAGCTTCTGCCTGCCAGTGCCCGCCCCTGCGCCCTAGTAGTGCCAACTGGCTTGTACTAAGTTGTGATGAGAATACATTTGGAGTCCTCCTGACTGAGTCCTGACTCCTGACTGTCCCAGGCAGTAAGTTAGTGAATACTGAATAGTGATGATTAGTGATAGATTATATTAGATAAGATAGTAACTTATGTAAGGCCTCTTTCACACTTGCGTTGTCCGGATCCGGCGTGTACTCCACTTGCCGGAATTACACGCCGGATCCGGAAAAACGCAAGTGTACTGAAAGCATTTGAAGACGGATCCGTCTTCAAAATGCTTTCAGTGTTACTATGGCACCCAGGACGCTATTAAAGTCCTGGTTGCCATAGTAGTAGTGGGGAGCGGGGGAGCGGCATACTTACCATCCGTGCGGCTCCCGGGGCGCTCCAGAATGACGTCAGAGCGCCCCAGGCGCACGGATGACGTGTACATGCGATCACGTGATCCATGCGCTTGGGGCGCCCTGACGTCACTCTGGAGCGCCCCGGGAGCCGCACGGACGGTAAGTATGCTGCTCCCCGCTCCCCACTACACTTTACCATGGCTGCCAGGACTTTAGCGTCCCGGCAGCCATGGTAACCATTGAGAAAAAGCTAAACGTCGCATCCGGCAATGCGCCGAAATGACGTTTAGCTTAAGGCCGGATCCGGATCAATGCCTTTCAATGGGCATTCATTCCGGATCCGGCCTTGCGGCAAGTGTTCCGGATTTTTGGCCGGAGCAAAAAGCGCAGCATGCTGCGCTATTTGCTGCGGCCAAAAAACGTTCCGTTCCGGAACGGAAGACATCCTGATGCATCCTGAAGGACGGACTGTCCATTCAGAATGCATTAGGAAAATCCTGATCAGTATTCTTCCGGCATAGAGCCCCGACGACGGAACTCTATGCCGGAAGACTATAACGCAGGTGTGAAAGAGCCCTAAGTGAGCTATTGAGCTTGTAAATAAACTTGTGCAAACTGCAAACTATATGAGTAGTTACTAACTACTCATATACTTTGCACAAGTTTATTTACAAGCTCAATAGCTCACTTACATAAAGGAACGGACGTCTTACAATAGGGTGGGACACTGTTATGGGGGGGGGGGGGGGGAGGAGAAGTGATATGTGGCTGATGACACATTTATATAGCACAAGATGCTTGCGCTGCCTGCCATATATGTGTGTCATCCACAGATGCCCGGCCACCTATAACAGTGTCATCCACAGATGCCCCATAACAGTGTGTCACCCACAGATGTCCCCATAAGTTCCATAACAGTGTCATCCACAGATGCCCCCATAACCGTGTGTAATCCACTGATGCCCATAACAGTGTGTCATCCACAGATCCCCCATAACAGTGCGTCATCCACAGATGCCCCCTAACAGTGCGTCATCCACAGATCCCCCATAACAGTGCGTCATACTGTCATCCACAGATCCCCCATAACAGTGTGTCATACTGTCATCCACAGATCCCCCATAACAGTGCGCCTGCGCACTGAGGAGAGACAGAAAGGAGGGCACATAATCAGTGGAAGCAAGCAGAGGACGGTACAGCAGACGACTGAATCGCTTCTTTTGTAAGTAAATTGTTTTATTATAAATGTAGTTTAATGTTTTTGTCTTTTATTATATTCTGGCTTTTGCTTGGTTATGTATGATGCTTTTTGATAATAAGTAAATGTAGTGGTGCTATAATGTGGACCCCAGGCCTCTCTGATGTCCTGCAGGCTGGGCTGGCGCTGTGGCAGCATACGGTTGGTCAGGCAGCAGAGAGGCTCTGGGGCTGTCATTGTGCTCTGGAACTTTTCCCTTCACAGCCACTGCTATCTCTCTCTCGTACAGTGCAGACTCTGCAAGAGGCTTTCCGTTTGCTCTCCGTCCTCTTAAAAGTCTATGGGAATCAAAACTGATCCATCTGGTTCCTGTTATGCAAGACTGAAAACAAAGTCCGTCTTGCATAAGGGGACCCAGACTGATCTGTTATGCTTTCTCATAAACTTCTATTAGGACAGAGCAAAACGGAATGCCTCTTAGGGTCCATTCACACGTCCGTTGTTTCTTTCCTGATCTGTTACGTTTTTTGCGGAACAGATCTGGACCCATTCATTTTCAATGGCTCCTGAAAAAAATCGGACAGCTCAATTTCAGATTTTTTTTCAGGACCCATTGAAAATGAATGGGTACAGAACTGGTCCAGATCTGTTCCGCAAAAAACGGAACAGATCAGGAAAGAAACAACGGACGTGTGAATGGACCCTTAAAGGTTTCCGTTTTGCATTCCATCTGGCCATTCCGTTATATTCCGTTTGAAACGGAACCTATAACGGAATGGCATAACGCAGATGTAAACCCACCCTGTACGGAATAGGTGGTATTTGCCAGAGTTGCTGGAGAACTGTGAGTGCAATTTCGGGGGCACTGACCTGTACAGGGTGTGGAGGATTGGGAGGTTGAGATCCACTGAGGATATTATAAGACTTTTCTGTAGCTTCCTATATTGTTGCAAAGCTTGTGTGTTGGCTGAAGCCTTCCTATCTTACTGGTGGCTGGCCCTGCCCCTCAATTGTGCTTCCGGGTTTGGCTCCGCCCCTACACTGCAAGGGGGTGGGGCTGAAGTTGGGGGCTGAAGTTGTTGCCATAGAAACATTGTAAAGGGGAGGAGTTAGTAAGATAACCACGCCCATGTGGGGGGCGCCAGAAATATTTCTGCACCCAGGCGCCTGTGACCCTAGGATCGGCCCTGAAGGAGAGAACTAAGAGGGCATTCTTAATGTGAGGGGGCAAAAAGGGGGAACGTGGGGACACAAGGAAGGCATTCTTACTGTAGAGAGCCCAAAGGGGGCACTATTATTGTGAGGGGGCACTAATTAGGAATACCTACTGTGAGGGGACACTTACAGTGTGTCATACAAAGAGGGCGCTGTCAGTGTGCGGGGCACTATTACTGAGTTGGTGTGGTGTGGTGAGAAACTGGGTGGTATCTTTTTAGGAGGTATTTGTGCACAAATGTCAGGTGAAGTGTGGACAGAAGAGATTTGAGCTTCTGTTTAGACTGATGAAGCTCAGTTTTTGAGGGGTGCTGGTGACTCCATGGTAAGTGCCCCTATAATCTGAACCAGCAGGTATCATGTGAGGCGAAAATATCCATCACTTGTGCTAAATCTTAAGTATATTAAGCATTGCAAGTTACTGCCCCTTATTATCTCAATGCACTATTCCTCAATGGATACTAATTGACGTGTTCATATAATAATGGTGTAATAAAACGCCTCACGGCTGATATAATCCGCACGGCACCAGGGACTAGTGCCCCGTGTATTCTCCCCAGCCCTCCTGTGATTACAGCTCAGACAGTGATGCGCTGCTGCCCTCTAGCGTTCACTATCTGTACAGCAGCACAGCCGCTCGTAGCCTTTGTGATGCGTGGCCGATCACACAAGCCGCGGTGCTGTGTGGGAATGACGGCGGGCCAGGAGGAGGAGGGCTCTGCGCTTCTTCCTCAGGTGGAGTTTGCTGACGTAATTCCGTTAGACGACTGTCCACAATACCTCCCTGTTTGTGCAGCTGTGTCCGAGGCAGGGACCCTCAGCTGACACAAGGAACTGGAGGGGGTTTCTAGAGACGACAACAAGAAGCTAGAAGGTAATGGTGCATGCAGCAGTTCCCGAGCACAGGCAGACTGCTGCACTGGAGGACCCTGTGCCTGTCCAGTGCCATCATGATGGCATTGAGGTCTTCACCTTTAACTGAAGTGACAATGGCCACCCCATAGAAATACAGTAAAATTAGTGGAAATGTTAAACTCTGCATTGCAATGTCTATGCAGATCCGGTCGCTCGCCATAGATGTGCGATTGTTGGACTGGCCGCCATAGACGGGCGATTGTTGGACTGGCCGCCATAGACGGGCGATTGTTGGACTGGCCGCCATAGACGGGCGATTGTTGGACTGGCCGCCATAGACGGGCGATTGTTGGACTGGCCGCCATAGACGGGCGATTGTTGGACTGGCCGCCATAGACGGGCGATTGTTGGACTGGCCGCCATAGACGGGCGATTGTTGGACTGGCCGCCATAGACGGGCGATTGTTGGACTGGCCGCCATAGACGGGCGATTGTTGGACTGGCCGCCATAGACGGGCGATTGTTGGACTGGCCGCCATAGACGGGCGATTGTTGGACTGGCCGCCCTTTGGTCCGACGGTGAATAGTTTGGGGGATTTATTAGTGTATATATGGCTTTTTCAAATTTACTAAGGCTACTTTCACACTTGCGGCAGAGGATTCCGGCAGGCAGTTCCGTCGCCAGAGCTGCCTGCCGGATCCGTTAAAACGCGTGTAAACTAATGGCATTTGTCAGATGGTCCATATGACAAATGAATTGAAATGCCAGATCCGTCTCTCCGGTGTCATCTGGAAAAACGGATCCAGCATTTATTTTTTTTCAAATTTTTTGCCGTCTGAGCATGCGCAGCCCACAATGCCGGATACTTTTTGCTGGAACACTCACAGCCAGATCCGGCATTAATGCATGTCAATGGGGAAAAAATGTCAGATCCGGCATTCCAGCAAGTGTTCCGGAATTTTGGACGGAGATAAAACCGCATCATGCTGCAGTATTATCTCCGTCCTAAAAAGTCAAAAAGACCTAACTGAAGACATCCTGATGCATCCTGAACGGATTGCTCTCCATTTAGAATGCATTAGGATAAAACTGATCAGTTCTTTTCCGGTATTGAGCCCCTAGGACGGAACTCTATGCCAGAAAAGAATAACGCTAGTGTGAAAGTACCCTAAGGTTTTGCTGCTTTTCTTGTGATTTCTTGTACAGCAGTTTAGTAGCATGTGACATATATGTGCCCTGATTCAGACGGGCGTATTTGAAGTCTGCGTGCTATCCATGTCCGCAGCGGACTGACCACAGACCCATACAAGTAGTTCAATTCCCACTTCTGTTTTTCCACACTAGCCCTCAGTGCATGCACTTCTAGGACACGGGTCCTAGGGACCGGTGGAGACAAAATCCTGCATCCACAACATGGATGATTTTTAATATGCTGTCTGAATCCCTTCATCTTTGAGTTCCTCTGGGTTGCCTAAGAGCAACCCTAGTCATCATATGATTGCCACGATTAATACAGTAAGCGGCATTGCAGCATACAGTCTAGTTCCATGTATTTAGCATTTTGGAGATGGTAGTAAGCTACTCTGCCTTCTCAGCAAGCGTGAACCAAAGGGTGAAAGTTTGCCACGAAGGCCGGGTTCACATCATCGTTTAGTTTTCTGTTCTTCTGATCCGTCAAGAGAACCGAAAAATAAAAAAAACGGATTCTTTGTTTTGAGCTTCCGTTGTGCTCATTTTGCCTCCGTTTTTGTCAGTTCCCTTTGAGATCTGTTATTTTAGACAGGAGAAAAATCTAGTGATTAGGAGTTCTATACATAACTGATCTCTGATGGAACTGACAAAAATGGATGCAAAATGAGCACAATAGATGCCCAGAATATGGGATTAGAAAAACTGAAAACTAAACGGTAATGTGAACACTGCCTAAAGCATGAATTTAAAAGCCAATTTGCTGCTGATGTTGCAGGGTTGGTCTTAAAGGCTATGTACACCTTTCAGGGCATTTTCTTATTGCATTGTACTCATTTTGAGCTAAAAATAATTTTTTCAGTTGGTCTTTAACAATATGGAATCATTTTTTCTGTACACGGCTGAGATGCTCTGGTAGCGGCCTATGGATATTCCCTCTTTTCAGTCAGTGGGGGAGCTGACGGACTCTTTATCTCTGCTCTCTGACATTATAAACACTCTTTATAGCACAGCTCTTATCTTACTGATAAGAATGTGGCTTAAAGGGGTTGTCCGGGATTGGGGGCATTGTTGTAATAGTACTAGAGTGACATACATATTTCACACATGCATGTCCTACCTGCACCACATATTTCTGAAGCCCCATTTTGATACTGCAAATTATTGTCCAGAAGTGACTATTTTTGCAAAATCAGTGACGTATCTGGTCCCTTGCAGGCGAGCGAAGCCTCTTCCTCCGCTTCGCAGGGAACCCGGTGACATCACCGTCAGTCTAAGTCATTATGCAGAGCGCACGGAGGGGAGGTAACTAGACTTGCAAAGATTGCGCTAAGCCATGCCCCTCTGGTCCGGTGACATCACTGTGCATGGATCTTTCTAATGGGGGAGGAATATGTGCGACTGGAGGCGGGATATGTATGAGGGGGGCGGATAGATGGAGGAGTGGACGATGTGCGGCAGGAGGCAGAATATGTATGAGGATGGCGGGTGCAGGGACTAGTTGAAAGACAGTAGAAACCAGGAGATGCCGCGCTACGCTGGGACCCACAGTGCAGTGTGGCAGGAAGTCATCACACAAATAAACATCAATGTCATCAATCTGTGGGGGACCGTAGGAGCCATGCAGCAGTGTAAAAAATACCGAAAAACATCGCGGGAAAAATCAGTGATAGTGAGTAAACTATTTTAGAAAAAATAATTTTGATCCCAGACAACCCCTTTAGCTAAGTGTTTATGATTTCTCAGTATGACCGGCACAAAGTGAAAGTACCAGTCACACAGCTAGAAAAAAAGTTTTAACATTTTTAATAAAGACCAATTGAAAAAATGCTTTTTAGTAAAATGCAATCATAAACAAAAATTGCCTCCAAAGGTGTACATAGCCTTTAAAGGTCTTATGCAGATGAAGTTAGGTTACATGGCTGCTGCCTCCTTCCAAAAAGTCGCCATATTTTTGGCCCCAAATTTTGAGCCATTACGCCAGCTTTTACGCCATCTGTGGCTGTGGATGCATTTGGGCATCTGCCCCTTTTGCCCATTCTGTAATATGTTCTTGAGTGTTGGCAGAAATAAGCGTGTCTCTTGAATTTTACTCAAAACTACGGTACATTTCAAGATCTATTACGGAATGTTTCTTCTTTTTTTTTTTTCAGCTCTCCAAGGAATAACTTCTTTTAACGGACTCTTAATGGGCAGTATTACAGTATCCAGGGGCTGCTCAGCATATTCCACATTTCTTCACCTTGATTGCCATAACGTCTGAAGTCTGAGATGATGCAGTGATGAGACAAAACACAGTGTGATGTTACAATGTCGCAAGCTTGTTGAAATACTGGGGGTTTCTTAAAGGACGGACCTGGAAAGTTAGTTTTACATTGCCATGGATCAATCTGTGATGGATAATCCTGTGACTTTGGTGATTAAAGCTCCCAATCAGAAATATGATGACCAAACCATTAACTGCTTCCTAGACTGGACAGTGGAGAAGCTTAAAACTCATCTCTCTAAGGTTTACCCCAGCAAACCAGTGAGTACTGTTGATTTCAGGGGTATGACACATAACAGTGGGCCCACTTCACCAAAACCACCTTCAGCAGAAAATTAAGACCATGAAAATGTTGATCTCCCTTAATGCACAGAGATAATGCACACAGTGATGTCAGAACAGGGTTAAAGGGGTTATCCCTTCTTAGACAATGGGGACATATCGCTAGGATATGCCTCCATTGTCTTATAGGTGCGGGTCCCACCTCTGGGACCCGCACCTACAAGGAGAACGGAGCCGGGGAGAGTTGTGGCTGGAGGACCCCGGGAAACTGTACACAGTAATGTCACAGTACAGGAATAACACCCACTGATATCTCAGTACAGGAATAATCTATGCAGTGCCTTTACACCATAGTAAGTATACAGTGATGTCATAGTACAAGTTTAATGCACAGGATGACATCATAGCACAGAAGTAATAGAAAGCTCACCATGTATGCTTTATGTAGTATACCTGTAGTATAGGGGGGGAAAAAATCAATGATGTCACAGTACAGTGATAATGCAAAAAGTTGTGTGATGTAAGTGGTATGACCATTGAGCGCTATAGTAAAATGTACGAAGTAGTCACTTTCTACATCCCCACCCCACCAACATCCAAAGCCATCACAAACTCCACCTTATATCTCAGTACAAATGGGCAGCATACTAACTGCTATCTGTGGTAGATTTCTTAACATTTTGTAAGTGCTTGGGCAACTCCTAACTGTGTAGCAACTACGGATTAGTTTCCCACTACCCTCTTCAATTAAACTAGCTGAACATTCTGGAGAACCTTTATCCATATGGTCAGAGGTAATTCATTTCAATGCAAAGTCTTGGGAGCTGTGGAGAAATCGGATTCCTTCCCAAGGCTGTCCATAGCACTTTTCTAGTGGCTTACTCGCAATACAGATGTCCAGTAAAAGCTTGTATCCCAATGATGACCGCTTCAGGGCATTGGTGGGGGCACAATACATTTTTGCTTTTATATGCTTTAAAGGGGCTCTCCATGCCCTGTATATTAATGACCTATTCTCTGAAAAGCAGTTTTGGGCTGCTGTGGTGCCAGAAGCTAACGCTGTGTGGAGTGGAAGCAGAAGGCTCTGTACATTGTGTTGCATGCTATGCTGGCGTACTGAAGCTCAGCTCCCATTCACTGGCCATGATGCTTCCTGCCCCTGTCCTATCAATCACATGATCTCTGGGCTTCCAGGTGACTGCAGGTGCTGCTGGGTCTTAGACCTAGGTCTCCTCTGCAGCAAGGTCCCGTAGGTTTTATTCCCCTGTACCTGGGACTACAACCCCAGTTACAGCAGAAATCGACAATAAAAAAATACACTAAGGCTAGATTTACAATAGTGTTATTAGTTCCAGCAGGCTGTCTCTCAGGATCCGGCATTGACAGATGTTACCGCAGAAAACTAAACAGCGATGTGAACCCGTCCTGGACAATGTGACGGGTCTGTGCCTGTATGCCAGGACAGTCATTACACGACATAGGCACTCAAAATATCAAGGGTCGTGTGTATTAACCACAATGTACATGATACTGTTAATAATTTATTATATTTCCAGTTCAAACTTAGCGAGAGAAGGATACAAAATTTAAAGATAATGTTATAGTTGATCAACTAAAATGAATGACATTTTAATTAAGAATAAATAGGAAAAATAGAAAAATTATATATATTTAAAATAATAGTTGCTGGGCACCTAGCCATAGGTTTTTCAGTTTGGTGTAGCCACTGACCTAGTTTTATCTAATTACACAACATAGGTTTCAACAGGTTAAAAGTCCAAATAATGCTTTATTTTCCCATTGCCCACGACAGCACCACGAGAGCGAGGATCCGCCCCCCAAAGACAGGAAACCTGAAGTTCAAAAAGGCGGAGGCTCTCCTCCCACTTCACTATGGTTTCCTTTCTCTGAGGGAAGCCTGTGGTCCTGCATTGCTTCTCCTTTGGGTGCCCTTTTTACCTGCAGTTCCCCCGTTCAATGGTGGTTGGCGGCATGTTTTGATGCGCTGGAGGTCCGGCAGAGGTGCGGTAGCCGGTCTTGAGGGCTCTGGAGCATTATGGAGGCATTTTGCTTGGTGTCGTGGATGCGCACCATAGGCATCTTTCTGCCTGGCCCAGGGGAGGAGCGGTTACTTCCTGAAGCCTGGTGTCTTAACAGGAAGTAAAGGCGTCTGAGAACAAGGCCTGGAACGCACATGTGCCGGATGTGGCATAGTGCGATGAGTGATTATGTCAGAAGAGGCGCATAAAGAGCGCGAAATCGTGATGTAGCTGCCGGCAGCTAAGATGGGAGTTTAACACTGCATGTGAACGTCTCCTGGTGGGTTTCTTTGGACGGCCCAGATTAGGAGCGTGGAACTTGCTGGCAAGCTATTATGGAGGAAGAAAGAAAAGATAAGGTGGACAATCATCCTTCCACTTCAGCTCTGGTACCTGCAAAAGGGGGGGTGAGGGGCTTCTGGACATATATATATATATATATATATATATATATATATATATATATATATATAATATCCCAAAAAAGGCTTTAGCCAAAAGTAGGAATAAAGAGTGTGCCCTATGCAGATGTTCTTTGTCTTCTGAATATGAAAATAAATTGTCAGGGCTGTATTGACAAGACTGTGGCAGAGGAGTCGCCGTCTTTTTATAAAAATCTTCAGTCTTTAGTCAAATCCGAGGTTAGCTCTTTCCTGGCCACAAAAAGTCTGGAGTACGAAAAGAACAAAAGCCCAGACTGGGTTAGCCGTTAGAAATGTTGTGTTCCTTGGACTCGGAAAAGGAGCAGGGTTTTCCTTCCTTTGAAAACCCCTGTTTCTGAGGTCTGATCTTATTCTTCTGGAGAAGATGAAAGAGAAATGGGAAGACCCTTTTTTCCAGTTGAGGATATTGATCGTTTATTGAAAGGAGTGAAATCAACTATGGGTATCGAAGATTCAAAAGAGCCTAAGTCTGTGCAGGATATTATGTTTGGCGTCTTGAAATTGGGCATCAAAGATGTTTTCCAGTCCCGAAAAATGTAAGGACTTTGATTAAAGGAGTGGGATAGGGTTCATATTTGTAAAAATACTAAAAGGAAATACCCCTTTTCGGAAGAGGATTGTGCCTAGGGCTTCAACGGGTATTCAATTAAATCGAGTAATTCGACACAAAAAAATCCTCTGCTAATTATTTGCATCGAAGATTCATTTGTGTCACGTGATCGCCGAGCTGGGGTGAAGCGCTTGCGCTTGCTATTGCTCCCGCTCTGTGGTCTCCTGCTGGCCCACAATGCACTTGGAATACTCACCTTTCCAGCAGGGGGCCTACAGACACTCCACAGCACATCCATGGTCCTGCTCTGCATTAACCTCCTGACATACGCACGCTATGACCTGTGACGTCAGGCCCAGAGCAGCGCGGAACGATGGAGTGTCGGCGGCGCCCCTGCTGGAAATATAAGTTGGTGACACCGAGGGGGTGAGGGCACGACTATGGCCGGGCGCCCGGAGTGCACAGCTTCATAGCAACCAATGACTGTGCACTCCAGGTTTCAGGAGGAGGGCACTGGGGTGGGAGCAGAGACTATGGCACTGGGGTGGGAGCAGAGACTATGGCACTGGGGGGAACTGATGCACTTGGGCTGATTGCACAGGGGAGAACGAAGGGTGTTGGGGACTGATTGCAGGGGGTCTGATGACAGTGGATTCTTTTTTTTCTTATTTGAGTACTCGATTAATTGTAAAAATAATCGGTAGAATACTTGATTGCTAAAATAATCTTTTGCTGCAGCCCTAATTGTGCCTCTTGGAATAAAGCAATATAATAATAGCAAAGACAGGTGCACTCGTCTTACTAAACCCTCAAACTGATGTTAAAATTGAAAGATTAGCCAACATATCCTACTGTGGAAGGTTTCCCAAGTAGCTTCGGAATAAAGCACCTAAGATAGACGTAGCTATTTATAAAGTGACTAAGAGGTAGTGTCTTCCCTCTAAAGACATGGGTTCTCTTAGAGACCCCTTAGATAAAAAAGCGGATGGATTCTTAAAAGGGGCCTAAGAAGCTTCTACATCTTCCTTTTAGACCCTCTATTGTGTCCATTTGTACTGCCCATTCCTTAATTATTTGGCTTTCAGAATTAGAGGACAGATTAAAAACAAATGGGAAGAAATCTTAGCAGGGATTCCCACCATTAAAAAAGCAGCAGATTGTTTAGCGGATGCCTCGGCGGATTATATTAGGTTAGCAGCTAGATCTTCTGCCCGTAGGGCTTTATGGCTAAAGGGCTGGAATTGAGATTTACTTTAAAAAAGGGGGTTATGTGCCGGAGAGTATCTTTTGGGTTCTGCTTTAGATGAGCTTTTAGAGAAAGCAGCAGATGACAAGAAAATATTTCCGGTTCAGGCTTTTTCTTCTAGGGGAAGGTTTCACCGTCCCTTTTGAGGTAGTAGAGAAGGAGATAAAGAGACAAGGAATTTAAGTTTAGGTCACAAAGGAGAGGCGGAAGTTTTTTGTTTTTTTTCTTCAGTCAATCCTTGGGTAAAAATAAAAACGTACAACCAGCAATGACACCATATTGCATGTAGGAGGAAGGTTAGCAAATTTTCTTCCTGCATGGCAACAAGTTTCCAGCAGTTCTTGGATCCTAGACACCATAGGTCAGGAATTAAAGCTGGAATTTCGTTCTCCTCCGGTAAGGTTTGTGGTCACAAGAACTGCTGGAGGGGAAACGACTTTAGAATGAGAGGTTCTAGAGTTGATAAAAAAAAGAAAGTTCTAATAATGGTTCCGAGTGGTCAGGAGGAAGGTTTTTATTCTCCTCTCTTTTTGGTGAGAAAACCAGACTGTTTATAAATTTAAAAAAACTAAATAGTTTCATGCTCGTAAAAAAAATTCTAAATGGAGACTATAAGATCAGCTTAAATATAAATAAAAATATAAATCTTCTCTTTCCCATTTGCTTATGGTGGTACTGAACTTAAGATGCCCATTTTCATCTCCCTATTCATCAGGATTAGGCCTCATGCACACGGCCGTTGTTTTGGTCCGCATCCGAGCCGCCGTTTTTTGACCCAATCACTTCAATGGGGCCACAAATGATGCGGACAGCACTCCATGAGCTGTCCGCATCCGTTGCTCCGTTCTGTGGCCCCTCAAAAAAAATAACATGTCCTATTCTTATCCGTGCTTTGCGGACAAGAATAGGCATTTATATGTAAAGGCTGTCCGTGCCATTCCGCACGGACGCCATCCGTGTTTATCGGATCCGCGATTTGCAGACCGCAAAACACACCACGCTCGTGTGCATGTAGCCTCATCAAAAGTTTCTCCGAGTAGCGGTAAAGGTAGGGGGAGTCGTCAGACATCTACAGTTTCGGGCCCTTCCTTTTGGACTGTCAATGGCACCAACTGTGTTCACAAAGGTGATATCAGAAATGGGGGCTCATATCAGAGAGGGCATTCTTTTTATCCCCTATCTAAACTATTTTTTTTTACTAGTAGGAGAAACACCAGAGTCCTGCAGAAGAGCAGTACAGGTGGTGTCTCAGATTCTGGAGAAGATGGGATGGGTTCTGTACAAAGAAAAATCAAGATGAGAACCCTCAGTCAGCATTTTTGGGGGTTACTCCTGGACCCTGTAGTACACGGACTCTGTGGAGAAGATTGTAAAACTAAGAGGAAAAAAACAGGACTTGACCGAAAACCCAAAGATATCTTTGAGAAAAGGTATGTCGATTCTGGAAAACCTGACATCTTGCATTCCCGCTGTTGTATGGGCCCAGTTTCATTCCAGGGATCTGCAGGGGGACTTGCTGGCCGCATGGGAAGGGGGCAAAAAATCCCTAGAGACAAAGATAGAAATATCGGATAGTACTTTACAAAATCTAAGATTGTGGTTGATAAAGGACAATCTGGTTCAGGGGGCTCCTTGGAGGAAGAAGGATCTTTTGTGTTTAACAGATGCAAGCCCCTGGGTTTGGGAGGCTCATATTCTAAACCAGTCCATTCAGGGTTTATGGAGGGGCAGTTTGAAGTCAGCCTCCTCAAATATGAAAGAACTAATGGCAGTGAAATTTGCGATGTTGGAAGTTCTCCAGTTAGTATCAAACAGACATCTCAAAGTCATGTCAGACAACAGGACTGTAGTTTCTTACATAAACAAACAGGGAGGTACCAGGAACAGAAGTTTGATGCTAATGATGGGTGAGATTCTCCAGTTAGCCGAACAGAATTGAAGATCTATTTCGGTGGTTCACATCAAGAGGACAGAAGATGTTCAGGCAGATTTTCTAAGTGGTCATTTGATTTTCCAGGGAGAGTGGAGTTTAAATCAGAGGATTTTCAAAAAGACAGTTGGGGGCTCTCTTCAATAGACCTTTTTGCTAAAAGTCAGAACAAGAAAGTGAACAAATTATTTTCCCTGTCTCCAGAAGGATTCCCATGTGGACTGGATGTTTTCCTTCACAGTTGGAATTTCCCTCTGGCTTATGCCTTCCCTCCTTTTCCCTTGATTCCCAGTTGTAACTGATCTCCTGGCACCCCGACTGGGTACCTCCGTCGAATGATGCTCCTAGTGCTTCCCGAGGACTCCAAGAACTCCACTTAACACCGTAAGCGCTGGAGACCCCACGAACCGCCGAAGCTTGGTTGAGGTCTCACCGTCTCCTACCCACCCTGGACCTACGACAAGGCTCCAGCCTCCAGTGGGCGAACCTCTCCTAATTCCAGAGAGCAGGAACAGCTCTTACAAGAGCTAGGAGTTAGTTATAGCCAGGGGAGTATACAGCGTATAGCAATCCCCATACACATAAGACGAGGCTCTATGTTGAATGTAAAGCAGGAACTCTTTATTGATCACACAAGCATTGACTGACTTATACACATTTTCCAACAAGGTTACCACCCCCGTGGACCTGGTTGGGAACTGAGGACATGACCTAGCAGCCAATCCTTTACAGCTTTACAGTTTAAACACAATGGTTTGATGTAATTATCACAGGCAGGAGAATACATAGTTTTAAACAATGTCTTCTGTCCTGCAGACAACCGAGGAGTAATTCAATTATCTCTCAGGACAAAGGGAAATCGCCAATACACACGTGGGGACAATAGGACAGGCATCACTATTCAAATATACAATGTCCCAACCATTACAGTAAATATAGACATTTAAGAAAGTTGCTCTGTGACGGACCCATGGGAACTTCCGGAAGTCCACAACCTTCTGTCTCAGGGGCTGATTTTTCATCCGCAGATAAAGGGCCTCCATATGACGAAGAGTCTTTTCATTGTCTTGATGTTAGGAGATGTTTGATACAGTACTTGTCCAAAACTAAAGACTGGAGGAAATCTTCCTCGATGTTTGTTTCTGGGAAAAAGTAAAGGTCATACAGCATCTAAAAATACTTTGGCAATATCTTTTGACATTATTCATCTTCAGGAAAGTCTCATCCAGAAGGCCTTAGGGCCTATTCTACAAGAGCTATTTCTACCTCTTGGGCTGAGAGGGCTTCTATCTCTCTTGAAGATATCTGTAAGCGTCTTGTATGGTCTTTTCCAACCACTTTTTACAGACATTACCGGTTACAGTTAGACTCTTCTTCTGATTTAACCTTCGCTCCTAAGGTGCTTTCTGCTGTCAAGCCACCCTACGGGTCTCCTTGGTTAGCCACTCTCGTGGTGCTGTTGTTGCTGATGGAAAAAATTAAGATTACTCTTACCGGTAATTCGATTTTCCTGAACCCACGACAGCACCCTTATTTCCCTTACCTGTTTGTGTTGGTGGTTGGTGCAAATTTTTCACAGGTGTGCAAAAATATATATACATAACTTGATTGGAGGTTTTGATGCTAATAATTTTTGGAAGAGTTCCTCTCATCCTTGGAAAGACATACTGAAGTGGGAGGAAAGCCTCTGCCTTTTTGTACTTCAGGTTTCCGGTCTTTGGGGGTGGATCCTTGTGCTCGAGGTGCTGTTGTGGGTTCAGGAAAATCCAATTACCGGTAAGAGTAATCGTCATTTTTCCATCCAAGTTATACACTTGAGTGAATTCATGGCAAACAGAACATAAACAACAAAGCTCCTTGCCCGTCTGGGTGCTACCTAAACATAGTTGTCTCCTCCCCTCGCTAATTTCACAAAACAAGGGGAGATCAGGCTTCACTCAGCCACCAAGTCAACTAGCTTTGAGGTTCTGACACTGAGCATTTCAGCCCTGTATTTATCCCCACAGTAATGAGCTTGGCAGCTACACCTGTGTCTACCTCCAGGCTAGGGGAAAGTGTTTTACTGGAGTGTGGAGGGAATTCAGATTTTTATTACTTGGAGTAAAAAGACAACAACAGGTCGTATTGGGGTAAAATACAGGAGTTCTAAAACTAGAGCCAAATCCCTGGCTTTTGTGGATCAAGCATCCCCCCCCCCCAAATACCCTAAATTTCCTCAAACATTGGCAACTATACACTAGTGTTTTTGTTGGACTGTTATGAAGTAATTGTACCATGCTTTATTTGTTGCCATAGAATCAGTCGTACTTGGTGTGCTATCTGTAACGTCAGACTTATTTTCCTCTAGCAAACCAAGGATCAAAGGCTTGTGTATTCTGGCAAACTCCTCCTTGATCACTTGCGTTTGAAAGATGTTCTCAGGAAAGTAAGTATTCAGAATATTGCTATGCCTTCCTAATTCTACCTGTGAGTTTGTTGCCTGCAAAGTGTTTTGATCCAGAAACTTCAGATAGTATCTTTATGCTACAGACGACCCCCCCCCCCCCCCCCCAAATAAATAATCTGTTTAGAACTCTATAGTATTTGCTAAACATTTACAATGACTTGAAAGGGGTTATCCCATGAAAAATATTACTGATTAGGGACAAAAATCATTTTTGCAATGGATCTTTATTAAAAATATTGAGCCTTTCTGTCACAAAGGGTTAACTGTTTTTCTAGCTGTGTGACTGGTACTTTCACTTTGTCATAAACACTTATTTAAGCCACATGCTTATCAGTAAGAGAAGAATTGAGCTATGAGTATTTATAAGGTCAGAAATAAGGAGCCCATCAGCTGAGTTGCCTGACGGAACAGAGATAAAATTCAGATCCTGCTACTAGAGCACCATGCACAGTGAAAAGTGCTCAAAATTTTTAATAAAGACCAATTGAAAAAATGATTAACTCAAAATAAGTACAATGCTATAATAAAAAAAATGCCCCTAAAGGTGTACATAGGCATTAATGGCCCTTTACACGGGCCGAGAATCCGCAGGTTAATCGCTAACGAGCATTGTAATAATGCTGCCGATTACCCAGGTAAAAAATAATTAATGTGGACACAAAAATCGTCTTTTCACGGCAGCAAATCATACTGTGTGAGCAGCCTCTGCCGCTGGCAAACAACCAGTCAGGGACGAGCGATGGCATTAGCCCATACTGTGGAGGAGATCGCTGCATGCTAAAGCGGTGGTCTTCATTGACAAGCAGGCGATTGCTGGGAAGGAACGCTTACATCCGACTGCTATGTCGCCCTGTGTAAAGAGGAAAGAATGAAATTAATTTAATGTTGAGAGGAGGCATTACATCACCTTTACTGGATGCAGTACTGCAGTTTTTTCCTGCAGTTTTTTCCTGCAGTTTTTTCCATCTAGAAAAATGGATTTCAGATGGAAATAGTCTAAACAGATGCCAAATGTGCCTAACTGATGCACGGGATCTGTGTTCTTTTTCTTTTTCTTTTTTTTAAGGATCCATTTTCTTTCTTACTTCTGCAGGATCAGAAGAACAGGAAAATAACAGTGATGTAAACTGTCCCTAACCTATACAAATATATAAATGGGACGCATAAAAAATATGGTGGAAAGCTCTTCCATGTAAAATCTAATCAAAAGCCTCCGACTGGAGAAGAAAAAGTTCAGTCTTCAGAAGCATCAAGGCTCTTTACTGTAAGAACTGTAAGGGTCCATTCACACGTCCGTAGAATGGGTCCTGATCCGTTGCGGAACGAATCCGCATCCATTCATTCTCTATAGGGCCAGAAGAGATGCAGACAGCGCACACTGTACTGTCTGCATCCGCATTTCCGGAGCGCGGCACCGATCTTCATGTTCTTCATGTTCTATTCTTGTCCGCAATTGCGACCAAGAATAGGCAGTTTTATGGGGGTGCTGGCTGGGTGTATTGCGGATTAGCAATACACTATGGACGTGTGAATGGACCCCAAATCTGTGAAATAGACTTCCTCAGGACGTGGTCACAGCAGGAACAGTGGACAGTTTTGAAAAAAAGCTTAGATGATTTCCTACAACTAAATGACCTTTAAAGGGGTTGTCTCACTTCAGTAAATAGCATTTATTATGTAGAGGAAATGAATACCAGGCTATAGTTTGCAATAGTGGGTCAGAACATCTACAACGATGCCCCATATGTATAGGTTTTTTGTCTAAATAGTGTAAATCTAAATTTTTCACATTACCATATTCTGACCCCCATAGCTTTTTTAAAAATTTTTTTTTTTTTTTATAGTTATATCTACTGAGTTGTATGGGGGCAATTTTTTGGTGGGACAATCTGTAGTTTTTATTGATACCATTTTGGAGTGTATGACTTTTTGATCACATTTTATTAAATTTTTTGGGGTAAGAGAAGAAATGAAAAAAATTGCAAATTGGCCCTTTTCTGTTATGCCATTTACTGTATTTAAAAGATACTTTTATATTTTAATAGTACGGGCGTTTTTAGTCATATATATATATATATATATATATATATATATATATATATATATATGTTTTTTCATACTTTTTGGAAGCTTGTATGTGAGCGTACAAAATCCATATTTTAAGTTTGAACAATCAGGGATTTTTAAAATGCATTTATTACTATTTCTCATTTCTTATGTTGGCCTGCAGCATGAAGCGCATTTAAATCAATTACAGGCATCTTCATTGGCCACAGAGTAAGCCTGGAAGCGTGAGCTTCTGGGTTTTTCACCCTTTAGATGCCGTGATCTCACTTCTTCATGGCATCTAAAGGCTTTAATTATTGTGATCGGCATTATTGCCAGTCACGGTAATTAGCTGCGGGTCTCTGCTGTTTGAAACAGCAGAGACCTGCTGGCCATGACACTCGCTGCACTGGTGAGCGGCTGCCATGTTTGCCTATCACTACGGCGCTGGTAGCGAAAGGGTTAATGCTTTTTCTGTAACTCCCTTGCAATGCCCCATCTACTGCTCCATTCATTTGGGGGCTATTGATCGGTGAGATTTCCAGTGGTAGGACCCCCACAGATCTAATGGTTATCCCCTATAATTTGCATAGGACATAACTTTTAACCCCTTCATGACACAACCATATGATGTAGTGGAAACTGTAAAAAAAAATATCTTTATGGGATGCAAAAAAACAATGCAATCATAGTTTTATGGGTTTTGTTTTCACGGTGCTCCCTTTGCGGTAAAACTGACGTGTTGTTGTTATATTTATAGTTTTTCTTTTGTTTTAATGCTTTAAAAAAAACTTTGCCATATTCTCACCCCAATTACTTTTTGTATATCTGTCTAAAGGTACTTTCACACTAGCATTTTTCTTTTCCGGCACTGAGTTCCGTCATAGAGCCTCAATACCGGAAAAAAACTGATCAGTTTCATTCCAATGCATTCTAAATGGAGAGGAATCAGTTCAGGATGCATCAGGATGTCTTCAGTTCAGTCACTGAACGGCGTTTTGGACGGAGAAAATACTGCAGCAGGCTGGGGTATTATCTCCGTCAAAAATTCCAGATCAGGTGCTGGATCCGGCATTAAAAATACCGCAATGCCAGATCCGTCCTTTTTGGTCTGCGTATGCGTAGTGTGAAAGTAGCCTAAGAGTACCTTTTTTACAGCGTAGTCTGTATCATTTTTTTTTTTATACCATTTTTGGAGTGTGCATGACTTTTTGATCACTTCTTCAAATTTTTATTTTTTGGGGTGGCTCCATGTTGTTTTTCTATTGAATGCATACTGTAAAGGACTCTGAAGAAGCTCCCATCCTCATCATAGAACGTGATTTCCAACTTACAGCAGCTTTTCCTGACTGTTCTATGTAAGGACTTGCTTTATACAGGTCCTTCTAAAAAAAATTAGCATACTGTGATAAAGTTCATTATTTTCTGTAATGTACTGATAAACATTAAACTTTCATATATTTTAGATTCATTACACACAACTGAAGTAGTTCAAGCCTTTTATTGTTTTAATATTGATGATTTTGGCATACAGCTCATGAAAACCCAAAATTGCTATCAAAAAACATTTGCATATTTCATCCGACCAATAAAAGAGAAGTGTTTTTAATACAAAAAAAGTCAACCTTCAAATAATTATGTTCAGTTATGCACTCAATACTTGGTCGGGAATCCTTTTGCAGAAATGACTGCTTCAATGCGGCGTGGCATGGAGGCAATCAGCCTGTGGCACTGCTGAGGTGTTATGGAGGCCCAGGATGCTTCGATAGCGGCCTTAAGCTCATCCAGAGTGTTGGGTCTTGCATCTCTCAACTTTCTCTTCCCAATATCCCACAGATTCTCTATGGGGTTCAGGTCAGGAGAGTTGGCAGGCCAATTGAGCACAGTGATACCATGGTCAGTAAACCATTTACCAGTGGTTTTGGCACTGTGAGCAAGTGCCAGGTCGTGCTGAAAAATGAAATCTTCATCTCCATAAAGCTTTTCAGCAGATGGAAGCATGAAGTGCTCCAAAATCTCCTGATAGCTAGCTGCATTGACCCTGCCCTTGATAAAACACAGTGGACCAACACCAGCAGCTGACATGGCACCCCAGACCATCACTGACTGTAGGTACTTGACACTGGACTTCAGGCATTTTGGCATTTCCCTCTCCCCAGTCCTCCTCCAGACTCTGGCACCTTGATTTCCGAATGACATGCAAAATTTGCTTTCGTCCGAAGAAAGTACTTTGGACCACTGAGCAACAGTCCAGTGCTGCTTCTCTGTAGTCCAGGTCCTGCGCTTCTGCCGCTGTTTCTGGTTCAAAAGTGGCTTGACCTGGGGAATGCGGCACCTGTAGCCCATGGTGGCTCTGGATGTTTCTACTCCAGACTCAGTCCACTGCTTCCGCAGGTCCCCCAAGGTCTGGAATCGGTCCTTCTCCACAATCTTCCTCAGGGTCCGGTCACCTCTTCTCGTTGTGCAGCGTTTTCTGCCACACTTTTTCCTTCCCACAGACTTCCCACTGAGGTGCCTTGATACAGCACTCTGGGAACAGCCTTTTCGTTCAGAAATGTCTTTGTGTCTTACCCTCTTGTTTGAGGGTGTCAATGATGGCTTTCTGGACAGCAGTCAGGTCGGCAGTCTTACCCATGATTGCGGTTTTGAGTAATGAACCAAGCTGGGAGTTTTTAAAAGCCTCAGGAATCTTTTGCAGGTGTTTAGAGTTAATCTTCATCATCAATATTAAAACAATAAAAGGCTTGAACTACTTCAGTTGTGTGTAATAAATCTAAACTATATGAAAGTCTAATGTTTATCAGTACATTACAGAAAATAATGAACTTTATCACAATATGCTAATTTTTTTTAGAAGGACCTGTATAAAGCAAGTCCTTACATAGAACAGTCAGGAAAAGCTGCTGTAAGTTGGAAAGTTGGAAATCACGTTCTATGATGAGGATGGGAGCTTCTTCAGAGTCCTTTACAGTATGCATTCAATAGAAAAACAACATGGGGCCACCCCCATTTTTTTTTTTAAAGAAATATGCTAATTTTCTTTAGAAGGACCTGTATGCCTTAGTTATCAGAATATTATTTTTCTTATATCTGCATTTTCTCTTATCTCGGGTTGACATTTTGGGACTTTGGAACCAATTACCAGTTTTCCATAGAGTTATGGACTCAAGTTATAATGGTTTCAACTTGCAATGGTCATTCCATAACCAAATAATATTGTAACTTGAGGTATGACTGTATTTAGCACTTATCGAGTGATGGTTATTGTAAATTGGTGAAAGAGATCTTATGTCAGAAGAACTGGCATTAGTGCTGTGCTTTTTGTTCACCCTGTGGCATTTGAATGTGGCAGTTCATTTGCATGTACAATCGCCAACAGTGAGGTGATCTGAGATGTTTTTCGTGTGTAATATTTTTCTGATTAAGAGGCTGTTCACACAGCAGATTTTGCCCCGGAGTTTTGGCGTGGACACTTCGCCAAAATTCCAGCGGTGGCTGCATGGTGTCTGCCTCCCTTTGTCTTCAGTGGGAGGCAGCTCTGCAGTTTAAAGGGATGGTCTCACTTCAGTAAGTTGCATTTATTATGTAGAGAAAGTTAATGGAAGCCACTTCCTAATGTATTGTGATTCATGGCTAGATTCATTTTTCCATCACATTATACACTACTCATTTCCATGGTTACAGACCACCCTGCAATCCATCAGTGGTGGTTGTGCTTGCACACTATAGGAAAAAGCATCAGCCTCTCTGGTGGCCTGGACCATAGGTGCACACATAGGTTAGTGCTTTTTCCTATAGTGTGCAAGCACGATCACCACCACTGATGGATTGCAGGGTGCTCGTAACCATGGAAAAGAGCAGTGTATAAAATTAATCCAGCCATCAAAGGAGGCAATATGGATTATAACAATATATTAGTAAGTGGCTTGTATCTACATGATAAATGCTACTTACTGAAGTGAGACAACCCCTTTAAGGCCCAGCCGATAAAAGCCGGGACCGTGTCAAGGATGTATCTATTAATGGCTCATTGTACGACAGTCGGTTAAAGCTGTGGCATGCGATGGAGCTAAGCCGCTGTGGGTCTGTGGCAAGTGTGGCAGAAACTGTGTGAATGGGGCCCTTAGACTGTTATTCTTTCTCATTTCAGCAAGATGAATATCACATGGTTCATTTAGTATGTGCCTCCAGGACCCCACCAAATTCCCCCAAACCAAGCACCAGCAGAGAGAGCGCTGCAACTGACAACACCAGCAGTAGATCAGTAAGTTGTCGGATAGGCGAAACGCCTGAAATTCCTCCTGGTCCTGCACTATAACCCTGGGTTCAGACCTGAGCGTTTTACAGCGCGTTCCTACGCGCTGTAAAACGCTCAACAAGGAGAAACCAATGATTCCCTATGGGAATGGTTCTCACCTGGGCGTTTTACAGCGCGTACGATCGCGCTGTAAAACGCCCGACGCTCAAAAAAAGTTCTTGAGCTTCTTTGAGGCGTTTTGTCGCGCGTTCCCGTACATAGACTTTCGGGAACGCGCGACAATGTGTGCTCGCTTGTCTCTGTATGCGCGATTGCAAATGCCGGTACAATCGCGCATACAGAGCGCTCCATACCGAACGTTGAGGTGTGAACCCAGCGTAAGGGTGCATGCATGCAGCACTGCAGTTTATGCTGAGCTTCTGCTTGGATTTTCTTGCGTTTTTCTCTGTGTTTCCACACCAAAGTCTGCATGTGCTACCAGATAACACCCTTTACATTGCAAACCATGACATCTTCACTGAATCTCCTTGCAAACAATTGACATCCGCACTGCAGGTCAATTTCTACGTGAAAAATGTCTTATCTGCTACTGTATTAGGCTGCAGATTTTCTGCACCATGTACATGTGGGTTTGGGGTTGGTTCACACGTTGCGGAAATGCCGCAGATTTTCCGTTCTGCATTGTAGGCTGAAGATCAGCAGCAGAATACAGTTGCAGCAAAATGGATGAGATTTTCGCCATAGATGTCACCCCTTTAAATGCAGCAGGGTGAAGTCCACAGTGGGTTTTTGACCGGTTTGTGAGGACATGCCCTAAAGAACTGCTCATGACTGCCTGTTAGGGATTTTGATTTTATATTTTTTCAAGTGGGGAAGCTTTTTTTTGTTGCGCGTAATGACTTGTATTTTGGGTCACTACATGAAATGAGGACAGATAAGATGTCTGCTATATGTTATCCAGTCAAGCATAAGAAGCACAGAGGAGATTAGTGAGGAATGATAAGCGACTGGCAGTGAATTAGATATATGTCTGAAATTGGCTGAAGTCATCCATTATGTCACTGCAGTACTGCTTTGGCTGGTTTATATAAGTGTGTCAAGTGCCTATTGAATGTAATGATGTAACAGAGCCAACAGTGTCATAGGCGCTAATGAGTTAATGTGGGCATATAACAGATGTACTGGTGAGAGATAAGATTCTTTTGTGAACAGGGGATTAAAACAGCTAGGCCATTTTGTTGTAGTGTAAGAGCAGTCACACTAATAAACCAGAGAATTTTCTGTTCTTTTTGTGTTTTTTAGTTTTTTTTTATTATTTGTGCAACCTTTTTACAATTTTTTAATATATATATATATATATATATATATATATATATATATATATATATATATATATATATTTTTTTTTTTTATTACCACGTGTCGGTCATTTCTAAATTCGGATGTTCTTTTTACAGAATTCAGAACACTCAGGATCATCTCTCCCTGTATCTGCGAGCCGAGATATGCCATCCACACCATCAAACTCTAGAACCGAGGAAAACTTACGACATCGCCATAATCCTCATACATATACAGATGCCATGCACAACCACTCATTTCCATACAACAGACAACCGTAAGTCCAGTATAATGATGTGCGTGCAGTTTTTTTTTTTTTTTTACTACCGCTGTACAGGATTCTTTTTGCATTTTCTACTTGAGCTTTTTAAAATTGATGGTCTATGCTAAGAATACGCTCTTAGATATATTAAATAGGTGGGGATCCAACTCTTGGCTGCCCCCACAATCAGCCGTTGGCAGAGGGGTGAGTGTTGCAACCTGTTCATTGTTACATCAGTCTGGACACTGTTCGTACAACAGAAAACTCAACTGAATGGCACAAAGCTGCATTACCCTGCACCCCAGCTACTAAAAGTATGGAGTTCGGCAGTACAAATAGTAAGCCTGCCGAACGACTGATACATGTGGGTGCCAAGAGTCAGACCATCTGTCCTAAGGAGAGACCATCTATTTTACACATCTGGAAACCCTGTTTAATGTCAGACTAACAGCTATACTTTCCTTAGATCTGTAGGAAATCTTCCTGCACAAGCACCACCAGCGGGATTTCCTGCTTATTCAGCCTTCACCCCCTTACAGATGATGTGGTGGCAACAAGTATATGCACGACAGTACTACATGCAGTAGTAAGTTCATGTCGTCTTCTTTTTACATGTGTAGTAAGTTTGTGTGTATAGGAAGGAGTTCACGCATTTACTGCATTCTTACAATTCATAAAGTTAGGCTATGTTCGTTATTTGTTTGCAAGTCCACTTCTTCTATTCCATGTATTAGATTTATGCACTTGTAAGGCCTCTTTCAGACGGGTGTCCCGGATTTGCTCCGGATGCGTCCCAGGTGTATTGCGGGAAACCCGCGCGAGTGTGCGAACAATTTCAGTCAGTTTTGACTGCAATTGCGTTGCGTTCAGTTTTTCTCGCGGGGGTGCAATGTGTTTTGCACGCGCGTGATAAAAAACTGAATGTGGTACTCAGACCCGAACTTCTTCACTGAAGTTTGGGTTTGGGTTCAGTGTTGTGTAGATGTTATTATTTTCCCTTATAACATGGTCATAAGGGAAAATAATATCATTCTTAATAGAGAATGCTTAGTAAAATGTTGCTTGAGGGGTTAAAAAAATAAAGAATTAACTCACCTCATCCACTTGATCGCGCAGCCGGCATCGTCCTCTTTCTTCTTTGAGGACCTGCAAATGGACCTTTGATGTAATCCCGCTCACCACGCGGTGACCGCGATTACGTCATCAAAGGTCCTTTTGCAGGTCCACAAAGAAGAGGAGAGAAGACTATGCTGGCTGCGCGATCAAGTGGATGAGGTGAGTTAATTTTTTAACCCCTCAAGCAACATCTTAATAAGCATTCTGTATTAAGAATGCTATTTTCCTTTATAACCATGTTATAATGAAAAATAATACAGTAAATTGACTTTAATCAATTTACAAACATAATCTCCTAGCAATCATGAGTGAAAATCACATTAAAGCTGCACTTGCATGCGGATGCTATGTGATTTTTCACCCAGCCCCATTCATTTCTATGGGGCCTGCGGTGTGTGAAAAATGCAGAATATAGAACATGCTGCGATTTTCACACAATGCACAAGTGATGCGTGAAAATCACCGCTCATATGCACAGCCCCATTGGAGTAAATGGGCCTGGATTCAGTGCAGGTGCAATGCGTTTACCTCACACATTGCACCCATGCGGAATTCTCGCTCGTGTGAAAGGGGCCTAAGGCAAAGAAATTCAAATGAGGGAATGTATTAAGTGCACCCCTCAGGTCATCAATATCTGATCGGTGTGGGTCCGACACCCCGCTTCAGCGATCAGCTGTTCTGCAGTAGCTTGCTTCGGCGCCCGGACTACAGTTCAGTCTCTTGTGCATAGTGGACAGAGCTGGTTCAGCAGTGCTGCTCCCGTTCACTTTTTACATAGTAACATAGTTTATAAGGCTGAAAAAAAGACATTTGTCCATCCAGTTCGGCCTATTATCCTGCACGTTGATCCAGAGGAAGGCAAAAAAAAAACTGTGAGGTAGAAGCCAATTTTCCTCACTTAAAGGGGTTGTCCGGGTTCAGAGCTGAACCCGGACATACCCTTATTTTCACCCCGGCAGCCCTCCTGAGCCTTGCATCGGAGCATCTCATGCTCCGATGCGCTCCCGTGCCCTGCGCTAGATCGCGCAGGGCACAGGCTCTTGTGTTTTCAATAACACACTGCCGGGCGGTAACTTCCGCCCAGCAGTGTGTTCGGTGAAGTCACCGGCTCTGAGGGGCGGGCTTTAGCTCTGCCCTAGCCGTTTTACTGGCTAGGGCAGAGCCAAATCCCGCCCATCAGTGCCGGTGACGTCACCGGGCTGCCTGTCAGCCCCATAGAGAGCCCGGTATGTCACCGGAACTCCTAAAAATGCCTTTGCCCTGCGCGATTTAGCGCAGGGCAAAGGAGAGCATCGGAGCATGAACTGCTCCGATGCTCATGTCAGGGGGGCTGCCGGGGTGAAAATGGAGGGATGTCCAGGTTCAGCTCTGAACCTGGACAACCCCTTTAAGGGGAAAAATGCATTCCCAACCCCCATTCAGGCAGGAATAACTCCCTGGATCAGCAACCCATCTGTAGTAGCTATAACCTGTAATATTATTACACTCCAGAAATACATCCAGGCCCCTCTTGAACTCTTTTAGAGAACTCGCCATCACCACCTCCTCAGACAGAGAGTTCCATAGTCTCACTGCTCTTACCGTAAAGAATCCTTTTCTATGTTTGTGTACAAACCTTCTTTCCTCCAGACGCAGAGGATGTCCACTCATCACAGTCACAGTCCTGGGGATAAATAGATGATGGGAGAGATCTTTGTACTGACCCATGATATATTTATACATAGTTATTAGATCTCCCCTCAGTTTTTTTTTTCTAAAGTGAATAGTCCTAATTTTGATAATCTTTCAGTGTACTGTAGTCCACTCATTCCAGTTATTACTTTAGTTGCCCTCCTCTGAACCCTCTCCAGCTCTGCTATGTCTGCCTTGTTCAAAGGAGCCCAGAACTGTACACAGTACTCAATGTGTGGTCTGAGTAATTATTTGTAAAGTGGTAGGACTATGTTCTCATCACGGGCATCTATGCCTCTTTTGATGCAACTCATTATCTTATTGGCCTTGGCAGCAGCTGCCTGACACTGGCTTCTACAGCTTAGTTTGCTGTTCATCAAAACTCCTAGGTCCTTTTCCATGTCAGTGTTACCCAGTGTTTTACCATTTTGTATGTACGGGTGATTTGCATTATTCCGTCCCATGTGCATAACCTTACATTTGTCAGTGTTAAACCTCATCTGCCACTTCTCTGCCCAAGTCTCCAATCTATCCAGATCCCTCTGTAGTAGTATACCGTCCTCTATCCGTGTCAATTACTTTACACAGTTTAGTGTCATCTGCAAACATGTATATTTTACTGTGCAAGCCTTCTGCAAGATCATTAATACATATATTGAAGAGAATAGGGCCCAATACTGACCCCTGTGGTACCCCACTAGTGACAGTGACCCAATCTGAGTATGTACCGTTAATTGCCCACATACAGACATTTTCTCCTAGTCCGAGCATTCTCATTTTATATACTAACGTTGTATGTGGTACAGTGTCAAATGCTTTGGAGAAGTCCAGATATAAGACATCCATTGATTCGCCACGGTCAAGTTTAGAACTTACCTCCTCATAAAAACTGATTCAATTAGTTTGACATGACAGATCCCTCATTGATCCATGCTGATATGGCGTTATTTGCTCATTTTCATTGAGGTATTCCAAGATAGCATCTCTTAGAAAATCTTCAAACAGTTTACCAGCGACAGATGTTAAACTCAGTTTTTGCGCCAATCCTGTGGAACACTCTCTGTCAGTATAGAGTCCTTGAATATCAGAAGTATGGGTCTGGCTATGACATTACTTAATTCTCTTAGGATACGGGGGTGTATGCCATCTAGTCCCCGCGATTTGTCTATTCTCTTTTTAAGACACCGCTGTACTTCCTGGGTCAGACAGGGAATTTACTTTTACATTCTGCATTTCATCTGACTGTTTATTTCCTTCAATGAATACAGTGGAGAAAAAATATTTAATAGCTTTACTTTCTCCTTATCGCTCTCAGCAACTCCCCCCTCACTTTTTACCATTTATATAATTGAAGAACATTGTAGGGTTAGTTTAACTATCTTTAGCAATTAATCTCTCGGTCTCTAGTTTGACTGCTTTGATTTGCCTTTTACATATTCTATTTTTTTTCTTATAGTTTTTCAATGCTTCCTTGCTCCTCTACTGTTTTTAGTGATTTTAAATGCTTTCTTTTTGTCATTTTCTTTACAATTCTATTTATCAACATAGTTTTTTTCTTGTTCCTTAACCTTTTATTCCTATAAGGTATGTACCTCTCACAATTAGATTTTAGGATGGTTTTAAAAAATATCCCATTTTGTGGCTGTATTTTTGTTTTTGAGGACTTTGTTCCATTTTTTTCTTTTTCTTTCCAGCAACAGAGCTATATTTTTGCAGGACAGGTTGTAATTTCGATTAGAACCACTTTGGGGTACTTTTTATACATATTTTTTTGTTGAGAATGTAGGAATTCCTCCATTGTGTTTTGAATAACATGCACCTTGGAGCATAAATAAAGATTTCTGTATTCTATAGGAAGTTTTATATATTTTATGTTTTAGTTTTGGGTCAGTACATTTTTATCTGCAACTTTTCACACTTTGCACCATACAGCCTGACCCCTCCACTGTGATGTCACGATCCTCCTTCAGCTCCGGCTGGCTGGTGAGCATTGTCCTTTGCTAAAATCAATGGTGAGCGCTTGTACGTTGAATGCCCTGCGGTGGGCATCGGCCTCACCATAATTAAGGTCCATTCACACATCCATGTGTGTTTTGCGGATCCACTGATACGCAAAACACTGACAGAGGCAATGTGCGTTCCGCATTTTGCCGGCACTAAGAGAATATGCTTATTCAATAGCGGACAAGAATAGGACATGTTCTATTTTTTTCGGGATCGGAATTGTGGACCTGGAAGTGAGGGTCCGCAGTTCCGGATCCGGGCCTCACATCGTATGGCCCCATAGAAATGAATGGGTCCGCAATTCTGTTCTGCAAAATGCAGAGCGGAATTGCGGATGTGTGAATGGGGCCTTAGTGCGCATGCGCCGAGCCGGCCGGAGCTGAAGGAGGATCGACCGCCTCTATTAGGTCCTCTGGTTGTTCTAAATTCAATTCAACGATTTCCTGACCAGCTCTTCTGAACAGTAACATGTATGGGGTGTAGCCGCTTGCTAGATCCAGAGTGGAAAAGTGTTTTGCCCATCCTAGAGCCATCAGACTCCACGATGCAAGGCAGAGGGTATGAGTCTTGCGCGGTGCACACATTCAACCGCCAGTAATCCACACAAAATCGAATTGTGCCGTCCTTGACAAGCACCATTGGGGCTGCCCGAGGGCTCTGGCTACCAGCACCACTCCGGAATCTATCATGTGTTTCAACAACGTCTTCACTTCCTGGTACAACTTGAGCGGAATCTGCTGATATCTCTCTTGAATTGGTATCTCATGCGTGATAGCATATGTGCAGCCAAAGTCATTGGCATGGTGGGCAAACGCAGCCTGGTTCTCCCACAGCCTGGTTTCAACTGCTTGCAAGCAGTCCGAACTGAGAGCCTTAACATCTATCTCCATTTGGTCCAAGATGGTTTTCCCATTCCATTCTGGGGTCAGCGCCTCTTCTGCGCTGGCAGTAACTGCCAGGGTCCAAACAGCATCACCTACTGGAGCTAGAGTCACTTCTCTCCGACTCGGTACTTCTCCCCGATGTAGGTACACACTAGCCAGTTCCACTCCCGGCGTCAAGGAGACTTCTAGATGTCCCATATTCACAGCTCTTATGGGTACTCGTCCATTCTGGATCACTGCCAGTGTCCGGGCCACAAGGGCATCCTAGCTTAGCTCCCCTAGGCCCACCGGTTCAATGATCACCTCCATACCTTCAAGTTTGTGGAAGGTTCCCACGGGCAGTGTCAGTACAATCTCCTGGCCAGGGGGGAGGGTGAGGGTAGCCCTTCCCAGCACTCGGATAGTACCCACAGACTGATGTGCTGGGATACTCTTCTGTGCCCCACAGAATTGGATCAACCGTTGAAAGGCTTTCTGGGTGTGTTTGTGCGGAGTGGCTTGTTTCCAATAACCCGGTCCCTGTTTAGTGAACATGATCTGGTCCAATTCTCGCAGAATATTCATGACCATTATCGCTGGTACATCCTATTTGAACGTCTCGGGGACCAGCAGGATACCTTTTCTCCCCACTTCTTGTCCACATAGCTTTACATTCATCCACATGACTCCTGCCACAGGGATCTGTTGATTAGCCGCTGTAACCCGGACCAATATATCTTGCTCTGGCTTGGCCAGCGCTTGAAAGTAACGGTTGAAGAATGACTCATCAATAGTCGTCACCTGTGACCCGGTATCCACTAAGCAGTCGACGGGCACACCTTCAAATTCAGCTCGTATAGTGGGACACCCTATGACCAGGTGTTCAGAGCCATGCTGGGTAACTTGGCTCTTCACTTCTCTCGCAGTACGCCCCACTTCTGCGTGGGCCGGAAGTTTAACGGTGGTTCTGGGTGTCCAGCCGGATCACTCAGACACCCTCTGGCAAAGTGTCTAATTTCCACACCGCCAACACTGTGCCTCTTGATGGCCTTCTCTTTGCCTGCGTGCGGGGGGTGCCCTTAGGACTTGACTGACTGGCCTCAGTGGAAGATATTGAGGAACTTGGTGAGAAGGTGAATTAGGGTGAGGATATTCTGGTGTAGAAACCCATGGGGTCAACTTTTCTTGTATAGCACTTAGGAAGCTCTGCAAGTCTTGTACCACCCTGACCAGACCCTCTTCATTCTTAGTAACCCCGAGGGGTGTGACGGTCTGGGTCCGTATCACTCCAGAAGTATAACTTTCTTCTTTGCTTCATGCCACAGCCTCTGTCAATATTTGTCAAAAGGTTAGGGTAGAGTCCACCCTGACTCGTTCCCACAGGGCCTGTTTCAGGGGAGTGCTGTAGAGCCCCAGAATGAATTGTTCCTGCAGTATCCGGTCAACAGGTCCCATGCCGGTTTGCCTTCTTTTTTTTTTTCTTCTGTACCTCGGCCAATACTTTATGTAGTGCCGTCGCATATTGTGAGACCCCTTAGTCTACCCACTGAATCCGGTAAAATAATTTTGCCCAGAGGTGCCTTGCACTAGTTTCACTGTATATTTCTTCCAGGAATCACACGATCTCTTCAATGTATTTCTTCGGGCCTCACCCTCCAGATTTCTACTTGTAGTTCTGAGCTGACATTGTAAATCCCAGCAGCGCTCTGCAACCTTGTCACCCAGTCAGACAGTGACATGTTCTAGCCATCAAATTTGGGCATCAAGTTAAACAGCGTGCCCATAGGGAGTGCTCTTGCAGGGGTTCCACCATTGCCTGAGGTACTCACATTAACATCATTCACATTGCCTTCAGCCGCCTCCATCTCTGACTGTACCCTGCTTGCAGCACCACTTGTAGCAGTCAGGGGAGGAAAATACAGTACAGCAGATTCAAATACAGTACAGCAGACAAGGAGGCTGAAGCAGATACCGGCTTTATTAAAGGACAAAATATAACGGCCTGAAAATCTGATTGCGCATCTGGTGCATCAGCACAATACTGTTAATCGACAAATGACAGAGTGTAAACAGGTTTACATAAATTTACAGGAAGGATAACTGAACTTCCAAACAAAATGCGCTCTAAACAGCAAACGCAAAAAAATGCAAGCTACTCCCCTCTACTATTCTCCTGTCTGCCTCTGCTAACCAGGCACGTTTCTAAAACGCACTAAGTTTCCTGCTCTATGTCCTACCACAGATTACCATTGGTGCACACTCACAGTTCTGCAGGTAGCTGCTTGTCTTGGTCTGGCACGTGAAGGCAGGTGCAGTCTGGGTCCTCATCCGGTCGCTTGCTTGTCCCAGCGCGATCTTTTACTCTCTCTCTAGATTGCAGGTGCAGGCATCCACATAGTTCAGCTCTGACATCCTCTGGAAGCAACAACTTTCATTTCTCACTTACTCAGCTACACAGTGGCCTCTTGTGGCCGGAGGAAGACATCACAGTCTATGTGAAACCTTATCATTAGCAATACAGCGCAATGTAAATTGGTGTTTCTAAGGGCTGACCCTTAGTGAAACACTTGACTGTTCCAGCAGTGCACAAAAATGCATGCATGTTCTTCATTCATGGAATGTGAATGAGGAGAAGGGCACCCTCCTTCTCCCAGTAGTTGGGATTCCTGGGAATGGACCTGGCATCTGTCAAACACTTATGGCAAAAACTTTTCATATGCTATAAATTTCTCAGATTGTAATACCCCTTCAAGTTTACCATGCCCCATGTGATTGGTTCAATTTGATAATGTCGCCCTCTGACCAGAAAAGGTTGTGCATCCCTGGGCTAGACTGTTCATTCAAGTCAGCTATCCTATATATCATGGCGAAAAGATATGAAGGTATAAGTTTCTTACCATGAAAAGGAAATAACTGCCGATAGAAAACGTTAAAGGCTATGTACACCTTTTGGAGGCAAATTTTGTTTGATTGCATTTTACTAAAAATAATTTTTTCTATTGGCCTTTACCCTGGGTTCACACCTGAGCGTTTCTGAGATGCGCGTTTTACGCACGTATTTGTCGCGCTTTTTTATGCGCGTTTTTTGCAATAGTAAACACGCGTTTGACGCGCATTTGTGTGATTGACTGCAGTGTTGTCCAATGAGTCTATGGGCCAAAACGCGCGACAAACGCCCCCCAAAAAAGCTCAAGAACTTGTTTATGCGTCGGGCGTTTTACAGCGCGTTCAAACGTGCTGTAAAACGCTCAAGTGTGAACCAGGGCCATAGGGAAGCATTGGTTTTCACGTGTTGAGCGTTTTACAGCGCGTTTGAACGCGCTGTAAAATGCTCAGGTGTGAACTTAGGGTTATTAAAAATATTGAGCAATTCTGTCACAAAAGGTTTAACTGTTTTTTTTTCTAGCTGTGTGACTGGTACTTTCACTTTATGCGGCGACTTCGGTTTAATACTGTACGGAGATCCGTCTCTGTATAGCATTAAAATGTATGGCCTCCGACTAGGCGAAGTAAGTTATTCCTGAAGTCTTACGAGATTTTGTTGAACATCTTCGGTATTTGTGTGTATTGTATTAAAGTGGAAAACCATTTTAAAACTTGTTTCTGAGGTACCAATTGGAACCTAAGCATAGTTTGGATCCAAATTTTAAAATGGTTTTCCAGGTTAAAAATCAAATACTGAAGTTATTCACCGAAGTCTCGCAAGACTTTGGGAATAACTGACTTCACCTCGTCAGAGGCCATACATTTTAATGCTGTATGGCAGGCATGGCCAACCTGAGGCTCTCCAGCTGTTGCAAAACTACAACTCCCACCATGCTTAGACTGCCTAAAGCTATCAGCCTGCAGCAGGGCATGGTGGGAGTTGTAGTTTTACAACAGCTGGAGAGCCGCAGGTTGGCCATGCCTGCTGTATGGTGTGGCGGCTTCTAGCATACTCGTATAATGGGCTCCTTGCTTCACCTCTGCTCTCTCCTGATGAGACACTAAAAGAGTGCAGAAATGCATTCAGCGTACTGAGCATATTAGTTTACACAAGAGTATACTGGGCATAGTAGTTCATAGCAACCTGGGAATACATAGCTAGCACTAGTAAGATATCGGGACAACCCTTTACTGCCAGCGTCACAATATCAAGACTAACCGTGTATGGGGGGGGGGGGGGGGGCAGTATCTCAGGCTATCAAGTAAAGTTGCCTTAGGGCTCATGCACACAAACGTATTCAGTTCCGTTTTTTTGCAGACCGTATGCAGAACCATTTATTTCAACAAGTCCGCAAAGAAACTGAAGTTGCTCCGTGTGCATTCCGTTTTCGTATGTCCGTTCCGCAAAGATGTAAAACATGTCCTATTATTGTTTGCATTACGGACAAGGATAGTACTG
The DNA here is from genome assembly GCF_014858855.1 of Bufo gargarizans. Taxonomy (NCBI): domain Eukaryota; kingdom Metazoa; phylum Chordata; class Amphibia; order Anura; family Bufonidae; genus Bufo; species Bufo gargarizans. Next base: position 213,540,964 of record NC_058084.1, read on the forward strand.
TTCTATTAGGGACCAGCTGTTCTGTTCCGCAAAATATGGAATGCACGCAACATCATCTGTATTATTTGCGGATCCTTTTTTTCCGGACAGCAAACTACTTGCGGTCGCGTGCATGAACCCTCAGGGAGATTCTGTGCCATCGACCCAGTATCCTATTCTTGAATCAAGTAGGTTAGACTGCAATGCGCTATGTAAGAGCACAAAACTGGAGGTTAAAAATGTCAATAAGGTAGTTGGGTCAAGCAGCAAGCTCAACTACAAATAGATGTCGTTTTCTGCATTTAATATTTTTTTTATTCTGTATGTAACGTGCATTTCTGATTTAACAAATACGGTTTCCCTTTAGGTATTTGTTACAGATTTTACATCATAGAACTTTTTATGTCATAACCTGTTTTCTCTCTTGATCATGCAGTCAAGCAGCTGCCTCCAGCCAAGTTTTACCTGGTAATGTAGTGGCACAGCCACCAGCCACTCCCACTGTAAATCCTGAACGACCTCCGCCGAACCCTCCAAGAGCAGCGCCAAACATTGCACCAGAGGCAAATCAGAATGTCCAAATGAATGCTCAAGGAGGCCCTGTAATGAATGAAGAGGATATTAACCGTGATTGGCTCGACTGGATGTACACGGTATCCCGAGCAGCTATACTCCTCAGTATTGTGTACTTCTATTCTTCCTTTAGCCGCTTTGTCATGGTTATGGGAGCTATGATACTTGTGTACATGTAAGTATAGACCCAGTCACCATAGATAGATGGCTAAAATAATAAATTCAGATATATCCGTAGATAATAAATGTATTACATTCAATTTGTTTTGGAAATTGAATCTCCAATATATGGCATTGAATAGAGCATTTCACTATGACAAATAAAGGGTTACATCTGTTGGCGTGAGTTGCACCTCAAAGTTCAAATTGTATCCATTAAAAAGTACTAAGTGTTCTAGGTTAAATGTGAGTAGTTAGAGACCTGTCAGAATTAACAGTGAAATGTGACTTTTACTGCACATTAAATTATTTAAAGGGGTTGTCTATGAAACGCATGTAATATTTTCAGCAGCACTACTAAGTTGTATCAGGCCAGGGTGCTGAACAAAATTTAAATCCTCAGCGAGCACACTTACAATGCTGCCTATATACCAGCCAGTTAGGATATCGACATTAACCCCTTCATGACATAGGATGTACTATTATGTCATGAAATACGTATTTTGACGTAATAGTACGTCATGGTGATCAGGCGGGCACTGGAACGGGCCCCTGCTTTATCTGCCGGCATTGCTATAAAAGCTGATGCATCGGATTAACCCCTTCTATGCCGCAGTCAGCCCTGACCGCGACATAGAAGGGGTTTGCTGCGGGTGAGGGAGCCCATCGTTTGCCCGCGCTGCTGTGGCGGGGACCCGATGGGTGATAAATGTAAAAAAAAAAAAAAAAAGTATACAAATTAGGTATCGGCGCGTCCGTAACAATCAGCTCTACAAAAATATCACGTGACCTAACCCCTCAGGTGAACACTGTAAAAAAAAAATAATAATTTTTTTTTAAGTCATTATTTGTCACCTTACATCACAAAAATTACAACACCAAGCGATCAAAAGGCGTATGCCCCCAAAATAGTACCAATCAAACCGTCACCTCATCCCGCAAAAAAATTAGACCCTACCTGAAATAAAAAAAACTACGACTCTCAGACAATGGAGACACTAAAATATGATTATTTTTTTTGCTTCAAAACTGCTATTAGGGTGCTAAAGTGAAAAAATAAATAAAATAGTAGACAGGTTGGGTATTGCCGCATCCGTAACAACCTGCTCTATAAAAATATCACATGACCTAACCCCTCAGCTGAACATAATAAAAAAAAATAAGAACACCATCACAAAAATTGCTACACCAAGCGATCAAAAACGTGTATGCCCCCCTTCCCCCCCCAAATAGTGCCAATCAAACCGTCACCTCATAGGGTTGTTGCGGGTATCGAAATTTTGATACCCAATCGATACTTTTGTCCCGGTATCGATTGGGTATCAAAATTTCCATTTTTTCAATATTTGCCTGCGTTTCTGCGCAGTCTAGTATCTCTGAACATGAGCGCTGTCGGCGCGCTCATGTTCCCTCAGCAGCATAGGGGAGAAGGAAGCAGTCTGCCGCTGCTGCCACCTATTTTCATAAATAAAGGTGAAATATATTGATTTCAATTTATGACTATCGTGACGTACAATGTGTCACGAGAAAACAATTTCAGAATGGTTTGGCTAAATAAGCGTTCCAAAGCTATTACTACATAAAGTGACACATGTCAGATTTGCAAAAAATGGCCTGGGCAGAAGGGCGAAAACTGTCCCGGGGTAAAAGGGGTTAATGTGAGTTGTTCGTTTGTATCTTCAAATACTGAACCCAACACAACATGTATGAAGATGGACATTTTAATTTTTTTTTTGCATAACTCTATAATGTGTAAACTTCATTTGGGCCAAACTATGTCCCTATGATGACAGAAAGATACTGGAGCACAGCATAGCTTATGGAAGGACTGTTTACATTGACTGCATGTGGGATATGTCTATTTTACTGTACCTGATCTATATGTTGATGGTAGCCAGAGACCCCTAGAGAAAGACATTAGCAAGGCTGATTTTTCTTTTTCCTTTTTGAAAGTGATGTGTACAGGCATGGAGTGATGTACGGTAAATCGTCCATCTGTAGTTGCAGCAAATGTTAAAAAGTATACCCTCATTTTAATTCACAGGCACCAGGCTGGATGGTTTCCATTCAGACAAGAAGATGGTCAGCCACAGGTTAGAGAAGAAGCAGATGTCATTCAGGATCGAGAAAACAACAACGATCTTCTGGAGATGGTGTGTAGCTTCTCTGCTTTTGTGTGAGGCTCCTGGATGCACAGACTAATTTGCCAATAATACTGTGATGCCACTGTATGTGAAAACCTGTATGAGCTTATTAAATAAAATCTTTGTAGATTTAAATCTAGTTTTTGCTTTATACACCAGTCGAGTCACATTATTATGACCACCAGCTAATATCCAGAGTTACTGCCGTGTGCACCACGGACAGCAGCTAGACCAGATGGGAGTGACTCAGTAATGTCCTGGTAGGTTGTCAGGGGTATCTGGAGCCATGCTGACTGCAGTGCATCCCACAGCTGCTGGTGGGTGCATGAGGGAGCATCCATAGAGTGAACACTATAATCAAGGTTGTCTCACAGATGCTCAATTGGGTTCAAGTCTGGGGAATTACTGGGCCAGGGTAGTACTTGGAAGTCTTGGTTATGCCATTCCAACCAGTGTTGGACATTTCTAGCCATGTGACATGTTGCATTGTCTTGCTGGAAGATCACATCCGCCCCAGGCAAAATTATCATTATGTATGGGCTTACACAATCTGCAAGGATGGATTCATACACAGATTGGTTGAGAGTGCCTTTTACATAGATGAGTGGGCCCAGAGAATGCTACCAAAACATTCTCCAGACCAGACACTGCCACTATCAGCTTGTGTTCTTCCAGCAGGATGTTTGTTTTATGGTGTTTCTCGACTGACGTGCCAACGTCTGTCCGTTCGATAAAACAGAAAACGTGACACATCAGAGTAGGCAACCCTTTGCCAATCGGTGGAAATCCAATTCCGATACTGCAGGAAAATTGAAGCCTTTTCTACCGATGCAACTTTGTGAGCAGAGGTGCAGTTACCACCTGTCTTCTAGAGAGCCCCATACGCAGTAGGGTTCATTTTGGCAGTGAGCTGCTGCACTGTAGCTGCTGCACTGTGTTGGTCCGCCCTCGCAAACCTTGATGGGCAATGTTCACCTCTCACATCAGTGGCACGTGGTTCTTCGCAGTTTCCAGATCCATTATTCGCAATGGTGCCATTTGTCCACTCACCACAATTTTGCCACTGCAGCATGCGGACAGTTCCCAACTGCGCAGTTTCAGAAATACTGCCACCCTTGGCCCGAAAGTCGGTTATCCCTTTTTGCTACTCTGATAAATCTCCCCTTTCACCCATGACGGCAACGAGGGATATGTGTGCCGACAGCCTCTGACACACCTTATATACCCTCCAAGCCAGCTCACCACACATGACTTCCCTCATGCTGTTTATGTCGAAAGTAGGTAGTGGTTGCAATAATGTGACTCGACTATGCAAAAACCCATAGAAGTAGAACATTGTTTGGGTGGGCATGCTTATAATTGTTTTAATGAACCTTGTAAATCTTGTTGAATTGTGAGTAGTACACAATGAACTCCTGTGAATGTAAGTTACTATTTCTATTACTACTTGGCTAACTTTACCATTTTGGTTTTGCCACGTTTAGATATTGCATAAACCTCTGACTTGCACCTACGTCTCTTGATATTGCAGTGACAACATCAATGCACACTGTTGTTTCGGCTACTCACTGTATTGTGAGTTCAAGTTACTTGCTGCTGCTAGTCCATTAAAGAGGTTGTCTGGGAATTAAATATTGATGACCTATCCTCAGGATAGGTCATCAATATCTGATAGGTCAGCGTCTGACTACCAGCACCTACATTGATCAACTGTTGTGACCTCTTCCACAGCATGTGATGTTATATCCATCGGTCACATGGCACACACAAGAATTTTTGGGCTGAGACTTTGAGGCATATTTTGCTGCAGGCATTTCAACTGAAGCCAGAAGTGGATTTAAACTGTAAATCTAAAGGAAGGACTTATACTTCTCCTTCTACTTTTGGATGGATTGTAAAAATACCAAGAAGTGTTTTTTGAAGACAATCTATTGTATGCACGGGGGTACTGCATTTTTCTAGAATGTATTCTTTCTAACCTATGTTTGTTTTCAACCAAAGGAGCATAGGATGGATGAAGGCATTCAAGATGATGGAGCCGAAGAGAGGGCGGATGATGCCCCTGCAGTTGCACACCCTGGACTTGTGGCATCAGCTTGGTCATTCATAACAACATTCTTCACGTCCCTTATACCTGAGGGGCCCCCACAAGTTGTTAACTAGCTTGCATACTAACTGCTATCCAGGCCTAAATGCAGGGAAGGGCAAACTGTTTCAGTTTCAATAGTGCCGTCTGAAAAACTATACTTCAGGTTTTCATTCATCTTAAACATGTCTGTGTCCCTGAACTATTATGACTGGCTTGTCTTGGTATTTTAAGCACAATCAACTTTTTCTTTTCTTCATAAACAGAAAAAAAAAACGCGTCTTCCATTCTTCAATTTTTATTTAATCAGTGAAATTATTGTACAGTCATGCCAATTTTCACTTGAGGCTGATAGTGCTTTTTATTTGTTATTCCAAAACTTCTCGTTGTGACTCGGCTATTATAGGTAGCTAAAGCAGTCAGTTGGAAACTTTGAGTTTAAGGGTAGGTTCATGCCTCCATTTCCTGATCCAGCAGGCTGTTCTGGCATACAACAGCCTGCTTGAGCTCACCAGATCTGGCCTAGCTGGCTAGTGCCATTCACAGCCATGCAGCAATTTTTCTCTGGCCGAAACCCGACACTCCTGCCGGAAAGTGGGTGGATCCCATTATAGTCAATGGGGTCCGGCAGTGAATCGCAGTATCCGGCTAGGCCAGATCCGGTGAGCTCAGACAGGGTGTTCTCTGCCAGAACAGCCTGCTGGAAGGGGGAACCTACCCTAAGAGCGTGCAACAATATGAATAAGCTTTTCAAGCAGAGATTTATTTATTTTTTATCTGAAGCTTTGTACACCTCATCATTTTCAGCATAATGTCAGGACATGCATGGTCAGTCTTTAGCTTGCACAAACCAGTCATTTTACATACATATGTTGTATGACTTAAAGTATTGAAATTTAAGAAGTTATACCAAGGGAACAGTCCCTAACTATATGCCCCATTAGAGCATACAGACTTAGATAGAAACATCCTTTACTTGGGAGCCCCCTCTATAAACCGGAGGGGAGAGCATCGTCCTGTAGCATTATGTGCATTGAACACTGCCATGAGTACTAAAAACACACTTTCAATACAGCTGATCAGTTTGACCTTTTGTCCTTTGTAATGCTAAATTAGTATTAATGATTTTCTACCAGACATGTATGCAGCCATGTTTTCCCAACCGCTGTGGTTCAGTGCATTCAGATAATGTACTCCCCCATTCTTTAGCAAAGCCTTTTATAAGTTGCAACATTGCATCTTGGGTGTTTCATATGAGTCTTGTTTAACATGGAATCATTCAGTTCAGTTTCTGCAGGTATATAAGAATTATTTGAACTGCGTCTGTTATTCAGATACTGTATGTGCAACTAATGTTACATTATCATGACTTGTGATGATTTTCCAGACATGTAAAATAGGCTTTCACTACTTTTTATTTGGTATATGCTCAAGAGCGATATAAATCAGAATATAATGCAATATTTTGACTGTTTTCTAGTTAACGAAGAATATGTAATAGCATCTTGAAATTCAGTATTATTTTTTTCTACAATTATCAGTTCTATAAACTCTAATTGTATGAGCATGTTGTTTTTGTATTTTCTTTGCATATTCAGTAGACACAAATGAGACATTGCCTGCTATTTTTTTTACTTTTCATTTGCCTTAGGCCTCTTGCACACGACCATATATATTTTTTGCGGTCCGTATGCGGAACCATTCACTTCAATGGGTCAGCGAAATCAACGGAAGGTACTCCGTATGCCTTCCGTTTCCGTATTTCCATTCCGTTCAAAGATGGAACATGTCCTATTGCCCGCAAATCACGTTCCATGGCTCCATTCAAGTCAATGGTTCAGCAAAAAAAACTGAGTGCATACGGAATGCACCCGTATGTCTTCTGTATCCTTTCCGTTTTTGCAGAACCATCTATTGAAAATGTTATGCCCAGCCCAATTTTTTTTACGCGCTTACTGTTTAAACATTATTGTATGCTTTTGTTTCCGGTCCGCAAAAAACGGATCAGAAACGGAAACCAAATGGAAAACCGGAACGGCAAAAGAAAACGGAAACACTACTGAAACAAAAAAACTGAAAAACTGATCCGTTTAAAAGGGAACGGAAAACCATACGGTCGTTTGCAGGAGGCCTTAGCGTGTACATTCAGCTATTTAATGGTAGCATACTTTCAGCTGTTCAATTGTAACTTTGCTGGAGAGGCTTTTGGCATCCTTTGATAACGGAATGCTGGCACTTCCCATCTCTCTGGCAGACAATTCTGCACCATTAGAAGTATACTTTAAAGGTACAATATTTGATTTGGTATATTTCTTTGCTGCACACCATGTTACTAAATGTGATCCAAGTCTCAGCATTCTTTTTCACTTTGCGCCAGCCTCAGGTGTAAGCATACAGTATCGTCTCGTGCTGAGACATGAGAAGAGGGAAAGGACTTCATCCAATTGGTCTACACGCTTCACAGCAATGTAAAATATCTTTGCAATTGACTTTAGGGAGTTGTGTGTTGAGCGGACTGCTTTTTCTCTCTATGTATGCTCTGACTCAGTTTAATGTGTCTGTGCGAAGAATCTGTCTAAAAAGTGGCACAGTTTGGCACATCTAGGGTTTCTACACTTTTTTTTTCTGGTACCTTTTTTGAACCACAATTGTGGCATAAACATCTGTCTCAAAGTAAACTAACAATCCAGTCAGAGCCACTGTGATAAATGTGGTGCAGGTCTAGAAAGCCTGTCTATACTTGCGCCATCTTTAAGATAAGTAAATCTGGGACTCTTCATTGTGCATGTGTTTCAAATGGAGAGAAGGGAGTAAACCGCTGCTCGACGTCTGAGGCTTATCTTCATGAGAACAAAAGGATAAAGTATGCAAATTAGCTCTCTTTCCAAAAACAAAAAGCTGAACCTGTGATGCCCCAGATGTAAGTTAGCTATCCTATAATTCTGTGCTCTTGTGGCATAACTTGGATAATAGCTAAGCCAGTACCTCATCTGTAGATAGCTGTTTTGAGTTGATTGACCCTCATTACAGTGAAGGACTCTCATAACTGGGTGAAAGGCCTTCATTAGGATTTGCGGGGGATGGTGGGGGGTACTATTTCACCTTATGGAGAGTGCCTAGTTTGCGTAAGGAGTCTTATAAGCCAGGCATGTTGGGATTCCATTGCCTGATCTTTCTCTCTCCTGGCATCTGCCATCAGGACACAGTTGGGAAGCCCCCATTTGTCCAGCATTACTCAAATGTATTACATATATGGCTATCTGATGCTTCAGGACTTGAGACCAGAACTATTAATCACAGTGCAGCTGTCTCCCAATCTATCCTGGCAATCTCCACTCCTGTACTGCGCATGTGCCAAACTAGTTACCGCTAACTTTTCCTCCTTCAGTCTGTTCTATTCATTATCGGCAGCACATCCCTGATTACACAGGAAGATGTGCTGCTGATAATCGGGCATCTTTGATCCTGATGTAAGATATCAATCAGCTGATGGTTGATCGGCTGATTGCCAATACAAGCTGGTAATAGTGTCTGTAATAGTGCCTTAAGTCTGCCATACATGGTGAGATGTCACTGATTCATATCCTGCTCCCAGATCCCCTGGATATCAATCCTTGCTACAGCAAAGGATTACATAACTGTAAGGAGATCATACCAGAAGCACAGTTCTTCACTCTCGACGTTGCTAATATAACATACCTAACAGAATAGTAGTATATGATGTTTTTAAAACGGTCTACAGGAAACATAGTCAATCTGTCTTGACAAATTGTATAATTGTATTAATCTTTTAAAAAATCTTGTGTTACAATTGCTGTTCAACAGCTAACTAAAATCCAAATATTTAAGGGCGTATGCATATAGCAATTTTTTTCCCAACAACATTTAAAGGGATTCCATCACCTCTTTTTACCCTATAGAGTTGCGGACATGCACGGCTAGATCACAGCTAGCATGTCCGCAATATACCTGTCCCATAGCTCTGTGTAGTTTTATTGAGTCTAAAAAATGATTTTATATATATGTAAATCAGCCTGGTAAGGAACCCAAAGGGCTGTACTAACCGTTCTGGAGCCTAGCCACGCTCCTCTGTGAAGGAGCCCAGCACCGCCTGTATCTACGAATCTCCTCCTTGCTCAGAAAGTCAGATTGCCGTGATCTCGCGATGCGCAGTGCCGGCATAGTGTTCCTTCCCTGTGCTGGCATCAGCCTCAGAGAAGGAACTGCGCATGCGCAAGCTCATGGCAATCTGACTTTCTGAGCAAGGAGGAGATTCGTGGCTACAGGGGGGCGTGGCTGGGCTTCAGAACGGTTAGTACAGCCCCTTGGGCTCCTTACTAGGCTGATTGACTTATATATAACATCATTTTTTCCCCTAAATAAAACCACTCGACAACCATGGGACAGGTATATTGCGGACATGTTAGCGGCGATCTAGCCGTGCATGTCCGCAACTCAATAGGTTAAAAAGAGGTGACAGAATCCCTTTAATAACCTTTTCCTTTCCAATTTATTCAACTTTTTCCCCTTGTTTGCTTATTTTTTTGTATCTGTATTAAAGTTGGTCAGGAAGCTTTCTCATGAATGTATACCGTTTTCTTCGGATGGGTTCAAATCCATATAGGTTATGTACAGAAGTGTAATAAAATCCAGTAAAATGTAGCCTACAGTGAATCATTTTCTTTTTAGCACTAACTTAAAACAAAGGTTTAGAACACATTTCTTCATTAGTGTTTATCAGTGTACATATATAATGTGTTCTTCCCTCCTGGTATCTGCATTTTTCTAAGATTTAACCTTGATCGCCTATGCTTTGAATTTACCACGATTGTCTAATAAAGGAATGACTATTCACATTTAGGGTAGTTAAGGAGCTTTATGGTAAGATTCTTGGTTTTTGATGGGTAGTGAAAGAGTAAGTACCCTCACATAGGGTGTTGAAGGGGTTTATAGTAAGATTGTAAAGTAAATGTCGACATGTCTCATGGTTTAGGGCTTGGGAGAGATTGTATCCCTTGTGGCATAGGATAGATGAGATGTTTTCTGCCGATTTGAAAGAGAAATGTTTGGGTGCAACATTTCATGACAATAACTGATCTCTTGATGAGTTTTAGAATCCAGGTCATGAAGAGCCATAACACTTAATGCCAGACACCATGCTGCATTTTGTAGTCTGGGAAGATGATGGGCGCATGACAGAAACCCAAAAGACCCCATTATAGTCAATAGGGTCTATCAGGCACTGTCGGTGTGACAGATCCATTTATGGCTTGAATTTAGTTTTCCTGTTTCTATGACAGAACAGAAGAACGTAATATTCTATGGAGATTTAAATGAAGCCTTAACTGCAAAATGAAAAGGAAAACATATTTCCACATATATTAAAACTTTTATTATAAATTTTCCAGGGAACAAAAAGTTAATTCAAATAATATGTAGAACTAGATTTTTTTTTTTCAATTGAAAAGAGATATATTCTAAACATTATATGTTCATTTTATTTTATTTTATTTTTTCTGTTAAATACTATGATACTACTACTACTACCACCCCATATTGTGTAAAATTTTGACCCTTTTGCTAAATGTCTGCAGCAGTGATTCTGGCAGGAGACCTAGTTGCAGATTCCAACAGAAAAAAAAACCAAAATGCAGCATCCAGAGGCATTTTGTTAAGCAGAATGATGGAATCTAGAACACAAACTCGTATCCCATTATAGTTAATGGGTTGTTGTAGGTGCGGTCATGTCTGGAATTAGCCAAAACAAAAAAAAACTAAACAGCACCACAGATTAAGGGTACTTTCACACTAGCATTTTTCTTTTCCGGCACTGAGTTCCGTCCTAGGGGCTCTATACCGGAAAAGAACTGATCAGTTTTATCCCCATGCATTCTGAATGGAGAGCAATCCATTCAGGATGTCTTCAGTTCAGTCATTTTGACTGATCAGGCAAAAGATAAAACCGCAGCATGCTACGGTTTTATCTACGGCCCCAAAAACTTGCCTAAATGCCGGATTCGGCATTTTTTTTCCATAGGAATGTATTAGTGCCGGATCTGTCCTTCCGGTCTGCGCAGATCGGAAAAAAGGTGAAAAAAATTAATGCTGGATCCGTTTTGCTGGATGACACTGGAAAGACGGATCCGGCATTTCAATGCATTTTTCTGACTGGTCAGGCATTTTTAAGACTGATCGGGATCCTGGTCAGTCTTACAAATGCCATCAGTTGGCAAACGTTTTGCCGGATTCGGTGACGGAACTGCTTGCTGGATCACTCTGGCAAGTGTGAAAGTACCCTTAATATGTAGTTTTGTGTAATTTTTAAAACCATATCGCTGGATTCACGCTTGATGTTATAAAGTCTAAAGAATCTGACCACATAACTATAGTACTTTATCATTGTATTTTTTACTAAATATGAAGTAATGACAAAATCGTATGCAACAAACAACATAAACAAGCATACTCCTTGTCTGATACACAATCGGAAATTGATCATGCAGCAGAAGTGCTTGTTTCTGGCTTTCTGAAACATACCTGAAATGAGTGCAGATTATGTTAATACAATATATTTTTTATCCAAACTAAGTAGAAGAAAAATACTGAATCGCCTTGTAACTTGTTTTAGAAAATCAAATTACAAGTCCAAAATCGGGACTTGGGGTACTTTCACACTAGCGTTTTTCTTCCGTCAAAAGGGCTCAATGCCGGAAAATAGCTGATCAGGTATATCCCCATGCATTCTGAATAGAGAACAATCCGTTCAGGATGCATCAAGGATGTCTTCCGTTCAGTCATTTTGACTGATCAGGCAAAAGATAAAACCGCAGCATGCTACGGTTCTATCTCTGGCCAAAAAATGTCTTGCCTGAATGCATTAGTGCATTCAAAATACCGGAATGCAGGACCCGTCCTTCCGGTCTGCGCAGACTGAAAAAAAAAGGTGAATTTTTTTTATGTCTTATCCGTTTTGCTGGATGACACCGGAAAGACTGATCCGGCATTTCAATGCATTTTTCTGACCGATAAGGATCCTGCCATCAGTTAGCATAAGTTTTGCTGGATCCGGTAGGCAGTTACGGCGACGAAACTGCTTGCCGGATCACTCTGCCGCAAGTGTGAAAGTAGCCTTACAGAGGTTAACAAGGTGTACAAGTTGACTGAAAGCAAACATGGCCCCAGCAAGAGAGTTGTGCATTGCAATAATGAAAATAATTTAGAACTCCTTAAAGTGCCACCGTTTGATGTTATTTTAATATACTTCAGCAAGAAAAACCTAGTTATTTTTGTACTTTACTTTAATGCTCTATTTGTGAGATATTCTTTTTAAATACCGGGTGTGCTGTTATAATGAAGTAATCTTTATAGTAATGTGCATGTCCACCTACGGAGGTGGTCACACATGCATAGTCCCACCCTTCAAATGCCAACAGCTGTACGTAGGGAGAGAGCTGCAGTAGAAAGGATAATACCCCATAAGCTGTCATAGGAAGAAAGATGCAGCAGGAAAGGCGCCCACTGGGAATGGACACACCTCCTTAGTTGCTAGACTGTAGAGAATTGAGCAGAGCAGTTAGAGTAATGAATGGTGGGATCTCTCTGGATCCATGTTAGGTACAGGGCTGTGTTTAGCTTTCTTGAAAAAGATTGTCATATACTATATTGTGTCTGATTTTCAGTCATTTTCTTATTTGCATCAATCATGGCATAACACCTTCAAGGTTATGTCCACAGGACACCTCTTGTAACACAAAATCTGCCTTGGATGTTGTCACAGATTTGCAGGAATATCCACGGAAAAATGCACATGGATTACCTGCAGATTTAGCCACCGATTTCACCCTCTGCATTGCAATCCACAGCATATATTGACATGTTATGTGCAAAATAATTTTGGATCACATTGTTTTAGGCCTCATGCACACGACCGTTGTTCGGGTCCGCATCCGAGCTGCAGTTTTTGCGGCTCTGGTACGGATCCATTCTCTTCAATAGGGCCGCAAAAGATGCGGACAGCACTCAGTGTGCTGTCCGCATCCGTTGCTTCGTTCCGAGGCCCCGCAAAAAAATATAGCATGTCCTATTCTTGTCCGTTTGGCGGACAAGAATAGGCATGTCTACAATGGGCTGCCCGTTGCGTTCCGCAAATTGCCGAAGGCTCACTGGCGGCTTCCTTTTTTTGCGGATCCGTGGTTTGCGGTCCGCAAAAAACAGCACGGTCTTGTGCATGAGGCCTAAGTCTGATCCACTTTAAAATGCTTTGGATTTTTCAAACAGAAATCCATTTCAGAAAATCGGAAGCTTTTCTTCCATGTGTGGTTGTACCATAAGGATGCAAATTTAAAATGAAGTGCAGCAAAAGATGATGTTGTTCCTATTAAGCTGGCTGTAGAATTTGATGCAAGTAAATAGGAAGGCTAATAAAAGGGAAACATATTGGTAGGCCAAAGAAAATATTAGGATGAAAAACCCAAACCGAGATGCCTTGAACATAGAAGTTGTACAACAAAACAAATGGGCAGAATCAGGATTTCTGTGTATGACAGAACGGTAAAAAAATTTACTAAATAAAATAGGATTTACATATAGAAAAGTCAAATAAAAACCAACATTAACATTTAAAGAGAAAAACTGTAAGCTAAAGAGAAGCAAACATGGAAGGTAGATGACTGGAATAAAATTATATTCAATCATGAACCTGCATAGGCCAAGGTGATGATTACTGGAAGAATCCTGGAAACCCCTTTAATATAAACAACCAATTGTAGACATGAAAACTGTCTTTTACTTTTACAGTCTCTTTGATCTTTTATTTTGGAGTGAAAGGCCATCCTTTATTATTCAGCCAACACTTGATTTTAGCATAAATTGCACAAGTTAACATTTACAATAAATTTGTTAAAACATTTGCAATATTTGACTTAACACCAACAAGGGGCAAGAAAATGTCCATGTTCAAGCTTTAAATGTACTTTTAAATTTATAGATGGGCTGCGATAATGCTATGTAAGTATGGCTTCATATAGCAGGCGAAAATTTAATTGGAGCAAATTGCTTCAAAAACATCCTACTTTCTAACAGTAGTGAAATGTTCCAATGTTAAAAAGAAAAAAAATACAGCTGTCTGGTTTTAAGTGCTTTAAGCAAACTATACTTATTGCCACTGGGTGTCACTATACACTAAACTTGATGAGCAGTGACAGGTTTTTCTGGTTGTTCATCCCTGTTTTTGAGCTCAGGTGGGGGACTGGGGTTCTTACCCACGGTCATCAGGCGTTTATAGTTCAGTATAAAGTAAAAATCCCTTTTGACGAAAACATGGATTTGGTCACTAAGTTTAGTGACTGTTTTTCACTTATAGTTAAAGTAATATGGAACTTTTGCAAGATTTACATATTTATGTAATGCCCATGGTGAGAATAACCCCCTTCAGAACCTTGCAATTTTCCATTTTTGTGGTTTAATTTTTTTTTTTTACTCCCTGTCTTTCCGGAGCCATAACATTTCTATTTTTTTCATTCACATAGCTGTATGAGAGTTTTTGTTTTTTTGGGACAAGTTGCACTCTATTGGTGCCATTAAATATTGTATACGATATTGTGGAAGCTGGAAAAAAATGCCATAAGGGCTGCAATTGGAAAAAAAGATAAATTCCGCCATGGTTTTATGGGATTCATCTTAGCAGCATTCCCTATACGATAAAACTGAGCTGTTCCCTTCATTCTCTGGATCAGAATTATTACTGCAAAAGCACATTTATATAGATTTTGTTATGTTTTAATAATGAAAAAATTAAAAACTAGATTTTTTGCTTTGCATTGCCATTTTCTGACCCCCATAACTTTTTTTTATAGTTGGCTCTATGGAGCGATGCGAGGGCTAATTTTTTGCAGGGCAATCTGTAGTTTTTTAAATGTTATATATTTTTTTTTTACCTTTTTATCTTTTTTTTTCTTTTTTATACATCCTACTACCCAATGTGAAAAGAACTTAGTCAACTGAGGGTCAACTAGGTGCATTGCATCTTAATTTTCCAATAAACGCAGAGCTTTCGTATTTTTTTCCCTGAACTATTTCTGATTTATTTAGTTGTTTTACGTGCACAATGCTCCTAGCCAGGGCCTCTTCTAGCTTTTATGCTGCCTGATCCTATCCCTCAGTGCTTTGTGTTCAGGGGCAGGCGTGCACCTAGCCTTTCTGCTGCCTGAGGTAAGAATTGAAACCTCACCTGACTGATAAATTCTCATCTTAACTTATTCCCTCCAGATCGGTGGGGGTTCCGACCCATGTCACCCCTGCCAATTAGCTGTTTGAAGAGAAGGCAGCTCTCATATGAGAGCTGATTTTCTCCGCCCGGTTTACCTGCTCGCCGCAGCAATTGCAGTGGTGAGTAGGTAACCAGAGCAGAGAAGGCAGTGCTTGTATGAAAAGAAAAAAAAGAAAACAACCCCTTTAAAGACATACTTAGAAAACATTACAGCACTACAGAACATCCAGTGATGTCTCTTCTCTGATGTAGACTCTCTTGTCTCATCTTCTCCATTCAAACCCGACCACCATGATCATTTCTTTCAGCCATCTCTTCTCTCTGCAGAGTTTGACAAACGGACATCTTAGTTTCCTACTTTTCCATCATCCTCCCACCTTCTGAACACCCCATGCTGCCACCCCTAATGATGTGCCCACTGTGCTCCCCAATACTATATTGCACAGTTCCCCTGAAAATACTGGTACCACACAGAGTGCACCAGTACAAAAAAAATACCCCCTTACCTTTCAGATCAGACCCCTATATCAAACCTCAGATGAGACCCCCCCATCTCAGAAAAGACCTTTTTTAGACCTCTGTCAGACCACAGATCAGACCTCCATGTCAGAAACCCCCCCATCTCAGACCAAACCCCCCATGTATCAAACCTCAGACCAGGCCTTTCAGACCCCCATATCAGACCTCAGACCACACTCCTATATCGGACCCCATTAGACCTCCAGACAAACATTATATTTCCAGACCACCATATAAGATCCCCATTAAACCTCCAGTCTGCCTATTAGACCTCCAGGCCCCCTTAGATTACAGGCCCCCATATCAGACCTCAGACCCCTCCATTAGACCTCAGATTCCCCATATCAGACTGTAAAATAAATGCAATGCATCTTACAAAGGGAAAAGTACAGCACCACTGGCAAGGGGGGGCATCGGCTACAGGCTGTGCCGATGTCGCCCCTTCAAAGGCAACACAAGATGTCGCCTGAGGCGCGATTCTCATCTCGCCTCATTGCAAAAGCAGCCCTTCTCCTAGCATTGATTACTACTGAGAGCATGAGATCTGGGCTCATGTGACCCCCTGAGCATTTACCCCTGGGAAATTTACCTGGAGGGTCTATGGCCAGTCCGCCCCTGCCAGTATTGCATTGTTACCATGTATTGTAGAGAAGTGTAGTGAGGTCATACTCCCTCACCCCCCTTGGTAGCTCTGCGAGTGGAGACAGGCAGTCCAGAAAGTGGGGTATATTCTAAAAAAAGCCTTTCCAGTATCCCACTACGAAGGATTATCAGTTATCCACAGGATAAGTGATGTGTCTAATTCAGGGTTGGGGAACCTTTTTGCTGCCGAGGAGCATTTGGATATTTGTAACATACAAAATTCTCAACTTAAAAATTTGACTGCTATATTTGGTCAAACATATCATTTACTTAGGGGTAAGTTACAGAAATTGTGCTTTAAATTAAAGAAAATCGAATGTGCTGTATTCATGCAGCAAAATGGTTACATATATTATATACAGTATAGTACAGGCACAATTTTTGCTAAATATAGCAGTGTAATTTTTAAGTTGAGAATTTAATATATTTAGTTCTTTATTTGGCATTAATGGCAGCCAAGCTCATACCAGAGAGGGGTTTACCCATCTTTCACTCTCCCTGTCACTGTCCCTGCCTCTGCCTCGCAACTGTCTCTGTCTTTGTTCCTTTCTCAGCCTCAGATCTGCCCCCCACCTCCATCAGCCTCCCAAGCCTACATCAGCCTCAGATCACACACCCATCAGACTCCCCAGCCTCAGATAGGACCCCCATCAGACCCTCCCTAGCCACCATTAGCCTCAGATCAGCCTTGGTTCAGACTCCCCAGCCTCAGATCAGATCTCCCCAGCCTCCATTAGACTTAGATCAGCCTCCCATCCAGCCTCCATTAGCTTCTTCTGCCTTCATTAGCTTCAGCTCAGACCCCCCCCCCCCCCAGCCTCAGATAAGCCCCAACCCCTCAACCATTGTGTCTTGAGGACAGCGATACAGCTGAATTAAGGAAGGCAACTGCAGCTGCCAGCCAAGTGCATAAGTACCTGATGCTCCTAGCATTAATTACTACTAAGAGCCTCAGATCAGACCCCCATTGGACCCTCTCCAGCCTTCATTAGCTTCAGCTCAGACCCCTTCCCCCCTCCCCCCCCCAAGCCTACACTTCTTTAGACCACGAATCAGACGTTTAAAATAAATAAATAAACTTACCACTCCAGCTCTGGACGGCGCTGCCACTTGGCAGATTCACTCACCATCCCTAGTCTTCTTTCCGCCGCCTTGTGATCTGACAGCACACAGCATCAGGTCATAGTACATACCTACGTTTACTACATCCACACTATACATGTTAGGACACAGAGCAGGGTCTGGAAGAAGACCAGGGAAGGTAAGTACAGCTAGTGCAGTGGTGTTCTCACTTTCCTATGCCTCCTGCATGCTAACGATCGCTTCCATAATGCGGTCATTAGCATTTGCACTATATCCTCTGGCAGGGGTGCAGGGAGACGGGGGGCTATTTCTCCAGCAATTCCATAGAGTTGAATGGAGTGGCAGCATGTGCAGAGAACATACTGGTCTCCGTTCTCTTGATCAGAAAGCACCCCAGGTTGGGTCTATGCCAATCAAATACTTATTCTCTAGCTTATGGATAGGGGATAAATGTTTGTATTGGGTCAGTCCCTTTAACTACCACCTGTACTGGTCGTAAATCAGCTTTATTAAGATATGAATTTGTTTTCACTTTCTTGCATCTTGGTTACACTGCCCTGATTCTCGTGTAATAAAATCAACAATGTTAGAGAAGGTGAAATTCACAGCAAGAATGAACAACAGAGGGGGAGAATGTTTATGATGAACTGCAGCATCATGGAAAAAAGCCTCTATAATCTAATGAGGATAGATTTTGTGTGGAAGATTGTATACATACAAATAATTATGCATAGCATCCACGTCATTAAGATTTCATTTCGTCTAAAGGTCTGTAAGTGACTAAGGAAATTGGTTTAATTCAAAGAGGAGCATTTGTGGAGAGGAAAAGCTTTTTATTATATTGGTTCTCTATGATATTTTTTAGATAAATATGAATATTATAAGAATAAATCACTCAACATCCAAGGGTGTCTACTGGAAGTTCTGGACATCACTTTGCACTTAAAGCTTTATGTAGTATAAATGGATCATCTAGCTAAATTGATAATTAAAATGCATGGGACAATGGCCTTTGTTGCCTATGCATGCATTACATCACATTGCTTACTAAATCTGGAAAGGCCATTTTTGCCAAGAATTTTTAATTTCTGGCTAAAAGAGCATGCAGGGATTCCTATTTTTTTTAAACTGACAGTACTGCAAAAACTAGACTGGAAGGTTGTTGTAAGTAGAACTGTCTAACAAGGTACAAGAATAACCAGTAGAGCTCATAAAATAAATAGATCCAGTAGCATTTCTGAATAAAAACAAAAAATTCACTGTTTGGAAAATTACTGTAACTGTGCGCATGTTTTATGTTCAAATCATAGGATAAAAACCTCAAAAGAAAAAAAGGTGCTCCCCTGTACATATATATGCACAACTGCATATGGGTTTGAGCACTTCCTGCCTGTTTAATATCACGCTATTCTTGTTTGCTTGTATATGGAGGTGTATAAACTCCAATTTAAATGTGCCTGTTTTCCATCCATAGGCTACATTTAGGTGCAAAGGGGGAGCAAATCCTGCACTTGTGGTCCGTTGCCTGGGCCATACCAGCCTCTACTCGCAGACTCCTTCCTCCTCCCATTGCTAGCATGGTAGAGATGCTGGAGTTAACTGGTGAGTTGTCTGCGAGTCAGACCTCACACTCCTGTAATTTGCCCACTGGCCCCTGGTATTGCCCATACGGCTCAGGTAGGTGAGTGTTAGGTCCCGAGCTACTTGAGAGACCTTGGCTCGGTGCTCGGGCTCAGACATGTCCTCCACAGTAGGATATGTCGGCTAATCTCTCAATTTTAACATCAGTTTGGGGTTTAGTAAGACCGCAGAGTGCACCTGTCCTTGTTGTTATTAGATTCTTATATTGGTTATCACATCCACATAATTGCTATCTTGTGTAGGATGTTTATTGTGGTACTTGTGGTCCGCTGCGGGCATCCTCCACTGTATGCATTTTTGCTGGGGATCGCCATTCGCAACGGGACACAAGTGCAGGATTTTCTCCCCTGTATATACATGCACAACTGCATATGGGTTTGAGCACTTCCTTCCTGTTTAACACCACGTTATTCTTGTTAGTTTTCTTGTATATGGAGGTGTATAAACTCCAATTTAAATGTGTCTGTTTTCCATCCACAGGCTACATTTAGGTGCACCTGTGAAGCCTAGGCCATACCAGCCAGTCTTGAGTGGGACTTCGCAGACTCCTTCCTCCTCCCATTGCTAGCATGGTAGATGCTGGAATTAACTGGTGAGTTGTCTGTGAGTCGGACCTCACACTCCTGTAATTCGCCCACTGGCCCCTGGTATTGCCCATACGGCACAGGTAGGTGAGTTTTAGGACCCGAGCTGCTTGAGAAACCTTGGCGCGGTGCTCGGGCTCAGACATGTCCTCCTGGTAGGACATGTTTGCTAATCTCTCAATTTTAACATCAGTTTGAGGGCTTAGGAAGACCGCAGAGTGCAACTGTCCTTGTTGTTATTAGATTGTTATATTGGTTATCACAGCCACATAATTGCTATCTTGTATAGAATGTTTATTGTGGTACTTGTGGTCCGCTGCTAGGCATCCTGTACTGTATGCATTTTTGCTGGGGATTGCCATTAGCAACGGGCCACAAGTGCAGG
The DNA here is from genome assembly GCF_014858855.1 of Bufo gargarizans. Classification (NCBI taxonomy): domain Eukaryota; kingdom Metazoa; phylum Chordata; class Amphibia; order Anura; family Bufonidae; genus Bufo; species Bufo gargarizans. Next base: position 213,561,026 of record NC_058084.1, read on the forward strand.
ATTTGCTCCCCTGTATAGATGAACCACTGCATATGGGTTTGAGCACTTCCTGCCTGTTTAACACCACGCTATTCTTGTTAGTGGTGACAATAAATTTAATTTCTCACACAAAAAAACCCCAAGAGCTCTATACAGTTATATCAACGTAAAGGTGAAAAAACTGGCCAAACAATTTTTTTTTGCTAAAATAATTGTGTCCTTACAGCAAAGAAAACATAGAGTAGTAGTGATACATATTAAATATTCAGAATATACGAGCTAGCAGAGTAGTGACTAGTATTAGACTGAATCTTTACAATATACTTATTATTCTTAACCACGCCTGTTTAGGTCTTAAGTGGTTTAGCCCATCTCATACATTGGGTCATAGCGTTAGGATAAGACCTGGGACCCTCATCTAGAACTGAGCTCGCAAAGTGAAGTAGATTGGACCGTGCATGCACGATTGAAATGTTTTCCATTGATGGAGCTGTATGAGTGTTGTTTTTTTTTTTTTTTTTTTTTCAGGATGAGTGTAATTTTTCATTAGCACCATTTAGGGTTGCATACAAAAAAAATGATCACTTTTTATCATGTTGTTTTGGGAGGAGAGGTTAAAAAAAATAAAAAAAAATCAGCTATTCTGGCATAGTTTTTTTATTTGATTTTTTTGTGACATTCACTGTACAGGTTGTGATCATTTTAAATGTGATAATTTAATATGTCTGAACATTAACCCTTTCCCGACCACCCAATGTAACTTTACGTTGACCAGACGGGCATTTAAAAATGGCACCCAAAGGCACGTGGAGTGTCGGCCATAGCTGCTGGGTGTCTGCTATTTTAAACTAGCCCCCAGCACTAATGACTTTTAACCCTTCAGAGCATGTATTCTGTAGGCCCTGTCCTCCTGTGTGACAGGATGCTGTTGTATATTAGTTTAGTAAAATTCTCAAATCTGATAATTAATTATAAAAAAATCTTAAAATTAAAATCCCCCCCCCTTTCTCCAAAATGTAAATTAAAATATGTAAACAATATATTTCCCATACTGCAAATGGTGAAACTGAAAAAAAAAGTCAAAATGTATTTCGGTCTCTTCATCCCCAAAAATATTTTTATAAAAAGTGATCACAAAGACGTACACACCCCATGGTATCATTGAAAAGTACAGATTGCCCTGCAAAAAAGGAGTCCTCACTCAGCTCCATACACATAACTACAAAAGGGGTCAGAGTATGGTAAGGAAAAGAAAAGTAAATTTATTTTTCAGTATTAGGGCTTGTTCACATGACCGTGTGAAGCCTGTGACTGCGCTTTGGACCGCAAATTGCGGTCCGCAATGCATGGGCATTGTCCGTGGGGCAGCCACATGGGGATCGCAGACCCATTCACCTGAATGGGTCTGCGATCCTTCCGTTCCGCAAAAAGATAGAGCAAGTTGTATCTTTTTGCGGTGCGGAGGCACGGAACGGAACCCCAGAAAGCACTCCGTAGTGTTCAGCTCCGTGTTTCCGTTCTGCATCTCCGGATTTGCGGACCCACTGAAGTGAATGGGTCCTCATCTGTGATGTGAAATGCAGAAAACCACAGAAATAAGATAATAATGCACTTATTAAAGCAGATGCAAGCACTATATATGGACTAAGTCCTCACTCTGATATGATAATGTCTGAGACACTTAGTCAATATATTTTGATCAAAACACATCTAAGCCCGCCTACCGAACGTCAAGGTGGTCTCAGGTCAGGCGGGTCCTACGCTAAACCTACCTAAGCCGTTGGGCTTCTATGTTCAGGAGCGCAGACGCCGCACATATGGTGTGCTGCTCCTAGTAACCTCCATGTGCATCAAGCAACCAATGGGAGGAGGAGCAAGCACAGCCATATGTACCACCTAATTAAGGCACTCATTGGATAGGGGAGGGGGGCAAAAGTGCAGAGGAATGCTACTCCCAAGATACTAGGTGCGCATTCACACTTGAAGGTGCCACTCCCTCAAGCAAACACTACATAAACAAAAAAATCACAGAAAAAACTAAGATAAAAACATCCTGCACGATATGATACAAATTTTCGGATGTCCCTGGCCATATTATTGAAGAAAACCACAGAAATAAGATAATAATGCACTTATTAAAGCAGATGCAAGCACTATATATGGACTAAGTCCTCACTCTGATATGATAATGTCTGAGACACTTAGTCAATATATTTTGATCAAAACACATCTAAGCCCGCCTACCGAACGTCAAGGTGGTCTCAGGTCAGGCGGGTCCTACGCTAAACCTACCTAAGCCGTTGGGCTTCTATGTTCAGGAGCGCAGACGCCGCACATATGGTGTGCTGCTCCTAGTAACCTCCATGTGCATCAAGCAACCAATGGGAGGAGGAGCAAGCACATATGTGGTATCCCCCTAATCATACTGACCTGAGTAATAGGTCAGTTTTACATCATAGGAAATGGTATAACAATCCCCATAAAACTGGTGGAATGGTGTTTTTTATATATATTCCACCCCATTTTATGCAACCGTATATGGGGTCATTAGAAAATACATCTAAGTTTAGGATTTGGTTATGCCCACTGTGTGTACCTTTTTCATTTTTACTTTTCGATATATGAAAGATTTTTTTTTCCCCGCGTTATTTTAAATTACTTGTAAATATTTTATGAATTTGTTAGTCCCACAAGGGGAACAACCCTTTCACACACTGACTTTAGCTCAAAACTGTATCAGAAAATGCATATGTGACTCCAGCCTTACAAATGTCAATATGTATATTAACAGCTTTAGAACTAGGCCAATTTTTGTCGTCTCTTTTTTTTTTTGCTCCACCTTCCAAGAGCCATAACTTTTTTACCTTTTCTGTTCACATGATACATCATGTGAAGGCTTGTTTTTTGTAGGACAAGTTGTATCAAGTATTAAAAATACAGAAAAAATTGCAGAGAATAAAAAAAAAATAAACCCTACAATTCTATCATTGTTTTTTGGGGTTTTGTTTTTACGGCATTCCCTGCGCACTAAGGCTAAATGCACACGATCAGGATTGCCTGCGGATTTGGATGCAGAAAATCCGCACCGTAGGTCATGTACATTGTATTCTATGAGAATTTGAAATTCTCAATGCACACGATGCAGATTTTTTCCGTGCGGATTTTAAACTCGGTGCGGATTTTCTTCATTCACTTAGTAAAATCCACACCGAATCTGCACGCAAATCTGCATGCAAATCCGCACCAATTGATGCAGATTGACCGCACAGATTTGCCTGCGGACACCTGCAGATTTCAGTGCGGATTCTCCGCACATGAATCCTGAACGTGTGCATGTACCCTAACAGTGACAGGACCACCCTATTCAGTGGGTCAATATGATTACAGCAATACAAATGTATATATTTTTTATGTTTTACTACTTTTTTTTTTAAATAAATCGGGTCATTTATCAAACTGGTGTAAAGTAGAACTGGCTGAGTTGCCCAATCATATTCCACCTTTCAATATTGACAGCTCCTTTGGAAAATCAAAGGTGAAAGGTGGAATCTGATTGGTTGCTAAGGGCAACTAAGCCAGTTCTGCTTTACACCAGTTTGATAAATGACCCCAAAAATCCTTTAAAAAAATATTTTATTTGCATTGCCATACTCTGACACCTATAACTTTTTTATATTTCCATCTAGAGAGCTATGTGGGGGCTTTATTTTTGCAGGACAAACTGTAGTTATTTGGTACATATAACTTTTTGATCACTTTTTATTTAATCTTTTTCAGGGGGCAGGATAACGACATTTATATTTTAAAAGTTTGCCATTTTGATACCAATTATGTTTATTTGTTCTTTATTTTTTATACATAAAATTAAGAAACTATTTTTTGTAAGCTTTCAGTCCCCCCTCAGGGTACCTGCACATGGTACCAATTTGTGTGCAGAAAATCTGCATGAATTCTGCTTCAAAACCATACAAAAAAGCACACAAATCCGCACAATTTAAGGGTGAAATCTGCACAAGGAAAACAATTGACATGATACAGATTTCAAAATCCACACAGCAGGTTCTGCGCCTAAGAAAAACGCAAAGTGTACATGAGATTTGTCTAGTTTCATACACTTTCCTGGTACTGTAATAATCCCTTGGCGACATCTAAAGGTGGCGCCCACTTGCGTGTGCGGAGGCCGCCATAGCCCTCTGGGTTTCTGCTGTTTCAAACAGCATAAGGCTGATCACATAGATTTAACACCTCAGATGCCACCTCAGACACCTTCCGCGCCCGTAACAGCATTCCCCGGCTGAGATCAAGGAACCTGTTATATGCCTGCAATAGCACGGAGACTCAAGCAGACTCTGATAGCTATCACTGGTATATACCAATACAGGCCAGATGGTGGCAGAACTGCAATGGTATACAGTAAATTGTGTGTTTTATGATGGCTACATAGCCATTGCAAGACACAATAGGCAATCTAATAATTGGCAGTTCTAGTCACCCGGGGTGACTTAAAAAAAAGTTAAAAAAAATAAAAGTTTTTGAAAATATTAAAATATAAAAGTTCAAATTATCCCCCTTTGCCCAAAATAAAAATACATAAACAATAATAAAAATAAAAAAAAACATCTTGGGCATTGTCGCGCTCGATAACACTATTAAAATATAACATAATTGATCCCATACGGCAAATGGCCATTTTTTGTCACTGCATCTCCCCCAAAAAATGTAATAAAAAGTTATCATAAAGCCACACATACTTTAAAATGCTATCACTGAAAAGTACAGATCGTGCCGCAAAAAATGAGCCCTCAGACATCATCTTACACATAACTACAAAAAAGTTGTAGGGGTCAGAATATGGCAATGAGAAGAAAAAATAATTATGTTTTCAGTATTAAGACGCAAGAAAAAATATACGTGTGGTATCATTGTAATCATACTGACCTGGAGAATGAAGTTAACAGGTCAATTTTACCGCATAGGTAATGTCATAAAAAAAACTATAAAACTGTGGCAGAATTGCATTTTTTTCCAATTCCACCCATTTGTAATTTTTTCAAAGCTCCCCACTACATCATATGCTATATTAAATAATGCTATTAAAAAGTGCAACTTGCCATGCAAAAAATAAGCCCTCATAAGGGTACAAGAACAGAAAAGTCAAATGTTATGCCTCTGGGAAGGCAGGGGGTGAAAATGAAAATGCAAAATGGAAAATCGCAAGGTTCTCTAAGAGTTAAGCTGAGAATTTTTTTAAGAAAATACCACGTCAGGGGCACCCTAAGGAATTTGACCATTTTTTTTTTTTTGGATCACTTATACAATAGGCTGCAACATTTTACTATTGGGATTCTGCAGACTGGCAATGGCAGCAGCAGCCATAAGGTGCAGAAAATGATGGTGACAATGGCATGATGGCAGCACTAGCCAAATGATACGGAAAATAATGGTAGGCAGGCAGCCAGCGAGAGCAGATCTATTCATCGGCCTCAGCCAGAGGAGTCTGAAAATCCTCATGTATCAATGCCTTATTCATTTTGACAAAAGTGATGTTTTATACACTGGCAGAGGACAACTTGGTCTGTTTGGGTATTACAACTATCCCTGCCACTCTGAAAACCCTCTCTGAGATGACAATGGAGGATGGGCAAGAGAAAACTGAGAGCATAGAAGGCCAGTTCAGGCCAATGTTCCAGTCTGCCTCCTTAGAAGTCTATGGGGTCAGGGAACACATGCGCCAGGGAAAGGCCACAGTCATTTAGAGAAGGAGACAATTTTAAACAACTGTTTTGATTTAAATAAAGCTAGCCAGAAATGCTAATATCATACAGCAGAATAAAATTTTGGTAAAGGCATGGAAGTGTACCACATTTCTGCATTGACGAGACAAGTAGGTGGTGTGGCGGTGTAAAAAACTGGTCCATCGTGTAACAATTACCAAACTGAACTGGCTGCTGTGGTTTCTGCTACTTGTAGCAGAGACAGCTGAAAAGTGGTTACTAAAATTCGGGTGAGGGCGAGGGCACAGAAGTGCACCACATTTGTGCACAACGAGAAAATTCATGTTCGCCTAGTTGGAAGTCCCAAAAATGGCATGTAACATAGTAACATAGTACATAAGGCCGAAAAAAGACATTTGTCCATCCAGTTCGGCCTGTTATCCCGCAAGTTGATCCAGAGGAAGACCCCTCTCTAGTAGCTATAGCCTGTAATATTATTAAGCTCCAGAAATACGTCCATGGCCCTCTTGAATTCCTTTATTGTACTCAGCATCACCACCTCCTCAGGCAGAGAGTTCCATATTCTCACTGCTCTTACCGTAAAGAATCCTTTTCTATGTTTGTGTACAAACCTTCTTTCCTCCAGGCGCAGAGGATGTCCCCTCGTCACAGTCACAGTCCTGGGGATAAATAGCTGATGGGATAGATCTCTGTACTGACCCTTGATATATTTATGCATATTAATTAGATCTCCCCTCAGTCGTCTTTTTTCTAAAGTGAATAACTCTAATTTTGATAATCTTTCAGGGTACTGTAGTTGCCCCATTCCAGTTATTACTTTAGTTGCCCTCCTCTGGACCTTCTCCAGCTCTGCTATGTCTGCCTTGTTTACAGGAGCCCAGAACTGTACACAGTACTCCATGTGTGGTCTGACTAGCGATTTGTAAAGTGGTAGGACTATGTTCTTATCACGGGAATCTATGCCCCTTCTGATGCAACCCATTATCTTGTTGGCCTTGGCAGCAGCTGCCTGACACTGGTTTTTGCAGCTTAGTTTGCTGTTTATTAAAATTCCTAGATCCTTTTCCATGTCAGTGTTACCGAGTGTTTTACCATTTAGTATGTACGGTTGACTTGCATTTTTCCTTCCCATGTGCATAACTTTACATTTATCAGTGTTAAACCCCATCTGCCACTTATCTGCCCAAGCCTCCAGTCTATCCAGATCCCTCTGTAGTAGTATACTGTCCTCATCAGTGTAAATTACTTTACACAGTTTAGTGTCATCTGCGAAAATTGATACTTTACTATGCAAGCCTTCTACAAGATCATTAATAAATATATTGAAGAGAATAGTGACCCCTGAGGTACCCCACTAGTGACAGTGACCCAATCTGAGTGTGTACCGTTAATAACCACCCTCTGTTTTCTATCACTGAGCCAGTTACTTACCCACATACAGTGGTTTTCTCCCAGTCCGAGCATTCTCATTTTATATATTAACCTTTTATGTGGTACAGTGTCAAATGCTTTGGAGAAGTCCAGATATACGACATCCATTGATTCGCCGCTGTCAAGTCTAGAACTTACCTCCTCATAGAAACTGATTAAATTAGTCTGACATGACCGATCCCTCACGAAGCCATGCTGATATGGCGTTATTTGCTTATTTCTGTTGAGATGCTCTCATATAGCATCTCTCAGAAAACCTTCAAACAGTTTACCCACAACAGATGTTAAACTTACCGGCCTATAGTTTCCAGGGTCTGTTTTTGGCCCCTTTTTGAATATTGGCACCACATATGCCATGTGCCAATCCTGTGGGACATTCCCTGTCAGTATAGAGTCTGCAAATATCAGAAATAAGGGTCTGGCTATGACATTACTTAATTCCTTTAGGATACGGGGGTGTATGTCATCCGGTCCTGGCGATTTTGTCTATTTTAATCTTTTTAAGTCGCTGATGTACTTCTTCCTGGGTCAGACAGGACACTTTTAATGGGGAATTTATTTTTGCATTCTGCATGTCATCTGACAATTTATTTTCCTCAGTGAATACATTGGAGAAAAAAATATTTAACAGCTTTGCTTTCTCCTCATCGCTCTCTGCGACTTCCCCCTCATTACTCTTTAAAGGGCCGACACCTTCAGATTTATACTTTTTCACATTTATATAATTGAAGAACATTTTAGGGTTAGTTTTACTCTCTTTGGCAATTAATCTCTCGGTCTCTAGTTTGGCCGCTTTTATTTGTTTTTTACATGTTCTATTTTTTTCCTTATAGTTTTTCAGTGCTTCCGTGCTCCCCTCCTGTTTCAGTGAATGATATGCTTTCTTTTTGTCATTTATTGCTTTTGTTACAGTTCTATTTATCCACATTGGTTTCTTTTTATTCCTTAATCTTTTATTACCATACGGTATGTACCTCTCAAAATGAGATTTTAGGATGTTTTTAAAGATATCCCATTTTGTGGCTGTATTTTTATTTTTGAGGACTTTGTCCCAGTTAGTTTGGCCTATGGCCTCTCTTAGTTGGCTAAATTTAGCTTTTTTGAAGTTTGGTATTTTTGTTCCTCCCTGTAGAAACGCTCTTTTGAATGATAATTGGAAGGTTATTACTTTGTGGTCACTATTTCCCAGGTGTCCCCCAACCTGCACGTCTGTTGTTCTGTCCGGCCTATTGGTTAATACTAAGTCCAGTATGGCCGTCCCTCTAGTCGGGTCCTGAACCAGTTGGGAGAGGTAATTGTCTTTGGTTATTGCCAAGAACCTGTTTCCTTTATGAGATATACAAGTTTCAGTTTCCCAGTCTATATCTGGGTAGTTGAAGTCCCCGATAATAACCACCTCATTATGATTTGCCGCCTCGTCTATCTCGTTTAGTAATAGATTTTCTGTGGACTCTGGTATATTAGGTGGTTTATAGTAAACTCCTATTAGTAATTTATTGTTGTTTTTAGCTCCATGTATCTCTACCCACAGTGACTCCACATGTTCATGTCCCTCATTTATATCTTCGCGGAGTGTGGGCTTTAGACCGGACTTTACATAGAGGCAGACCCCTCCTCCTCTCCGGTTTTGACGATCCTTTCTAAACAGACTGTAACCTTGTACATTAACCGCCCAGTCATAGCTATCATCCAGCCATGTCTCAGTTATTCCCACTATGTCATAGTTCTCCTCACACATCACTAATTCCAGTTCACCAGTTTTATTAGTCAGGCTTCTGGCATTAGTATACATACATTTGAGAGGTTTATATATATTTTTTACCCTACACCTTTCCTTCTGAACTGTTCTAGTCCCTCCTTCCATTCCTCCCCCAGTCCCATTACTTTGCCCCCGGTCTCTATCTGCACTATCTTCCCGTCCTATAACGTAATTACCCTCCCCCCCAGTCCCTAGTTTAAACACTCCTCCAACCTTCTAGCCATCTTTCTCCCCAGCACAGCTGCCCCTTCCCCATTGATGTGGCAAAATATGGCCCAGAAAAATTACATTTGGATGGAGATGCAGAAGTGTATCACATTTGTGGAACAATGATACAATTCATACTCCTGCTTGCATGGCCAGAAGTTCAACAAATGGAATGGGCCAGAAAAATTTAATTTGGGTGGAGATGCAGAAGTTGACAAAATTTTTACTCATGCCTGCGTGGCCCAAACTCATAATGACAACATGTGAGAAAATACGACCCAGAAGATTAAAATTAGGGTGAAGGCGTGAAGGTACTACTACTACTACTGGGTAGATGGCTGGTGCTGCTACTACCCACATTCTGACTGTGGGAGGATGAGGCATTGGTTTTTAATTTTATACTCTTCTGTTTTCCAGACATTTTATCATGAGGCCTATGAAAAGTCACAGGATTGGTACAAACAGATTATTAAAGGGGACCTGTGATCAACTTTATGCTGCCCATACTAACAGGAGAATAAAGTAGAGACAGGTGAGTTGATTTCAGCAGTCTGTCATTTAGGCCTCTTTCACACGACCGTATGTTTTTTTCAGTATTTTGTGGTACAATTTTCACGGATCCTTTGTTCCGTTTTTTTGTTTCCGTTGTGTTTCCGCTTCCATTCCGTTTTTCCATATAGCATATACAGTATACAGTACAGTAGGACATGTTCTTTCAACGGAACGGAAATACGGAAACGGAATGCAGTACATTCAGTTTTTTTTTGCGGAACCATTGAAATGAATGGTTCCATATACGGACCGTATACAGAACGCAAGAAACGGCCCGTAAACGAAAAAAACAAAAACGGTTGTGTGAAAGAGGCCTTATAAGTTAAAAGTAAGTGGTTGCCGAGAACCAACATCACAATCATTGCAGACTAGGCCTGGAAAAGAGTCACGGCCACCTGAGAAGAGTCATGGTTATTCATTAATTCCTGCTCTCCTTGCCCAATCTCCTTGCTACACCTCCTTGCCCATGATTGATAGTGATGAGCAGTAGGTGCCATATTCAATTTCTCAATATTTCGCGAATATTCGATTGAATATTCGTCTTATATTCGTCGAAATCAAATATTCGTTATTATTCTATTTATCGCGAATAATATTCAATTTAATTATTCACGTATTGCAATTTTCTTTTAACTGTATAAGGCAACTTTCCTATTGGTTGGCTATTTATATTCATTATTTAGAATATTCAAGTTTTTTCCCCCCAATTTGTTCAGTTGTTCGCATACTCCTCCCCGCAAGAAAATACCATCAGATCTGCGTTTTCCCTGAGACCGTGAAAACTCAGATCCGATGGTATATTCTAACCCACAGGCGTTCCCATGGTAACGGGGACGCTTGTCTGGGAGGAATATGCCAAAGTGGAATAACAGTACAGATTGAAAAAAATAATAATACGAATATTCTAAATAATGAATATATTCGCCATATTGCTATAACTTTGTTTCTTAGAATATTCGTCATATTCTAAAACACGAAGTTATAGCAATATAGCGAATATTCGTGAAATACACATATAGACTGCAATTTAGCTAATATAGTGCTATAATCTTTTTTTTATAGTCAATTTTTGTCACGAGGGTGTCAAGAGCCACGCCTGACTCCGTTGTACCCGGGGTCAGGAGGTCGCAGCGGTTGGCTGCACGCTCTATGTCAGATAGGGAAGTTTCCTTATTGTAGCTTTCTGGGTTTGCTTTACAAACCCTTTTGGCTCACTCAGGGATCCCTAGCTCCTTCTCTCAGCTGTTCCTTGTCCAGCACTCCCAATCCTCCTTATATTCCCCTCTCACACTTCTCTGGTTGCCAGATATAGAGCTTCCTGCCTGGACATCTATTCTGACCCACTGGAGCTGTGTTGCTGCGTTCTCTGAGTGTTGCCTTAGAACGCTACCCTCCGGATCCCTGTTGGACCTTTGCGGACAATTGTTGCCGTCCACCTGGGTGTTTGTGTTTGTCTGTGTTTGTCTGTCCTCTCCCTGGTGTTTCCCTCTTAGTGCAGTGGTGAGGACTAGCGATCCCACCGGCCCGTTCATTATCTAGGGCTCATTTCAGGGAAAGCCAGGGTTAAGGCACGTGATCGCCGCACGGGTGAGGAACCCGTCTAGGGACGTCAGGGCAGTCAGGTGCCAGCTGCAAGGTGAGTTAGGGGTCACCACCTTTCCCTCTCCCTTGGGCAGGGCTTTCCCTGTTTTCCTCCCTGTGCGTGTTGCCGGTCATTACATTATATCTGGCCCTTATTTTTGTGTAGGTAAAAAAAAAAAATAATAATAATTTTATCTACTTAGAATCCAGTATGGATCCAATTGCTGCTCTGTCCGAACAATTTCATGGCCTGTCTTTGGAGGTGGCAGGATTGAAGGCGTCGGTCCTCCAGCAACAGCAGCAATTACAACAGACCGCAAGCCCAGCGGTTGCTACTGGTAACCAGGTTGTTGCGGAACCCAAGGTCCCTCTCCCTGACAGATTTTCTGGGGGAAGGGACAAGTATTTGACTTTTCGTGAGGCCTGTAAACTATACTTTAAACTGCGTCCTTACTCCTCTGGTAATGAAGAACAGCGGGTGGGTGTTGTTATTTCCCTGCTGCAGGGGACCCGCAGTCCTGGGCGTTCTCTTTACCTACTGATTCCCAGGCTCTTTGGTCAGTGGATGAGTTTTTCGGGGCCTTGGGTCTCATATATGACGACCCTGACCGAGTCGCACCGGCTGAATCAAAATTACGGAGACTCCTACAAGGAGAGCGGCCGGTAGAGGAGTATTGCTCTGACTTCCGTAGGTGGGCTACGGATACCCAATGGAACGACCCGGCTCTCAGGAGTCAGTTCTGCTCTGGGTTATCCGAAAGGGTTAAGGATGCGCTTGCATTGTATGAGACCCCCTTTTCCCTTGATGCAGTCATGTCCCTTTCTATCCGTATAGATAGACGCCTTAGGGACAGGTTGAAAAAACCGGAGCCATTGGTAACCCCTCCCAAGCAGCAGTTAGTCTGTACGGACTTAGACGAGCCTATGCAGCTAGGAGGAACTACTCGTCAGGTCCGTCCTCCTGAGGTTCGCCGTAGGCGTGGGGGTTGTTTTTTTTGTGGGGAGAGGGGTCATTTCATTAATGTCTGTCCTTCTTTCCTCAGAAACAAAAAACCGTCGGAAAACTACTAAACCCAGGCTGTGTGGAGGATGTCAGCCGGGGGGTATACGTTTCCTCCATACGTACATCGCAATTTGTGTTGCCAGCGGTTATTGTTTTTGGTGATAAGACAGAGACTATTTCTTTCTTTCTAGACAGTGGAGCAGGGGTAAATTTGATAGATGCCCATTTTGCCCGCACTATGGGTTTGTCTCTCTGTACACTACAGAGACCTATTCCCATATTTGCTATAGATTCTGCTCCTCTGTCTCAGAGAAACCTCACCCACATCGTTCATAATTTACACCTTCGGGTAGGGGACCACCATAACGAGATGCTCTCATGTTTTGTTCTGGAGGGGCTTCCCGCTCCGGTAGTGCTGGGTCTTCCCTGGTTGGTAGCGCACAATCCAGTGGTAGATTGGCAGGCCAGGGAGATATTGGAGTGGAGTGAGCCGTGCAGAGAAAATTGCTTAAATAGCAATTGCTTAGTCGCCTCCATAGCTACCCTACCTACATTTGTTTCGGACTTTGAGGACGTTTTTTCTGAAAAGGGTTGTCAGAAGTTACCACCTCATCGTCCTTATGATTGCCCGGTTAACCTTATTCCCGGCGCAAAATTACCCAAGACCAGGTTATATAATCTTTCAGGTCCAGAGAGACAAGCCATGAAGGATTATATCTCCGAGAGTTTGGCTAAGGGACACATCAGACCCTCTTCTTCACCCGTGGCTGCAGGGTTTTTCTTTGTTAAAAAGAAAGATGGGGGCCTGCGTCCTTGCCTAGATTTTCGTGAATTAAATCGGATAACCATCCGAGACCCATACCCTCTTCCTCTCATTCCTGACCTGTTTAACCAGATTGCGGGTGCTAGCTGGTTCTCCAAACTCGATCTTAGGGGGGCCTACAATCTGATTCGTATTAAAGAGGGGGATGAGTGGAAAACAGCTTTTAACACCCCTGAGGGGCATTATGAAAATCTAGTTATGCCTTTCGGCCTGACCAATGCTCCTGCCGTCTTTCAACATTTCGTTAATGACATTTTTAGTCATCTAATCGGCAGGTTTGTGGTAATATACCTAGATGATATCTTAATTTATTCGTCTGATCTGAGAACACATGAGGAGCATGTCAGACAAGTACTACAGGTCCTACGGACGAATGAATTATATGCTAAAATAGAAAAATGTGTTTTTGCCGTTCAGGAGATACAATTCCTAGGTTATTATTTATCTGCGTCAGGTTTCCGTATGGATCCTAGGAAGGTCCAGGCAATTTTGGATTGGGATCTTCCTGAGAACCTCAAAGCACTACAACGGTTCTTGGGCTTCGCGAATTTCTATAGGAAATTCATTAAAAATTATTCGGTGATCGTAAAACCCCTTACTGACATGACTAGGAAGGGGACTGATTTTTCTAAATGGTCTGACGCCGCTAAAGTTGCTTTTTCCTCTCTAAAAGAGAGGTTTACCTCAGCACCTGTACTAGTCCAACCTGATGTCTCTCAGCCTTTTATTGTTGAAGTCGATGCATCAGAGGTGGGAGTGGGGGCTGTACTGTCTCAGGGTCCGTCTCCTGGCAAATGGCGTCCTTGTGCTTTCTTTTCTAAAAAACTATCTGCAGCAGAACAGAACTACGATATTGGCAATAGGGAACTGTTAGCTATTAAACTTGCGTTTGAGGAGTGGCGTCACTTTTTAGAGGGGGCAGTCCACCCCGTCACTGTGTTTACGGACCACAAAAATCTGCTGTACCTCGAATCAGCTAAGCGTCTCACCCCTAGACAGGCTAGGTGGTCGCTATTTTTTACCAGGTTTAACTTTGTAATTACCTATCGTCCTGGGGTAAAGAATACCAAGGCTGATGCACTATCTCGTTGTTTCCCTGGAGGGGGTAATGTGAGTGATCCGGTACCCATTCTACAAAGAGGAGTGGTTGTCTCTGCGGTACACTCTGCTTTGGAGGGGAAGGTGTTAGAGGCCCAGGGGGACGCCCCGGTCTCTTGCCCCTCAGAGAAATTGTTTGTACCGTTGAACCTACGTCTCGAATTATTAAAGGAACATCATAATTCGGCACTTGCTGGGCACCCGGGTAGTAAAGCAACCTTAGAGCTATTGTCTCGTCGTTTTTGGTGGCCAAGGTTGCGTCAGGATGTATTGGATTTTGTGTCTTCTTGTTCTACCTGTGCGCGCGCAAAAGTTTCACATACACGTCCTGCAGGGTCTCTATTACCACTCGTCATTCCCAATAGACCATGGACACATCTGTCTATGGATTTTATCACGGACTTACCTTTGTCTGCGGGTAAAACAGTGATTTTGGTAGTAGTGGACAGGTTTAGCAAAATGGCACACTTTATTGCGTTACCCGCACTACCTAACGCTAAAACTCTTGCTCAGGTATTCGTCAGTGAGATCGTGAAGCTTCACGGGGTCCCCTCCGATGTTGTTTCGGATCAGGGAACCCAGTTTATTTCTAAATTTTGGAAAGCTTTTTGTTCCCGTTTGGGGGTTCACTTGTCCTTTTCCTCAGCTTTCCATCCTCAGTCGAATGGACAGACTGAGCGTACCAACCAAAACCTGGAGACATATCTAAGATGTTTTGTGTCTGAAAACCAAGAGTTGTGGTCGTCATATTTACCGTTAGCTGAGTTTGCCATAAATAATCGCCGTCAGGAATCCACTGGCAAGTCACCATTTCTTGGTGCATATGGTTTTCATCCCCAATTCTGTACTTTCAAAGAGGGGGGGTCTTCTGGGGTTCCCGAAGAGGAACGGTTTTCGTCATCTCTTTCATCAGTATGGCAGAAGGTGCAAGCTAACTTGAAAAATATGGGAGGTAAATACAAATGCATGGCTGATAAGAGACGGTCGCCAGGTCCGGACCTAGGAGTGAATGACTATGTGTGGTTGTCTACTAGGAATATCAAGTTGAAGGTTCCCTCTTGGAAACTGGGTCCTAGGTTTATTGGTCCTTACAAGATTGTAGCCATCATCAACCCCGTGGCTTTTCGCCTGGAGTTACCTCAGACTTTTAAAATCCATAATGTCTTTCATAAGTCGTTCCTCAAAAAATATGTTCCACCTCTAGAACCGTCACCGCTGCCACCCCCTCCTGTTGTCGTGGATGGTAGTTTGGAATTTCAGATATCCAAAATTATTGATTCTCGTCGGGTCCGCCGCTCTCTCCAATATCTGGTGCACTGGAGAGGTTACGGTCCCAAGGAAAGAATGTGGGTTCCTGCGTCTGAGGTAAACGCCGACAGGCTAGTTCAGATTTTTCATGCCTCTCATCCTGAGAGACCTGGTCCTGAGTGTCCGGAGGCCCCTCGTAGAGAGGGGGGTACTGTCACGAGGGTGTCAAGAGCCACGCCTGACTCCGTTGTACCCGGGGTCAGGAGGTCGCAGCGGTTGGCTGCACGCTCTATGTCAGATAGGGAAGTTTCCTTATTGTAGCTTTCTGAGTTTGCTTTACAAACCCTTTTGGCTCACTCAGGGATCCGTAGCTCCTTCTCTCAGCTGTTCCTTGTCCAGCACTCCCAATCCTCCTTATATTCCCCTCTCACACTTCTCTGGTTGCCAGATATAGAGCTTCCTGCCTGGACATCTATTCTGACCCACTGGAGCTGTGTTGCTGTGTTCTCTGAGTGTTGCCTTAGAACGCTACCCTCCGGATCCCTGTTGGACCTTTGCGGACAATTGTTGCCGTCCACCTGGGTGTTTGTGTTTGTCTGTGTTTGTCTGTCCTCTCCCTGGTGTTTCCCTCTTAGTGCAGTGGTGAGGACTAGCGATCCCACCGGCCCGTTCATTATCTAGGGCTCATTTCAGGGAAAGCCAGGGTTTAGGCACGTGATCGCCGCACGGGTGAGGAACCCGTCTAGGGACGTCAGGGCAGTCAGGTGCCAGCTGCAAGGTGAGTTAGGGGTCACCACCTTTCCCTCTCCCTTGGGCAGGGCTTTCCCTGTTTTCCTCCCTGTGCGTGTTGCCGGTCATTACAATTTTTTTTGGTCTCTTCTGAAGTTCAGATTTTGATATACACTATTGAAAAAAAATATATGGTACTATAGCACTATATTAGCTAAATTGCAGTCTATATGTGTATTTCACTAATATTCGCTATATTGCTATAACTTCGTGTTTTAGAATATGACGAATATTCTAAAAAACGAAGTTATAGCATTATAGCGAATATATATTAATGATTTAAAATACTCCTCCCCAACAAGCGTCCCCGTCACCATGGGAACGCCTGTGGTTTGCAATATACCATCAGATCTGAGTTTTCACGATCTCAGGGAAAACTCAGATCCGATGGTATTTTCTAACCCACAGGCATTCCCAAGGTGACGGAGACATTTGTCGGGGAGGAGTATGCGAACGACCGTACAGATTGGAAAAAAAAAAGACAAATATTCAAAATAATGAATATATTCCCTATATTGCTATATATTTGTTTTTTTTTGAATAATCGTCATTTTATTTTCCATATGAAAACATGATTCCTTCCTGCTTAAGTTGCTTGAGGGCCAATGACTCATTGACCCACAAGAAAGAAGCAGGGAGGAATCATGTTTTCAGATGTTAAAAAATGACGAATATTCGATATAGCAAATATATAGCACTATATTTGTAATATTCGCGAATTAGCAAAGTTGCGATATTCGCGATTAATATTCGCTATTCGAATATTCGCTCTCAACACTAATGATTGACAGGCTTCTACCTAGTTTTCTCCCTTTCTATCTAGGAGAGAACTGCCAATCATCAGCAGAAGGACAGGGAGAGCAGGAGATTATGAATAACCATGACTCTTTTAAGGTAGATTTGACTCATTTCAATGCCTGTGCTGCAATGATTGTGATGCTGGTTCTCAGCAGCCACTTACTTTTATGAGTGACACACTGCTGAAATTAGCATTTCTGTCACTAATTTATGCTGTCCTCAGTGAGGTCAGCATAAAGCTGATGACAGGTTCCCTTTAGGCTACATGCACACGACGGATCCGTGTTCCTGTTTTTTTTACATCCACATCCGTTCCATTTGTCCGCAAATTTTGTAGGTTGTGTTTCCGTGTGTCTTCAGTCTTTTTTTGCGGTCCCCCCCAAAAAACTGAAGGCTGTAATTCTTAAAATTTAATACATACAGGTTTCCCAGCAACCGTTCGCAAAAAAACGGATGCGGTGACATACGGATGGCTTCTGTTGGTCATCAGACTTTTTTTGCACACCCATTGACTTCAGTGGGTCCGCAAAACGTTATTGAGGACAAGAATAGGACATGCAATACTTTTTTTGCGGATGGGAAACACGGACAGCGGACGCGGAAAATAAATGGTTGACTACACCGCAATTTTAATGGCTCCATAGAAATGCATGGGTAACCATCCGATCAGCCAAAAACAAAAATGAACGGACGCAGAGAAAAACACGGTGCATGTAGCCTTAAACAGTACCAGTAATGTCCTTAATAAGGATCTAATATGAGGCTGTTATACTGCTGGCCTGTGCCTGCTGCCTCACTCCTCGCTGTGGGTATGGCCGTTGGAATGCTCATCTTTCTGCCCCTGTTATCTCTCCAGCATAATGGGTCTAACTACTAGAGTAGCGCTGCTAAGTTACACCTGTCACCCCTCTCACTGCAAGTAGGGTGCACACTACCTTTGTTAAAGGGACAACGCACATGCACCTTAATCTATGTCGTCCCGTAGCTGGCCACCCCAGGTTATTTAAGGCACCTTTTCCTGTAGGAGGGTACCTGAGCAATAGGTTCTAGTTAACTAGTTTTTTTCAAAGGTGCACCATTATCTTGTTTGCCTCCTCATGTACCGATCTCTACCTGTTTCTCAATTTGACCCTTTGCTGCCAGACCTGATCTCTGCCTGTTTCTCATTTTGAGTCTGTTCTTCCCTCCCTCAACTATAGGTTAGTGCCCTCCCTGTCTAGAGGTTAGAGGGTGATGACTATGTGGCCACTTAGATAAGGCCTTTAGGCCCCTTTCACACGAGCGTGACGGAATAGGTCCGGATGCGTTCAGTGAAACTCGCACCATTTTGCAAGCAAGTTCAGTCAGTTTTGTCTGCGATTGCGTTTAGTTGTTCAGTTTTTTCACACGGGTGCAATGTGTTTTGATGCGTTTTTCATGCGCGTGATAATAAACTGAAGGTTTACAAACAACATCTCCTAGCAACCATCAGTGAAAAACGCATCGCACCTGCACTTGCTTGCGCATGCAATGCGTTTTTCACGCAGCCCCATTCACTTCTATTGGGCCAGGGCTGCGTGAAAAACGCAGAATATAGAACATATTCTGCGATTTTCATGCAACGCAGAACTGATGCGTGAAAAACAACGCTCATGTACACAGACACATTGAAATAAATGGGTCAGGATTCAGTGCGGGTGCTGTGCGTTCACGTCACGCATTGCACCCGTGCGGAAAACCCGCTCGTGTGAAAGGGGCCTTAGGAGTAGTCCTAGGTGAAATCTGTTTAGTAGGACAGTGGATACACTTCCATAACACACATCTGTATTGCACTCCATTCTCTTTGGTCAATATTTTCTTTTTACTATTTTTTATTATAACCTGTGATACAGGCATACTCATATTCATGTTTTATATTATATAAAGAGAACCTGCCACCTTTCCTGCCATGTTTATTTTAGTAACTATTTACATTCAACATGTAATAACAATTCTGGGGCATCTTTGTTTGCCTTTCCTCTATTATTCCTGCTAGAAGTCTGTGAATTAAAGCTAAACTGGCTGTTACCAGTTGGGGATGTGTCCCTTTTACAGTCTGACACTGTTCAATCAGTGCTGTCAGTGACAGGCTGTGCAGGGACACCCCCTCAACTGGTCCCAAACTGACCTTCATTGCAGACTGCTGACAATTCATTCATAAGTGTCAAGTAGGAATAATAGGGAAGCAGCACAACATAGAGTTATATGAAGCATGCTAGAGAATTGTTAATCCATGGGAAATTTAAATCGTTACTAGAACAGACATGTTAGGAGAGGTTACCAGTCCTCTTCAATATACTTTCCCCTACACTAATTTCTGCCCTTTGTGCACTTGTCTGGTGTCCATAAAGAAATGTTGCATTCATTGTTGGTCCAGCTCCGTGAGGGGGCTGGTAGCAAAACTGATGTCACTGGATGCAAATTGGACTCCATATTAAACTATGGGATCATTTTGGTTATAGGTATCACTCTGGCATTTTAGTACTTCGTATGGTGGCCATTTTTGTACTGCATATGTGAAAGAGGCTTAAAAAGGTTTTATTCCTCTTTACAGTCTTTTTGAAGAAACTGCTTTCTAAGTGTAAGACATTGATTTTATACTGGAGATTAGCGACTCAATTTACCTTTGGGAGCAACGGGTAGTGGCGCATGTGCAGTAGTTGCCCCCGAAGCTGGATTTGAGCATATGCAGCTGCGCAACAAGGATATTGACAGGATCGGATGTCCGGCCCTGTCAATCATATGGCAGGTGGGCGCTTCTTCATCTCACAGGAGAAAAAGTCTGGTTAATGAGACAAATCGATTTGTTAGATTCAGTTCTCTCTTATACATTTTTCTTGGTTCATTGCATCTAATGTGTTCGACTCTATTTTTGGGGATAACTTTAAACCTGGTAGGTGGAGGATTCTCTGTTTAGACAAAATGCAGGAACCCCATTTTTCAAATGTGACATGTGTCAGTTTATCTGGTAATGACTACTTATCCAAGCCATTCTGAGACTGTTTTGTCTTGACACATCATACTTCATGTTAGTGGTGAATTTGAGTTGATACGTTTTACCCTTATGCATAAAAAAAAAAAATTGCAAAAAGTTTTGAGAAATTCACTATTTTTTTAAATTAAAATTTCTCTCTTTTCAGACAGAAAGTGATGCTTCATAAAATAGTTATTACTTTACATTCTCCATATGTCTGCTTTATGTTTGCGTAATTTTGTAAATGTCATTTTATTTTTTCAGGAAGTTAGAAGGCTTAGAAGTTTAGAAGTAAATTTAATTTTTTTTTAAGGGAACCTGTCATCAACTTTATGCTGACCTCACTGAGGGCAGCATAAATTTGTGATAGAAATGCTGATTTCAGTAGTGTGTCACTCATGAGTTAAAAGTAGGTGGTTGCCGAGAACCGGCATCTTAATTATTGCAGCCCAGACCTTGAAAAGAGTCAAATCTACCTGAGAAGAGTCATGGTTATTCATAATCTCCTGCACTCCCCGTCCATCTGCTGATCATTGGCAGTTCTCTCCTAGAGAGAAAGGGAGAAAACTAGGTAGAAGACTCAATCATCAGCAGGTGGGCAGGGAGAGCAGGAATTCATGAATAACCAGGACTCTTCTCAGGTGGCCGGGACTCTTTTCCAGGCCTAGTCTGCAATGCTTGTGAAGTTGGTTCTCGGCAACCACTTTCTTTTAAAGGCCTTCTGTCACCCCCCAAACAGCAATTTTCAGTATTGGACCTAATATAATTGCTAATGTCCATATATACCCCTCCTACCTCTGGCTGTGCTTTAAATTCTTTAAAAATAGTACTTTTGTGATATGCTAATTTCTTCACTACCAGCAAGTTGGGCGGACTTGCTGGTAGCCGCCGCATCCTCGGTCTAAAAAAATGCCCCCTCCTCCACTTGATTGACAGGGCCAGTGAGCGCTCTCCTCCTTCTGCTGGCCCTGTCTGCAGCTGAAATCCCGCGCCTGTGCTGTACCGGTTCTCATTCGGCGCAGGCACTCTGAGAGAAGGATACTTGCTTGGCTGCTCCTTCCTCAGTGCGCCTGCGCCGATGACGTCAGCCCTACAGCCGGAAGAGAAGACTCCGGCATCGCTGGTAAGGAGGTGGAGAGTCCGGTGACGTAGCTGGATGCTTGATTCAGGTAAGTATATGTTATAGGATGGGAAGATAGTGCAGATAGAGACCGGGGGCAAGGTAGTGGGACTGGGGGAGGAATGGAAGGAGGAACTAGAACAGTTCAGAAGGAAAGGTGTAGGGTAAAAAATATACATAAACCTCTCAAATGTATGTATACTAATGCCAAAAGCCTGACTAATAAAACTGGTGAACTGGAATTAGTGATGTGTGAGGAGGACTATGACATAGTGGGAATAACTGAGACATGGCTGGATGATAGCTATGACTGGGCAGTTAATGTACAGGGTTACAGTCTGTTTAGAAAGGATCGTCAAAACCGGAGAGGGGGAGGGGTCTGCCTTTATGTAAAGTCCGGTCTAAAGCCCACACTCCGTGAAGATATAAGTGAGGGTCATGAACATGTGGAGTCACTGTGGGTAGAGCTACATGGCGCTAAAAACAATAATAAATTACTAATAGGAGTTTACTATAAACCACCTAATATACCAGAGTCCACAGAAAATCTACTACTAAATGAGATTGACGAGGCGGCAAATCATAATGAGGTGGTTATTATGGGGGACTTCAACTACCCAGATATAGACTGGGAAACTGAAACTTGTATAGCTCATAAAGGAAACAGGTTCTTGGCAATAACCAAAGACAATTACCTCTCCCGACTGGTTCAGGACCCGACTAGAGGGACGGCCATACTGGACTTAGTATTAACCAATAGGCCTGACAGAACAACAGACGTGCAGGTCGGGGGACACCTGGGAAATAGTGACCACAAAGTAATAACCTTCCAATTATCATTCAAAAGAGCGTTTCTACAGGGAGGAACAAAAATACCAAACTTCAAAAAAGCTAAATTTAGCCAACTAAGAGAGGCCATAGGCCTAACTAAATGGGATAAAGTCCTCACAAATAAAAATACAGCCACAAAATGGGATATCTTTAAAAGCATCCTAAAATCTCATTGTGAGAGGTACATACCATACCGTATGGGAATAAAAGGTTAAGGAACAAAAAGAAACCAATGTGGATAAACAGAACTGTAAAGAAAGCAATAAATGACAAAAAGAAAGCATTTAAAACACTAAAACAGGAAGGTAGCACGGAAGCACTGAAAAACTGTAAGGAAAAAAATAGAACATGTAAAAAACAAATAAAAGCGTCCAAACTAGAGACCGAGAGATTAATTGCCAAAGAGAGTAAAACTAACCCTAAAATATTATTCAATTATATAAATGTTAAAAAGTATAAATCTGAAGGTGTCGGCCCTTTAAAGATTAATGAGGGGGGAGTCGCAGAAAGCGACGAGGAGAAAGCAAAGCTGTTAAATATTTTTTTCTCCAATGTATTCACTGAGGAAAATAAACTGTCAGATGACATGCTGAATGTTGAAATAAATTCCTCATTAAAAGTGCCCTGTCTGACCCAGGAAGAAGTACAACAGCGACTTAAAAAGATTAAAATAGACAAATCGCCAGGACCGGATGGCATACACCCCCGTAAGAGAATTAAGTAATGTCATAGCCAGACCCTTATTTCTGATATTTGCAGATTCTATATTGACAGGGAATGTCCCACAGGATTGGCGCATGGCAAATGTGGTGCCAATATTCAAAAAAGGTCCAAAAACAGAGCCTGGAAACTATAGGCCGGTAAGTTTAACATCTGTTGTGGTTAAACTGTTTGAAGGTTTTCTGAGAGATACTACGTTAGAGTATCTTAACGGAAATAAGCAAATAACGCCATATCAGCATGGCTTCGTGAGGGATCGGTCATGTCAAACTAATTTAATCAGTTTCTATGAGGAGGTAAGTTCTAGACTTGACAGCGGCTAATCAATGGATGTCGTGTATCTGGACTTCTCCAAAGCATTTGACACTGTACCACATAAAAGGTTAGTATATAAAATGAGAATGCTCGGACTGAGAGAAAAAGTCTGTATGTGGGTCAGTAACTGGCTCAGTGATAGAAAACAGAGGGTGGTTATTAATGGTACATACTCAGATTGGGTCACTGTCACTAGTGGAGTACCTCAGGGGGTCAGTATTGGGCCCTATTCTCTTCAATATATTTATTAATGATCTTGTAGAAGGCTTGCATAGTAATATATATGTGTGTGTGTGTGTGTGTGTATATATATATATATATATATATATATCACATATATAAATATATGGATATATATATCACATATATTTATAAATTTTATATATATATATATATATATATATATATATATATTTATTAATTATGGGTATATTATTTATAAGCGTTAATGGTATAGTGGGGCTATGACACCTTATAGTGACATAACAAACAAAGTAACATATCAAATCCAAGCAGAACAAAACCCAGTAGAAAAATAAATGCAGAAGGATGGCAGCATTTACAGACCTCGATGTACGATCTGTTGCTTATATAATAAAGGAATCAATAGCACTCCTAGATAATGAAAAGTATAACAGCTTTATTCACCCATGTAAATGCAATGATTTTGTGATTTTCCCCTTCTTACTGTCGCGGTCCCAGGCTCCTTGTTCGGCGGTCATCTGCTGCCAGTGTTTCTCCATTAACTGCTGCATCCTGGGCTCTGTCCTTGCAGATCACTTCCTGTAATTTATAGGTATAGCACATGTGACTGTGCTGACCAATCCTAGCCCTCCTGCACCTATATAAGTGGTCCAGCCCCCTTCCCAGGTGCCTGGGTGTCGAAGGTCCTTGTGTCCTGCAAAGGTTGCTGTTATTTGTGCTTGTGTTCTTGTATACCTGATCCTAGCCTGCTTCCTCGACTCTCCTGTTGCCGACCGAGATTGGCTGACCTGTACCTGTGCCACCTGCCCTGACCTATTGCTTGTTTGACTTTGCCTCTGCCTCATCCTTCGGTCCTGCACTGTTGCTCCTGGTTATGACTTGGCCTGCTGACTACGTCTGTACCTCTGGTACCTTGCACTGGCACCAGCTGCCTTGTGTGCCAATTCTCCTCAAGAAAGTCTATCCCCACCATCGGGGTACTGCGAATGCAGTGTCCCACTCCGTGATGGTTGTGGGGCCCTGTATAACTTTGGACACATGCATTATACCATGTCAATGTATTTCTGTGTGAACTGTAATTAAGTGTTCTTGCATGGCAAGACCACGTACTGTTATCTCACATATATATTCTTATTATTAAAGCCAAATTTACCACCCTAACTCCTCCCACAGTTTTTACACTACATAGACAGTAATATACGGAAACGTGTGGATTGTTCCCGATTGGTATGCTATTACTTTGTGGAACGTTTCGCCGAATGGTTCATGAAATATCTGCGTTATTGTGGAGAAATTGGTCCCATAGGAATGAATAGCGGAATGTTCAAAACTGGAGTAGGAGCTAACAAAAGCTAGAGTGTGAGCTGAAAAATCAGGACATGATTTCTAAACTGCCCCCACTCCCTCATTTTCAAGTCCACCTACACAAATAATATATCAAAACGTTCAGCTATCCCTGCTGCCACCAAAAAATGTCCACGGCTAAGCCATAAAATAGTCCTGATAATTTTCACAATATGATTATTTGTTTGCAACACATGCCGCCCATTGACATTCATTGAAACTCCACTCTAGCGACCTCAAATTTGAAGGGCAATTTCTAAACTGCGACTGTGCTTTTTATTTTTAATATTTCAGAGGCATACTGTGAATCAAAATGTAGGTCTGGGTCTTTTGATTCTCACAATATAAAATCCTACTCTTCGCTGTAGGATTTATAATTTTTAAACTACAACCGTTTGAAGATGGCAACCGCCAGTGAAGTTAGCAAGTTGAAGCAGTTTGTTTTTAACCACTCTTCTCTGCCCTTGCTGTAGAGTGAATTGCCATAGGAACCCAGGTGTGGGAGCAGCCAGCAGAGTGACAAAAGCTAGAGTGTGAGCTGAAAAATCAGGATATGATTTCTAAACTGCTGCCACTCCCTTATTTTAAAGCCCACCTACACAAATCAGCTGCTAATGTTTTTATAAATGTTTGTTTTAATGTAACTGTGAAGCACTTTTGGCAACAACATTGCAATTAAATCTGCTATATAAATAAATCATGCATTTTTCACTCTATCAAGCTTGCCATGTGCACTTTTTAAATTTGATCAATCAATTGGTTAGTGTAATGTTTACTATTTTTACTCACTCCAAACACTCCACACAGTTACTCTGCCCACTTCATAAAGTTACTCTCCCCAGTCCAACCTTTCCACAGTTACTCCAGCTACCCCAACCACACAACAGTTACTCAAGCCACTCGACCCAGTTACTCCGCCCACTACAGTTGTAGACTACTGGTAGAGGCAAGAACATTTCACACAATATAATAGGCTGCTTTATTTGAGCATGTCATTACAAACATTCACCCCTAGGTGGTGCTGGCGCCACATATATATATATATATATATATATATATATATGTATATATCTATATCTTAGGGTGTACCAAGGCAGAAGAGAAGGGAGGAAGTAAGTGAAGGAATGAGGAGCAGAACCATATAAGTTCAGTATGTAGCTGCTAATTTTAGTCCCTTGGCCCTGGCCAAGCTGAGCGAGTAGGGAGAGCATCCTTACAGCTACCTAGCACAGACCAGAGTGAATTTATGGATATAGAGAAAGTCTAGTGGAGATAGAAGAAGCCTTAGCTTATGGACTCCACTGCACCAGTGACCGGGAGAAGCCTAAAAGCACCTGGACACAGCCGGACTACTATACGCGTGGTTGTCCATTACCACATACAGCCAGGTCCATAAATATTGGGACATCGACACAATTCTAAAATGTTTGGCTCTATACACCACCACAATGGATTTGAAATGAAGCAAACAAGATGTGCTTTAACTGCAGACTGTCAGCTTTAATTTGAGGGTATTTAATTCCAAATCAGGTGAACAGTGTAGGAATTACAACAGTTTGCATATGTGTCTCCCACTTGTTAAGGGACCAAAAGTAATAGGACAATTGGCTTCTCAGCTGTTCCATGGCCAGCTGTGTGTTATTCCCTCATTATCCCAATTACAATGAGCAGATAAAAGGTCCAGAGTTAATTTTTAGTGTGCTATTTGCATTTGGAATCTGTTGCTGTCAACTCTCAAGATGAGATCCAAAGAGCTGTCACTCTCAGTGAAGCAAGCCATCATTAGCCTTAAAAAAAAAAAAAAAAAACACATCATAGAGATAGCAAAAACATTAGGCGTAGCCAAAACAACTGTTTGGAACATTCTTAAAAAGAAGGAATGCATCGGTGAGCTCAGCAACACCAAAAGACCCGAAAGACCACGGAAAACAACTGTGGTGTATGACCGAAGAATTATTTCCCTGGTGAAGAAAACACCCTTCACAACAGTTGGCCAGATCAAGAACACTCTCCAGGAGGTAGGTGTACGTGTGTCAAAGTCAACAATCAAGAGAAGACTTCACCAGAGTAAATACAGAGGGTTCACCACAAGATGTAAACCATTGGTGAGCCTCAAAAACAGGAAGGCCAGATTAGAGTTTGCCAAATGACATCCAAAAAAGCCTTCACAGTTCTGGAACAACATCCTATGGACAGATGAGACCAAGATCAACTTGTACCAGAGTGATGGGAAGAGAAGAGTATGGAGAAGGAAAGGAACTTTTCATGATCCTAAGCATACCACCTCATCAGTGAAGCATGGTGGTGGTAGTGTCATGGCATGGGCATGTATGGCTGCCATTGGAACTGTTTCTCTTGTATTTATTGATGATGTAACTGCTGACAAAAGCAGCAGGATGAATTCTGAAGTGTTTCGGGCAATATTATCTGCTTATATTCAGCCAAATGCTTCAGAACTCATTGGATGGCGCTTCACAGTGCATATGGACAATGACCCAAAGCATACTGCAAAAGCAACCAAAGAGTTTTTTAAGGGAAATAAGTGGAATGTCATGCAATGGCCAAGTTAATCACCTGACCTGAATCCGATTGAGCATGCATTTCACTTGCTGAAGACAAAACTGAAGGGAAAATGCCCAAAGAACAAGCAGAAACTAAAGACAGTTGCAGTAGAGGCCTGGCAGAGCATCACCAGGGATGAAACCCAGCATCTGGTGATGTCTATGCGTTCCAGACCTCAGGCTGTAATTGACTGCAAAGGATTTGTAACCAAGTATTAAAAAGTGAAAGTTTAATTTATGATTATTATTCTGTCCCATTACTTTTGGCCCCTTAACAAGTGGAAGGCACATATGCAAACTGATGTTATTCCTATACTGATTTGGATGTAAATACCCTCAAATTAAAGGTGACAGTCTGGAGTTAAAGCACATCTTGTTCGTTTCTTTTCAAATCCATTGTGGTGGTGTATAGAGCCAAAAATGTTAGAATTATGTCGATGTCCCAATATTTATGGACCTAACTGTACCTCTATGGACATTGTGGACCAGAGTTTATGAAAGCATCCTGTACAAATAATGTAGCAGAGGATTTTGCCTGCCGTTAGGGAGACCGCACTGTGGATTGCTAATTACAAGTAAGAAGTTATTATATGCAGTACCTGGCTGCTAGAGTGTGGACATAGTGTAGACAGAAATAAGAAGGAATCACTCCTACCTGTTAGAAAGGAAACTCTGCAAGCTATTTCTGCCAAGCCTGTTACAAGGATTACAGCTGAGCTAATATTTGGATTATTACTTTTGCTAATTACAAATTAACTGTACTGACTACCCTGAGACAATTAAGTAAAAGTTCTGTTGTTTACAACCATTGACTCCTCATTCTTTCTACCACCTACCTTTGCATCTAACGATTCTGGCGTCACAAACACCAGAGACCCTGCCTTAAAAACCACACACCAAGAGCACCTCTACCACCATCTGGCGGGAGTCCCTAGACAACAGAGTGTGCCCTGGGGGAACTGGTGCTGTCCTTCCATTTACTGCACACCGGACCAAGGAGCTCTACAGAACAGTAAGTAGACAACTACTACCCCCTTCGGCCCACCAACACTCACATATTGCCCCTGCGGACTGGTCGCTGCATGAAGAACTGTAGTGCACACTGTTCTTTAGGTACTTAGACATCCCTAATCCAGCTTCCTCCGACCTGCCCTTCACCGTAACCTACTCCTCCGTCCACCGGATACATCGTCTTCTTCTTGACATCTTTAGGATACCACACACCCACAGTCTCTCGGTAATTTTGCCGCTCTTCAGGTATCGTTCCCCCCCCCCCCCAATTCTGGAGCGGGTTCACCCTCACAGTCTTTAACTGGCCTTTCCTGATCAGTCTCTTGGTGTCGGCCACCCCTACTTTGGAGTGACCACACCCCCACAGTCTCTCGGTAGTTCTGCCGATCTTCAGGTATGGCCCGCCTCCAAGGCATCTGGAGCGGGTTCACCCTCACAACCTCAGTCCCAACTTTCTTCAATCCAATATCCGTTTCCATCTTGAAGGGTGCGGTTCTCCCGTGGACAGATTAATAGGTCTTTACAAGGCAGGTCAGACTCTTAAGCGGTGACGTCATAGTACCTAAATTCTACTGCGGAGAACACCTCCGCCACACTACACATCCAGCCCTTCCCTTAAGAACTTCACCGTTCAAGGTGGCAAACGGCAACAAAGGATGCCTGTCCCTATCGTGTCCTAACCTTATCCCCATTCACACAAAATACATGTCATGTCCCTCCCAACACCACCAAATTCCATTATGTGTGTACCCATAGAGACTCATGCAACCTGGCATTCCTCTCTACCTCCAAAGACACAGGTAGGTCGTAGACCCCCGTGTCAATGGGAAACGACTATAGGATGTAAATGTGTACAGTCAAATGTAGGCTGTCACACATTTGCACCTAGAGTGTCTATGGGTACACAATCGACCGACAAACAAAATCAATAAATACAATGTGCTATGGGGTTTCAGGGTAGTACAGGTTATACGTCCCGAACCCTCATAGGAAACAAAGTGTGTCCATACAATATTTGGCTACAGGAACAATGTTTGAGTTATGTCCTGAGCCTCCTCCTCCGGATAGTTCTGTAAAGTTCTGTCTGGTTCTGGTGTATTTTGGTCAATAAGTCCCTTGACCCTACGATACACAGTCTACTGTAGATGACGATCACCAGAACCAGAAGAAGTTTCACTGGGTGAAACAAGTGATAATATGTTCTTCCACCCGAACGTCTCCGAATCTTCCTCCAGAGCCTTAAATACTGCTCCCGCTGGATTGTGGCACAGTCTTCCATCTCTAGAACACAGAGGTCGCTTGGTTGCCAAAATCCAGTGGGATCCTCTGGAGCCTCCCAAGAGTGTCAGGGGGAGTAGCTGGCCTCTCCTGGGTTTTTCTATCGCTCCATATAAAACCTATGGCAGAAGAAAATACCAGGCGCTCCCAGGGGAATTTCTCCCCTAACAGTGCGATTAAGTGTAAAAATTCCCAGCCCCAATACCTTTGACCCATGGGTAGAGAAAGGTAGTGGGCTGCCCTTTATCTCACAGGACCCCTCGTTATCCCAACACTGGTGTCTGAACACCCTACCTTCAGAGGAGCGCGTCCTCTGCTACACATCCCTCTGCACCAACAGATAAGGATGGCCGCCCTACTAGGATAACTGGAGTTCTGTGGACAAAGCACCATCTTGTTATCGATGGCACCGTATCCCTGTCCACTCATGTGCACCCAGGCTGATTTCCCCCTGTGATCCCATCTTGTGGAGGCCCGCAGAACCAATGGCATAGGCATGCCCTGGCTCCCCAGGACCCCACAACACAAGAACACAGTCCACACTCTGCTGCCAAACACTCTGCGTCCAATCCCTATCAGAGCTGTGCTACCTGCTCGGACTAGAATTAAGTGCGCAGCACAACATTACACCAATGTTGTCTGTCCGCCCCAGTCCCCAGCGCAACACAGCCCTACCGAAAACCTTGAGCACAACAGTGTTATCTGTATCGATCCGAGACCCTGGTTGCCCAGAATAATATCACATCATCCTTTGTGTGCTGCATGGAGAAGGTCCTTATGCCTTCTCCCGACCAGCAGGATTTCCCGTGTGACATTATCTGCTCGCGAACCTATACATTCTCGATCCACAGTATAACACTGCTCCACTCCAAGGGGACACAGAATGAAACAAGACAGCAGACGGGACTTACAACACTACATAAATCAGCCTGGTGGAACACACTCATAGACAAGGACCACCATTAACATCAAGAAGAACGTTACAACAGACAACAAAAACACACAACATGGATATGTACAGGGAACAAACAGTGTACAGGGGTGTCAAATGTTGCCTAGCCTAGCTTGGCCACTCTGACCCCTCAGCCGCTGATGATGCTGCCGAGAGGTAACCCCTTTATGGCCAAGCTGACTAGACCCCGCTGCACCATTTGTTACCTGCATCCCATCACTGGACACATTGCAATTACTTGCACAAGGGCAATTCCTTGCAATGTGTCCTTTGTTCCCACACCTGAAGCACCTGATTGGGCTTTCTGTCCTGTGTGTTTTGCAGTGCTTCGCTATATGACCCAAGCCACCACAAGCAAAGCATTTGATGTTTGCCCGGTGTGGCTTAGGTCCGTCCACACTGCAACCGCGCTCCCTGAATTGCTCCATCCTCAGGGAGGCACTTTTCACGATCTTCCTTTTCCCCAAAGTCAGGGAAAAATCTCTGTTAGTCTGGACAGGCTTGCTCTGATGATTTGGCCTGTCACAGACTACTCTCCCCCCTTTTTGCCCTGCATAGGGCAAAGTTTTGGGAGATTTCGACCCTGGCTTTACAGGAAAAGAAAGGGCTGGCACCAAATTAGTGATGACCTGTTGCATGCCAGTCATAATCTGGGAGCTTACAGCAACCTGAGCCTTCAATTTGGCTACCGTCACATTAGTAGAGGCAGTCTGCTCCTTGAAGGCCTTGACCTCAGTATAAGACTGAGTCAACTTAGCCTCAATTTCCTCCTTCTGCCTCTGCAGCTCTACTAACTGTGACTCTAACCTAGCCACCTGCGCATCTCGGTCAACAGAAGACTGCACATTCTCCGCCAGCTGTGTCCGCAATGCCGAAACCTGGTCCGAATTATTGGCACAGCACTGGCAGTGAACGGCCGGAGGAATTGTCTCCGTTGACTGAGACACCAGCGCCACTTCCTTTGGCTTACAGATGCTAGCCTCAAACGTATGAACGAGTTTGGCCAGCATCTGAAGCTGTTTGGTGGCCTTGTTTAACACCATCCGTTTGTTCACACGAAGCTTGTCATAACTACAAGCCTGTGCCAACAAATCGGACCACAGCATTTCTGCTGACTTGTATGTGGTGGGGAGGATGGGATTGAATGTGCTGTGTCTGCTCAACTGTTGCAGTGTGGGGAAGTCCATACTCACCGTTTGATGAGCGTCCATCTTCTCCTTGGGGCCGTGCCTCTTCGTCCTAGCAGCTGCTTGGAAGAAGTCCATTTTCCCGGATCGCTTCTTCCCAACCAGCCTGACTTTGTACGCTGCTCCCACGAAGATGGATCTCCTCCAGTGACGTATCCTCTTCTCCCTCGCAATCACTCAAGCGATGTAGTGACCGTGCAAAGCAAATAGCAAAATATGAATTCACAGATAGAACATAGATTCTCTGCTAAAGATTTTGATCTGCGTTTGGTGCTGTGAGGAAGAGTCGCGTTACCTGTCCGAATTATCAGGTCCTAGACGCTCAGACCGCTGACCACGTCTCTCCTAGACGCTCAGACCGCTGACCACGTCTCTCTTGCCTGACAATTCACAGGATAGCCGACCTCTAACCTCAAAACCAAACACAGATTTCAAAATCCAAGCAGTGGGCCTGGCTCGCCAATGTAAAGGGGGAATATTAATCACCAATATTTATGCACATATCGATAATTAATATTCATAAACAGGAGGAGCCCTCTAGTGATGACTCCACCTATTTATACCTTTATAACAATAATAACACAATATACCTTCGCTATGCTTTACACTAATCGCTACACTAGCTGCATGCGCCTTACTGTACTAACTACCGCTAACAAGTACACGCTACACAAAGGGTACAAATATAACAATATTTATTAATACCTGACGCACACAATATACTAACAATACAGCACTAAACATACAATCCTAAACTACTCTACACGTTCCCAAATTCCACCCACAAACTAACTATACATTTCACACATACAAGTATATAACAACCCACTCCACCTGACTATATACTATCCCTAAGGTAACAACGGGGGTTAACGGTGGCACTGCAGGGGTGTATGCAGGCCACCGACACAAATACAGTATTGCAGGGCTACACAGTATACCCTGCAAATGTTCCAGGGGATCAGGGGTTAACCAGGGGAATGCAGGGGTTAACCAGGGGAATCAGGCAAGGCAGGGACCAGGGTAACCACCAGGGGTCAATCAAGGCAAATCAGGGGTGGTAGGCACAGCAAGGGTAACAGGGCAGGGACTAGGGTAATCAGGGGTGTAGGAGAAGGGTTGTGTGGTGGAGGGTCAGGGGTTAATCAGGGGAATCAGGTAGGGATTAGGGGTTAAAAGGGTAGATAGGGGATAATAAGGGGGTGATACTTATGCTCGTGTCCAGGGGTTAACGCCGATCTCCTATGGGGAGGGGTGTCCGGCAGGGATCCTCTTCCTGAGCGCAGGATGCGCTCTCCTATCCAGGTGGGGAGGTCCGGTCACGGCAGGGGGGGGGGGGTCCGGTCAGGCGCCCTGCTAAGCGCAGGATGCGCTCCTCTTCCAGATGGGGGTCCCGATCCTACCTCGTCCGGAGCGCAGGACGCGCTCTCCTCTACATAGGGGCCCTGACCCTAACTGCCGGAGTGCTGGGGCCGCCGGCATTTAACCCTGGCATTTAACCCTGGCTTCTCCCCTTCTTCTATCATGCGTAATTATCTCCAGCAGGGCTGCAGATAATTAGAACAAAAGGATTCAAATTCATTAGAATTTGAATCCTTTGAGGTCACCAGAATGACCGAACCTTGTCTGGTCATCCTGGCGCCTTCACTCAGATTACATCAATGTGAATGCTTGGGGCACATTAACATTGATGCATCTGGGTCCATGTAGGGGGGGATTTATATGATATGGGGCTATATATAAGGGGGCACATCATATTAAGGGGGATTTATAGATAGATTATCTGTATCTATCTATATATAGCACGGTCCCTATATTATAAGGGGCACAGGCACGGCCCCTACATTATAAGGGGCACATGTATCCCACAGGGCCTCCATGAGCCCCTGTGGGCCGCTAAGGGCAGATGTGCGCAGATGCTGGGAGCATCTGAGCACATCCTCCTATAATGTGATTAATGCATGCATATATATCATACATGCACGCACGTGTTTGCATGCATATATGTATATATATGCATGCGTCTCAACCCTTCCTCAACACTCACCATCTGTGTTGATTCCTCAAAGTTGCGTAAAACCTTACAGGTCAGACATCCATGCCCAATCGTCACTTGTGAAGAGTGGAAGCTGACTGAAAAGGCGACAAACATTTTGCATCTGGTATTCCACTACTGCCCTCTGCTGCTCACAAAGCCTGGCAGACACGTGGAACGTGGAGTTCCAGCGAGTGCTCATGTTGCACAACAGTCGGTGAACTGGCAATTGCAAGCGCTGCTGCAGCATTGCCAGACCGGCGGCAGCTATAGATGACTTTTGGAAATGGCTACACATGCGGCGCACCTTCACCAGTAGCTCAGTCAAGTTGGGGTAGGTTTTGAGAATTCGCTGAACCACTAAGTGGAACACATGGGCTAGGCATGATATGTGTGTGAGCTTGCCGAGCTCCAAAGCCGCCACCAAGTTACGGCCATTATCAGACACAACCATGCCTGGTTGTAGGTTGAGTGGCAAGAGCCAAAGCTCAGCCTGGTCCTGTTACAGATGGTGTTGCAGAAAACAAGAAGTAACAAATAAAGATCCGACTGACTTGATCCAAAACTAAGGAATAAAAGGGTGAGCCCTATTAAAGCCCTAGAGCTCTCTCTGACTGCTCAGCCCATGCAAAGATCTCTGTGACAGAAAGTTGCATGTCCACGTACCTAGACTGAGTGACACCTGAAAACCCTATAATAGTGAGGGGACACGACCACCGTCTCCCTGCACTTAATACGGAGGGAGTTAGGGTCACCTAGAATCAAGCCAAGAATCTCTCCTCATCATGTAAACCAGAAGACCCCTCTCCAGAGAATGTCCCAAACTGCGGATGAAACCCATATGCACCAAAAAATTGTGACTTATCAGAGGACTCCTGACGACGGTTATTTAAAGCAAACTCAGCAAGGGACAAAAAAGAACACCAATCCTCCTGATTCTCCGCCACAAAAGAGCGCAGATATGTCTCCAGATTCTGATTGACGCGCTCTGTCTGGCCATTCGACTGCGGGTGCCTAGCCCACATATTTCTGCGGACTGTTTACCCTGGCATAAAAGACGCAGTTTAGATTCAGCCAGAGCAATACGATCCGGATCATCATATATCTGACCCAGAGCTACAAAAAATTCATCCACTGATTGGAGGGGCCATGCCCCCATCGGCAGTGAAGAGGCCCAAGACTGAGCGTTATCCCTGAGCAGTGATATGATTATCCCCACCCTCTGCTCCTCATCACCAGAAGAATGAGGAAGTAGGCGAAAATGGAGTTTGCAAGCCTCTCTAAAACGAACAAAATTCTCACTACCCCCAGAGAAGGTATCCGGAAGCGAGATCTTAGGCTCAGAACAAACTCCATGAACGCAAGCAGAACCGGTCACCTGAAACTGAGACACAGTTTTACGGAGCTCTGCAACCTCCAGTGAAAGAGCCTGCATGCAGTCCGTCAAGGCTGAAAGCGGATCCATGCTTAAGATGGTTTTGGCGGTTTATAATGTCACAGACGGTGTTGCAGAAAGTGGGGAAGCGTCAACAGGCTGTGCTGAAGCTGATATGCTTAGGGGACAAACAGCACACCGCCGCAGAGCTGTTGCAGGGGATAAGAGACCAGTCTGAGCTGTGGCTCTCGCCACTCAACCTACAACCAGGCATGGTTGTGTGTGATAATGGCCGTAACTTGGTGGCAGCTTTGGAGCTCGGCAAGCTCACACACATACCATGCCTAGCCCACGTCTTAAACTTAGTGGTTCAATGGTTTCTCAAAACCTACCCCAATTTGCCTGAGCTACTGGTGAAGGTGCGCCGTATCTGTGTCCATTTCCGAAAGTCATCTATAGCTGCCGCCGGTTTGGCAACGCTACAGCAGCGCTTGCAATTGCCAGCTCACCGACTGTTGTGCGACGTGAGCATGCGCTGGAACTCCACATTCCACGTGTCTTCCAGGCTTTGTGAGCAGCAGAGGGCAGTAGTGGAATACCAGCTGCAACATGGTAGTCGTCTTTCCAGTCAGCTTCCGCTAATGAGAAGCAAGGACTGGGAACGGATGTCTGACCTCTGTGAAGTTTTACGAAACAATAAGGAATCAACACAGATGGTGAGCGGCGATAATGCTTTTATCAACGTAACCATCCCACTTCTGTGTCTACTCAAACGTTCGCTGCTCACAATTAAGGAGGACGCTTTGCATGTGGAAGAGGTGGAAATGGGGGAAGAAGACATTACACAGGGTGATAGCCAGACCAACCTCTGTCCGTCTTCTCAGCACGAATTGGACGATGAAGAGGAGGACGAGGAGGAGGAGCAGGAGACGGTTGCCTCCGCTACAGAGGGTAGCACCATGGAAGTTTAATTCCATCTGTTCAGCGTGGGTGGGCAGAAGAGGAGGAAGAGGATGAGGACATTGAGAGTTATTCTCCTGATGACGACAGCAAAGTCTTGCCTGTTGGTACTCTCGCACACATGGCTAACTTCATGTTAGGTTGCCTTTCCCGCATGTTATACGCATTTTAGACAACACAGATTACTGGGTGTTCACCCTGCTTGAGCCCCGCTACAAAGAGAACTTTTCATCTCTCATTCATCAGGTGGAGAGGACGAGCAAAACGGTGCAATACCAGAAGATCCTTGTTGAAAAATTGCTCCCAAAATTTCCAGCTGACAACACTGGCGGCAAAGTCCGTACTTCCTTGGGCAACCAAGGAGGGGAGACAAGGGGGACACACAGCAGTTCCAACAGAGGCAAATCAACACTCTCCAAGGCCTGGGAAAGTTTCACCCTGCCAGTTCCCTCACCCTGATGCGCGGCCTACTGTCACAAGGAGGAAAAACGTTTGGAAGATGGTGAAGGAGTACGTAGCAGACCGTGTCATTGTCCTCAGTGATCTCTCAGTGCCTTACAACTTCTGGGTTTCCAAGCTGGACACGTGGCACGAACTGGCGCTCTATGCTTTGGAGGTGCTGGCCTGTACCGCTGCCAGCATTTTTTTATAAGCGGGTATTTAGTGCTGCTGGTGGCATTATAACACATAAGCGTATCCGCCTGCTGGCAGGTTGACTCTTCTAAAAATGAACAAGGCCTGGATTGCTCCAGACTTCTTGTCTCCACCAGAGGAAAGCGGATGAACATAGGCACTTTAAATGTGTTGTTTAATGTACTATATACACTGTATTCCCATGCACCCCTTCCACCACAAAAAAGGTTATATGGATAAATCTTCCTTTTCTCATCCTCTTCCTCCTCTTCCATCCTATCAACATGCTGATCCATTGTAATAATGCCTATCTTTGTCCGCAAACTAGAAAAAAACAGGATATGCACAATTTTTTTTTTGCGGTACAGCGGAACAGACATACTGACGCGGACAGCACACGGTAGGCTGTCCGCGTTTTTTGCGGACCCATTAAAATTAATGGGTCCACATCCTATCCGCAAAAAAAACGGAGCGGGCACGGAAACAAACAACGTTCGTGTGCATGTAGCCTTAGAATACAGATTTAAACTAGTGATTTAAAGCTTACTAAGGTGTAACATTTCATGTGGGTTTCAAATCATTGGATTAACCTCTTCAGGACACATGACGTACATGACTGGTACTTAAGGACACGTGATGTACCGGTACGTCATGTATGTTTCCGATCACCGCCGCCCCCCTGCCCCCCCACACTTTTTTTGGGGGCAGGATTTTTTTTTTTACTTTTTTTTTGTGTACGCTGATTGTGGCCGGCACTCTTAGCGTCCGGCCACTGTTAGCGCATCACACACCCCACCGCTGATCAACTTCGGATGGTTGATCAGCGGTTTAGAATTTTTTTCCCATATTTTTTGCCCTTTTTTTAGTTAATTATTTTTCTGTTAGTTCTAGGGTGAGTTCGTGAACACCAGTGGCCCCACACACACGCACACCAAATAAAGATTTCCACACACGCACATACACACGCAGACACACACTCCCCTATGGCCCGCCGGACGTTCTCGGCTGAGGAGGCATACGCCCAGCTTGCCTCCGACTCCGAGAGTCCCAGTGAGGACGAGTATGACCCCACTTTCCTGTTGTCATCTGCGTCCTCCTCATCATCTAGCGATGATGATGAGCCCCCAAGGCAGCGGAGACGCCGCCAGGCGGAGCAAGGGGACCGCCATGTTAGGGAAACTGTGGCCTACCCTAGTACGAGCAGCTCTGGGGCTTGTACTAGTTTTCCGGTCCACCAGTTAAATCCACCGGAGCACCCTGCCGGTGAACTTGTCTGGTGTACCCCAGAGCGATACGAGCCCGTGAGTCCTGATTTTGTAGGCCAATCAGGAATCCAGATTTCCACAGTGGGCTACACTGAATATGACTTTTTTTGTCATTTTTTCAGTGACCCACTGGTAAATCTGATGGTGGAGCAGACGAACCTGTACGCCCAACAGTTCGTTGCTTAAAACCCGGGCTCCTTTTTGGCCACGCCTGGTGGCTGGATGCTGGTCAGTGCAGCCGAGATAAGGACATTTTGGAACCTCGTGCTGCATATGGGCCTGGTCAAGAAACCCAGTGTCAGGCTGTACTGGAGTGGGGACATCCTCTACCAGACCCCACTTTACAGTATGGCCATGACACGCTCCCGGTTTGAGGCCATCCAGAAATGTCTGCATTATTCAGATAATGCAGCATGTCCCCCCCGAGGTAATCCTGCCCATGACCGTCTGTATAAGATACGGCTGGTCACCGATCACTTCGGGGCCAAATTCATGGAGGCCTATGTACCTGGAAGGGAGGTCGCGGTTGATGAGTCTCTCATTGCGTTCAGGGGGAGACTCATTTTCCACCAGTATGTGCCCTCCAAGCGGGCGAGGTATGGTGTGAAGCTATACAAAATTTGTGAGAGTACCTCAGGGTACACTTACAAGTTTCGTGTATACGAGGGGCGAGATTCCCGTATTTAACCCCCAGAATGTCCCCCCACTCTGGGTGTTACCGGGAAACTTGTGTGGGACCTTATGTACCCACTGCTAGACAAGGGTTACCACCTTTGCGTGGATAACTTTTATACTAGTATCCCCTTGTTCCAGTCCCTTGCCGCCAGATCCACGTCCGCTTGTGGGACCATGCGGAAAAATCAACGCGGCCTCCCTGACCTCCCCCTCCAGGTACCTATCCCCAGGGGTGAGACCCGTGCCCTTACCACTGGAAACCTGTTGCTGGTCAGGTATAAGGACAAAAGGGATGTCCTTGTACTGTCCACAATTCATGGTCACGGCATCACCCCTGTCCCTGTGCGAGGTAACGGTCCTCAAGCCTGATTGTATCGTCGACTACAATCGGTATATGGGAGGAGTCGATCTCTCTGATCAAGTCCTCAAGCCATATAATTCCATGCACAAAACCCGGGCATGGTACAAAAAAGTTGCGGTCTACTTGGTACGGGTTGCCATGTACAAATCTTTTGTGCTGTCCCGGAGCGCTGGCAACACAGGGACATTCCTTCAGTTCTATGAGGCAGGCTTCAAGGCCCTGATCTTTATGGACCGGACCGGGAAAGAGCAGGCCAGAGTACCTCGGGAACTGTAGGCGCCCGAATCGTCCCTGGCCAACACTTTCCAGGTGTGGTCCCCCATACTGGAAAGAATGGACGAACCCAAAAAAGGTGCAGAGTGTGTCCCAGGAAGGGGATATGGAAGGACACCACTACTCAATGTGACACGTGCCCCGATCATCCGGGACTCTGCATTATTGGTTGCTTCAGGGAGTACCACACTTCCATGGAGTATTAAATTTATATCCCAATTTAGCACTGACATCAGTTAAAAACTGGTTCTCAGACTTGAGACACCCCAAAAAATTGTAAAAACTAAAATAATTTATTAAAAGTATACAAATTAGGTATCTCAGCGTCGGTAAGAATCTCCTCTATAAAAATACCCCATGACCCAACCCCCAAGATTAACACGGTCCCCCCCAAAAAAAGGTGCAAAAAAACCCATTTTTTGTATCAAAAAGGATAATATAGTCTAAAACCTAAATAATTGTAAAAAAAAGTAGGCTTATTAGGTATTGCCGCGTCCTAAGAATCTCCTCTATAAAAATACCCCATGACCTAACCCCCCAGATTAACACGGTCAAAAAAAAAGAAAAAACGGTGCCAAAACCGCTATTTATGGCACTTTTCCATTTCAATCAGTTTTTTCCGGTAACAAAGCAAGGTTTAACAACCAAACAAAAGTTTATTGTTATTACCCTGATACTGCAGTTTACAGAAACGCCACATTTGTGGTCGTAACCTGCTGTATCAGTAAAAGGGAGGCCGCAAAAGAAAAGGACCGACATGGTTTCTGGAAGGCCGATTTTGATGGCCTTTTTTATTGACACCAGGTCCCTTTTGAAGCCCCCCTGATGCCCCCTAGAGTAAAAAATCCCTAAAAGTGACCCCATCTAAGAAACTACACCCCTCAAGATATTCAAAACTGATTATACAAACTTTATTAACCCTTTAGGTGTTCCTCAACAGTTAATGGCAAATGGAGATGAAATTTCAGAATTTCAATTTTTGGTAACCTTCTCTCACAAAAATGTAATATAGAGCAACCAAAAATCACATGTACCCTAAAAA
Organism: Bufo gargarizans; assembly: GCF_014858855.1. Classification (NCBI taxonomy): domain Eukaryota; kingdom Metazoa; phylum Chordata; class Amphibia; order Anura; family Bufonidae; genus Bufo; species Bufo gargarizans. The sequence continues at coordinate 213,601,163 of NC_058084.1, forward strand.
TAGTCCCAAAAAAAGCCACCTTATGCCGTAGTTTCCAAAATGGGGTCACTTTTAGGGAGTTTCTACTCCAGGGGTGCATCAGGGGGGCTTACACAGGACACAGTGTAAATAAACCGGTCCATAAAAATCAGCCCTCCAAAAACCACACAGCGCTCCGTTCCCTCTACGCCCCGCCGTGTGGCCGTACAGTAGTGTACGACCACATACGGGGTGTTTCTGTAAACGGCAGAGTCAGGGCAATAAAGATACAGTCTTGTTTGGCTGTTAACCCTTGCTTTGTTAATGGAAAAAATGGGTTAAAAGGGAAGATTTGGCAAAAAAATGAAATTCTCAAATTTCAACCCCATTTGCCAATAACTCTTGTGCAACACCTAAAGGGTTAACAACGTATGTAAAATCAGTTTAGAATACCTTGAGAGGTGTAGTTTCTTAGATGGGGTCACTTTTAAGGAGTTTCTACTTCAGGGGTGCATCAGGGGGGCTTCAAATGGGACATGCTGTAAATAATCCAGTCCAGCAAAATCTGCCTTCCAAAAACCATATGGCCCACCTTTCCCTCTACGCCCTACTGTGTGGCCGTACAGTAGTGTACGACCACATACGGGGTGTTTCTGTAAATGTCAGAGTCAGGGCAATAAAGATACTGTCTTGTTTGGCTGTTAACCCTTGCTTTGTTAGTGGAAAAATTGGGTTAAAATGGAAAATTTGGCCAAAAAATGAAATTCTCAAATTTCATCCCCATTTGCCAATAACTCTTGTGCAACACCTAAAGGGTTAGTAAAGATTGTAAAATCAGTTTTGAATACCTTGAGGGGTGTCGTTTCTAGAATTTTTTGGTGGTTTCTATTATGTAAGCCTCGCAAAGTGACTTCAGACCTGTACTGTCCCTAAAAATTGGGTTTTTGAAAATTTCTGAAAAATGTCAAGATTTGCTTCTAAACTTCTAAGCTTTGTAACATCCCCAAAAAATAAAATATCATTCCCAAAATGATCCAAACATGAAGTAGACATATGGGGAATGTAAAGTCATCACAATTTTGGGGGGTATTACTATGTATTACAGAAGTTGAGAAACTGAAACTTTGAAATTTGCAAATTTTTCCAAATTTTGGGTAAATTTGGCATTTTCATTTACTTTTTTGACCCAATTTTAGCAGTGTCATGAAGTACAATATGTGATGAAAAAACAATCTCAGAACGGCCTAGGTAAGTAAAAGCGTTTTAAAGTTATCAGCACTTAAAGTGACACTGGTCAGATTTGCAAAAAATGGACTGGTCCTTAAGGTGAAATAAGGCTGTGTCCCTAAGGGGTTAAAGAGGAATTAACTGCAAGGCACAAATGGTAATAGGTTCATCAATAGTGATGGACGAACATCGGCCGGGACATTTCACGTTCGCCATTTTGCGATACATTGTTCGAGAACCGGGCGTTCGCGGCGTGCCCCATTCACTTTAACGGCAGGCGAACCTGAAAGGTCATATTTGCAGCCACCAAATACTTACTAGAAGTGCACAAATAGTCCCACAACATGGACAGTGATATACCAGAGGGGGATCATTGGCAAAAATTCCCACAAAAAAATCTGTATTTTAATCAGGGGCCATTTTTATGTGTCTTAAAGGGAAACTCTCAAAAATGTGCCCTGCTAGAGCCTAGAAATGTTTTATTTCCTATCGTTTTGATGTATAAAAATGTGCAGCACTCCACGTTTCTGTATCCTGCAGAGTCTATTTAAAAAAATGTATACGTTGGAACTGTATGGTGAACGGATGCCACTGTACGGCATCAGTCTGAGGCATCTGTTAACGCATACTTTTTAGTATGCGTTAAATGGATGGCAAAAATAGGATGTGAACACAGCCCTAGTGTCAGAATAAGCACCAGTACACAGCGGAGCAGCGGAGCGGACAGGGGAGGCCGCCATGTACTGACAGAGCGCTACCTGGTCCTGTCCTGGTGGTCAGGGATGAAGACTGTTTTTCCCAAGGATCATTTTCTACTGGGAAATACAGGGCACAGTATAATACACTAGAATCTATATAATATAAAGATATTAGCCCTACCCCTGAATAATAATACAATTACGTGGTCATTTATTATATAGAAATACGTCTCTTGTTAGGCGTATTTCTGACACAGATTGTGGCGCAAAGGTCCTTAGCACCGCAATCTGCATATTTTTCCCGGTCATGACAGGTCTAAAAAAGGATGGCGTGGGCAGGTAAAAAGGGATACAGGTATGGGCATCCAGTTATTGGATACCACCGCCATACATTGGATAACACCTCTGTACAGTGACCGGATAACACCGCCATACCGTGACTGGATAAAAGGTATAAGAGGGCACAGTACAGGGAATGACTAGGGGTACTGCACAGAGTGTGGTAAGAGGGCACAATGCAGGGTATAAGTGGGCACAGTACGGGGTGAGGGGCACAGTACGGGGTGGGGGGCACAGTCACCCTGTGACATTAAAAGGTCCTTATGGTGAATGCGGTTCATACGCCACCATAATGAGAGGCAGAGGAGTGAGATAGGGTATAATTATGTGGCTAGAGATAAAAAATTTAACTTTCAGCCAGTACAGTCACTGGATAAATATGTAACTGTCGACCAATAGGCAATAGGCATTCACCTGACAGCACAGAATTTTGGATTCTGTTGTTACAGGCCCCAACAATTAGCTTCTCAGAACATCCACATCGGCAGTTAACCCAATGTAGTCGGTCACCTGTCGGTCTAGGCGTTCCCTGAGGCTGGATCCAGAGGGCGGCTGTAAATGGGTTGGCTGCAAGACTGATCTCATATCCGAAGTGACCAACACATCTTTAAAACGCCCACTTTTTGTAGGCGCGGTAGGATTGGTACCCGTACCTGTTTCGCTGTAGGTGAAAATTCCTCTGCCAGTGCCCGCAACAGCAGAATGCAGCATCTCTCGCAGCAAGGCCTGGAAATGCTGCATTCTGACAGCCCTCTGTGATGCTGGATATGTCTGCCATTTTGTGTTTGTACCGGGTGTCTAAGTACGTCACCACCCAGTACAGGTCCTTGACCTTTATGCTTTTTATATGGGGGTCCCTCTTTAAACACTGGAGCATGAAGGAATTGGAAGCAGTGGAGCTCCCTGGCTCCTGCTTATCGCCCAGGAGAATGTCGTCCTCATTCTCCTCTCCCCAGCCACAGACAACACAAGGGATCCCCGAAAAGCCTGCTCTTCTTGCTCCTCCTCCTCCACCCAGCCACCATCCTCCTCCTCCTCTTCAGACTCCAGCTGACTTGTCTCAGATGGAGTAGCCCCCCCGGGAATTTATTCAGCATTGTGACTTCCTCATCTTCTAGCTCTTTCTCTTCGGTGTCTTGATCAATGACACGACGCACTGCACACTCCATTAAAAAGGCATAAGGTACAATGTCACTGATGGCGCCCTGGCTGCAACTGACCAGTTTGGTGATCTCATCAAATGGCCGGTGAAAAGAAACCAAGCTCCCCAGAACCTGTCCTGCCGCAGAGTTCGTACAGGTAGTCGTTAACGGCACGTTTCTGATGGAGCAGCCTATCAAGCATATACAAGGTGGAGTTCCAGTGCATCGGGCACTGACTAATCAGACGTCTGACGGGCATGTGGTGTCGCCGCTGAACGTCAGCAAGGCGAGCTATAGCCGTGTAAGATCTTCTAAAATGGACAAAGATTTTCATGGCCTGCCGCAAGACGTCCTGGACCCCGGGGTATTTGGCAACGAATCGCTGCGCTACTAAGTTCAGGATGTGTGCCATGCACGGCACGTGTGTCATTTTGCCCTGTTTCGGCGCGCTCAGCAGATTGACACCATTGTCGCACACCACTTTACCAACTGTCAAATTGAGCGGAGTTAGCCACTGATTGGCCTGTGACCGCAGAGCTGAAAGCAGTGCAGGGGTGGTGTGGCTCTTGGCTTCCAGGCACAACAGCCACAGCACAGCATGGCAACGTCTCACCTGGCACGTCAAATAGGTTCTGAGGAGCTTGGTGGGTGCAGTGGAAGAGGCAGTAGCAGTGGAAAAGGAGGAGTCAGCCAAGGAGGAGACAGAGGATGGAGTAGGAGGAGGAAAAGAAGAGGCTGGCCTGCATTCAATCCGTGGCCATAACACCAAATCCACACGGGTGCCACGGGTTACATGCTTGGTGGCTGTCAGAAGGTTCATCCAGTGGGCAGTAAAAGTTATGTACCTTCCCTGTCCGTGTTTGCTAGACCACGTGTCTGTGGCCAGATGTATCTTGGCATCGACACTGTGTGACATAGATATATTAACTTGCCGCTGAACATGGCCATATAGTTCAACGATGCCCTTCTGGGAGAAATATTTCCTTCCGGGGACTTTCCATTGCCAATGGCCAGAAATTTTCTAAAAGCCACCGAGTCCACCAATTTATATGGCAGTAGATGGTGGGCTAGCATTCCCGACAAGCCAGCGGTTAGCCGTTGGGCAAGATGATTATCTGGCGTCATAATTTTTTTACTCGAACATTTGGGCCACGGAAGCCTGCCTTGTGCCAGATGAACGTGACAATGGCACGATGGAAGGTGGAGTGGAGGACAAATGGGAGGAGAGAGGAGAAGGAGAAGAGGCAGGACGTGGAGCGCCGGTAGTGTGGCTTTGTGGGTTCTGATGGTGTTGCTCCCACTGGGCTCAGTGATGGGAGGCCAGGTGCCTTCTTAAGACAGTCGTCCCTAGGTGAGTGTTGGGCTTACTGTGACTTATGCGTTGACAGCACAGGCTACATATGGCAACACTATTGCCAGCAGCTGACATGTTAAAAAAAAGCCCACACTGCGGAGCCATGCGCCGGAGTCCTGGGAGCGCAAGATGTGACTGTGCATGGTGGATGGCTTGCTCCAGATACATTTGCAGTCTGATTTTTTCCTCCTGTGCACTGCGAGTTCCTGCTTCTCCTCCCTATCTGCTGCTCCGTCTTTCCCTCTGAACTCCCTTCCTCTTCCTCTCTTGTGGGAACCCACGTGATGTCCATTGACACGTCATCATCGTCACCTTCACCACAACTGACATTAGAGATTTCTGAGTAGGCAGCAACAGTGGGGACCACCCTCTTTGGGTTGATCTGGGTACTGTTGTCAGACTGATGGGTTGCGGCCGTTGCTATCTCCTCTTCCTCATCCGATGCCAAGAATGGCTGCGCATCGGTAAGGTCTGGGAATGGATGGGAAAATCATTCTTCTGACTTGAGTGGAGGGGCTATGGTGGTTATGGTGGTGTCTTTGGGAGTGCACACAACAGAGAGTGAGGAGGGTGTAGATACAGAGAATGAGGAGGATGCAGAAGCGGAAGGCAGAGTGAGCCACTTAACCAACTCTGGTGCGTCCTTTGACATAATCGCATGCACCTTCTCCAACTTCCAACTTAGGCTACTGCCTGGTGCATCTACCCGACTCCTACCACCCCTGCGGAACAGCCTGCCTCTTCCTCTACCTGTCATTTTCAAAATAACCCTATGCCAAAGTCCCTAGAGAAGCAGGTGTATCGCAGGCCTCAATCAATATTTGGTGGAAGCAGGTATATCAATCTACTTTATCAGTATTTTGTGGAGGCAGGTGTATCGCATGCCTTAATCAATATTTGGTGGAAGCAGGTATATCGCACCCCTCAATGAGTATTTTGTGGAAGCAGTTCTATAGAACCCCTTAATCAATATTTTGTGGAAGCAGGTATATAGAACCACTTAATCAATATTTGGTGGAAGCAGGTGTATCTCACCACTTAATCAGTATTTTGTGGAAGCAGGTGTATCGCAGGCCTCAATCAATATTTGGATGGAAGTGGGTATATCGCATTCCTCAATCTGTATTTTCTTGAAGCAAGTATATAGAACCCCTTAATCAATATTTGGTGGAAGCAGGTATATCGCACCCCTCAATAAGTATTTTGTGGAAGCAGGTATTTCAAACCCCTTAATCAGTATTTTGCGGAAGCAGGTATATATTGCACCCCTCAATCAGTATTCTGTGGAAGCAGGTGTATCGCAGGCCTCAATCAGTATTTTGTGGAGGCAGGTGTATTGCAGGCCGCAATCACTATTTGGTGGAAGCAGGTATAGAGCAACCCTTAATCAGTATTTTGTGGAAACAGGCAAATAGAACCCCTTATTCAATATTTGGTGGAAGCGGTGTATCGCACCCTTCAATCAGTATTTTGTGGAAGCAGGTGTATCGTAGTCCTCGATCAATATTTGGTGGAAGTAGGTATATCACACCCCTCAATCTGTATTTTGTGGAAGCAGGTATATAGAACCCTTAATTTAAAATTTGTTGGAAGCAGGTATATCGCACCCCTCAATCTGTATTTTGTGGAAGCAGGTATATCAAACCCCTTAATCAGTATTTTGCGGAAGCAGGTATATCACATCCCTCAATCAGTATTTTGTGGAAGCAGGTGTATTGCAAGTCTCAATCAGTATTTTGTGGAAGCAAGTGTATCGCAGGTCTCAATCAATATTTGGTAGAAGCAGGTACAGTATTTTGTGGAGGCAGGTGTATCGCAGGCCTCAATCAATATTTGGTGGAAGCAGGTATATCAATCTTCTTTATCAGTATTTTGTGGAGGCAGGTGTATCACATGCCTTAATCAATATTTGGTGGAAGCAGGTTTAGCAAACCCCTCAATCAGTATTTTGTGGAAGCAGGTATATCAATACCTTGAATCAGTATTTTGTGAAAGCAGGTATATAGAACCCCTTAATCAATATTTGATGCAAGCAGGTATATCGCATCCCTCAATCAGTATATTGTGGAAGCAGGTTTATCAAACCCCTTAATCAGTATTTTGTGAAGGCAGGTGTATCGCAGGCCTCCATCAATATTTGGTGGAAGCAGGTTTATCAAACCTCTCAATCAGTATTTTGTGGAAGCAGGTATATAGAGCCCCTTAATCAATATTTGGTGGAAGCAGGTATATCGCACCCCTCAATCAGTATTTTGTGGAAGCAAGTATATTGCAGGCCTCGATCAATATTTGGTGGAAGCAGGTATATCACACCCCTCAATCAGTATTTTGTGGAAGCAGGTATATCACACCCCTCAATCAGTATTTTGTGGAAGCAGGTTTATCAAACCCCTTAATCAGTATTTTGTGGAAGCAGGTATATTGCACCCAGTTTTTTGGGGGGACAACAGGTATATCACACCCATTGCAAATAGTTGTTCCAATAGCGCTTGTCCCTCTATATACCTGCGGTATCACAGCAGAACTGCACACAACTGCTGCACAATACAAACGCACTATATACTTTCTATGTTAGAAAGCATATTATAGGTATATCACACCCCTCTGTCAGTTTTTTGGGGGGCAACAGGTATATCACACCAATTACAATTAGTTATTCCAATAGCGTTTGTCCCTCTATATAGCTGCGGTATCACAGCAGAACCGCACACAACTACTGCACAATACAAATGCCCTATAATAAACTTTCTATGTTAGAAAGTATATTATAAGTATATCACACCCCTCAGTATATCACACCTATCGATAGCACACCTATACCAGTCTTTAAAAGGACTTTTGTGGCCCTATTAGCTAGCATTTGGTGTCCTTAACAGCCACAACCACAAAGCAACCTCTTCCTACACTGGCAAAACACAGAATGTAAAATGGCTGCCAGATCGGGTTCTGTTATAGGGTGGGGGTGTGTCCATGTGCTGAAACGTCTCTACTGCGCTGTCCTGTTCCACCTGATGGATGTGTCATGGGTCAAAGTTTGACGCAATGCTAAAGAATATGGTGCATGCGAACATCGCCATATGTTCGCATGTTAGGCGAATCGCGAACGAGCACAGTTTGCCACGAAACGACCGCTGGGCGAACCACAAGGCCATCTCTATTCACCAATAAACAAATAAAGATATAAAGGATAGACTTGTCTGAAGGTCTTTTGATCTGTTCAAACGAGAAATGAAAGATAAAGGGAATTATTTGTCACGTCACCAGCACATTTAGTCAAAACAATCTAACGCAGCCTTGATACAATAAGGAGAAACCCCAAATCACAAAACTATTCACCCTATATGTGTAAAATTTGAGTTACTTATGAGTAACTTATGGATATACAGATGTAGCAGTTCTAAACTTGAGAGTGATCTCATGCCTCACCGTAATATAGCACAAAAGGCCATAGAAAGTCTTTTAAAAAGTCAATAAAAAGTTTCTTCCCATTGTTTAACTAACACATAAAGAATCAAAATGAGCATCACTACATCTATTTCCATGGCAGAAATCATAGTTAATTATTGTTAAATGGTTCTTTTACTTCAGTTTTACAGTATATCAATATGTTCATACTCATTTAGTGCTTATATTGTGAGCTAAACAAACTGGCAAAAACATAAAGGGGTTGTCCAGCCTTTATTATAGCATTTCTTCAGGATAGGCCATCGCTAGTTGATCAGTGAGAGTCCAACACCCCGTACCCCAGCCAACTAGCTCTTCTGCTGTTACACCATAACTGGAAGTTGACGCTGGAATTGCATAGCACCGTCAACCTTGTAGTGGTGGGGGTTTGTTACTACAGTGCTACTCCCACTGACTTTAATGGGAGCAGCGCATAGTAGTAACAAACTCCCTCCACTAAAAGGTTGATGGAGCTGTGTAGTTCTGGCGCTGACTTCCAGCGATGGTGCAACATCTCAACAGCTGATCAGAGGAGGTGTGGTGTGTCGGACCCCTGCTGATCACCTAGTGATGGCCTATTCTGGAAATAGAGAGTGAATTAGTAAAGACTGGATGACCCCTTTAAACTGGTCTGTAAGGGCAGTCAGACATTACCCAGGATCTTTTTGCCCAGTAAGTGGTACATGTGGCTCTCCACTCAAGGATGGTGTAACGAATCAGGTGGACACAATAGCAATTTGAAACAATGGCTTTACTGACCGAATGCCGGGGAGCAAGCTTGGTTACAGTTTTACATGAGGCAACAAGCATACAGTTACAGTCTCTCTGTGAGGATACAGGCTTAGTCAAAGGCAATGGGCTAGAAAGGTACTATGTTTCTTTAAATGGCAACAGGCACACTTTACACTGGCATATATAGGATGCAGTATCTCTCTTCTCATGACACACTCTCTGCACACAGTTCTTTCACCACTCCACTGCTGGTATTACTTATGGCAAGCTGTATGGTCCTCTTAGACATAGATTTTCCATAGGTCTTCTGCTACTTCAGTGTGCATTCGCTAGGAAGTGCAAGGCATCTACCCCTATTTCAGACTATTCTCTGGCAGGGGGCTTAGGAAGTGAGATGTGGGCAACAGCAGTTGAATTCAGGAAGGCATGTATGGTCGCTGGTGGAATACATGAGAACCTGATACTAACTACTAACAATGCTAAATACTACTCGACTTAATGCTAACTACTTATAATGTAGGAGTCATCTGGCAATCCATCTTACCAGCTACAGGAAACTGGGTGGGGCAGGGGGCTCGTACTAAGTTTTGCTATGGGCCCTATGCCATTTTTGTAAACCTCTGGTAGCATATGACTGTTTTCTGTATTCAGTATGTATGTCACATTACTCGGTTGTTTGGTATGTGGTTTTTTCCTGCTTATTCTACACTAGTTACATACACAATGTTTAACATAATATTCTGTATTTCAAATCCAATGGAGCTATAGGTGTACTCAATACTTGATGCTTTTCAGATTTTGTAAGTAAAATCTAGCAAAAACTGGACACTCTCAGGAGGCTGGAACCATCTTGTAATTTAATAGATATATAATAATAAAATAAATATACATAAATAAATGAATTATGGATAATAAGTGCAATAAATATTCTAAATATTCGACCTAAAATATATGATGGCTAAAAGTCCAGAGTAATATAGAAGCAATTAATCCAATGGCAACATATAAATACCAATATTAAAATAGTTATCACTTGACTCCTAATGGAACTTCAAACATAATCCAGTACATACATCAATATGACGTCTGGTATGAATGTAGCAATACTATGGCTCCGTCGAGATGATGCGATCCCAATATAATGCAAAAGTTTGTAGGGTAATTGCACTCACTTATTGCTTACTTGAAGTATTGTGGTATTATCTTATTGCAGTTTTTATGTTCCACAACCGTATAATGCTGGAAATGGTATCCACTTGAAGCGGTATCCCGCTCTATTAGAGTAACAGCGGCGTCCAGCTGAACTCCTCTACTGTCAAATTGGATGTTATGAATATATGCCGGCATAAACTTAAAATAATCCTACCGTGTGCCTCGATTCCACCCCAATGTCGCTCTGGACGGAGGTCCGGTATTGATGTGGACCGATGTCTTACAGGAGATGTCTGTCTAATCTCCCACGTTGGCAGTGTTGTTTGACACGAGTGGCCCTTCCTTATGGTGTCGGGTCAAGCGCTGAAACTTTCCACTCTCCACTCACGCGGCTGACGGTCCTGCAATGGGGATTCGACACAGGATTTTCGTATGGCTTCTTGGATGATCACATGTATGGGGTCCTCTCTCACCAGACACGTTTCGGGGTATCTATGACCCCTTCCTCAGTGGGTCATAGATACCCTGAGGAAGGGGTCATAGATACCCCGAAACGCTTCTGGTGAGAGAGGACCCCATACATGTGATCATCCAAGAAGCCATACGAAAATCCTGTGCAGAATCCCTATTGCAGGACCGTCCGCCGCGTGAGTGGTGTTGGAAAGTTACAGCGCATGACCCGACACCATAAGGAAGGGCCACACGTGTCAAACAACACTGCCAACCTGGGAGATTAGACGGACATCGCCTGTAAGACATCGGTCCACATCAATACTCAACCTCCGTTCAGAGCGACATTGGGGTGCAATATGTATATTTATTTTATTATTATATATCTATTAAATTACAAGATGGTTCCAGCATCATGAGAGTGCCCAGTTTTTGCTAGATTTTACTTACACAATTTTAAGTGGACAGGGTGAGTCCCCTTTACTGTGAGCACCTCTATTGGCCAGAGTTGGTCCTGTGCGCCACACAAATTCTTATTTCGCTTTTCAGATTTTGTTAGTCTTTTTAGTCATTTTGATCTGACACTGTAAGAATAAGGGTAACTTGACCACATAGTCAGCGACATGTACCTTACATTCTTATCAGTTTCGGTAAGCCATTAAACTTGTCATGTCTAAGTTTAACATTGTGTCATCTAATTAAATGTCTCTGTTTAAGCCACGAATGCAGTTGAGGAAGGCACAATTTATAGCTTAGTGTCCACTTTATATGACAACTTCCAGTAAATCAAATAAATCTGCCTGTTTATTACGTTAATATTTTATTGCTTTTCCATTATATTCTGAAAACTAGTTAGTAATTACTTTTGAAATGTGGTTACCTAATCATAATGTATAATGTTAAATAACCCTTTCTCCTCCTATACTCTTCTTATAAAAAAGAAAAAAAATTCAAAATGTGTCTTGTAAGTGACTTCTTCATTCGTATGGGCCAAAAGGGAAGAAGAAAACATCACAGCAAAACATAAAAATCTCTAGCACTGATGAATGCTCTCTGCCACCATTGATAACTAAATGTATATTAAAAAAGAGCTAGGTGGAGAGAGCAAAATTGAAAGAATTAACAGGTGCCATGCATTGTATTAAGCTAACAATTGGATCATGACTCTAAGGATTACACAGCGAACTCATCAGACTGTAAAACTCTCTTCTGTATCATCTTACACAGTCAAAGTGATTGTCCGGGCTACAGATATTGATGACCTACCCTGAGGACAGGTTTTCTATATCAGATCGTGGGGGTCTGACTCCCGTCACCCCTGTCAATCAGCTTTTTGAATGGGCTGCGGCACTGGTTCGAGGTCTATATCCTCTTCAGTGTTTACCTGCATGTCGTCTACCTTGTAGCTGAGGTGCAGTGTAATTACAGCTTTCTCTCCCTTTCACTTGAATGGGACGAACAGCTGTAATTACACTGCACTACCAGTACAAAGTTGACGGGGTGCAGGTAAACACTGTGGAACACTCAGATATTATGAAGTCAGCAATAGCTCATTTGCATCCCTTTCTTCCTGGAATTCCAGAGGAGCATGTATGGCCTTTGAGTCTCCTCACACTGATTAAGGCACTCTCTCCCTAAGGAGAGATAGTTCCCCACAAAATATTGACTTAGGCCTCTCACCCAGTTAAGTCAGTAATCTCTGCTCTGCACTGAGGGGCAATCACCCCAAAACAGCTGTCTGCAGATGAGATGCTGGCTTATTTATTATCCTAGTCATGTCTAAAGGCCTATTTAAAGGGTCGAACGTTAACTTATAGGATAGCTGCCTTACATCTGGTGGCATTAGAGGCAGAGCTTGTTAAGAGCTCATTTGCATCCCTTTCTTGTTAGTCCACTGTCCCATTTATTTCTCTGGAGCTGATAAAGCGCTGTCTATGTCACTCCCATACAAGTGAAGAAAATAACATGCACACTACCACTCCATACAGAAACTGTATAAGGGGACCCTTCATTCCTAGGATTACTATGAATCCCATTGGTCAGACCCAGGGGAGGGCTGGCAGCCCTAGTCCTGGGGGGGAAATTCTGTCAAGTGGCTCATTTTTACCCCCACCCATTATTTTAAGCCCCTCCTACATATAATAGGCCACTCCCAACAAACACTGTACAGCTGAAAATCTATTGTTGAGGCCTGTCTCTACACATCATATGGAGAGGGGCGGGCGTGTCCTGGCTGCACTGCCTGCTTCACAACATCTTCACATCTTCTAAACACCGTTTCCTGCCACCCCCAATTAGAGATGTTGCTAACATAAACTTTTCCATAAACGTTTGCGAACGGGCGAACCGCCATAGACTTCAATAGGAATTTTAAAACCCACAGGAACTCTTTCTGGCCACAATAGTGATGGAAAAGTTGTTTCAAGGGGACTAACACCTGGACTGTGGCATGCCGGAAGGGGATCCATGGCAAAACTCCCATCGAAAATTACGTAGTTGACGCAGAGTCGGGTTTTAATCCACGAAGGGCATAAATCACATAACATTCCTAAATTGTTAGGAATAACGTGCTTTAAAACATCAGGTATGATGTTGTATCGATCAGGTAGTGTAAGGGTTACGCCTGCTTCACAGTGACAGACCAAACTCCCCGTTTAACGCACCACAAACAACCGCAAACAGTCCATTTGCACAACCGCAAACTCCCCATTTGCACAAGGTTGGATACCAAGCTAGCCATGTCCCGTTCCTTGTCCTCACTGATGTCATTGAAGGTCTCTTCCTCCACCCAGCCACGTACAACACCAAGGGTCCCCAAAAGATGACAACAGGCCCCCTGGGACGCCTGCTGTGGTTGGTCTTCCACCTCTTCAAAGCCACCTTCCTCCTCTGACTTCTCTTCTTCAGACTTCTCTCTCTGCGTTGCCGCAAGTCCAGCAATTGACGATGACAAGGCTGCTTCTGGTGGTGATGGTGACCACAACTCTTTCTCTTCATGCTCATCTACGGCCTGATCCAGCACTCTTCGCAGGGCACGCTCCAGAAAAAACGCATATGGGACGAGGTCAATGATATTGCCTTGTGCATGAGCCATTGTGCATGAGCGTTCAGTAACGCGGCCAAAAAATACCCAGCTCCGCAGAGGCTGTCCTCTTTTTTTTTTAAATAAAAAAAAAATCTGTTCTTACCAGTTTAATCTCTGTTTTGTCCCCTATCAGGGGCCGGTGTATGGAATAGATTTTAGGAACCGAGAGATGGAAAAAGATGTTTGGTCGGTCCTCTTACTTCCAATTTGGGGCACTGCGTGTGCGCTGTGAAATGTACTGTGCTACCCGATATGAGTGGTATGTTAAGTACTTCTATTCCTATCAGTTTAATCCCTGTTGCGTCCCCTATCAGGGGACGTGTATGGAATAGAGTTTAGACAACCGCAAAGAGTTTTCAATAGTTGACACACTCACGACATAAATTTTATTCCTCTATGCGTCAATCTTGGTGTAGTGATGACTGTGCTCGTGCGCACGTTTGGCAGATTGCAGGCGATGGCGGTTTTTCAAAGCCTATGGTCATGCTGAGGTAGTTCAGTGACAGTTAAGTGACCCAGAAAACAATGATTCTGCAGTGTGGGCCCATTGTTGGCCTAGTAGGCTTTAATGATCACCTAAGATGATCACAAAGAAAATTAATGTTGTGTCCCCCATAATATGCCAGTACAAAAATGACCCTTCTTAGTGCCCCCAGCAGATGATCCTATAGTGTTCCTCTCCCCCATAATGTGCCGGTAAAAAATGCTCCTTCTTAGTGCCACCAGATGCCCCAACAGTGCTCCATTCCCCCATAGTGCCCCCAAATAATGCCCCATAGTGCCGCTCTCCCCTATAGTGCCTCCCATAATTTGCCAGTAAAAAAATGCCCCCTTAGTGCCACCAGATGCCATAGTGCCCCCCATAATGTTCCAATAAAAAAGGCCCCTTTAGAGCCCCCACTTCCCTATAGTGCCCCCAAATAACGCCCCTATAGTGCCAACAGAGGCCCCAAAAATGGGCAAGAAATAAATGCCCCCAGAGTGCCACCCCAAAAAAATGGGGCTGTAAGAAATGCCAGATGCCCACATAGTGTCAGATCCCCCTGCAAAAAAAAATAAAAATAAACGCTAATACTTAACTCCATCAGCAGTGATGCGATGCAGGCCTCTTCCGGCCTGTGTCCCCCGCTGTGTGCTGCCCGGCTTAGGCGGCACAATGATAATGACGTCATCACGCCGCCTGAGCCGGCCTCTGATAGGCTGCAGGCATTAGTGCCTGTGGCCTATCAGAAGAAGAAGGAAGGGAGACGCCTCTCCCTGCCCTGCCGCAGCCCAGGCATCGGTATCGCTGTCCTGAGGACGGCGATACCAATGAACATGGAAATGAGGGCTTCCACAATGGAAACGCTCATCTACTGCTGCCCTCCTACTTCCCTGAGGAATAAAAAAATAATAATAATGATTTGTTAAAGACGGCCCAGCGGACGTTTTTAACATGCTTTAGGGCGCCTGGGGGGAAATTGCCTCCCTGCCCCCCGTCCCAGCCCGCCCCTGGTCAGACCCCCTGCAAATTTGATATTTATAATCTCTCTTGTGAATAGATGACAAATAGTATTTGTGGGAAAACCCACAATGGTAACATGATTCACCTAAAGATTACAGTAGGTTTACATTTTCAGGTTTTCTTGAAAACTAGGAGTGGATCAAAAAAAGGTGGAGAACTAGTATCTGACCTTTATAGAGCCCTATTATAACTCCATATAAGAAATACAGCAGTGTGCAGTCCTTCCTGTTAAATCTAGACGTAACTATTAGCATTACAGGGTGGTTTAGGTGGTATGCCATGAAAATAATTCAGGGACAGACTCACCATAGACTCTTCAGAGACCATTCCCAGTTGGCAGATGCCCAGTGGAGTGCCCGAGCCCTCCTCAAGCAACCAGCTGGCTACAAAACATTCTGATTCTCTCAGCATAGGGTGAAAGGCTTTGTGATTTTGGGTATCTCCTTATTGCATAATTTAACCCCTTGTACCTTAGGCCAGTTTTCACCTTAACCCTTAGGCTGCGGGAGTTTTTATCGCTTTTATTTTTCTTCCCTATTTTCCTTTAGCCATAGCTTTTTTATATTTCCGGTCACATAGCTGTATGGGGGCCTATTTTTTGCAGGACAGGTTGTACTTTCTAATGTGAAAATTAGGGCATAAAATGTAGTGGGAAGCGGTAAAAAAATTCAAAATTAGGTGGAATTGGAAAAAAAAATTCAATTCCTCCACCATTTTATGGGTTTTGTTCCCATAGCGTTTAGTTTATGAGAAAACTGACCGATGCCTTTCATTCTCTGGGTCAGTACGAATACAACAATACATATATGTATAGGTTCTTTATTCTCTAAATAGTTTAAAAATAAATGTAAACTTTGATATATTTTTTTTTTTACATCACCATATTCTGACCCCCATAACTTTTTTATACTTATGTCTACTGAACTGTTTAGGGGCTCATTTTTGCGGAACAATTTGTAGTTTTTATTGATACAATTTTGGAGTGTGCTTGACTTTTGACCACATTTTATTAAATTTTTTGGGGTAAGCAAAAAAAAATGGCAAATTGCCCATTTTGACCCTTTTTTCCATTTCGCCATTCGCCGCATTGGAATTTTTTTTCTATTTTAATTGTATGGGCATTTTCGGTTGCAGTGATACCCAATATTTATTTTTTAATTATTACGGAAAGGAGGTTGATGTTTATATTTATTGCTATTTAGGTATTTATTTTTTAATTATACGGAAAGGAGGGTGATTTAAACTTTTATATTTTTTTCATTTTTATATATTTTTAAATTTATTTTTATTTTTTGTGATGATTTTGTGCCTATAAATTATGTTTTTAAAATTTTGTTCTATTAGGGATTTTTAAAATGCCATTTAAATTCAGTATTGCTAATTTCTTATTATGGCCTGCCATCTGGTAGACAAAATAAGAATTGCAGCATGAACACTTTCAGCTGAAAGTGTTCAGCGCAACTACCAATGCCCCAATTGGCCACAATGGGCTTCCGGGATTTTGCACATTTAGATGCCGTGATCTCACTTGGGCATGGCATCGAAAGCATTTAATTATCACGATCGGCATTATTAACCATCACTAACCAGCAATAATATTCCCAGCAATAATGGCGATCGTGATAATTAAATGCTTTCGATGCCATGCCCAAGTGAGATCACGGCATCTAAATGTGCAAAATCCCGGAAGCCCATTGTGGCCAATTGGGGCATTGGTAGTTGCGCTGAACACTTTCAGCTGAAAGTGTTCATGCTGCAATTTTTATTTTGTCTACCAGATGGCAGGCCATGATAAGAAATTAGCAATATTGAATTTAAATAGCATTTTAAAAATCCCTAATAGAACGAAATTTCAAAAACATAATTTATAGGCTCATATATGAGACAAAAAATCATCACAAAATCACTACCAATGCCCCAATTGGCCATAATGGGCTTTCGAGATTTTGCACATTTAGATGCCGTGATCTCACTTGGGCATGGCATCGAAAGCATTTAATTATCACGATCGGCATTATTAACCATCACTAACCAGCAATAATATTCCCAGCAATAATGGCGATCGTGATAATTAAATGCTTTCGATGCCATGCCCAAGTGAGATCACGGCATCTAAATGTGCAAAATCCCGGAAGCCCATTGTGGCCAATTGGAGCATTGGTTTTATTTTTTGTGATGATTTTGTGTCTCATATATGAGCCTATAAATTATGTTTTTTACATGTTAAATTTTGTTCTATTAGGGATTTTTAAAATGCCATTTAAATTCAGTATTGCTAATTTCTTATTATGGCCTGCCATCTGGTAGACAAAATAAGAATTGCAGCATGAACACTTTCAGCTGAAAGTGTTCAGCGCAACTACCAATGCCCCAATTGGCCACAATGGGCTTCCGGGATTTTGCACATTTAGATGCCGTGATCTCACTTGGGCATGGCATCGAAAGCATTTAATTATCACGATCGGCATTATTAACCATCACTAACCAGCAATAATATTCCCAGCAATAATGGCGATCGTGATAATTAAATGCTTTCGATGCCATGCCCAAGTGAGATCACGGCATCTAAATGTGCAAAATCCCGGAAGCCCATTGTGGCCAATTGGGGCATTGGTAGTTGCGCTGAACACTTTCAGCTGAAAGTGTTCATGCTGCAATTCTTATTTTGTCTACCAGATGGCAGGCCATGATAAGAAATTAGCAATATTGAATTTAAATGGCATTTATAAAATCCCTAATAGAACTAAATTTAAAATTTAAAAAACATAATTTATACGCTCATATATGGGACAAAAAATCATCACAAAATCACTACCAATGCCCCAATTGGCCACAATGGGCTTTCGGGATTTTGCACGTTTAGATGCCGTGATCTCACTTGGGCATGGCATCGAAAGCATTTAATTATCACGATCGGCATTATTGACCATCACTAACCAGCAATAATATTCCCAGCAATAATGGCGATCGTGATAATTAAATGCTTTCGATGCCATGCCCAAGTGAGATCACGGCATCTAAATGTGCAAAATCCGGAAGCCCATTGTGGCCAATTGGGGCATTGGCTTTATTTTTTGTGATGATTTTGTGTCTCATATATGAGCCTATAAATTATGTTTTTTACATGTTAAATTTTGTTCTATTAGGGATTTTTAAAATGCCATTTAAATTCAGTATTGCTAATTTCTTATCATGGCCTGCCATCTGGTAGACAAAATAAGAATTGCAGCATGAACACTTTCAGCTGAAAGTGTTCAGCGCAACTACCAATGCCCCAATTGGCCACAATGGGCTTCCGGGATTTTGCACATTTAGATGCCGTGATCTCACTTGGGCATGGCATCGAAAGCATTTAATTATCACGATCGGCATTATTGATCATCACGGTAATTAGCCGCAGATCTCTGCTGTTTGAAACAGCAGAGATCTGTTGGCCATGGCGCCCGCTGCATGTGCGAGTGGGCGCCATGTTTACACATCGCTCTAGTGCTGTATATGTACTGGGCTGGTAGCGAAGGGGTTAAGGACCGAGCCATTTTTTGCAAATCTGACGTGTCACTTTATCCAAGCCATTCTGAGATAGTTTTTTTGTGACACATCATACTTTATGACAGTGGTAAATTTGAGTCAATATATTTCACCTTTATTTATAAAAAAATAATTAAAAAAATTTACCCCCAGACAGAGTTTAGTGTTTTTTAGCTTCTGAAATCTGTTTGTTCCAAGTGAAAAGTGCAGTCTAGCGTCAGTACAGTTCCACAAGCGAATAGTGGCTGAATTATACTAACATACACAGGACGTTTAAGCACTGAGTGCTATATAGGTAGCAAGTGTGTGACCTGGGGAGTGCACCCCCATTGGTCATAGCAACGATAGCACATCAAGCTCACTACAGACTAGGCATCAGACAATTCTAATCCTCTATAGCTCACAGTTATTTAACTATTTCTTAAACACTTTATTAAAAGTTAAAGGGATTCTGTCACCTCCCCTAACCCAAAATCCGATTTTAAAGGGCTGCGCCAGTGCGATCTGCAGGAGACTGAGGGCAGGAGCTTCATCCTCGTCACTGGGCATGCGCGGAGCCCAGTGACGTCCGATGCTCGCTCTTCCCTCAGTCAGCAGGGAAGAGCGAGCATCGGACGTCACTGGGCTTGGCGCATGCCCAGTGACGAGGATGAAGCTCCTGCCCTCAGTCTCCTGCAGATCGCACTGGCGCAGCCCTCAGTGGGTACTGCGCCTGTGCGAGTGTTCGTTCGGCCGTGAGGGAGGGGGAGGAGAGGCTGTGGGAGGCTGGGGGCGGTTAGACAGTCGCAAGGAAGGCGGGCTGGGCACTGTAAGAGGGGCGTTACTGGGCTCACTAAGGGGAACAAAACGCCCCTCTGGGCACCTTCAGGGCTAATTTGCATAACCATAAAAGTTGTTTTTTACAGAAACTACTGGACGGATTACAAGATAGAAGAGCACAGCCTAATCAAGGTAAGCTGTGCTGCATGACTGCTTTAAAATCGGATTTTGGGTTAGGGGAGGTGACAGAATCCCTTTAAGTTTTATCATCTGGGACAAGTGAGGTTATTGGCCGAATTAGGCTTTAGTTGTTGATGATTTATGAAACCCTTCCCAGGTAGGGTCGTAATTGTTCATTATAGATCCTCTTATATGCCGCAGTCCGCATTGATTGCAGCATATAAGGGGTTAATCTGCTAGCATCAGATTATATAGCAATGTCAGTGGATAAAGCAGGGGCCCTGCTGTCAGTCACAGCTGGACCCCTGCATTTATCAGGTGAGCACAGCTCTGGTACCCGCCTGATCATCATGATGTACTAGTACATCAATTTGCGGGAAGTCACTTCCCGCTGTCGTCAAGGGGTTAATAATGGCAACATTAGGTACTTAACCCTTTCACGCCCGATGACATGTACATCTGTGGCTCATGTCCACAACCGGCCTTAATGCTGATCAAGGACATTTAATCCCTCAGATGCCGTGGTCAATCCTGACCACGGCATCTGAGCCCTCTGAAAACTGAAAGCGAAAGCTTTCAGTTGTGCTCCGGCTCCCCCGTGTGGCGATCGGAGGAGCCAGAGCCTGTCTTTATGAATGACTGCTGCATAGTATTTCCCATATTTTCCCTTGCCTGTAATAGGGCTCCATAGGAAACGAGCAATTTTTTCATAGATTTCAATGCAAGTGCATTGGAGTCTATGAGAATAGACTCCCTATGGGAACTATAAAAAATTGTTATAAAAAAAGTAAAAAAATAAATAAAAATTCAAATCGCCCCACTTTTCTTAAAATAAAAATAAAAGAAATAAAAAAATACACATCATGGGTGTCGTCCATTTTTGGTTGCTTCATTTTCTACAAAAAATGTAATAAAAAGTGATAAAAAAGTCATACACACCCCAGAATGTTATTATTAAAGATTTCAGATAACTCCACAAAAAATTAGTCCCCATACAGCTCTGTAAACATAATTACATAAAAGTTATAGGGGTCAAAATATATGGCGACAAAACAATAAAACTGACATTTTTACCACTTTTATTATTTTTTTATCTATATCAAAACGCAAGAAAAACTCCACATATAAAGTATCGCCGGATTTGTACTGACCTGTAGAATAACATTAACTGGTCAGTTTTATCAGACATCGAATGCCGTAAATAACAAATCCGTAAAACTGTGGTGGAATAGCTTTTTTTTGCAATTTCACCCCATTTGGAATTTTTTTACCGCTTCCCACTACATCATATGCAATATTAGATGGTGGCATTGGAAAGTAAAACTTGTCCCGCACTGGGAAGGCAGGGAGCTCAAAACGAAAACGGGAAAAAAAGAAACAAACTCCGGGCTTGAAAGGGTTAAGTACCCAGCCAATGGCCACAGGTTCCCTTCTGAATTCAACTGTATTGTTGTCCTCAGAACGGCGATGCAGTTGAATACTGTGGTGGGGCATGGGAGCTGATGGTTCCCTGCTCTGCTGTTCACTCTCATAGGACTCAAGCTACTAGGCCTGGGTGGAGTTGAATGGTTCAGGAGGTTGCAAAGTGATGACATAATCAGAACCACATGCTCCGGTTCTCAGATACCACGAGGAGGCATTATGAGATCATGTGTCATACTCGTGGCATGTGTAATACTAGAGGCACTAGTGGGGGCATGTATGATACTGGGGACAGTACTGAGGACACTAAAGGGCTTTATTAGGGGCATATCTACTTCTGGGAGCATTACTGGGGACACTAGGGCATTACTGGGGTAACTATGGGGGCTATAGGGACATGATTAAGGCTGGGGGCATTATTGGGGGCACCATGGGGACATGTTTACTGCTGGGGACATTTTAGGGCATAATTGGGACATTATTATTGCTGGTGGTGCTATAAGGGACATTATTATTGCTGGAGCATTAATATTGGTGGATGCACTATAAGGGGCATTATTATTGGAGGAGGAACTACAGGGGGCATTATTATTGCTGTAGACACTATCAGAGTATTATTAATACTGGAGGCACTACAAGGGACATTTTTAAAACTCGGGCACCATGGGGCCATTATTGTTGGAGCCATTTATAATACTGGGGACACTACAGGGTTATGGGTAATACTGGGGGCAGAAAATGGGGCACTATGAGGAAGTATTATTAAGGTCATTATAGGGAGAATGATAGGGGCATTTTCTGAAGCATATTTTTGGGGCATTGGGGAGCACAGCGGGCACAAAATTGGGGATGGCAGCAAGATGACACACTTGGGAAGTAGGTTGGAGAGTTTGTGTTGAGAATGTGAGGAGAATGATGGAAAAGTGCGGAATTAAAAAAATCTGTATAACAAATGTTGCAGAGACAAAACATGGCTGAAAAAAGTCATCATGGCAGTCTTGTCTAAATGGATGAAGCAAGATAATACAGCAGAGAAGACATCACTGTATGTAGAGCTGTATTCTGCTGTGCGCCACATCTCACCTCCTCAGCCCCTTCTCCATATCTTAATCAGAGACAAGTGGGGGAAGAGGAGGACAGAACATCATAGCTGGCGCTGGCCACCATAAAGGGGCAGCTTTTGGGGAGGTATTTTATGCTCACTGTTGTATTTAGTTTTGCTGGGGCTGGGGTGTAATTTGTACTGCACTATGGTATTTGGTATGTGGTATTACTAGCCTTGTGCACTTTGTTGGCCCCACCTACCTGCCTTCTGTCAATTTGGATCCACCTACAACATGGGACCATTTATTTTAAGGGCCAGAAATGTTCTTATATGTTTTTTTTTTTAAGAAGTATTTCATATACTGTACCTGTGAAGGTCATTCTCACTTGGCAATATCTTGGTCAGTATTTTTCATTATTTGTATGCCAAAACTATAAAACCTGGAGGAAACCTGCACAAAGAGAGTGTAATACAAAGATTTGTACCTTTTCTGTATTTTGGACCCACTCCTAATCTTGACTTAAACATACTGATGCAAGTTCAGGAGCTTGAAAAATTCTATCAGACTACTTTTCCGATGGATCATGTTTCCGTCTTCTGGGTGCTGTCAGAGTTTAGAACCTGAAGTGAGCAATGGCCTGTTCAATTGAATATGTACTGTACAGCAACATGGGCGATTCTCCATTGGTCCATGCAGAGAAAATCACAGCATATTCTGTCTTTGTCCATTTTTTACACAAAACACACTCATTTAAATATCATCATGGATGAGTTTGACATCGCCCACCTTCAATGGGCCTTAGGTTCTGAATTCTACAAGAATATGCTCTAGCATTTATAGTTATATGTTGGAAGTCATGTATCATTATATGACAGACGGTGATGAAGGTACCATTAAAAATGTATGATCAATATTTTTTGGGATGGAGTTTCATGTGTGAATTAACTTCCTATATTGTTCAAGAAATATTCTGTGGTCATTGAATTTACTACTGTCATAAATTCAAAACTATTACAGGGCTTAAACCATTGTGTTTATAAGTTAATTTAAACAGGAACTTTCTTACAAGCAAACTTTCTAAACATGTATGACTGTTATTTGTTTGAAGACATCCTGTCTTTACACTCGAGTCGGCAACAGACTAAGCATACTAATAGGTCCTTTCATCACCTCACTACAGTGCCTGCTGTGGCAATCATTCAACAAGCTCCGTGTCTATGCAAACAGCAGCACTGAACTCAACTTTCAATTACTAGTTTATTATTACAAGATGCTCAGGGGCCTAAGTGGTGAGTACAACATGCCAATGCAACTATGGACTTCTTGTGAAGTTGTAGTGGTGGAGACATGGAGGTCAATGAAATATGACTGTGGAACTCTTTAGTGATGACAAATGGTGTCTAATTTAGGTCTAAATCGACCACCTCACTGCAGAACATGTGTTATTTTACTTCAGGAATTCATATGCCTGGTTGGATGAGATTCTTAGTCAATGTGAAAATTTGTTGAACCAACAGATCATACTGTGGCACCACACTGTCATATATCTAGAAACAGTTCTTTCCTGAATTGCTTTATATGTATATTACTTTATATGTGATATGGTATATACATACTCTATATAGACAAAAATATTAGGATAACTACACGTTACACCTACAGAAACTTTTATGACTTCTTATAATAAATCCATAGGCATTAATATGGTGTTGCCCCAACCCCCCCCAAAACCACCACCTTCCATTGCATTTGGAGTGTGTCTGTGGGAATTTTTTCGAATTAATCCAGAAGAGTATTTGAGAGGTCAGACATTGATATTTGATGAGAGGGTCTGGCTCAGAATTTCTGTTCTACCCAAATTTTGATGGGATTGAGGACAGGGATCTGTGTGGACCAATCAAGTTATTCCATCACCCAACAATGCCTTATGGACCTTGCTTTGTGCACTGGGGCGCAGTCATGCTGGAGCAGATAAAAGCCAAACCCAAGCTCATCCATCAGACTGCCAGATACAGGAGCATTACTTGTCACTTCACAGAACACATTTTACTGCCCCAGAGTCCAGTGGCGGCATGCTTTACACCACTCTAGAGGATGTTTTGCATTGTGCCTGGGGCTATCTGCAAATGCTTTATTGTATATTGTTATGTTATGTTGTTCTAATATTTTGGCTGTTAATTTGAGCAAGAGGAGGAATAATTGGCAATAGTTGGTAGGAACAGGGCCAACCAACCTCTTCCTCCTCTCTTGGTGGGAGCAAGCTGTTCCTACTTTCTGCCAGGTGGGGGAGTTCCTTAGACAGCAAAGGACGAGTAAGCACATGCCAGAGCTCCTACTCCCAGTGACCGTATCTAGTTCTCCTGTGACACCATGACTTCAGACAGATCATGAAAATCCAGAACACTGCTTTCAGAAAGCATCAGTGTGCCAGGACAGTACAGTGATAAGCAAAAATACTGTTGTATATACACTGCTACAGGTGAGGGACTACGGCTCAAACACCCATCACCTAGCCAACCACCACGCCTGACAAACATCAAGCCTGAATCTCACAGTGGACACCTATAACCCCAAGGGCCTGCGATTCCCATTTATTTGCCACACAACCAGCCACCATACCTCCTCCTCAGGTGCTAGAATATGCACTTTGTATATAATTCTGCTGGATGTGCCACACATTCTATTTTGAACTAAATAAAGAGTGACTTTTATAAGTTTACTTCTGGCCTGATTCTTCAAACCACCTTTCCACTGCACTGATCCCCACGGAGCAATGGCCTGAGAGAGTACACAGTGACACAACACGCAATTGGTGACCCCACTCTGTAACTTTACATGATCTGCCAATTTGTGGTTAAGTTACAATAGATACTAAAGCTTCCACTTTACAATAATAACACTTAGGCTACTTTCACACTAGCGTTCGGGTTTCCGTTCGTGAGCTCCGTTTGAAGGAGCTCACGAGCGGACCCGAACGCAGCCGTCCAGCCCTGATGCAGTCTGAATGGAGGCGGATCCGCTCAGACTGCATCAGTCTGGCGGCGTTCAGCCTCCGCTCCGCTCGCCTCCGCACGGACAGGCGGACAGCTGAACGCTGCTTGCAGCGTTCGGGTGTCCGCCTGGCCGTTCGGAGGCGTGCGGATCCGTGCGGATCCGTCCAGACTTTCAATGTAAGTCAATGGGGACGGATCCGTTTGAAGATGCCACAATGTGGCTCAATCTTCAAGCGGATCCGTCCCCCATTGACTTTACATTGAAAGTCTGGACGGATCCGTCCCAGGCTATTTTCACACTTAGCTTTTTTTTGCTAATATAATGCAGACGGATCCGTTCTGAACGGAGCCTCCGTCTGCATTATTATGAGCGGATCCGTTCAGAACGGATCCGCCCGAACGCTAGTGTGAAAGTAGCCTTACATTTGATTGTGAAATATCTAGGAGCGAATACATTTCACAAACTGACCTGTTGCAATGGTGGCACCCTATTACAATACCACAGTACCATGACTAATTCTGTCACAAATGTTTGTAAAGGTAGACTGCATGACTAAGTGCAGGTGGTTTTATCCACCTGTGGCAATAGGACTGAATTAAACATGAATAATTAAGAAGCATGCCCCAATACTTTTGTCCATATAGTGTGTGCATTTTACCCCCTATAAATTTGTATCTTAAAGGGTAACTGAGTTTAAGAGCTTCCCACAAATTAAATTTTGCTGGGGACAGTGTGAGGATCCATTCCAGCCTCCCCCCGCTGCTCTGGTCTGCATGTAAATGCAGACGTCTCCTTCACTGAATGAGCAGTAGACTGTTGGGAAGGAACGCTTCTATCCGACAATATGCTGCTACATTGTGCAGTCTAAACTTGCCTTTAGGGAAAGAAGAATATGTAATAGCTAAATAATTGAGTGCCATTTATTTCCCTGGGGTCTATTGAATTGATTGGATACATTAAAGTCCAACAAGATTTGTCCTTGTTTTCCCCAACAATAGATATCAAGGCCAGAAATAGGAGGGGGATTTATTAAGAATAGTGCTTCATAGTTATCTGAAGTAAAATGTGCCAAATTTATTAAGAGGCAAACATTGTCTAATAAATATGGAGTACCTTTTGGTTCTCTATGCGCCAGAAAATCAGGCTAGCAGCATAATATACTCCAAATTTTGGTGTAAATAATAGAAAATTTGTTGGCAGCCCTCTTGTTAAACCCCAACCACATATGATAAGAACAGCACAGACTTGGCTTGGCTTAAAGTGATTGATAAATTCCCCCCATGGTGTCCTCATATTCCCTAGATTGTCAGCAAATGCCACTGAAATTGGTGTGTTCCACCAACATTACCTAATGTCTATGTTGCCTATCTTCTTCCAGACCATTTACCCTAGCAAGTGGTTTATATAGCTGACCATAGGACGCATCTTTGCCAATTCTGGTGGTTTATAAGAATTTCTTTGAGGTGGTGGGATTTTCATTTGGATTCCAAGGTGTACAAGTACTGATACATTTTAAATAAGAGTAATATATACTATCTAATGCATAGACTTTTCTGTCAATTTGCCTGAAGTAGTTCAGTTATTAACATAGAGGCTACTAGTGGCGGAGCTTTTTGAATACAGTGCAGATGACTCCCAAATAACAGTCTAAGGGGTCCAAGAGTAACAATACCAATTACTGGGATTTTATGGAGTTGCTGCTTACCATCCTTGACATCATAGGAAATGTGGAAGTAAAATTACATAGGAATAATTTTTTAATTGCAGAATGCAAACATTCCACAGTTGCTAATTCCGTATCTACACAACAATGGTAATCACATCGCTGCATCTGATTTACTCTTTAAATGATGTGGAAAAAGTTGGCACCGATCCTATGTTTAATCACAAGAAGAGCTAAGATTATTTTACATAAATTAAATTAATTGAAATGCATGTCTTGGTTGTTTTCTTGCTAAATGTAATTTCCTGGAGCCTCTATCACATATCACTTTAGACTGCTTATCATTTTCAATACAATTAAAATGCAATGACAATAATGTAATTAGCTACTTCACAGCGTCTTCCCAAGAAAAATAAAGGAGATTTAAACCTATGCTTTAATTAGCTTAGAAATGGCTTTAGCCAAAAAATGACATTGAAACACAGTCATATAATGATTGATGCTGTGATCTAGAGATTTGTTTAGAGGCGACCAGCAACCGACATCTCAGAAAATGTGAAATTGTAAAGTCAGAGTTAATCTGCCTGTTTAAATGACACTGCCTTGGCTCAACTAAATAGATGTACATTCAATTTGTATAATTGCTTTATCTACTGGTCACTTGTCAGTTTAAGCCTTGTGCTGTTTTCATAGCCAAAACCAGAACTGAATCTAAATCAGAAGTCCTACTTTTATACTTTCTTTCACTCATGATTTGCTCTGTACTGTAAAATAGTGGATGTGGGAAGTGCAACTGATCCTTCCAGTCCATACCAATATTTTCTATCTCATCCCTGAAATCAAATTTACACTTGATAGATATACATGAAGATCAATTCACCACTTGAGTAGGTTCAGATTGTACAATATCAAAGTGAACCATGATGCAGTTTCTTAAAGAGAACATGTGACCACAAAATGCAGTGCAATCTGCAGGCAGTATGTGTCACGAGGGTGTCAAGCCACGTCTGACTCCGTTATACCCGGGGTCAGGAAGTCGCAGCGGGTGGCTGCGCGCTCTATGTCTAAAGATCACGTTGTTTCTTAGTGATTGTTTTCTGTGTTTGCCTTGCAATCCTTTTTGTCTCACTCAGGGATCCGTAGCTTCTCCTCCTCAGCTGTTTCTTGTCTGCCACTCCCAACCTCCTTATATTCTCCTCTCACACTTCTCTAGTTGCCAGTTATAGAGCTTCCTGCCTGGACTTCTATACTGACCCACTGGAGCTGTGAATCCTGGTTGTTGTTCCAGAGTGCTACCCTCCGGATCCCTGTTGGGCTTTTTGTTGTCTCCTGTTGTCGCCCACCTGGGATTATATGTTTAGTCTGTATTGTCTGTCCTCCCCTTGGTGTTTTCCTTTAGAGCTAGTGGTGCGGACTAGTGTTCCCACCGCCCTGTTCACTATCTAGGGCTCATCTTAGGGAAAGCCAGGGTTTTAGGCACGTGATCGGCGTACGGGTGAGGAACCCGTCTAGGGACGTCAGGGCAGCCAGGTGCCAGCCGCAAGGTGAGTCAGGGGTCACCACCTTCCCTCTCACTTGGGCAGGGCCTTCCTCTTTCCCTCCCTCTGTGTCACGTATGTGATAGTCACGCCGATCGTGATATTATAACTGGCCCTTATTTTTTGGGAGAAAAAAAATAAAAATAAATATATATATATTTTTTTCTCTCTCTACTTAGAATCCAATATGGATCCTATTGCTGCTTTGGCAAAACAGCTTCAAGGCCTGTCTTTGGAGGTGGCAGGATTGAAGGCGTCTGTCCTCCAACAACAGCAGCAAATGCAGCAGACCGCAAGCCCAGCGGTTGCTATGGGTAACCAGGTTGTTACAGAACCCAAGGTTGTTCTTCCTGACAGATTTTCTGGGGGAAGGGACAAATTTGTGACGTTCCGTGAGGCCTGCAAATTATATTTTAAGCTGCGCCCTTACTCCTCAGGTAATGAAGAACAGCGGGTGGGGATTGTTATTTCCCTGCTTCAGGGGGACCCGCAATCCTGGGCGTTCTCGTTACCCCCTGGTTCCCAGGCTCTCCGGTCAGTGGAGGGATTTTTTGGGGCTTTGGGTCTCATATATGATGACCCTGACCGAGTCGCCCTGGCTGAGTCGACGTTACGGAGACTCCTACAGGGAGATCGGCCAGCAGAGGAATATTGCTCAGAGTTCCGTAGGTGGGCTACGGATACTCAGTGGAACGACCCGGCTCTCAGGAGTCAGTTCTGCTCTGGGTTATCTGAAAGGGTTAAGGATGCGCTGGCGCTGTATGAGACCCCCCTTTCCCTTGATGCTGTTATGTCCCTCTCTATCAGAATAGATAGACGTCTTAGGGAGAGATCGAAAATTCCTGAGCAATTGGTAACCTCTCCCAAGCAGCAGTTAGTCTGTACTGACTTAGATGAGCCTATGTAGCTAGGAGGAACTTCTCGTCAGGTCCGTCCTCCTGAGGTTCGCCGTAGGTGGGGGGCTTGTTTTTTCTGTGGGGGGAGGGGTCATTTCATTAATGTCTGTCCCTCCTTTCTCAAAAACAAAAGACCGTCGGAAAACTACTAACCCCAGGCTGTGCGGAGGATGTCAGCCGGGGGGTATACGTTTCCTCCATACGAACATCTCAATTTGTGTTGCCAGCGGTTATTGTTTTTGGTGTTAAGACGGAGTCTATTTCTTTTTTTCTAGACAGTGGAGCAGGGGTAAATTTGATAGATGCCTATTTTGCCCGCACTATGGGTTTGTCTCTCTGTACACTGCAGAGACCTATTCCCATATTCGCTATTGATTCTGCTCCTCTGTCTCAGAGAAACCTCACTCACATTGTCCATAACTTACACCTTTGGGTAGGGGACCACCATAATGAGTGTCTTTCATGTTACGTTCTGGAGGGCCTTCCCTCTCCTGTGGTATTGGGTCTTCCCTGGTTGGTAGCGCACAATCCAGTGGTGGATTGGCAGGCCAGGGAGATATTGGAGTGGAGTGAGCATTGCAGAGAGAATTGCTTAAATAACAATTGCTTAATCGCCTCCATAGCTTCCCTACCTACATTTATTTCGGACTTTGAGGACGTTTTTTCTGAAAAGGGTTGTCAGAAGCTACCACCTCATCGTCCTTATGATTGCCCGGTTAACCTGATTCCCGGTGCAAAATTACCCAAGTCCAGGTTGTATAATCTTTCGGGTCCCGAGAGACAAGCCATGAAAGATTATATCTCCGAGAGTCTGGCTAAGGGACACATCAGACCCTCTTCTTCACCAGTGGCTGCAGGGTTTTTCTTTGTTAAAAAGAAAGATGGGGCCTGCGTCCTTGCCTAGATTTCCGTGAGCTAAACCGGATAACCATCCGAGACCCATACCCTCTTCCTCTCATTCCTGACCTTTTTAATCAGATTGCGGGTGCTAGGTGGTTCTCCAAACTTGATCGTAGGGGGGCCTACAATCTGATTCGTATCAAGGAAGGGGATGAGTGGAAGACAGCTTTTAACACCCCTGAGGGGCATTATGAAAATTTAGTCATGCCTTTCGGTCTGACCAATGCCCCTGCTGTCTTCCAACATTTCGTTAATGATATTTTTAGTCATCTCATCGGCAGGTTTGTAGTCATATACCTAGAAGATATCTTAATTTATTCGGCTGATCTGAAAACACATGAAGTACATGTCAGGCAAGTACTGCAGGT
The DNA here is from genome assembly GCF_014858855.1 of Bufo gargarizans. Classification (NCBI taxonomy): domain Eukaryota; kingdom Metazoa; phylum Chordata; class Amphibia; order Anura; family Bufonidae; genus Bufo; species Bufo gargarizans. The sequence continues at coordinate 213,631,542 of NC_058084.1, forward strand.
CCTACGGACAAATAAATTATATGCGAAAATTGAAAAATGTGTCTTCGCCGTTCAGGAAATACAGTTCCTGGGATATCTATTATCTGCTTCAGGTTTCCGTATGGATCCTAGGAAGGTCCAGGCAATTTTAGATTGGGATCTTCCTGAGAACCTTAAAGCTCTACAACGGTTTTTGGGTTTCGCAAATTTCTATAGAAAGTTCATTAAAAATTATTCAGTGATCGTTAAACCCCTTACTGACATGACTAGGAAGGGGACTGATTTTTCTAAATGGTCTGACGCCGCAAAAATTGCATTTTCCTCTCTAAAAGAGAGATTTACCTCGGCACCTGTTCTAATTCAACCTGATGTCTCCCAGCCTTTTATTGTTGAAGTAGATGCGTCAGAGGTGGGAGTGGGGGCTGTATTGTCTCAGGGTCCGTCTCCTGGCAAATGGCGTCCTTGCGCTTTCTTTTCCAAAAAGTTATCTACAGCAGAAAAGAACTATGATATTGGAAATAGGGAACTGTTGGCGATTAAACTGGCGTTTGAAGAGTGGCGTCACTTCTTAGAGGGAGCAATCCACCCCGTCATGGTGATTACGGATCATAAAAACCTTCTGTACCTAGAATCGGCTAAGCGTCTCACCCCTAGACAAGCTAGGTGGTCGCTATTCTTTACCAGATTTAACTTTGTAATCACCTATCGTCCTGGGGCAAAAAATACCAAGGCAGACGCATTATCTCGTAGTTTCCCTGGAGGGGGTAATGTTAGTGATCCGGTACCTATTTTACAAAGAGGAGTGGTTGTCTCTGCTGTACACTCTGTTCTAGAGGGAAAGGTGTTAGAGGCCCAGGGGGACGCCCCGGCCTCTTGCCCCTCAGAGAAATTGTTTGTACTGTTAAACCTGCGTCTTGAATTATTAAAGGAACATCATAATTCGGCACTTGCTGGGCACCCGGGTAGTAAAGCAACCTTGGAGCTATTGTCTCGTCGTTTTTGGTGGCCAAGGTTGCGTCAGGATGTAATGGATTTCGTGTCTACTTGTTCTACTTGTGCACGCGCGAAAGTCTCTCATACACGTCCAGCAGGGTCTTTATTGCCACTTTTCATTCCCAATAGGCCATGGACACATCTGTCAATGGATTTCATCACTGACTTACCGTTGTCTGCGGGTAAAACAGTTATCTTGGTAGTAGTAGACAGGTTTAGCAAAATGGTACACTTTATTGCGCTACCCGCACTTCCTAATGCTAAGACTCTTGCTCAGGTGTTTATCAGTGAAATCGTGAAGCTTCACGGGGTCCCTTCCGATGTGGTTTCGGATCGGGGAACCCAGTTTATTTCTAAGTTTTGGAAAGCTTTTTGTTCCCGTTTGGGGGTACACTTGTCCTTTTCCTCAGCTTTCCATCCTCAGTCGAATGGACAGACTGAGCGTACCAACCAAAACCTAGAAACATATTTAAGGTGTTTTGTGTCTGAAAACCAAGAGGTGTGGTCATCATATTTACCGTTAGCCGAGTTTGCCATAAATAATCGCTGTCAGGAATCCACTGGCAAGTCACCATTTCTTGGTGCATACGGTTTTCATCCCCAATTTTGTACTTTCAAAGAGGGGGGGTCTTCTGGGGTTCCCGAAGAGGAACGGTTTTCTTCATTTCTTTCATCGGTATGGCAGAAGGTGCAAGCTAACTTGAAAAATATGAGTGGTAAATATAAATGCATGGCCGATAAGAAACGGTCGCCAGGTCCGCACCTAGGAGTGAATGACTATGTGTGGTTGTCTACTAGGAATATTAAGTTGAAGGTTCCCTCTTGGAAACTGGGCCCTAGGTTCATTGGTCCTTATAAAATAGTAGCCGTCATTAACCCTGTGGCTTTTCGCCTGGAGCTACCTCAGACTTTTAAGATCCATAACGTCTTCCATAAGTCGTTACTCAAGAAGTATGTTCCACCTCTAGAACCATCACGGCTGCCACCTCCTCCTGTTATTGTGGATGGTAATCTGGAGTTTCAAATATTCAGAATTGTTGATTCTCGTCGGGTCCGCCGCTCTCTTCAGTATCTGGTGCATTGGAGGGGTTACGGTCCCGAGGAAAGAATGTGGGTTCCAGCGTCAGAGGTAAACGCCAACAGGTTAATTCAGGCTTTCCATGCCTCTCATCCTGAGAGACCTGGTCCTGAGTGTCCGGAGGCCCCTCGTGAAAGGGGGGGTACTGTCACGAGGGTGTCAAGAGCCACGTCTGACTCCGTTATACCCGGGGTCAGGAAGTTGCAGCGGGTGGCTGCGCGCTCTATGTCTAAAGATCACGTTGTTTCTTAGTGATTGTTTTCTGTGTTTGCCTTGCAATCCTTTTTGTCTCACTCAGGGATCCGTAGCTTCTCCTCCTCAGCTGTTTCTTGTCTGCCACTCCCAACCTCCTTATATTCTCCTCTCACACTTCTCTAGTTGCCAGTTATAGAGCTTCCTGCCTGGACTTCTATACTGACCCACTGGAGCTGTGAATCCTGGTTGTTGTTCCAGAGTGCTACCCTCCGGATCCCTGTTGGGCTTTTTGTTGTCTCCTGTTGTCGCCCACCTGGGATTATATGTTTAGTCTGTATTGTCTGTCCTCCCCTTGGTGTTTTCCTTTAGAGCTAGTGGTGCGGACTAGTGTTCCCACCGCCCTGTTCACTATCTAGGGCTCATCTTAGGGAAAGCCAGGGTTTTAGGCACATGATCGGCGTACGGGTGAGGAACCCGTCTAGGGACGTCAGGGCAGCCAGGTGCCAGCCGCAAGGTGAGTCAGGGGTCACCACCTTCCCTCTCACTTGGGCAGGGCCTTCCTCTTTCCCTCCCTCTGTGTCACGTATGTGATAGTCACGCCGATCGTGATAGTATGTTATAGAGCAGGAGGAGCTGAGCAGATTGATATATAGCTTTGTGGGGGAAGATTCACAAAAACTTGTGATTTATACATTTATATCACAGCTTTTTGTAACTGCAGACAGCCTCTGTGTACAGCTCTCAGTACAGGAGGGAGGAGTTATCAGTGATTGATAGCATTCCCTGTGTGTATGTATACAGAGATAGCTGTCAATTAGGGGTGAGCGAAACACGTTTTGGATCCAGCAGATATGCCTTCTTGAACAATGTGACAGGTTGCCTTTAAAGGGCCACTCTGAAAATAACAGTAAGTTGTATTTAATACAAAGCTCTGTTCCCTTTAAAGAGGACCTGTTACTACAAAATGCAGTGCATTATGTAGGCAGCATGTTATAGAGTAGGAGAAGCTGAGCAGATTAATATACTGTATAGTTTTGTTGGAAAAGCTCCAGTAAAATGTGACATTTACAGTCAGGTCCATAAATATTGGGACATCAACACAATTGTAACATTTTGCGCTCTATACACCAGCTCAATAGATATGAAATGAAACTAACTAGATGTGCTTTAACTGCAGACTGTCGGCTTTAATTTGAGGGTATTTACATCCAAATCAGGTGAACGGTGTAGGAATTACAACAGTTTGCATATGTGCCTCCCACTTGTTACGGGACCAAAAGTAATGGGACAATTGGCTTCTCAGCTGTTACATGGCCAGCTGTGTGTTATTCCCTCATTATCCCAATTACAATGAGCAGATAAAAGGTCCAGAGTTCATTTCAAGTGTGCTATTTGCATTTGGAATCTTTTGCTGTCAACTCTCAAGATAATATCTGAGCTGTCACTATCAGTGAAGCAAGCCATCATTAGGCTAAAAAAACTAAAGAAACCCATCAGAGAGATAGCAAAAACATTAGGCGTGGCCAAAAGAACAGTTTGCAACATTCTTAAAAAGAAGGAACGCACCTGTGAGCTCAGCAACACCAAAAGACCCGGAAGACCACGGAAAACAACTGTGGTGGATGACGAAGAATTCTTTCTCTGGTGAAGAAAACACTCTTCACAACAGTTGGCCAGATCAAGAACACTCTCCAGGAGGTAGGTGTATGTGTGTCAAAGTCAACAATCAAGAGAAGACTTCACCAGAGTGAATACAGAGGGTTCAACACAAGATGTAAACCATTGGTGAGCCTCAAAAACAGGAAGGCCAGATTAGAGTTTGCCAAACGACATCTAAAAAAGCCTTCACAGTTCTGGAACAACATCCTATGGACAGATGAGACCAAGATCAACTTGTGCCAGAGTGATGGGAAAAGAACAGTATGCAGAAGGAAAGGAACTGCTCATGATCCTAAGCATACCACCTCATCAGTGAAGCATGGTGGTGGTAGTGTCATGGAGTGGGCATGTATGGCTGCCAATGGAACTGGTTCTCTTGTATTTATTGATGATGTGACTGCTGACAAAAGCAGCAGGATGAATCCTGAAGTCTTTCGGGCAATATTATCTGCTCATATTCAGCCAAATGCTTCAGAACTCATTGGACGGCGCTTCACGGTGCAGATGGACAATGACCCAAAGCATACTGCAAAAGCAACCAAAGAGCAACCAAAGAAATCAGAAAAAGCTGAGACTTAAATGTATAAATTACCAGTTTTAATGAATTTGTCAGTTACAGTGAAGCAACAACAGGACAGAGTCCCTTTAAAGAATGGTGTTGGTACCCAGGTATAGAAATGGCCGAGTGGTATAGGATGGCCTATAATGTCCCTTAATGTTTTGTTCACGTGTCACGGTACTCCTACCTAGATACGACTGGACCCAGGTGTTGGCTCCGAAGCAGACAAATAGGGTGAATAATTGAGGGATTTGAAAAAATGATTGAGTCCAGACCTTGTATATAGTTGAACAGCAGCTTTACTTGAATAAAGGTTCATCAGAAACAGTCTTCAAACTTTGTCTTGGTCCCAGCAGGCTTTAGCATTAAAACTGGCAGGCAAACTCGTCTCTCCTACATCTGTTGCTCTCTGTACTGAGAGGCTGGCTATATAACTCAAATTTTTCTGTATGCTGCACTTTCTTTCTGTAGTCTGTCTCTTAAGCTATACTAGGGAACTTTCTTCCTGGCTTCTGAGGCTTCAAGCTTCTGCCACCATGTACAGCTGAGCTTAGATTGCTCTGGCTGGCTTGGTTAAGGCTTGGGTACGTTCCGAAGAGACGTGGCCCTGCGCACCTTCACCTAGCTTGGGGTAAGCTAGGACTGACTTCTAACTAACTAATCTCCACCCTTTCTTAGAGAGAGGGTTAGAATGGAAAGAAGGGTTCCATTCTCTCTAAGGGTCCATTCACACATCCGCAAAATGGGTCCGCATCAGTTCCGCAATTTTGCGGAACAGGTGCGGACCCATTAATTTTCAATGTGGCTGGAATGTGCTGTCTGCATCCGCATTTGCGAAAACGCACATTGCCGGTGTCCGTGTTTTGCGGATCCGCAAAACACATACGGATGTGTCAATGGACCCTCGTTGTAGCTCTGCCATGCTTGCTGCCACCTACTGGCATATGCAGTTGCATAGACATAAGAAATGCACAATGTGGAGGACTTGGAATAAATGCATAGATGAAATGATATTAGCATACACAGATAGAAGCAGGGCGTATGAGTGGTAATGCCACTCCGGGACGTTACATTCCCCCTTACCTAAAACCAACACATCCTCGGCTTGTCCTTAAGATGTGCTCTAAGGGTACACTATTTTTCTAATACTAACTGATATAGCAACGGCTACCACTAGGTTTCTGCCCGTATGAGTAGGGTGTCTATTCACAGTTTTCCCTCTCGGTATAAGAGAACCAAAGAGTCTGCACCAAGCACTCATTCCTGGCTTCCTTTTGAGTATCGTGGCCACTAATACTAAAGAAAGCATGGGGGTGTCTTCACTCTGTAATTCCACCACAATGGAATGAAAGCCCGCAAACAGAAGGGTGGCTTCATCCTGTATTCCCTTCCAGCACCAAGGTCTAATCATGCTTTATGCTTTGTTACCTTGATGTCTGAACTGGTAGCTCTTCACACATTTTTCCTAAGACAGTGCACAGTAGGTTAAGACACCTAGAACTAGGAGGAGGAACCAGCCTGCCTTCCATAGCTCCCATGAGGGCTAATCCCCTCTCAACTCACATTTTAGCAGCAGGGTTATCCTTTAAAGATGTTTAGACTGCTTGTGACTTTACCACTTGGTCCTCCCTGTGTAGCAACAGCATATGAACCCGAAAGACACAGGACACACTGGCTCCTTCCCCTTCCAAGTCCGTGGAGAGAAAAAGGTTAAGGGCATATGCAAATCAGACAATATAATACCTAGGTTTTCTAAACCAATACAAGGCAAAATAGGACCATTAGTATTTTTGAGTCCTCAGAGGCAGTCCATATGAGTAAAGAAGCAAAGAAACTGACTATCTAGCTAATGGTATAAAGTAAAAAGTCCATACAAAAAGTGAATAGATAACATTGTTGTACACCTATAAGAGTCCAGACAATGCACTAAAGTGCTTAACCACCTCAGCCCCCCTAGCTTAAACACCCTTAATGACCAGGCCACTTTTTACACTTCTGCACTACACTACGTTCACCGTTTATTGCTCGGTCATGCAACTTACCACCCAAATGGATTTTACCTCTTTTTCTTCTCACTAATAGAGCTTTCATTTGGTGGTATTTCATTGCTGCTGACATTTTTACTTTTTTTGTTATTAATCGAAATTTAACGATTTTTTTGCAAAAAAACACGACATCCATATATAAATTTTTCGCTAAATTTATTGTTCTACGTGTCTTTGATTAAAAAAAAATGTTTGGGGAAAAAAAAATGGTTTGGGGAAAAGTTATAGCGTTTACAAACTATGGTGCAAAAATGTGAATTTCCGCTTTTTGAAGCAGCTCAGACTTTCTGAGCACCTGTCATGTTTCCTGAGGTTCTACAATGCCCAGACAGTACAAACACCCCACAAATGACCCCATTTTGGAAAGTAGACACCCTAAGGTATTCACTGATGGGCATAGTGAGTTCATAGAACTTTTTATTTTTTGTCACAAGTTAGCGGAAAATGATGATTTATTTTTATTTTTTTATTTTTTTCTAACAAAGTCTCATATTCCACTAACTTGTGACAAAAAAAAAACTTCCATGAACTCACTATGCCCATCACAAAATACCTTGGGGTGTCTTCTTTCCAAAATGGGGTCACTTGTGGGGTAGTTATACTGCCCTGGCATTTTAGGGGCCCAGATGCGTGAGAAGTAGTTTGAAATCAAAATCTGTAAAAAATGACCGGTGAAATCCGAAAGGTACTCTTTGGAATGTGTGCCCCTTTGCCCACCTAGGCTGCAAAAAAGTGTCACACATCTGGTATCGCCGTACTCAGGAGAAGTTGGGGAATGTGTTTTGGGGTGTCATTTTACATATACCCATGCTGGGTGAGAGAAATATCTTGGCAAAAGACAACTTTTCCCATTTTTTTTATACAAAGTTGGCATTTGACCAAGATATTTCTCTCACCCAGCATGAGTATATGTAAAATGACACCTCAAAACACAGTGCCCAACTTCTCCTGAGTACTTCTCCTGAGTACGGCAATACCAGATGTGTGACACTTTTTTGCAGCCTAGGTGGGCAAATGGGCCCACATTCCAAAGAGCACCTTTCGGATTTCACCGGCCATTTTTTACAGATTTTGATTTCAAACTACTTCGCACACATTTGGGCCCCTAAAATGCCAGGGCAGTATAACTACCCCACAAGTGACCCCATTTTGGAAAGAAGACACCCCAAGGTATTCCGTGAGGGGCATGGCGAGTTCCTAGAATTTTTTATTTTTTGTCACAAGTTAGTGGAATATGAAACTTTGTTAGAAAAAAAAAATCATAATTTTCCGCTAACTTGTGACAAAAAAAAAAAAATTCTAGGAACTCGCCATGCCCCTCACGGAATACCTTGGGGTATCTTCTTTCCAAAATGAGGTCACTTGCCCTGGCATTCTAGGGGCCCTAATGTGTGGTAAGTAGTTTGAAATCAAAATGTGTAAAAAATGACCTGTGAAATCCGAAAGGTGCTCTTTGAAATGTGTGCCCCTTTGCCCACCTAGGCGGCAAAAAAGTGTCACACATGGGGAAGTTAAAGAATGTGTTTTGGGGTGTCATTTTACATATACCCATGCTGGGTGAGAGAAATATCGTGGCAAAAGACAACTTTTCCCATTTTTTTATACAAAGTTGGCATTTGACCAAGATATTTATCTCACCCAGCATGGGTATATGTAAAATGACACCCCAAAACACATTCCCCAACTTCTCCTGAGTACGGCGATACCACATGTGTGACACTTTTTTGCAGCCTAGATGCGCAAAGCGAACCAAATTCCTTTTAGGAGGGCATTTTTAGACATTTGGATCCCAGACTTCTTCTCACGCTTTCGGGCCCCTAAAATGCCACGGCAGTATAAATACCCCACATGTGACCCCATTTTAAAAAGAAGACACCCCAAGGTATTCAATGAGGGTCATGGCGAGTTCATAGAATTTTTATTTATTTTTTGGCACAAGTTAGTGGAAATTGATTTTTTTTGTATTTTCTCACAAAGTCTCCCTTTCCGCTAACTTGGGACAAAAATTTCAATCTTTCATAGACTCAATATGCCCCTCACGGAATACCTTGTGGTGTCTTCTTTCTGAAATGGGGTCACATGTGGGGTATTTATACTGGCCTGGCATTTTAGGGGCCCTAAAGCGTGAGAAGAAGTCTGGAATATAAATGTCAAAAGAAATTTACGCATTTGGATTCCGTGAGGGGTATGGTGAGTTCATGTGAGATTTTATTTTTTGACACAAGTTAGGCCTCTTTCACACTTGCGTTGTCCGGATCCGGCGTGTACTCCACTTGCCGGAATTACACGCCAGATCCTGAAAAACGCAAGTGTACTGAAATCATTTGAAGACGGATCCATCTTCAAAATGCATTCAGTGTTACTATGGCAGCCAGGACGCTATTAAAGTCCTGGTTGCCATAGTAGTAGTGGGGAGCAGTATACTTACAGTCCGTGCGGCTCCCGGGGCGCTCCAGAATGACGTCAGAGCGCCCCATGCGCATGGATGACGTGCCATGCGATCACGTCATCCATGTGCGTGGGGCGCCCTGACGTCACTCTGGAGCGCCCCGGGAGCCGCATGGACGGTAAGTATGCTGCTCCCCTGCTCCCCACTACACTTTACCATGGCTGCCAGGACTTTAGCATTCAGAAAAAGCTAAACGTCGGATCCGGCAATGCGCCAAAACGACGTTTAGCTTAAGGCCGGATCCGGATCAATGCCTTTCAATGGGCATTAATTCCGGATCCGGCCTTGCGGCAAGTCTTCAGGATTTTTGGCCGGAGCAAAAAGCGCAGCATGCATCCTGAACGGATTTCACCACATTCAGAATGCATTAGGATAAAACTGATCAGGATTCTTCCGGCATAGAGCACCGACGACGGAACTCTATGCCGGAAGAAAAGAACGCAAGTGTGAAAGAGCCCTTAGTGGAATATGAGACTTTGTAAGAAAAAAACAAACAAAAAAAAAACAATTTCCGCTAACTTGGGCCAAAAAAATGTCTGAATGGAGCCTTACAGGGGGGTGATCAATGACAGGGGGGTGATCACCCATATAGACTCCCTGATCACCCCCCTGTCATTGATCACCCCCTGTAAGGCTCCATTCAGACGTCCGTATGCTTTTTACGGATCCACGGATACATGGATCGGATCCGCAAAACACATACGGACGTCTGAATGGAGCCTTACAGGGGGGTGATCAATGACAGGGGGTGATCAGGGAGTGTATATGAGGTGATCACTCCCCTGTCATTGATCACCCCCCTGTAAGGCTCCATTCAGACGTCCGTATGTGTTTTGCAGATCCGATCCATGTATCCGTGGATCCGTAAAAATCATACGGACGTCTGAATGGAGCCTTACAGGGGGGTGATCAATGACAGGGGGGTAATCAATGACAGGGGGGTGATCAGGGAGTCTATATGGGTGATCACCCCCCTGTAAGGCTCCATTCAGACGTCCGTATGTGTTTTGCGGATCCGATCCATGTATCTGTGGATCCGTAAAAATCATACGGACGTCTGAATGGAGCCTTACAGGGGGGTGATCAATGACAGGGGGGTGATCAGGGAGTCTATATGGGGTGATCAGGGGTGAATAAGGGGTTAATAAGTGACAGGGGGGGGTGTAGTGTAGTGGTGGTTGGTGCTACTTTACACAGCTACCTGTGTCCTCTGGTGGTCGATCCAAACAAAAGGGACCACCAGAGGACCAGGTAGCAGGTATATTAGACGCTGTTATCAAAACAGCGTCTAATATACCTGTTAAGGGTTAAAAAAATCGCATCTCCAGCCTGCCAGCGAACGATCGCCGCTGGCAGGCTGCAGATCCACTCGCTTACCTTCCGATCCTGTGAACGTGCGCGCCTGTGTGCGCGCGTTCACAGGAAATCTCGCCTCTCGCGAGAGGACGCGTATATGCGTCCACCCAGAATAGCAGGGCCACCGCCAGGACGCAATCCTGCGTACGGCGGTCCTGAGGAGGTTAAAGGGCTTCTGTCACCCCCCAAAAGTCATTTTTCATTTTTGGGCTAATTAAAATCCTTATAGTGTGATTATTCAATATATAGTGCTCTTACATTTTTCTGTGGTTTAGTTTCTTTAAAAATGGCACTTTTATAATATGTTAATTACCTGGCTACCAGCAAGTAGGGCGGTTGCTTGCTGGTAGTCGCCACATCCTCCTTTAAAAAAAACGCCCCCTGTTCCTTTTGATTGACAGGGCCAGCGAGTGCTCTGCTCCTAAGGCTGGCCCTGTCTGCGTTCCAAATCTCGCGCCTGCGCCGTACCGGTCTTCAGTCGGCGCAGGCGCACTGAGAGGAGGACGCTCGCTCAGCCTCTCCTTCCTCAGTGCGCCTGCGCCGGGTGTAGACGTAGTAATCCCAGCAACTGGCATCAAGACTCGAATTTGAGGCTGAAAAAAACACTGAAGGGAGTCAAGCATGGACGGCAATTCTATTAGAGTCTCATTTTCTGAAGACAATGGCAGTTCGGGTCACTTATCCACTTCTCTTGACTGCTCCTGAACAGGTTCCTGCAGGCATTTCCTGAGCCAGTTGCGGTACCTTTATCTTCTCTATGGATCTCATAGATATCCGATGAGGGGGCAGCCACTACTGTATATGGCTCGCAATCCCAGCGACTATCCAGCTTGCTCATTGGGTGATTATTTCTGAGCCAGACCTTTCGTAAGGTGCATGTAGATCTAAGTCCTGTTTTTGTTTTGTCTGGGCCTTCTCTATTTTGGAATCCACTATTTCTCTGGCAATATGATAATCCTAGTTGATCACAGCACTCTGTCTATTCTGGCTGGTGTGGGTGCTCGTCAGGGGTTAGTTCCTGGCTCCACCTCCTGGAACTCAATTTGTGTCAAACAATTCAGACAGCACTCCAGTTTTTTATGATGCTTTTTATTGGCCGGACATGGTGGTACAGAAAACAACATTTCGGGCACATAGAATGCCCTTCGTCAGGCAAAAAAGTGTCCCCTGGACCAAGGGAAAGAGCTGGCGCCGGTCCAGTGGACACTCTTCTGCCTGACTAAGGGCATTCTATGTGCCCGAAATGTTGCTTTGTGTACCACCATGTCTGGCCAATAAAAAGGCCAATAAAAACAAATTGTTTGACACTATTTCTCTGGCCTCCTCTAGGTGCTTCTGATGCTCTTTGACCCACTCAGAGTGGGGAAGGAGTGGTTCAGAGTCAAGCACAGGGACATCGAGGGCGAGGTCTGCAGGTAAACGGCCCTGTCTTCCAAGCATGAGGTCGTATGGGGTGTACCCGGTGGAGCAATGAGTGGTGTTATTGTACAGGTACACTAATTCAGGGAGAAGCAAAGTCCACTCAGCCCTCTTGTGAGGTGGCACAGCTTAGAGCATATTGATCAGTGTCTGGTTCATCTTTTCGCATAGCCCTTTGAAGGCTTTACTTTCAATCCATATTGGGCCAGAATCTGGAACACCTTAGCCAAGTGCTGCAAATGCTCTTTGTAGGTCTTGGAGTAGACAATCACATCCTCCAAGTGCAGCAATATGGTTTCAAAGTTTTTGTGTCCAAGACATTTCTTCATTAGTCTCTGAAATGTCCCAGGGGTATTGCACAGCCCAAATGGCATGTAGTTGAACTTGAACAGACCCATTGGGCTAGTGAAAGCTGTTTTCTCTTTATCTTCCGGTGCAATGGGGACTTGCCAATAGCCACTGGTTAGATCTAGGGTTGATTAATAAGCAGCAGATCCCAGAGCTGCTAGAGACTCCTAAATTTGTGCCAAGGTATATGCGTCCTTGTGGGTAATGTTGTTGATCTTGCCGTAATCCACACAGAAACGGATGGTTCCATCCTCCTTTTTACCAGGACCAGAGGAGCAGTCCAGGGGCTGTGACTATCCTGGATGACATTAGCTGTCTTCCTATCGTGAACCAGCCTCTTCACCTGCTGGTATAGGGATGAAGGTATAGGAATGGCCGAGTGGTATTGGATGGCCTATAATGTTCCTTAATGTTTTTTTCACGTGTCACGGTACTCCTACCTAGATACGACTGGACCCAGGTGTTGGCTCCGAAGCAGACAAATAGGGTGAATAATTGAGGGATTTGAAAAAATGATTGAGTCCAGACCTTGTATACAGTTGAACAGCAGCTTTACTTGAAAAAACGTTCATCAGAATTAGTTTTCAACCTTTGTCTTGGTCCCAGCAGGCTTTAGAATTAAAACTGGCAGGCAAACTCTGCCAAACTCTGCTACTCGTCTCTGCTACATATGTTGCTCTCTAGCTCTAGTGTACTGAAAGGCTGGCTATATAACTCAGCTTTTGCTGTATGCTGTACTTTCCTTCTGTAGTCTGTCTCTTAAGTTATACCAGGGAACTTTCTTTCTGGCTTTTGAGGCTTCAAGCTCTTGCCTCCATGTCCAGGGTGCTCTGGTTGGCTTGGTTTGGGCTTGGGTACGTCCCGAAGAGATGTGGCCCTGCACACCTTCATCTAGCTTAGGACTGACTTCTAACTAACTAGTCTCCACCCTTCCATATAAAGAGGGTTAGAATGGAAAGAAGGATTCAATTCTCTCTAACTGTCGATCTAGAAGCTGTGGATGACGTGATGACGTAGTGGACGTCGCGCTCCCGGCTTTCCCCGCTGCTCAGCTACACCGCTGCCGCCTCGATTATGCTGGCGTCTCTGTGCCGAATCCTCCATCCACCCTCTCTGTGACTGGGAACGGGTGATCAGCGTTGTTGAACCGCGGCGCTGTTATCGACTGCTGGTTCGGATGTGGGGGCTGCCTCCGGTTCCTGCTCTTTGTCCAAGCCTGCATGCTGCTGCTTGTTGATTCTGCCATTCCCGATTCTGCGCTCCTGCCTCCTTTATCGCCCACCATGTCGCTGTGAACAGTTTCTTGTCTGGAGGTTCTTTTTTCCTTTACCCCCGTGGACTGTGCCTCCGGCTCCTGCCTGAACTGCTACCCCCCCTTTGGTGCCGTGAGTAACCTCTGTGTTCCCCCCCTATTTGTGTTCCCCCCACCTAATGGATTGTTGGAGAAGATGATAAGCTGATAAGCTTCTCTTCTTTAGTGACTAACCTCCTCACGATTGCTGACTCCAACTAACCTTGAACGGAGTTTGACATAATTGCACATGACTGCACATGATTACAAGAAAGTGAACTCTAAAGTTTAAAGTATAAGGTGGAGAGGGAAAAAAAAAAATATAATAATAATAATAAGAGGGGAAAGAGTATAAAGAAGAGTGGACACAAAAAAAAAAAGAAGAGAAGAGAAACAGAATTAAGAAGAAGGCACTATAAAAAAAAAAAAAGGGAAAGGGGGATAAGGAAAAAGGAAAAAGGAAAAAAAAAAGAAAAAGTAAAGTAAAAAAAAAAAAGAGAAAGAAGGAGAGCAAAGAAGAAAAGATATATATTTAAAGGAGAGAAGGAGGTGGAATAAGGGGGAAAAAAACCAAAAAAAAAAAAACCAAATAAATACTCCAAAAAAAAAAAAAAAAAAAAAATATTTAAAAAAAAGGAATAAAGAGGAATAAGCTATGGGCCCAAAAGCCTTTAGGCGTTCGACTGATCTATCAGGTCAGAAACATGGGTCCAAAACTGCTGAACCAACAAAATTGGACCAGTTTCTGAAGTCCCCAAGGGTCAATACGAGGGGTGGACAAAAGGAGTTTTTGGAAAAAAAAAATTATGAATCAGAGGTAACAGACCTAGAAATACAAAAAGGCGCTAGATACCCTGAAGAGGAAGATGGAATAATGGGGGAAGCAATCCCTAATGATAACTCTTCACCGCTGGAAGAAATACTCCTAGCGGTTAAACAGAACGGGGACCTAATACAGGTGGTTACAACCCAACTTGGATTTATTCAAGTTGATGTGGGACTAATAAAAGATGAATTGTCCAAAATGCGAGACAGAGTCAACACCCTTGAAAGTTCTGTCACCCTAATACAGAAGGAATCCAAAAAAATAAATACGGAAGTTTCTACACTTAAAGTGGAATATAATCTCTTGAAGAAAAAGGCAGTGGACCTGGAGGATAGGTCACGAAGATACAATGTGAGAATAATAGGGATCCCAGAGGGTGAGGAAGAAAAAAATCCAACCGAATTTGTACAGAAATTAATTCTTGAGAACTTTGGTAAAGAGTCATTCTCTCCTCTTTTTATGATTGAAAGAGCCCATCGGGTCCCAGGAGGAAAACCAATTCCAGGGAGACAACCTCGGTCAATCCTTGCTAAGCTACTGACTACAGGGGACAGAGATGTCCTCCTGAGAAGGGCGAGGGAATCCTCACCGGTTCTGTATAACGGGATTAGACTGGCCTTTTTTCCTGATTTTTCGAAAGAAATACAAGAAAAGAGACGTATATTTATGACTGTTAAAAAGAAGCTAAGAGAAAGGGATATTAAATATTCTCTTATATTCCCGGCCAAATTGCGGATTGTTTTTGAAGATAAAATCTTTTTTTTGATACCTCAGAAGAAGCCACGGATTGGCTAGAGCGAAACAATCGATGACTCAATTGGGTTACGATCGGGCGGGAATAATTAGTATTATAAGGGGCTTATACCCCCAAAAAAATAGTTTTCTTTGCTTCTTAATCGCGGTGTGGGGGTGGCTGAGTGGGGGGAGGGTCGAGGGTTGGTCATAGGAAAGAAATCTACTACAATATGTGGTGGATTGCATGTGGGAGGGGGGTGAGGGGGGGGGTGGGGTTGGGTTGTGGTGCGTCAAAGTGGGCATGGTTCCCCTTTTCTCAGTTTGCTATTTTCTTTTTTTTTCCTTCTCTTGTTTTTTCCTTTTTCCCTCTCTCCTGATCCTCCACTTAACCATTGTAGATGACGATGATTAGAATTTTTTCTTGGAATGTACGTGGTTTGGGGGAAAGAGGTAAGAGACAAGCGGTTTTTGACCTGACTCAGGCCCATTTACCAGCAATAGTATGCCTGCTAGAGACCCATCTTACTGAGGAGACCACTAGGGTGGTCGACAGGGGATGGGCTGTGCACACGTATCATTCTACCCTCTCCAACTACTCGAGAGGTGTTACGGTTTTGATACATAGACTTATTGATTTCGTTTGTGAGGCATCCTCTGTCGACCAACAGGGGAGATTTATTTTTCTATATTGCAGGTTAGGGGGAGAGTTATGCATTCTGGCCTTTGTTTATATCCCTCCGCCATTTTCTCTTTTGGTTCTTAATTCCCTTCTATTATTTATGGATAGATGGCCAGAATGTCCAACATTGATTATTGGCGATTTTAACTGTGTCATCGATCCTTTACGTGACAGGGTTTCTATGAGTGCCGGGAGAGACAGTCCGGTCCAGGGGTCTCCCCTCGCACGGTTTTGCCTGGAGGCTGGATTTGAGGACGCTTGGGAGTTTCTGGGACAGGGGAAAAGGGTTTTTTCATGCTTTAGTAAAGCAGGCAAATCACTGTCCAGAATAGACCTGGTACTGATAAATAGCAAATATGTGAAATTGATAAAACGAATGAAATATGAAACAAGGTCAATATCTGATCACTCCCCGTTAGTATTTGAACTATGCTTGTCTCAGGAAAGATATACACCAAAACCTCCCTTTAGACTAAACCCTTACTGGCTATCAGTCATAAAGACACATGAAATAATTCGAAATGAAATAGGCCGATTCTGGGATATTAATTATGGCTCAGCAAAAATTCAAGTGGTATGGGATACCTTTAAGGCGTACATGAGGGGATTGATGGTTAGTAATATTACGAATCTTAGAAGAGAATATGGAAAAAAACAGAAAAATTTAGAAAAACATGTAATGTCAGCGACAGAATCCTTCCATATAAATAAGACGGAGAATAATAGGGAAAATATGCAAAAAGCCACACAAATATATGCTAATTTTTTACTGGATAAAGCTCAACAGAATCTCTTCTTTAAAGGGCAAAAATACTTTACAGAGTCTGGGCGACCCGGTAAGCTCCTCTCTAGAGTAATCTCCAATCAACAACCCAAAAAACATATAGACAAGGTTCGAGTGAGGGATGGTAGGATAGTTACTGGACAGGGTCCGGTGGAGAAGGCCTTTTTTGATTATTTTCTTGATCTGTATAAGGCTGATTCTAATATTACAGACGATAAGATAGATTTATATCTAGATAGGATCAACTTCTCAACTATCACTGAGACGCAAAAGAAAGCATTAGAATTGGAGGTCTCAATTCAGGAACTTGAGGGAGCTATTAAATTATGTTCAGCCAATTCTACTCCTGGTTCAGACGGCCTTCCATATGAACTTTATAGTAAATATGGGGACTGTATTTTTCCTAGATTACTGGAGGTTTTTACTGAATCAATGGAGGATGGGATGTTGCCAGATTCAATGATGGAGGCTACAGTGATACTAATTCCAAAAAAAGGCAAGGACCCTCTAGATTTAGAATCTTATAGACCAATCTCACTGCTTAATGCAGATGTAAAGCTTTTGGCGAGGGTCCTTGCTACAAGGCTTTCTGGGGTTATCTCCTCCATAGTCCATCCGGATCAGAGCGGTTTTATTAAAAACAAGGGTACACATCATAATTTACATCGGCTATTTTCTAATATCCAGGCCCCTGGGGGGACCGCCCGCTCCATCCTGTCATTGGATGCCTCTAAGGCCTTTGACAGGGTGGAGTGGCGTTTTCTCTGGAAGGTTCTTGTTAGGATGGGCTTTGGAGAGAGGTTTATACGCACTCTTAGGTTGTTGTATGGATCTCCAAGGGCTAAACTGAGTCTTAATGGAATCTTGAGTGGTAGTATCGAGCTAAACAGAGGCACCCGTCAGGGTTGCCCATTATCTCCCTTATTATTTGATATATATATCGAACCCCTTGCGATGGCCATCAGGCAGGACGATAAGGTCAAAGGATTTGGTACGTTAGGAACACAAGACCGTATCTCATTATATGCAGATGATATTCTGTTTTTTATAGATCATACGGAAACCACTCTCCCTAGGATTATTCAAATGGTTAAATTATTTGGTGAGGTGTCTGGTCTTCTTATAAACTGGGCTAAGACCAGCTTGCTCCCAATAGACCCCCTGCCACAGAAAGAGGTTCCTGCTACACGGTTGGATATTGTTGATACTTTTCAATATTTGGGTTTGACTATATCGCCTCGGGTCGAAAATTTTGTAGAACTCAATCTGATCCCCATAATGGTAAAGATCAGAGCTAAAATAGGAATCTGGTTGAAACTTCCCTTATCTAGAGCTGATCGAGTTTCACTAGTTAAAATGGTGATACTACCACAATTTCTTTATGTGCTCAGGAATACACCTATTTGGATACAAGATAAACATTTTAAACTTATGGAGAGACTAATTAATGATCTAATATGGGGAAGAAAGCGAGTTCGAATTAAGCTGGAGTACCTGTATAGATCAGTGGAGTGCGGGGGTTTAAATCTCCCCTATTTTAAGGGGTACTTTATTGCAGCCCAGCTACTGAGATGCTACGAATCAGAGCATAGCGCACTTCTGGGGAAGTTGGTAACTAGCCACGCTCATAATAATATTTTTTCCTTGTTGGAATCTGGGCTATTGAAGAGTTATGAGCAAGGCTATAGAGAGACTATAAAACTACTCCTTAAGGTGTGGGCTACAACTAGGACATGGTTGAAGGTTAAGGGTTCACTCACATTTACGCCTCTTTGGCATAATTTGTATTTACAAAGGCTGGATGAAATTGCAGCCGACACATTTTGGCAGAAAAATAAAATTTTATATATTTCACAGGTAGTTAAAGATAGAGAAATTAAACCCTATACAGAAATGACACAAAATATAAAATTTTTTTCATGGTTTAGGTATTTCCAATTGCGTTCTGTATTATCAAGTTTGGATGATAAGCGGATGTTGGATATAGATAATTTATCCTTTTTGAATGATTGGGTAGGGGGTACACTTTCTAGAATAAAAATTTCAAATATATATAAGTTATTACTTAAGGTACGGTTTAGTGATATACACTCACCAGGACAAAAATTGTGGGAGGTGGATTGTCCGAATTTACAAATAGAAGGGTGGGAGAATATTTTTGGGAATTTAACTTCACTATCCCAGAACTTTAACCATGTTCTAATACAATTTTATATCTGCCACAGATTATATATTACTCCATTGTGGATGAACAAATGTGGGTTAAGAGACACGTCCAACTGTCCCAAATGTGATACTGTTGGAGCAGATTTCCTCCATATGATATGGACCTGTCCAGAACTTATAAACTACTGGAATGGTATCAATAACTGTATTATGTGTAAACTAAAAATTCGAATTCCTTTTGAACCACAAGTATTTGTTCTTAATGATCTCTCCAAACTAAAAAATCATAACCATCAAAAGATTTTTTTGAGCAGAATATTGATGCTGGCTAGAGTTTTGATCAGCCGGACCTGGTTTGCCCGATCCACTCCAGACATAAACACATGGATAAATTTAATTGATAAAGTAAAGAACTATGAAAAAATTCTATATAGACGGAGGGAAAACGAATACCAATGGAGTAGGATATGGGGTGGTTGGAGGTTTGGTTAGCTGAGATCAGGTTGTTTCATATATAGGGGTCCTACTTTGACGCACCACAAATTGGGAGGGAGGGAGGGGAGGGTTTTTTTTTTTTTTCTATAAATACTATGAAAAGATGAGCGGAATATATTTATATATAACTATTTGGGTCACTAAGAATTGAGAGATTGTAAAAAAATTCTTTTTTTATTGTAAATGTTTTGTAGTTTTCCCAATAAAAAAAATAAAAAAAATAAAAAATTCTCTCTAACTGTAGCTCTGCCATGCTTGCTGCCACCTACTGGTGAACCAGGTACATTACATGATCATATACAGTTGCATAGAAATAGGAAATGGACAATGTGGAGGACTTGGAATAAATGCATAGATTAAATGATATTAGCATACACAGATAGAAGCAGGGCGTAGGAGTGGTAATGCCAGGGCCCCCCCCCAAGCCAAATTAGCAACCTGACCTATTCCGTCCTAACATTACTTAGAGCAATACAAAACATACAGGGTAAGGCTACTTTCACACCTGGGACACTACGCTCTGGCCACCTGATCTGGCTGAAAATGCAAGGAATTGGCCGGACACAAACTGCAGCATGCGGTCCCGCTGATTCTCTGCATTTTTGCCAGATTGTGGTCGGATCTCTGCTGTACCCGATTATAGTCAATGGGGCTGGCGGGCATTCTGTCTGCATCCAGCAGTGCCGGATCCAGTGAATTCCAGCAGGCAGTTCTAAGCTGGAACAGCCTACCAGAATCATTAACACACATACAGCGCCACATACCTAGTTATCACGATCGGCGTGACTATCACATACGTGACACAGAGGGAGGGAAAGAGGAAGGCCCTGCCCAAGTGAGAGGGAAGGTGGTGACCCCTGACTCACCTTGCGGCTGGCACCTGGCTGCCCTGACGTCCCTAGACGGGTTCCTCACCCGTACGCCGATCACGTGCCTAAAACCCTGGCTTTCCCTAAGATGAGCCCTAGATAGTGAACAGGGCGGTGGGAACACTAGTCCGCACCACTAGCTCTAAAGGAAAACACCAAGGGGAGGACAGACAATACAGACTCAACATATAATCCCAGGTGGGCGACAACAGGAGACAACAAAAAGCCCAACAGGGATCCGGAGGGTAGCACTCTGGAACAACAACCAGGATTCACAGCTCCAGTGGGTCAGTATAGAAGTCCAGGCAGGAAGCTCTATAACTGGCAACTAGAGAAGTGTGAGAGGAGAATATAAGGAGGTTGGGAGTGGCAGACAAGAAACAGCTGAGGAGGAGAAGCTACGGATCCCTGAGTGAGACAAAAAGGATTGCAAGGCAAACACAGAAAACAATCACTAAGAAACAACGTGATCTTTAGACATAGAGCGCGCAGCCACCCGCTGCGACTTCCTGACCCCGGGTATAACGGAGTCAGACGTGGCTCTTGACACCCTCGTGACACTCGTACATCCAGTGACGTCTTCTTAGATCTTCTCTTTCCTCATCTTCTCCTTTCAGACCAGATCGTCATGATGATTTTTCAGCCATCTCTTCTCTCTGCAGAGTTTGAAAGACAGACATCTTAGTTTCCTACTTTTCCATCATCCTCCCACCTTCTGAACACCCCATCCTGCCAGCCCCAATACTGTGCCCGCTGTGCTCCCTATACAGGTTACACACAGATAGTTCCCCTTCAATAATTATTGGCACACAGTGTCCTAAAAAATAACTGTGCCCAGGAAACAGTGTCCCTGACACTAATAATGTAAACATAATGTTCCCAAAAAATAATTCTGCTAAGCTGATATCGTGCCAGGGTGCCCCCCACAGTAATACTGCTCCCCAAAGTCCCACCAATAGAAATAATTATCTACCAGACAACACGTAGTAATAATAATGCCCCTACAGTAATAAAATTCCACTGTGTCCCATAAGTAATAATGCTCCCATAGTGCTCATACTAGTATTCATGTTCCTCATAGTCCCTCCTAATAAAGCCAACCATAATGCCCCCGGTAGTAATAATTCTCTTTATAATGTGTTACAGTGAAAATAAGTGCCCTGTTGTGTGGCAGTATAAAAAATACCTTCTCTTAGTGCCCCCTGTAGAGCCAATGTCCCCATAGTACCCTCATAATGTGTGCCAGTGCCCCTTACTGTGTGCCCAAAAAACCTCTTAGTGCCCCCAGTTGAGACAAGGGCCCCATAGTGCCCTATAATTTGCACCAGTATAAAATACTCCTATATCATGCCCCAATAGTGCGCATCCCCTTATCCCCATGGTGCCTTACAATGTTCCAGTATAAAATGCCCCCATAATGTGTGCCAGTATAATTTCCCTATATAATAACCCCAATAGTGCTAATCTACTCCCTTCTCCATAGTGCCTCCCATGTGTGCCAGTATCTAAGATAGGGTCCCCAGTAGATGCCCCCGTAGTGCCCCCCATGTGTGCTAGTATATAAGATAGGGCCCTCAAAGTGCTCCTCCCCTCCATTGTGCCCCCCATGTCTGCCAGTATATAAGATAGTTACCTCTCCTGCTCCGATGCTCTCCCTATCCTGATGTGAGTGCCTGCCCTGCTGGTTTTCAACAGCCCGCGCTGCACAGTCACATGACCTGACTGCGTACAGCGTCAGGTCATAGTTCGCGCTGTACGCAGTCAGGCCAGAGGGGTAAGTAATCCCCGATCTCTTGCATACTAGTGAGCGCTTCTGGATGCGCTTACTAGTATGATACTAGTGAGCGCTTCCAGAAGTGCTCACTAGTATAAATGGGCCCCTTCACATGCCGGGCCCCTGTGCAGCTGCACCGGCTTATGTCCGCCCCTGGCTCAACTCCTCCTGCTCTATAACATGCTGCCTGCAGATTGAACTGCATGTGGTGATGGGTCCACTTAAATGGGTTATCCCTTGAATAATGTAAAAAATGAAAATCATGCATAATCTAGTACATGACAACCTCTTTCTAACAAACTTCGAACCAGCCCCTGTACCTCACATGGATCCAGGGATCTCCACATTCCTTGCTTCAATTGTTCTGCTTGACTTATTTCAAGCTGTCAGCTTAGGGGGGACATATCCTTTCTGAGGAGTGTCCCTTCTGCTGCAGCTGGTGGCAGTTGAAGGACAGAACTGAGCATATGCTTCCATCTCAGTAAGCGGGACAGAGAAATTAGAAAAAGGGCAAACAGCAGGTGGCGCTATACAGATAGATTTAACTAAATAGCTCAGTAGCTACACATTTTTTATTAAATGCAATTATAAAAGTTTTCAGATCCAGGTGCTAGTTTGAAAACTGTTGAATATTTGCCGTGGGGCAACCCCTTTAAGCTTAAAAACACCCCAGTCCAGGAAAAGTCTGATGTTGTGCACACTCCCTAATCTCTGTCCTTAATGACAGTGAAATAGGTAGGAAAATATATGGTAAGTGGTGCTGTTCTGGGGTTTGCCCGGAGGCAGCAAGGAGGCGCCAAGAAGCAGAAGTGTTTACAAAGTATAAGGCGTGATGTGTTTTATGAAGTTAAAATAGGCATATTTGGATCATATCCAAAGTGACATTATTTAAAATCAATAAATAAAAACATGCATAAGCGTCATTCATATTGCCATTGACGGCTGTATAAGATAGAATAGAAATGGCTATAGTTAGGGTTGAGCGAACTCGAACTGTAAGGTTCGGGTTCATACTGAACTTTAGGATTTTTGGACCCCGGACCCAAACCCAAACATTTCAGTAAAAGTTTGGGTTTGGGGTTCATCGAGTAAATGGCGCTTTTTGAAAGGTTGCAGAGCAGCCAATCAACAAGCGTTTAACTTGTGTGCCCTTAGAAGCCATTACAGCCATGCTTACTAATGGCATAGCTGTGATTGGCCAGTGCAGCATGTGACCCAGCCTCTATATAAGCTGGAGTCACGTAGCGCTGCACGTCACTCTGCTCTGATTAGTGTAGAGATAAGATGCTGCTGTGAGGGAAAGAATAGGACAGAATCTTTCATCTGAAGTGCTTGTTAACTCAGCGATCTACCTAGATTTTGTTTTGTGTGTGTAGTGCACAATCTGCCCTGAGCCCAGTGACCCAGAAAAATTACTTTTATCCGTCTGTTAGTTAGGTGGGTGGTGGCGGCAATTTTATGCAAGTTCATTGCACCAGCACTGCATATGTACATTTGTGACAGTCAAATAGAAGCTTGAAATACTGCAATCATATTCTGGGTTTAAAAAAATCACCAATTTTTGGCAAGACCCTACATCTGTGACCTTTGCAACATTAGTCGGAGTGTAATTTAAGCTGGAAATACAGCAATAACTTTTCTGGGTTTTAAAAACACCCTTTTTGGGCAAAATACTAAATTTGATAGCCCTTGCTGCATTTGTCAGTGTAAAATTGAAGCATTATATACTGGCATATTCTGTTATAAAAAAACACCCTTTTTGGGCAAAATCCAAATTTTGCGGCGTTTGCTGCATCTGTCATTGTTAAAAACAAGCTTAAAATACTTCAATAATTTTCTGGGTTTTGAAAAACACCCATTTTTTGGCAATACCCTCCATCTGGGGCCTATGCCGCATTAGTCAGTGTGCAATTTAAGCTAGAAATACAGCAATCATTTTCTGGGTTTAAAAAACACCCTTTTTCGGCAAAATACTCAATTTTACAGCCCTTGCTGCATCTGTCAGTGTAAAATTCAAGTGTTATATATGCTGGCATAATCTGTTATTAAAAAAACACCCATTTTGGGGAAAAAACTAAATTTGCGGCCTTGTCTGCATCTGTCAGTGTGAGATACAAGCTAGAAATACAGCAATAATATTCAGGGTTTAAAAAAACACCCATTTTGGGCAAAGTACTTAATATTGTAGCTCTTGCTGCATTTGTCAGTGGGAAATTCAAGCGTTATATACTGCTGGCATATTCTGTTCTTAGTAAAACACAAATTTTGGGGAAAAAACTAAATTTGCGGCCTTGTCTGCATCTGTCAGTGTGAGATACAAGCTTGAAATACAGCAATAATATTCTGGGTTTAAATAAACACTCATTTTGGGCAAAGTACTTAATATTTCCGCCCTTGCTGCATTTGTCATTCTTTGATACACACATTAGATACTGTTCTATTCTGTTATTAAAAAAACAACCATTTTGGGCAAAAAACTAAATTTGCGGCCTTGTCTGCATCTGTCAGTGTGAGATACAAGCTTGAAATGCAGCAATATTATTCTGGGTTTAAAAAAACACCCATATTGGGTAAAGTACTTAATATTGCAGCCCTTGCTGCATTTGTCAGTGTAAAATTCAAGCATTATATACTGCTGTCATATTCTTTTATTAAAAAAACACCCATTTTGGGCAAAAAACTAAATTTGCGGCCTTGTCTGCATCTGTCAGTGTGAGATACAAGCTTGAAATACAGCAATAATATTCTGAGTTTAAAAAAAAACACTAATTTTGGGCAAAGTACTTAATATTTCCGCCCTTGCTGCATTTGTCATTGTGAGATACACGCATTAGATACTGCATGCTGCATTTGTCATTGTGAGATACACGCATTAGATACTGCTGTTCTATTCTGTTCTTAAAAAACACCAATTTTGGGCAAAAAACGAAATTTGTGGCCTTGTCTGCATCTGTCACTGTGAGACATACAAGCTTGAAATACAACAATAATATTCTGGGTTTAAAAAAACACTAATTTGGGGCAAAGTAATTAATATTGCAGCCCTTGCTGCATTTGTCATTGTGAAATACATGTGTTAGATACTGGTGTTCTATTCCTTTATTTTAAAAAACACCAGCCTTTGCTGCATCTGTCATTGTGAGATACACCCTTTAGATACTGTTGTTCTAATCTGCTATAAAAAAAACACCTATTTTGGGCCAAAAACTTAATTTTGAAGCCTTTGCTGCATCTGTCAGTGTGAAATACACGCGTTAGATACTGTTGTTCTATTCTGTAATTAAAAAAATACCTATTTTGGGCAAGATCCTAAATTTGAGAGATATGAGGAGAGCGTCAAATAAGGGACGTGGCCCCGGTCATGGTGCTGCTGGTGGAGCTCCTGTTGCAGGGAGAGGACGTGTTCGATCTGTGCCATCCACACACACCAGTGAAACACCTTCCTCAGGTGCGAGTAGGCGACAGAACCTTTAGCGGTATTTGGTCGGGCCTAATGCGGCTCTACGAATGATGAGGCCAGAACAAGTACAGGCAATAGTAGATTGGGTTGCTGACAGTGCCTCCAGTTCCTTTACATTTTCTCCCACCCAGTCTCCTGATGAAAGATCAGAGTTGGCACCTGCAGCCGATGTCCATCAGTCTTTCACCTCACCCCCTTGCAAATCAGCCAAGCAGTCTGAGCCCCGAGTCATGCAGCAGTCTCTTATGCTTTTTGATGACTCTGCTAGCAGGGTTTTCCAGGGCCATCCACCTAGCTCTGCCCCAGAAGTGGAAGAGATTGAGTGTGTGGAGTAGACACTTCAAAAACCAAGAAAGGTCTTTGGCTCCTCTTGCTTCCTGTTCTGCTGCAGTCTTGGCCTCTTCATCCACCTCTAGAGTGACAGTGCCACCTGCCACGCCGCACCACCACCTGGGTCACCAAGTATCTCCACAATATCCCACGGAAGCGTTCAGCTCTCCATCTCCCAAACACTGGCGCGGAAAAGGAAGTACACCCCTACCCACCCGCGATCCCTGGCCCTGAATGCCAGCATTTCAAAATTACTGGCCTTTAAAATGCTGTCATTCCATCTGGTGGAGATGGAGAGTTTTAAATGCCTTATGGCGGTGGCTGTCCCACAGTACGTCGTGCCCAGCCGCCACTACTTTTCCAGGCAAGCCATCCTTTCCCTGCACAACCAAGTGGGGGACAAAATCAGGTGTGTACTGTGTCATCTGTGGCAAGGTCCACCTAACTACGGATACGTGGACCAGTAAGCACGGTCAGGGAAGTTATATCTCCAGAACAGCACACTGGGTAAATGCAGTGACGGCTGGGCCTGAGGCAGATAGCAGTTTGGCGCATGTCCTTCCACCACCGAGGATTGCAGGGTGCTTCAGTTTGCCTCCTGTTGCTTTCTCCTCCTGCTCCTCTTCCTCATTTTCTACCGGCTCTGCATAGGTGACAAACCCCTGCTCTGCATAGGTGACAGGGAATTCAATGCTTAAACTTTAACAACTTGTCCCACATTTGCGCTTCAATAATTTGTCCCACTTTTTCGCTCAATCATATTTAATTTAATGTGGTCTCTCTTTCTCACGCTCCCTCTCCGGTGTGGAACCCTGATTTTCCGATAACAATGATCAACATGGTAGGCTCAGAAAAGAACATCGAAAGTTGATAGAGAAGATATCCAAATGGATCGTGGACGTCACGGTGACGTGCGATCAGGCACAAGTTATCTAGAGTCAACAAAGCAGCAGCAGGGCCTCTCCTGTCTAACTTTTCCAAATCCTAAATACCCCAGTGACATTCACTCTAAGTTTTTATTATTCATTTCAATAACAAGGCATCTTAAGAGTCCTGTATTGTTATTTATCGTCACTACCTCCCCAAGTCGGGAGTGGGTAATTGCTGTGCGCCCCCTCCTTTCGTTCGATTCTTCCGTTTTAATAACGTCTCTCACATTTCCGCTCGATCACAATTACATTTCATCCATTGATCTCCCTTGGATGAGGTCTCCCTTTCTCATGCTCCCTCTCCGGCGTGGAACCCTGTTTTGCCGCTAACCGTGATCAACATGGTAGGCGCAGAAAAGAACATCGAAAGTTGATAGATCAGATATCAAATTGGATCGTGACCATCACGGGGACGTGCAACATAGTGGGGCAGTATGTGTGCACACGCCTACACGAACTGACTGATGGGTCTGCCCGCTGCAACTTCTGGGTCTCCAAATTGCGCACATGGCCTGAGCTTGCCCTTTATGCCTTGGAGATGCTGGCCTGCCCTGCATCCATTGTATTTTCTGAACGTTTGTTTAGCACGGCTGGAGGGGGTTATCACAGGTTATATTTCCCAATGTTTTGGGGTGTACCCTAATTTAAAAAATAAAAAATAAAATTGAAAACCAAAAACCAGTGTAGGCTACCTCCTCCTCCTCCAGCACCACTTCCACCTACACCGCCACATCCACTGCCCCCTCAACCTCCTACTCCATATGGACCTCGTCCTCCTAGATCAAGATTTTATTTTATTTTTTTACCTATTTTATGTTATTTAAAGTCATTTCCCTATCCACATTTGTTTGCAGAGCACTTGCCATGCTCTTAACCACATTTTGATGCCATTTAGAGCCCTCTAGCCCTTTCCATGAAATTTTTCGAGCCATTTTAGTGCTCAAATATTCGGGTCCCCATTGACTTCAATGGGGTTCAGGATCAAGTTTGGGTCCCGAACTCGAACTTTTTTGTGAAGTTTGGCCGAACCCGTCAAACCCGAACATCCACTCTAGCTTTGGTAAAGGACTTACTTTACCGGGGAGAGAAGTAAAGGATAAACTCAATACACCAATATTTGCACCTCCGCCGCCGAGGTCGCTTGTAGATGGTAAAAGTGGCTTCTCTAGTCCCCACAAAGGCTCCTGGATATGGTGGAAGTCTTTATTTTAAATAGATAGCTCAACGCGCTTCGGGATATAGGTCCCTTTATCAAGAGCATAAATACAGTATAGTGTGGCAGCCTTTATATAGGGTGACTAAATGCACATGGTTTGAGGTCAGGTGGTCAGGATGGAGCTGACCCCACCTGACCTCATTTCCTGTTTTGCACAAGTTAATAGTCTTACATAATACAATTAAATTCAGATGTGGTGAAGAACATATAAAGTCAGGTTTTAAAAAGATGAAAAAAGGAAAGAAATCTATTGTATGGTTTGTTTTTGAGGCCAATATGAATCGTAACCGGAAGTGGGGGCGGGGTTTTCTTGCATTCCAGAGTGGAACGCATATGGGATAGAAGCTATATGGGCTTTAAAATGAATAGTCTTTTTGACTCCTCAAGGGGAAAGTGCTGCTATGGAAGAACCATATCTATGAGAGAGCTGGGGGCATGGAGAGCAGTTTATGCAAGAGAGGGGGAAGGGGGCATTTGGAACAGTTTTTACTAGAGAAAGGATGTATGCCCATGGGATTGTAATAATAACATGGCCAAGACATTAACCTAAACCTTCTTAACCCCTTAGTGACCTCGCACATTTTACTAAAATCGCATTCCAAGAGCTATACCTTTTTTGTTTTTTCATCAGTGTACTTGTATGAAGTTTTATTTTTGGCAGGATAAGTTATAGTTTTTTATTGAAACCATTTTGGGTACATGTAATGATTGATTAGAGCCAGCTGTTCAGCTAAAACCCCCTTTGTTTACGTCAGTAAAAAGGCTTATTAGTGGTCACTAAGGGTAGGCAACTTCTGGCACTCCAGCTGTTGTGAAACTACAACTCCCAGCATGTATACTTACTCTTCTCGGAACTCTCATAGAAATTAATGGAGCATGCTGGGAATTGTAGATGGAGTTTCACAACAAATGTTCTTTTATTTAGAGCAGGGGGCTCTAAATAAAAGAACAGACACCATATTTTAATTTGAAAGAAATCTTGGCTACAGTCTTTATTAATTAGCCTTATTAACTGTCACTTTAAAATCACAAAAAATGTAATAATAAAATCTAATATTAGCGAATAAATAACCAAATTCATCATAATGATAACAACAATAACAAGCCATAAGCTCATAAGCTCGAGCATCTTCACCAATTTGCTTAAAGGGGTTGGCCACCATACGCATAAAAAAATAATAAAATGGCCCCAGATAATAACTAAAGCCACGAGGTATTTCTATCATGAAAGATATACTGTGTACATATAATTTTTCTAATGTGTTCAGCATAGCATGCTCCCATTAATGAGAGGCTGTGTGGGTGGAGCAGCTTCAAAGTGAAAGTAAAAATCCCCGCATGTATCACAGCAAGCATCTTCAGAGGAGTCATCACAGACATTGACATCCCTGGCAAAACAAAACAAATCTTGTTTTTTTTGTATCACCATTTTCTGAAAGCTATACTTTTTATTTTATTTTTTTCTGCTAATAACTTGTCCTTGGGGTCATTTTTTGCTGCAAGAGTTGATGTTTTTATTGGTACCATTGTTGGGTACATATGATTTTTGGATCATTCAATATTACTCTTTATGGGTCAAGGTGACCAAAAAAATTGGTTGTTTTGACACAGTTTTTATTTTATTGTTTTACACCATTCACCTGAGGGGCTATGCCATGTGATATTTTTTATAGAGCAGGTCGTTACAAATGCAGCGATACCTAATATTTTACACAATGAAAGTATTTTTAACATTTTTTTATTGGTACTATTTTGGGGTACATATGACTTTTTGATCCCTTTATATTACGCTTTTTGTTAGGCAGGGTAACCAAAAATGGCTGTTCTTGTACAGTTTTAATTTTTTACAGTGTTCATCTGACAGGTTAGATCATGTGCTATTTTTATAGAGCAGGTTGTTACAGACGCGATGATATATCAAATATGTCTACTTTCTTTGTTTCAGTTTTACATAATAAAGGATTTTTGAAATAAAATCATGTTTTTGTGTCACCATTTTCTGAAAGCCATTTTTTCTATTTTTGTGATGATCATCTTGTTCAGGAGCTTATTTTTTGCGGGAAGAGTTGACATTTTCATCTGTCCCAATTTTGGGTACATTATATTTTTTGAGCATTCAGTATTACACATTATTTGGCAAATAGACCAATAAAATTGTTTTTTTTTTGGCACACTTTATATTTTTTTGCGGCATTTACCTTTTGGCAGAAGAGTGTGTGATATTTTTAAAGAGCAAGTCATTACGGACGCAACGATATCTAATTTGTCTATTTTTTTTCATTTTTTTTGGCTTTACACAATAAAAGCATTTTAGAAAAAAAAAATTGTGTCTCCATTTTCTGAAGGCCATATTTTTTCATTTTTTGGGTGATTGTCTCATGTAGGGGCTACGTTTTTTTCGGGATGAGGTGACGGTTTGATTGGTACTATATTTGGGTACCTATGACTTTTTTGATCACTTTTAATACCTTTTTTGGGAAGTGAGGTGGGAAAAATTTTAATTCCATCATAGTTGTTCTCTTTATTTTTCTGGCATTCACCATGCGGGGAAAAATAACGTGATCCTTTTATAGATCAGGTTGTTACAGACACGATGATACCAAATATGTGTAGTGTATTTAATTTTTAATTTTTTTTAATTAATTATAAATGCGTGGCTATAAGAAGAAATTAGATTTAAAATTTATTTATTTTTTTTACCCCAGACCCACTTGGTTCTTGAAGATCCAGTGGGTATGATGGTTTACAATACACTGCCGTACACTGTATAGTGTACTGCAGCGCATTGTCACTCACAGTAAGGGCTTGTTCACATGAACGTAGGGGTTCCGTCCCATGCATTGGGGCCTCAATTTGCATTCCGCAATGCATGGAGAACATTCTTGAGGCCTTGAATGGGTCCGAATCCCTTTGTTCCGCAAAAAGATAGGACGTGTTATATCTTTGTGCGGAACGGAACACCGCAGAAGCACTCCGTAGTGCTTCTGTGGGTTTCCGTTCAGTGCTTCCGTTCTACAACGCTACTCATCTCCAGATTTTCTGTGTGCATTCCGCATCACAGATGCGGACCCATTAACTTGAATGGGTCCGCAAATCCAGAGATGCGGAGCAGTGCGGAACGGAAGCACGGAACGGAAACCCACGGAAGCACTACGGAGTGCTTCTGTGGAATTCCGTTCGGTACTTCTGTTCCGCACAAAGATAGAACATGTCCTATCATTTTGCAGAACGGAGGGATGCGGGGTCTGGATCTGTTCCGGAGCCCTAACGGCAGTTCTCCATGTATTGCGGACCGCAAATTGCGGCCCCGATGCACGGAATGGAACCCATACGTTTGTGTGAACAAGCCCTAAGCCTGATCAGGCTACTGCCTCTAGCAGGATGCCTATGAAGCTGTCTGATTGCCATGGTAACCATCGGGACGCTGCCACAGCAGCTCAGCGCCCCATGGGGGAGGGAGCTCCCTCTGTTAACCTATCAAGGATTGGGCCGCTTCCACAGCACAGCAGCAGCCCGATGGGAGGGGGAGGGAGCTCCCTCCATCTCTTAACCCCTTCAATACAGCAGTCCCTATTGACCACAGCGTGGAAGGGGTCAAACGGCCAACCACGGTGCCAACACCGATGTCAGCCGTTTCAAGCAGAGTGTGAGCTGTATATTATAGTTGACACTCTGCTAACCGCTCGGCTATCCTGAAACAGATCGGGGCAGGAGGGGATTAGCAGCGCTGCTGCCGGCTATCCTGAACTTGGGGGGGGGGGGGGGGCACAATGGGGGCTGGAGCCCACGGGGGGGAGGGGATATTATATATACACACATTTTAGAAGGTTCTGTGAATGTGGGAATTAGAACCTTTTAGCCGGCATTAGGATCGTGTGGTTGACTAGTCTGTATAGACTAGCCAATCAGAGCGATCACCGGGGGCAGACTGGACATGCGCTGCTCTTAGCAGATTAGGAAAAGCAGCGCATGTGAAGTTAGAATAAAGACATGGATGAGCTTTCTGAGTTTTTCTCTAAAGCCAACCCCTTTAACAATAAGCAATTTTACCTGAGGTTAACTAGCGGGCTGTGACAATAACAAACACAGGGGAAGGGAGGGAGGGCATGCACCGCAGAAGGAAATAAAAATACCCCCCACATACCCTTTCATTTGTACACCTAGCACATCACATGTCCCACAGATTTACAATCATCAACCCCTTGTTGCTGGGCCAGGAAAAAAACTGAACCTTATCCAGCAACAATTAATTAACTCCCAAACTAATAGTTTACCTGTTACCGTCTTGGGCAAATTATTCCCACGCACGGCAACGGTCCAGATCCAATACCTGCCCAAAAGTGTGGGTTCACATCACGTTTTATGCCTCAGTTTGAGCAAACCTTTTTGCAGATGCAAAAAGGGGGGACATGGTTTAATGAACCCCCAATTTTGCATGTGCAATTACATGTGGATTAGATTACTTATCTGGTTACAGATGCCGTTGTGCAGTCTGCAATCCTTGGGATGATGATGAGGAATTTGATTAGAGAGTCATAGTAACGGGCAATGTAGCGGTTACTTGCTGTGTATTCCCGTAAGGCACAGCGAAGAATCCTCTTCCCCCCTCCCCTTTATATGTCACAGTGTTTGTATGGGGTAATAGTCGCTCTACGAGCGGACTAAGTGTTGATTAGTCAAGTTATTGTTGGTACAGTGATAGATAGATTCAGATGTTGATGATATACTTTAATATATTGATGGATTGACTTTTGTTGAGGTAACATAAAACACAGTGGCCAAATACTACCAAATAAAATAATAAAGATTTATTGTTTAATATTGAAGTGTGGTCTATCTTTATTATTTAAGGTAATTAATGTGGGTAAATATGGCACCATGATGTGTATGTTACAAAAAAAGGATACAAAAATGCAGTACATCACATTCTTGTATTCATATATGTGGTAGCTTTATTCTTGTCATGGTCTTACCTTCTTGCCATCCTCCTTCGTTTGACATGTGCTGGCGGCCATCTTGGTTTCTGGGTTTCTTGTAGCCTCCCACCCTGCGGCTTCTCCTTCCCACTGGGAGGAGCTGTATGCCTAGCTCATATATATAGGAGGTCTGTGGCTTCAGTTCCTTGCTTGGTCCTCCTGTGTTCACATGCTTCTAAGACTGCTGCAGCTTCTGGTTCCTGATCCTGGCCTCGTCTGACTACCCCGCTGGCTCCTGATCCTGGCTTCGTCTGACCACCCTGCTGGTTCCTGATCCAGGCTTCGTCTGACTACCCTTCTGGTTCCTGACCTCTGGCTACGCAAGACCCTGCTTCGGTTTAGCCATCCGTTTGGACTTTTGCTTACAGCTTGATTTCAATAAAGCCTTCTTATTTCCACTTATCTCTTGTTGTACGTCTGGTTCATGGTTCCATGACATTAGGACCAAGCCATGAATTCTGACGGTACAGGGCCATCCTCGCTACCTACGCTGGTTGCCAGACTTGATCAGCAGGATCACCTGTTGGGTCGGTTCGCTGTGGTGTTGCAAACCCTGCTTGAACGCACGGCTCATTTCGCTTCCGTTGCCGATGGGTCGGTTGTCGCTCCTGGACCCGCTCCTACTGCCGCTCCGGTTGTTGCGCCAGAGTCTACCCTGACACCTGTTGCTGCGCCTGCGGTGTCTTGGGGTATGACCGGTTCTGCCCCCCTTCCACAGCGCTTTGGGGGAGAGCCAACTCAGTGCCGAGGTTTCCTTAACCAGGTGGGCATTTATTTCGAGTTGCTGCCACATGCCTTTCCTACTGAGAGATCAAAGGTGGGCTTCTTGATCTCGCTGCTCTCGGACAAGGCCTTGGCCTGGGCCAGCCCTTTATGGGAGAACAACAATCCGGTGGTTGCCGAGTTTTCCGGTTTTGTTGCTTCTCTTCGGAAGGTATTCGATGTGCCGGCTCGTGCTGCCTCTGCTGCGAAGCTCCTTATGTCCATCAGACAGGGTTCACGATCCGTAGCTGAATACGCCATTGAGTTTCGTACCCTGGCAGCAGAGGTGGGCTGGAATAATGAGGCTCTGGTCGCTGCTTTCTCTCATGGTCTCTCGGATGCCTTGAAGGATGAGGTTGCAGCTAAGGACCTACCAGTGGAGCTCGAGTCTCTTATTTCTTTCCTGATTTTGATTGACACCAGACTCAGGGAGAGACCTTCCTTTAAGGAGAGCCTGCGGAGGTCTTCTAACAGATTGGCGCCTACGTTTGCTGTCCCACCCGTGCCTCCCTCTCCTCCCACGCCTCCTGGGGATGACTTGTCTGGGGGTGAACCCATGCAGCTGGGGTTTGCTCGCCTGTCCGAGGGGGAGAGGGTACTCCGGAGACGCGAGGGCCGATGCATGTACTGTGGTCTCGGTGGGCATTTTCGGTTGGCATGTCCGAACCGTCCGGGAAACGCTCGCAACCTGAGATCCTGTCGGGGGCAGATCTTGGGTGGAGTCTCCTCGTCCCCGGTTTCCCGTGTTGACAAACCACTGATCACTGTTGTCCTCTCCTGGGTCGGGGGCTTGGTGACGACCCAGGCGTTGGTGGACTCTGGTGCTGGTGGTTTGTTCATTGATAGTGTGTTCGCTGCCGCCAATTCCATTCCTCTGCAGCCTCGAGGTTCCCCACTGGCTCTTGAGGCGATAGACGGCAGACCCCTTCTGCCGCCACACGTGACTCATGAGACCCTTCCAGTGGGGATAGCCATTGGTGCCGTTCACAGAGAGTCGGTCTGTCTCCAGGTTATTTCGTCTCCACACTACTCGGTGGTCTTGGGGTACCCCTGGCTCCAGAAGCATAATCCGACTTTCGATTGGAGATCGGCCGAGATCCTCTCGTGGTCACCGCAGTGTGGGGCTAGTTGCATCCATGGGCCTGTCAAGTTGCTGTGTACTTCCTCGGATTCTCTGTTGCCTCCTGAATACGAAGAGTACCGGGATGTATTCGATAAGGTGCGCGCGGTTGCCCTACCTCCGCACCGCCCATACGATTGTGCCATAGAGTTACAATCTGGTGCCGTTCCTCCTCGTGGCAAAGTCTATCCACTGTCGGTAGCGGAGAATGAGGCCATGGAGGAGTACGTGAGGGAGGCGCTTTCACGCGGACACATTCGCAAATTGCCCCCGGCAGGGGCTGGATTTTTCTTTGTGAAAAAGAAGGGCGGTGAGTTGAGGCCTTGCATCGATTACAGGGGTCTCAATCGCATCACGATCAAGAACGCTTACCCGATACCCTTGATTTCCGAGCTGTTCGATCGCCTCAAAGGGGCCACGGTCTTTACCAAACTCGACCTGAGGGCGGCATATAACCTGGTAAGGATCAAGGCGGGTGATGAGTGGAAGACCGCGTTTAACACCAGGACCGGTCATTATGAATCCTTGGTTATGCCCTTTGGGTTGTGCAATGTGCCCGCAGTCTTCCAGGAATTCATCAACGATGTTTTCCGTGACCTGTTGCAGCAGTGTGTGGTGGTCTATTTGGATGACATCTTGGTATATTCTGAATCCATGGAGGCCCACATTATGGATGTCAGACGAGTGTTGCAACGGTTACGAGAGAACAGGCTGTTCGGTAAGCTTGAGAAATGCGAATTTCACCGATCCCAGGTAACCTTCTTAGGTTACATCATTTCCGCTGAGGGGTTCTCCATGGATCCTGAGAAGGTTTCGGCTGTCTTACAGTGGCCCCAGCCCAGTGGTCTCCGTGCCCTGCAGCGCTTTTTGGGCTTCGCCAATTATTATCGGAAGTTCATCAGGGACTTTTCTGTGCTAGCCAAGCCTCTCACGGATCTGACCAGGAAGGGCAGTAATTTCCAGGTCTGGCCGCTCGAGGCCATCCGAGCTTTTGAGGCTCTAAAGTCCGCCTTTGTGTCGGCTCCGATTCTGTCGCATCCCAACCCTGGGTTGCCCTTTGTCCTCGAGGTGGACGCGTCTGAGACGGGAGTAGGCGCCCTTCTGTCTCAGCGTAGAACACCAGAGGGTCCTCTGCTTCCTTGTGGGTTTTACTCCCGGAAACTGTCTTCCGCGGAGTGCAACTATCAGATTGGTGACAGGGAGTTATTGGCCATCGTGCAGGCCCTTAAAGAATGGAGGCACTTGCTCGAGGGTTCGGTGGTTCCGGTTCTCATCCTGACGGACCACAAGAATCTGACCTACCTTTCTGAGGCCAAGAGATTGACACCACGTCAGGCCAGATGGGCTCTGTTCTTGTCACGTTTTAATTACGTGGTCTCCTACCTACCCGGTTCCAAGAACATCAGAGCGGATGCCTTATCACGGCAGTACTCCGAGCTGTCCGGGGAGGAGTCGATTCCGACTTCGGTCATACCTCCGAATCAGATCCTGGCCGCCATTCGCACCAGCCTGACCTCTCCCCTGGGTGAGCAGATTTTGGCGGCTCAATCTGGTGCTCCCTCTGGGAGACCCAACGGCAGATGTTTTGTGCCTGAGGAGTTGCGCACTCGGTTGTTGCGAACCTACCATAACTCCAAGGCCGCGGGGCATCCTGGAAAGAATCAGCTGTCCTGGGCTGTTTCACGTCTGTTCTGGTGGCCTTCTCTACGTTCCGACATCACCGCATATGTAGCGGCATGCTCCGTTTGTGCCCAGAGTAAGTCCCCACGGCACCTTCCGTTGGGCCTTTTGCAACCCATAGCCACCGGGGAGCGCCCATGGTCACACCTGGGGATGGATTTCATTGTGGACCTCCCTGCATCCCGAGGCCATACGGTCATTCTCATGATTGTGGATCGGTTTTCCAAAATGTGCCACTGTGTTCCTCTCAAGAAGTTACCCTCTGCACAAGAGTTGGCCACGATTTTCGCCAGGGAGGTCTTCCGGTTGCACGGTTTGCCCAAGGAGATTGTGTCGGATCGGGGGAGTCAGTTTGTGTCCAGGTTCTGGCGCGCCTTTTGTTCCCAGTTGGGGATTCATCTCTCTTTCTCCTCGGCCTACCACCCTCAGTCCAATGGGGCCGCAGAACGATCCAATCAGGCCTTGGAGCAATTCCTTCGTTGCTATGTCTCCGATCACCAAGACAATTGGGTTGACCTCCTGCCTTGGGCTGAGTTTGCCAGGAACACGGCGGTGAACTCTTCCTCTGGGACATCTCCCTTCATGGCCAATTATGGGTTCCAACCTGCCGTGTTACCGGAGGTATTCTCTCCCCAGGATATTCCGGCTGTGGAGGATCAACTTTCCGTCCTACGTGCTTCTTGGGTACAGATCCAGAGGTCCCTTGAGGTCTCTGCGCAGCGCCAGAGACTCCAGGCTGATCGCAGACGAGCGCCCGCTCCTTCCTACCAGGTCGGAGACCGTGTATGGTTGTCCACCCGCAACCTCAACCTTCGAGTGCCCACTCCCAAGTTGGCGCCTCGCTTTGTTGGTCCCTTCCGAGTGCCTCGCAGGGTAAACCCGGTAGCCTATGCCCTTGCGCTTCCTCCTGGCATGCGGATCTCCAACGTGTTTCATGTCTCCCTGTTGAAGCCATTGGTGTGTAATCGGTTCACTTCCTCGGTTCCTCGGCCTCGTCCGGTCCAAGTGGGCAATCGTGAGGAGTATGAGGTGAGCAATATCCTGGACTCACGCCTGGTCCGCGGTCGGTTGCAGTTTTTGGTCCATTGGCGTGGTTATGGTCCAGAGGAGCGTTCCTGGGTTCCCTCCGCAGATGTCCATGCTCCTGCTTTGCTCCGAGCCTTCCACGCACGCTTCCCTCAGAAACCGTTCCTTACTCCGCGGAGGAGGGGCCCTTGAGGGGGAGGTACTGTCATGGTCTTACCTTCTTGCCGTCCTCCTTCGTTTGACATGTGCTGGCGGCCATCTTGGTTTCTGGGTTTCTTGTAGCCTCCCACCCTGCGGCTTCTCCTTCCCACTGGGAGGAGCTGTATGCCTAGCTCATATATATAGGAGGTCTGTGGCTTCAGTTCCTTGCTTGGTCCTCCTGTGTTCACATGCTTCTAAGACTGCTGCAGCTTCTGGTTCCTGATCCTGGCCTCGTCTGACTACCCCGCTGGCTCCTGATCCTGGCTTCGTCTGACCACCCTGCTGGTTCCTGATCCAGGCTTCGTCTGACTACCCTTCTGGTTCCTGACCTCTGGCTACGCAAGACCCTGCTTCGGTTTAGCCATCCGTTTGGACTTTTGCTTACAGCTTGATTTCAATAAAGCCTTCTTATTTCCACTTATCTCTTGTTGTACGTCTGGTTCATGGTTCCATGACAATTCTGGCCACCTCTCGGCATGTTTGCCGTGCTGCCGCCGGAACTCCGGCCCGCCCCCATTATAGTCAGTGGGGCCGGAGCGGACCTCCGGCAGCACGCGTGCACTAGCGTCAGCAAGGATCCGGCAGGCTGTTCACCTGCCGGAACAGCCTGCCGGAGAAGGCTGCCGCTAATGTGAAAGTAGCCTTAACTAATTTGGGCAAATTAATTAGTGCTGTGCAGCAATATTTTTTCACCTCTATTATGGATCGGCCAATTTAGAAGAAACAGCACCCGGGTCTCTAACTTTCCTTCTCACTAACTATAATATGTAAGGGTCAGCCCCAGAATTATCAAGTGCATCTCCAGTGATAATATTTCACACAGACTGTTATGGCTTCTTCTGAGTATACAGCATTGGTCGTAAGAGTTATTGGTGAAGGGACGTAATCACTTTAATCCAGAAACCCCTGTATCTGGGGACATTGTCAATGATACAAGGTGTCAGATTCTGAACATGGCGGACAGATAAGACTAGTGTATAATGTGTGTAATGTAACATCTTCAGAATAACAAGGGAATACTTGAGGGGTAACTACAAGAGCTTTATCCCTGCCATTGTTAGTCAGGTCGTCCACAACTCCTTCCCACTGGGACTTACTGTGGGCAAAATGTAAATATGGTGCCTTTGGGGCTACCCTACATTATTTATGTATTTTTGAGTATCATTTTGAGTTGTGGGGTCATTCTCAAGAATTGAAATTGCAACCCTATGGCTTAAATATTGTCACTCTTTTGATACCCATACAGGAGTTTATGGGAATGGAGAGCTGGAGGTGAAATATTAAAAGGTTTTCTTACTTCAGTAAGTGGCATTTATCATGTAGAGAAACTTAATACAAGGAACTTACTAATGTATTGTGATTGCCCATATTGCTTCCTTTGCTGGCTGGATTCCTTTTTTCATCACATTATACACTGCTCATTCCCATGGTTACGACCACCCTGCAGTGGCCATTCTTGCACACTATAGAAATAAGTGCTGGCATCTCCGGTGGCCGG
The DNA here is from genome assembly GCF_014858855.1 of Bufo gargarizans. Taxonomy (NCBI): domain Eukaryota; kingdom Metazoa; phylum Chordata; class Amphibia; order Anura; family Bufonidae; genus Bufo; species Bufo gargarizans. The sequence goes on from NC_058084.1 coordinate 213,670,439, forward strand.
GTCTGCAGGAACGCATGTAGACATGTATGAACAGCAGAAACTGTCCCAGGCACCTCGTATCTGTGCTGCAGCGATCGGATAAATCTAAATTCCACTGTAACTGCGACAAATTCAGTTGGTGGAGATGGTGATAGAAGACACCTGTAGTCAAATCGGTAACGATAGTGCTCTGCTGTTGGATGTACTGCTGTGGTGCATTCAGGAGAACCCATCCACTGAAGAGGCCATTGCTGTACCCATTGTTGATTACTATGATTATGAGGGCATTTGGCAATCAGCTGCTTAAAACCTGAAAAAGGTATAAGAATGAATTTCTTATATATTACTAAAATAAAAAACTATTTTAAACGCAACACAACAGCAGAAAAAAGTTGTAAACCACAGATGACAGTTCAGCCAATGCTATGTGCCAAACATTGACATGACAGATTTGAATAGGCTACTATAGGGCCCTTACATTTTATCCCTTGTATACCCAGCACTGCTGTATGATCAATCGGCGCACAGAATCACTCACAAAGATGCTCCAGCCAAGTAACTGGAATCTGCAATTTTAATTCAATGCTGTTTACTTAACATCCTCTTGTTATGCAGCCAGCATTCACTCAACATAATGGTTCCTACCTGCCAATGTGCTTTGAGGGATATTGTTACCATTAAATTTGCCATTTACATTTTCATGTTTGACATAATTGAGGAATGGATGCTCTTATGAAAATTAAACTTGTGGTCCTTCTGGGCTACTGTAACCCTGTTAAAATGTAATGAGATTCTTGATGCATCTTCTTTGGGTTATTATTAAATAGAATATCAGTATGACTAATTTCTTTGGCCTAAATGCAGACTGGGAAGAAGCATTATTGATAGGTCTGAGCACAAATGGGCTTCTTGACTCAGCCTCTAATGGCCTAATAATGCATTATACTTGAATCAGAAATACTTTGAGTTGTAGTGCTTATTGTCATTATTGGAAACACCTGGGCGCATCATTCATCAAGGCTACAAGCGAGACATCCCACTTGTTTATTATTCTGTCACTACACATCTTTATTGAGAGTCATGTTCCTCTCATTTGGTTGGCTGCAAAAGAAGACCGGGCCAGACAGAAATTGCTTTGTGGTTTCCTTATGCTCTTTGTGAAGACTCCTAGGCAGGCTTTCAAACATTCAGGTACAAATTCACGATGATAATCTATGGAGGACCACTGATCATGAGAACTGCCTATTGTGCCTGCCTGACCTCTCTGGCTGTCACCATGCATAATTATAAGAGAAGTGAAAAGAATCTACAGAAGAAAATATTTTTTTGCTAAATTTTCCATCATAACTTTTGGAAAAAATGTAATTAGTTCTGAATTACTGTGCCCGTACCAAAATTTGTTTCAGGCTGTAACAGCGGCTGTGGTGCGTCGCTGTTCCCCTTCTTACCTCTTTAGTCCTGGGCTCTGTCAGGGTGTGTGCTGTACTTCTGAGGATTCTGCTCCACAGCTTCCACTCAGCCCTGGACACATCCTGAGCTCATCTGGTTTTATGTTACACTGCTCTAAGGCGGAGGGCATCACTCCCTGGGCTGTGTGGGTTAGGTTAGGTGACCTCGCTGACCAACCCTGGCTCTCCTGCAGGTATGTAACCACTTCCTGACCGCCCATAGGACGTTTATATCCTATGGGCGGTCAGGAAGTGTTTATCTCTAAATGGACGTTCTAAAGCGTCCATTCAGAGATGGCAGCTGCACGCTAATCGTGCAGTTGACGAGTGGAGGGCCCACTGTCAGTAACAGCAGGGCAACCCAAAGAGAAGGCAGGGATCATTCCTGCATTCTGCATTCTAGATTGCTGTATACAGCGAGCGCTGTCGAGTCTGTCAGGTATTCCATAGACCTCGAGGCTGTACAGCTCAGTATTATGCCGTATTATGCCGTACAGCCTCTATGGGGGGTGTAAAAAAAATATGAAGTTAAATGTCCCCTAGAGGTCATGTATGACCTTATGCGGGGACACAAAGTGTAACATAATTTTATTTTGTAATAAAGTGTTTTAAAAAACAAAAATTTTAAAAAAGGTTTCACATGCAAAAAAAATTCACTTAAGTAATAGAAAAAAATGTTAAAAATAGAATTTTTTAAAATAAATTAGACATATTTGGTATTGCCCAAAGTTGAAGGGGACAGACCTATCAGTCAGTACGTGTAGGCGTGTACACACATACTGCTCCACCATGTTACTGAAATGCTGCCTCTTGCTAAGAGTTGTGGCGTGCTGACAAAGCTTTTCCACATTTCGGCCATGCTAACCCTGCCTTCTGAGGTGCTGGCGGTGCCCAGCTGCGTTGGCGACATCTTCCTCTGCCTTTGCCTCGTGCTTCCACTGTGCCCCCGCTGTCAGGCGGGAATGCCATCAGCAGCATGTCTACCAGCGTGCGCTTTCACCTTGTTATCCTCCAGAACTATGCTCTGGCTGGACAATTGTGTACCTGGCGTATGTTGGTGTAGGAACCCACCCTCAGAGGCACTTATGAATGACTGGCCTGAAACCCTTGTAAATGATCCCGCTTCCTCCTCCTCCTGTGCTACATCCTCTTCCATCATCGCCCAAAGCGTTTTTTCAAGGAGGCATAGAAGTGGGATAGTAACGCTGAGAACGGCGTCATCGGCACTGGCCATGTTGGTGGAGTACTCGAAACAGCGCAACAAGGCACACAGGTTTTGCATGGAGGCCCAATCATTGGTTGTGAAGTGGTGCTGTTCCGCAGAACAACTCACCTGTGCGTGCTGCAGCTGAAACTCCACTATTGCCTGCTGGCCAGCATGTGTGAGGTGGAGTTCCACCTTGTGGGCACGTCGCATATGAGGCGGTCAGCGGTAGGCCGAAGTTACACTGCAGCGCTGACAGGCGAGCAGCAGCAGGGTGAGAATGCCGAAAGCACGCACAGACGGCCCACACTTTCTGCAGCAGCTCTAACATATTGGGGTAATTTTTCAGGAACCTTTGCACCACCAAATTCAGCACATGTGCCAGGCAAGGGATGTGCGTCAAACCGGCTAGGCCCAGAGCTGCTACAAGATTTCGCCCATGTGACGAAACCAACCTCGCCACGGTGTTTTGGAGGGGGCTGGTTGCTAGCCTCTTGCCTCAGAATTATGGCCCATACTAACTTTAAAGAAAACAGGCCGGCCGCACAGCTTAAATCTGTCTTTGGAATTGTGTTTTATGTTATTATGCGTTCGGTTACATTGTATGTTATGTGAGGGCACCCAGATAGCTAATATTATTGTATTCGTGTATTCTGAGTGCCATTCACCTAATGATATGCACTCAGACTTGAGCTATCTGGGGATATGTTAAATGTCTGTGTTTGCTGGGAGGGTGTGCCATTGTGTGTTTGGGTGGTGATTCCTGTCCTGTTGTCTCCACGTGTGTATTGGTGTTTTCCCTTTGTCCTGAGACATAATTGGATTGCTCCTCGGGTGCCGCTAGGCAGAGAGGAGGAAACCATGATGCATTGTGGGGATGTGTTGTGTCTGTGTATCCTGAATTTCTGCATATCTGTCCTGTGTCGCAGTCTCCATTCTGGTCCCCTAAGGGCGTGGCCACCAGATGGGGACCTGCATAAATACGGGCGGGTAGCCCTCAATAAAGTGTTCCTGTTTTATCCTTCATCATGCTGAGACTGGTGTTTGGATAACTGATCAAACTGGGGGATTGCTATACGCTGAAGATTTGCTATACTCCCCTGGCATAACTACTAGCTCTTGTAAGAGCTGTTCCTGCTCTCTGGCTGTAGGAGAGGTTCACCCACTGGAGCCTGGAGCCTTGTCGTAGGTCCAGCGTGGGTGGAGGACGGTGAGACCCCAACCAAGCTGCGGCGGTTCGTGGGGTCTGCAGGGCGTACGGTGTCAAGTGGAGTGCTTGGAGTCCTCGGAAAGCACTAGGAGCATCTATCGACGGAGGTACCCGGTCGGGGTGCTAGGAGATCCGTTACATTGGTGGCAAGCAGTGGGATAGCGTCCTAGTGTGAGGAGAAGCAGCTCGGAGACACCGTTCGTGGAGTATATTGAGGGCAACGCTAGTATCCGTACAGCGCCCCTGGCTACAGCAGGATGGAATCGGCTAGTCTTCGAACAGCGTTCCACTACGAGGAGGATGATGACCCGGACTGGAGGGATGCAGTCCGTAAAGGCGTCTGGCACGAGGCCCTGGAAGATGTACAGCGTCGGCGGGGTGAGTGTCTCCCCAGTGAGGAGCAGCAGTTGCGGATGCGAGTGGCCCTGCGAATACCCCTTCTGGGAGAGGAGCCCCTGAATGAGTGGGTGACAGAACTGGAGAGCCTGGTATGGAAGGAGCTTTGGCTAGATGACGCCTACCAGGCACTCTGGTGGTATGTGATTCGGTACTCCCCCTGGATGGCTGAGCACGACAGACCCGAGGGTGAGGATTATGATGGCCCTGGCCTGTTGTTTGAGGCCTTTGCAGAACCGGAGTTCGGAGATGCTGGAGGGTCCCGGTTCTGGGATATCTATGACTACAGAGAAGCTATGCATGATTGGGCAACAGCGAGAGAGGTGAGACAAGACCTGGCATCTCTAGTGACAAAGGAGTGGGAGCTGGAGCAGGACTACCAATACTTCTTCAGCTCAATTCGGTCCCAATATACACTGCCAGAGAGCTGGGTGGCAGTCCCAGACCTACAACCCTACAGCTGGGAAGACCCGACTGAAGTATCCCCTGCTTCAGTACCAGCTACAGAGGTAGGGGTCCTCATAGACTGGTCCTGTGAGGAACCACAACAGGCAGGTGGAGACGGGACCGAGGGCTCTCCACCGGGATGCTGGGATGCTGGCCCAGACCCTCAGCAGCAGCCGGAGTTGCCAGGTGTGGACGCAGGTGATCCTGACTCGCAAATGTTGAGGGACCTCACAGACTGGTCCTGGGAGGACCCACAGATGGCAGGTGGCGATGGGACTGAGGTCTCTCTACTGGCCCTACAGGGATGCTGGGCCGCCTGCCCAGATCTCCAGCGGCAGTGCATATCACAGGGAGAGGAGACAACCGGTCTCTCTTCTCAGCGGCAACCTGAATTCCAGGGGGAGGAGATGCGGGGTCGCTCTGCCTTACAGCAACCAGAGTCCTGGGGAGGAGAGGCAACCGGCCTCACCTTCCACCAGCAGCCGGAGATACCGGGAAAAGGGGAACACAAACCCCTCTACACGGGCGCAGATGAGACCGCGGGCTTGGTGCCAGTCCTACAGGGATGCTGGACAGTCGGTCCAGATCCCCATCCATCTCCGCAGGGATACCAGGAGGAGGAGGTAAGCGAGCCCTCCCCTTCCCAGCTACTTCCCAACAGAGTTCTGGGGGCAGGAGATGAGCCTGCGCTACCCACTGATTTCTTCCCAGCGGAAGAGCTGGCATCAGGGCAGAGCGCAGTCGGCCTCTGCCCTCCCCTACCCTCTTCTTCAGAGCCGGACTTTCCACAGGCTACCCCCGCGGAAGAGTTGGCATCTGGGCAGAGCGCAGTCGGCCTCTGCCCACCAAGTACCTACAGCTCCAAGCTGGAGAACCACAAGGCAGCAAGGAGTCGCAGATGCCCACTCAACAGCTGGGGACATACGGAACAGAGCCAGGCCCCAAAATTCAACAGGTCCAGTATGGGGTTGTGGTTGGACTGCCAGACTAACTCAGGTACTGACCGTGAGGTCAGGTATCTGGTTAGTCTTCCCTGGAAGGGGGAGATGTGTGACGAAACCAACCTCGCCACGGTGTTTTGGAGGGGGCTGGTTGCTAGCCTCTTGCCTCAGGATTATGGCCCATACTAACTTTAAAGAAAACAGACCGGCCGCACAGCTTAAATCTGTCTTTGGAATTGTGTTTTATGTTATTATGCGTTCGGTTACATTGTATGTTATGTGAGGGCACCCAGATAGCTAATATTATTGTATTCGTGTATTCTGAGTGCCATTCACCTAATGATATGCACTCAGACTTGAGCTATCTGGGGATATGTTAAATGTCTGTGTTTGCTGGGAGGGTGTGCCATTGTGTGTTTGGGTGGTGATTCCTGTCCTGTTGTCTCCACGTGTGTATTGGTGTTTTCCCTTTGTCCTGAGACATAATTGGATTGCTCCTCGGGTGCCGCTAGGCAGAGAGGAGGAAACCATGATGCATTGTGGGGATGTGTTGTGTCTGTGTATCCTGAATTTCTGCATATCTGTCCTGTGTCGCAGTCTCCATTCTGGTCCCCTAAGGGCGTGGCCACCAGATGGGGACCTGCATAAATACGGGCGGGTAGCCCTCAATAAAGTGTTCCTGTTTTATCCTTCATCATGCTGAGACTGGTGTTTGGATAACTGATCAAACTGGGGGATTGCTATACGCTGAAGATTTGCTATACTCCCCTGGCATAACTACTAGCTCTTGTAAGAGCTGTTCCTGCTCTCTGGCTGTAGGAGAGGTTCACCCACTGGAGCCTGGAGCCTTGTCGTAGGTCCAGCGTGGGTGGAGGACGGTGAGACCCCAACCAAGCTGCGGCGGTTCGTGGGGTCTGCAGGGCGTACGGTGTCAAGTGGAGTGCTTGGAGTCCTCGGAAAGCACTAGGAGCATCTATCGACGGAGGTACCCGGTCGGGGTGCTAGGAGATCCGTTACAGCCCATTATTGCAAACCACCAGGCCGGGCTTGAGGCTCATTGGCACCAACCACTCATCAGTCTGTTGTTCCATACCCGTCTACAGCTCTTGCTCAGTGTGGGGTTTGTCCCCCAAACAGATAAGTTTTAAAAATGCCTGCTGTCGTTTACCCCTGGCAGTGCTGAAGTTGGTGGTGAAGGTGTTACACTGACCGGATGAGAAGCTGGTAGAGGATGAGGAAGCAGAGTAGGAGGAGGAAGCAACAGGAGGCAAACTGAAGCACCCTGCAATCCTCGGTGGTGGAAGGACATGCACCAAACTGTTATCCGCCTTAGGCCCAGCCACCACTGCATTTACCCAGTGTGCTGTTAGGGAGATATAACGCCCCTGACCGTGCTTACTGGTCCACGTATCCGTAGTTAGGAGGACCTTGCCACAGATGGCGTTGAGCAGTTCATGCTTGATTTTGTCCCCCACTTGGTTGTGCAGTTAAGGGATGGCTCGTCTGGAAAAGTAGTGGCGGCTGTGCACAAAGTATTGTGGGACAGCCACCGCCATAAGGCCTTTAAAACTCTCCATCTCCACCAGACAGATTGACAGCATTTCAAAGGCCAGCAATTTTGAAATACTGGCATTCAGTGCCAAAAAAGGGGGTTAGTCAGCACCTCCCAGTGCGCAGGTGCACGCTGCCATGGCAAAGACCTAGAGGAAAAAAGACAATGCAGCAGCACCCTGCAAATCAGATAAAGCATAACAATGCCATAGTCACAAAAATGATGGTGCTAATGCCACGCTGATTTATAAAGTGAGATGCTTGGCCAATGCATTTTGTACAAAACCATCTGAGCCCCTCTGCCATACGTCAAGGCGATCTCTGTTAGACAGGTCCTAACACTAAATACTACCTGTTATGTGCCATAGTGGCCGCCATAAAATTCAGGGAGTGTTGGATCCACATGCATGCTGGATTCACTCTGCCTTTTACCATTTTTGGTGCCATAATGGCCTCTATTACAAGGGATGCAGGTACCTTCTCTCACTACATTCATTGGAAGCTGTCTGGCACAAGGAAAGGTATAGAGTTGGCTCGGTATGCATGTTGGTACCTGCATCCCTTGTAATGAGCTATGTGGATGGCCCTGGGAAACCCTGCTAGCAGAGTCATCAAAAAGCAGAAGAGACTGCTGCATGACTTGGGGCTCAGACTGCTTGGCTGATTTGCAAGGGGGTGAGGTGAAAGACTGATGGACATCGGCTGCAGGTGCCAACTCTGATCTTTCAGCAGGAGACTGGGTGGGAGACAATGTTAAGGAACTGGAGGCAATGTCAACAACCCAATCTACTATTGCCTGGCCTCACCATTCATAGAGCCACATTCGGCCCTACCAAATAACGCTGAAGGTGTTTCGCTTGTGCGTGTAGCGCGTGTAGCTGGCAAAGATCGACCACATCCTCTCCCTGCAACATTAGCTCCACCAGCAGCACCACGACCGGGGCCACGTGCCTTATTTGACGCTCTCCTCATTCTTTGCGTTCACCCACCAAACTAACAGATGGTTTATGTCAGGCGACAATGTAACCGCCAATAGTCAACAATTAAGTTCACTGACAGTAAGGCTGTGCCGGTGTCATAAAGAGGAAACATTTCTTGAGGTCACACAACAGTGTGACAGGCAAATTTTTTAGGATTACTTCACGGTCACAAAAAATTCTAATTTGTCAACCAACAATGTAACTGCAGTATTGACTGGTTGTATTGGACTGTCAGAAATGCAGTAAAGGCCACAAATGTAGTGTTGCACAAAATGGGTGTTTTTTTTAAACCAGAATATAACGGCAGTATCTAACGCTTGTATTTGACTGTCACAGATGCAGCAAAGGCCGCAAATATAGTGTCTTGCACAATTTTTAGTATTTTTTTTTAAACCAGAATATTGTAATGACCCTTGTCACGCTTAGGGAGGGAAAAGGGAAGGCCCTGCCCAAGGGAGAGGGAAAGGTGGTGACCCCTGACTCACCTTGCAGGCTGGCACCTGACTGCCCTGACGTCCCTAGACGGGTTCCTCACCCGTACGCCGATCACGTGCCTAAACCCTGGCTTTCCCTAAGATCAGCCCTAGGTAGTGAATGGGGCGGTGGGATCACTAGTCCGCACCACTGACACTAAGAGGAAAACACCAAGGAAAGGACAGACAATACAAACAAACATTTAATCCCAGGTGGGCGAAAACAGCAGACCACAAAGGCCCAACAGGGATCCGGAGGGTAACGTTCTGGAACAACAACCAGGGAACGCAGCAACACAGCTCCAGTGGGTCAGTATAGAAGTCCAGGCAGGAAGCTCTATATCTGGCAACCAGAGAAGTGGGAGAGGGGAATATAAGGAGGTTGGGAGTGCTGGACAAGGAACAGCTGAGGAGAAGGAGCTACGGATCCCTGAGTGAGCCAAAAAGGGTTGCAAAGCAAACCCAGAAAGCTACCATAAAGAAACAGCCCTATCTTTCTACCTAGAGCGTGCAGCTAACCACTGCGACTTCCTGACCCCGGGTTCTTGACACCCTTGTGACAAATATAACAGCAGTATCTAACGCTTGTATTGGACTGTCAGAAATGCAGCAAAGGCCCAAAATATAGGGTCTTGCACAAAATAGGTGTTTTAAAAAAAAAACAGAATATAACAGCTTTATTTAACGCTTGTATTGGACTGTCACAAATGCAGCAAAGGCCCCAAATGTAGGGACTTGCACAAAATGGGTGTTTTTATAAACCTAGAATATAATTGCAGCATTTAAAGCTTGTATTTAACTGTCACAAATGCAGCAAAGGCCCCAAATGTAGTGTCTTGCACAAAATGGGTGTTTTTTTAAACCCAGAATATAATTGTAGTATTTAAAGCTTGTATTTGACGTTCACAAATGCAGCAACGGCCCCAAATGTAGTGTCTTGCACAAAATGGGTGTTTTTTTTAACCCAGAATATAATTGCAGTATTTAAAGCTTGTATTTGACTTTCACAAATGCAGCAAAGGCCCCAAATGTAGGGTTTTGCACAAAATGGGTGTATTTTTTAAAACCAGAATATAACAGCGGTATTTAACGCTTGTATTGTACTGTCAAAAATGCAGTGCAGGGCGCAAATGAACTTTTTAGCAAAAAATAAATAAAATGTGCCCCCACAGAATTGTACTTTGCAGAAAAAAAATGTAATATGTCGCCCCCTGGGTCTCTGAACTCACAGAACGATTCCCTATATTATTTTTCCTTCCCCTTGCACATATGCAGTGCAGGTGCACTTTAAATATGGGTATATGTTGCCCACTGAACTAAAAGAACAGGGTTAAATTATTGTCCCTGGCACATATGCTGTGCCACTGAACTTGCACAAAATGGCCACCGATGCCCACCTAACTAACAGACGGATCAAAGTTATTTTTCTGTATCACTGTTGCATCACACCCACAAAACAAAATCGCTGTAGATTGCACAGTTAACAAGTTCTGATAACAGAGAGATTCTTTCCTATTCTCTCTCTCACAGCAGCAGCATCCTATCCCTACACTAGTAAGAGCAGAGTGACGTGCAGCGCTATGTGACTCCAGCTTATATAGAGGCTGGGTCACATGCTGGCTGCACTGGCCAATCACAGCCATGCCATTAGTAGGCATGGCTGTGATGGTTTCTAAGGGCACAAGAGTTAAACGCTCTGCAGCCTTTCAAAAAGCGCCACTAAATCACCGATCACAGAACTCGAACCCGAACTTTTACCGAAAAGTTCGGGTTCAGGGTCCAAAAATCCTAAAGTTCAGTACGAACCCGAACTTTACAGTTCGGGTTCGCTCAACCCTAGTCACGAGAAAACAATCTCTGAATGGCTTGGATCAGGGCCGGCGTCATAACCCGGCATCCCCGGGCCAGTGCCGGGGCCCAATGCTCCTGGGGGGGGGGCCACTGAGCTGCTATGAGCACTTTCATCAATACAGATGGGAGCTCTCACTGCTGTCATTTCACTTACGCAGTACCCCCCTGGTGGGCCCTCTGAGATGCAGAGACTCAGAACACGCCCCCTCTACACAGGACACATGCTGCCTGAGGAGAGAGACCGGAGGGCTGGAGCTGGAGCAGAGAAGTGTGAAGACAGTCTGTGAGTGAGTCTGCACTGTGACTGTCTCTTGTCTGTGGGACAGAAGGGGGGGACTCTTCAATCTGCTGCTGCTTCATTCTATTTAGTTGTGTTACTGTTTCATTAAGCTGTTTGTCTCCATGACACCTGCCCCCCCCCCCCCCACATATCCTGTCCTATCTCATCCTCATGGGGCCCCTGCTGTCTCCTTTCCTCCCTCATGTATCCAGAGCTCCTGTCCTATCTCATCCTCATGGAGCCCCTGCTGTCTCCTTTCCTCCCTCATGTATCCAGAGCTCCTGTTCCACCCTCCTATCTCCTATTGCTGCCCTGCACAGACCTCCTGCCCCTACTTCTTGTATGAATCCCCCTCAGAGCCCCTTCAACCTACTTGCTGTGTCCACCCCTCCTGTCCATCCAGGACCCCTGTCTCACTTCTCTGCCTCTCATTATGGTGGCATCTGAACAGCATTCACCATAAGGACTTTCTAACGTCACAGGGTCATGTTACTGTGCCCCCCACCCCGTACTGTGCCCCTTTATACCCTGCATTGTGCCCTCTTACCACACCCTGTGCAGTGCCCATAGTCATTCCCTGTACTATCCCCTCTTATACCCTTTTATCCAGTCACTGTATGGTGGTTTTATCATTGTATGGCGGTGTTATCACTATATGGCGGTGGTATCCAATAACTGCATGGCCATAACTGTATCCCCTTCAATGCCCACACTTTTTTTTAGACCTGGAATGAGCAGGAAAAGATACTGATTGCGGTGTTAAGGACCTTTGCGCCACAATCTGTGTCAGAAATACGCCTAATATAGACGTATTTCTATATAATAAATGACCCCCTAATTGTATTATTATTCGGGGGTAGGGCTAATATCTTTATAGTATATAGATTCTAGTGTATTATACTGTGCCCTGTATTTCCCAGTAGAAAATGATCATTGGGAAGCACAGTCCTCATCCCTGACCACCAGGACCAGGTAGCGCTCTGTCAGTACATGGCGGCCTCCCCTCTCCGCCACGCTGCTCTGCTGTGTACTGGTGCTTATTCTGACACTGGGGCTGGGTTCACATCCCATTTGTGCCATCCATTTAATGTATACCAAAAATTTATGCGTTAACAGATACCTCAGACTGATGCCGTACAGTGGCGTCCGTTCACCATACAGTTCCATTGTAAAAAAACATATACGTTAATGTATGCATTTTTTACTTGACTCTGCAGGATACAAAAACGTGGAGTGCTGCACATTTGTATACATCAAACCGATAGGAAAAACGTGATGTGAACACACATGAAGGGGGGGACACACTAAAATTTGCTGTGGGGCCCAGTCAGTTCTAGCTACATCACTGCACATCTCCTTCTCTCCTCCAGGCCTGGCTCACTGCTGCAGCGGGCCGCCGGAGAGAAGGAGCGCAGGGAGCTGCGGTTAGTGAATGACAGGACCACCGGCTCCCCTGCAATGATAGGTATGTGAGGGGGCCACTGGGGGGTCATTCATCACACTGTGAGGGCCCCTTACCCAGTATAATGACTCCCAGTGCCCCCCATTTAGTATAATGATCCCCATTGACCCTCCATTTAGCATAATGACCACCAGAGCCCCCATTAAATATAATAACCCCTTGTGCCCCCTCCATACAGTATAACCCCCAATGTGGGGGCGACTGGGGGTCATTATTCTGAATGGAGGGTCACTGTGGGGTCATTATACTGTGAGGGCCCTTTACATAGTATAATGACCCCCAGTGTCCCCCCATTTAGTATAATGATCACCAATGACCCTCCATTCAGTATAATCACCCCCAGAGCCCCCTCCATACAGTATTCCCCCAGTGTGGGGGCTACTGGGGGTCATTATTCTGAATGGGGGGCGACTGGGGGTTATTATTCTGAATGCAGGGCCACAGGTGGTCATTATACAGTGGGGGGGGGGGGATTGGGGGTTCATTATACTGTGTGAAGGGCCACTAGTAGTCATTATACTTTGTGAAGGGCCACTAGTAGTCATTATACTGTATATGGGCCACTGGGGGTCATTATACCGTGTAGGAGCCACAGGGGGTCAATGTAAAAAAATGCCTCATGGGGGCCCACTGGGATTTATCGCCCAAGGGCCCACATGAACCCGGAGCCAGCCCTGGCTTGGATAAGAAAAAGCGTTCCAAAGTTATTACCACATAAAGTGACACATGTCAGATTTGCTAAATTAGGCCTGGTCAGGAAGGGGGCAAATGACCTGGTCTGGAAGTGGTTAAGTAGCTCAGCCCTCCTCCCAGACACCTCAGAGTCAAGGTCCTTGTCTTTTGCTAAAGAGCCCGATAACCACTGGTGCTCCTGACTTGTACTTCGTTTCTGGACTCTGCTTATTGTCTGATCCCTGCCTGTGTGCTTTATCTCTGCTGACCCAGATTGCCTGACCTGTTCCTCTGCCATCTGATCTTTTGCCTGTCTGACTATGCCTCTGCCTCATCCTTCGATACTGCACTGTTGCTCCTGGTAACGACCCAGCCTGTTTGACCACGTATCTGCCTTATCCTTTGTCCTGCACCGTTGCTCCTGGTTAAGTCTCTGCTTGCCTGACCACGCTTATACTTCTGGTACCTACCCAGGTATCTCCTGGTCCACCTGGACCAGCTGCCACTGACTTGGGGATTAATCTGGAGTAGCCCCTGGCAACTACCCTAACTGCTCAAGTTTATCCTCACCATCTGAGGCTCTAGTGAAAACCAGGTAGTTGCTTAGACACGCCCCTCCAGAGTATAGCCAGTCAGTGGCACAGTGGGTCCACACCCGCTGAACCGTGACACAGGCCCAATTCGGCAGATTTGATTCAGTTCAGATTCGATTTGGTCCAAATAAATTCATCCCGAATTGCAATCCAATAACCGCCTGCTATTGAGCCTTAAGGGTTGTCCACTTTTTTATATTTTTATTTATATTTATTATATTATTATATTTATTTATATTTTTTTACATCAATGGCTCAGGATAGGTCATCAATGTCAGATTGGCAGGGGTCCGACTCCCAGCACTCCAGAAGATCAGTTGTGTGAAGAGGCTGCAGCGCTTGTATGTGCGCTGTGTTCGCCTCACTATTTTTACCTGTTCTCTGTCCCAACTCCAGCAGTGAGCAGTGTAATTAGAACTCTGCTGTCCCATTCACTTCAATGGAACGGCTCCTTTCTGTTCAAGTGAATAAGATGGAGCCGTCCCATTGAAGTGAATAGGGACGCCATAGCTATAATTACACTCCTAAGCAGGTAAACAGTGAAGAGATGGCAGCACTCATATGAGCTCTATGGTTATCTCAAACTGTTGATCAACGGGGGTTCCCCTGCTGATTAGACATTGATGACTTTTTAAAAAAAGTGGAGACGCACCACTTGTTCTGCATTGTCACCCCTACTATTATGTGCAGATGCTGCAAATGCCTAACAGGTGTGAGACCTATTGCTCAGTTCTTCATGCACGCCATATTCTGTTTCTGCCCACAATGCTAGTTGTTACTGCACCAACTATATCATCACTAGAGATGAGCAAATCAAAGTTGTCAAAGTGGAATTCGATACACATTTCAGGTTTTATTTTATTCTCACGGAATCTGAATTTCTTCGTGATTCATGTTAACGAATCTCATGAACATGGAGCAAGGAACTCTGGGAAGGTGGGATCATCCATAATGCCATGCATGCAGCCAATCAGCAGCCAGCCCTGTGATGTCACATTATAAATAGCCTCAGACATCTTAGATTCTGCCATCTACCAGTGTACTTAGTGCAGGGAGAGACGTCAGCAGGCGCTAGGGACAGTGCTAGAAAAAACTTAATTGTGCTGAAAAACTATTTACAAGTGCAGGTAAAGATTATTTAAGGTGTAGGGAAAGGATAGGGTGGAATCATTTCACAGCATTTATGTTAAACAGGGTTCAGTAGGGGAGGTTACAGCCTGGGTAATAGGAACAATCCTATTACACCTTGCTGCAGTGACTGGTGACTCAAATTGCCATTATACAGCTCTGTAATTCCAGAAAAACATTCTTATTAGGGTGCAAGTGCTGTTTTATACAGACATTAACAGGGTTTATTACAAGGAAATATTTATACGTCTTATTTGCCCTTGTGCGGTGCAGTTATATGTTCTAAAGCATTTTTTGGAGTCTATTAATGGGAAAAATAAGTACGTGTTATTAGCCGTTCTGCAGTGAATTTACATTGTCACTCAGTGGTTAAATTTGTTTGTGAAACAGCCTCTTTTGGAAAAATTGATGGGTGATTGTAGACTTCTTTTGCTTTATGGACCGAATTACGTTGATTAGCCATTCAGTGGTAATTCTTTTTTTTTAAACAGCCTATTTTGGGAAAATTGGTCGGTAGCTGTAACTACGGTCAAGTACAATATATGTCCTTTACGGCCCACTGGGTACATGTGCTTCCTGGCCAGCCACACCAGCAACTTAGCCAGGTGACGCCGCTTCCGCCTCCACGTTCTCACACCGTTGGTCCTGAGACAATGTCCGCCTCTGTCTCCTCATCCTCCACAGTGTCCTCAGCCTCCACTGCAGGGACCATTTTACAGTGCTCCTCCAGCATACCACATGTGCAGGGCACAGCGGTGTCAGGCTGTTCTACACCTCGTTTGCCTGGGTGAACGGACTCACACAGAGGAGGAACTGCTCCGTGTCCTTCATCAAGAAATCGAATCCTGGCTTTCTCCGCGACAACTCAAAATCAGAACCATGGTGACCGACAACACGAAAAACATGGTGTCGGTGCTGCAGCAAGAAGGGCTGAGCCATATGCCCTGTATGGCACACGTGTTTAATCTGGTTGTCAAGCAGTTCCTGAAGTCTTCCACCCATCTGCAAGACATCCTAAAAATGGGCAGGAAACTTTGCATGCCCTTCAGCCACTCATACACTGCAAAGCACACCCTCCTTGAGCTGCAGCGGCAGAACGGCATCCACCAACATAGGCTGATATGCGACGTTTCCACCCTCCATATGTTGGACCGACTATACAAACAGAGAAAGGCCATAAAAAATTTCTTGATGATCCAAGCAGACAGAAGTACTCCCCTGTGTACATTCAATGTCAGCCAGTGACCTTTCAATGTCAAGCCCTTTGAGGAGCCCACATTATTTGTCAGTCGCCAGGACTACGGGATGAACGATGTCATTCCACTGCTTCATGTCCTGGTCAGGGGACTGGAGACATGGCGCCTAGATCTCATGGCCACATTAGGCCTGTGGGGGCTGAACTGGAGGAGGAGAACATTGGAGCCCAAGCAATGTGTAGCAAAATGGGTGGTTTTTCAACACAGGTGACAGGAGAGGAGGAGCATGAGCAGCCAGAGAAGCTACAGGGCGATGAGGAAGATGAGCCAGAGGACCCAGACACTGTTGCAGTATGCAGTGGAGATGGAGGCAGGGAGTCCCTCCAAGTTACTTGCGTAGTGACAGCCGAATTGTCACCATTCGGCAGAGGGATGACTTCTGGCTCTCCACCTTGTTTGACCCTCACTATCGGTCCAAAATGGGGGCCTTTTTTACACCTGCTGAGAGGGAGGACAAACTGAACTACTATAGAGACATCCTATGTAGTCAGTTGGCAGCTGCCTATGTGCACCATCGCCCATCCTCACGCAGGTTTGACTGGGGGGGCCCTCTGCACTCATGTTTCACTGCCATGCCTGCTGGAGGGGGGTGGGGGGCAGGAGCAGTACCAGCTCCATCAGCAGCAACTTAAGTCTAGAGTCACTAATGAGTAGTTTTCTTCACCCACCTACTAAAGAAACTACTCACCAGCAGCAGCAGGTAGACATAGAGCAGAACCTGAACCAGCAGGTGGTGGCATACTTTGACAGCATCCTGCCACCCCAAGTTGAAGATCCGCTGGACTACTTGGCCAGCGGACTACTGGATTTGTGTCCGCAACTGGCAGAGTTTCGCCCTGGAAAAGCTGTCCTGCCTGGCCAGTAGTGTGGCATCAGAGCGGGTGTTTAGTGTGGCGGGGACCATAGTTACCCCAAGAAGAACTTGCCTGTCCACCCAATATGTAGAGAGACTGACCTTTGTCAAGATGAATCAGGTGTGGATCAGCCAGGATTTCCACCCACCAATGCCTGATGCATCAGACTAGATCATCCATGGTGCCACACCAACACTTTGACAAAAGAGACCGGTTTCTTCTGGCTACCTGCCTCAGCTACTATTCTGATGCTGCCACCTGCCTGATGCAACACATCTGAGTGCTCCTTCTTACACCCACCATCGTCAGCGGGTACTGTTATTGCCACCCACCTCACTACTCTGTCACAGAGTCACTCTGTGGTCTCCTGATGCCACCTCCACACTTTGTCACCTTGCCACTCTGTGGTCTCTTCATGCTGATGCCACCACCACACTATGTCACCTTGCCTCTTTGTGGCCTCCGGATGCTGCTGCCACCTCCACACTATATCACCTTGCCACTTTGTGATCTCCTCATGCTGCTGCCACCTGCACACTATGTCACCTTGCCACTCTGTGGCTTCCTGATGCTGCTGCCACCTCCACACTATGTCACCTTGCCACTCTGTTGCCTTCTGATGCTGCTGCCACCTCCACACTATGGCACCTTGCCACTCTGTGGCCTCCTAATGATGCTGCAACCTCCACATTCTGTCACCGGGTCCCTCTGTGGTTTTCCCATGCTGCTGCCACCTGCATACTATGTCACCTTGCCACTCTGTGGCCTCCTGATGCTGCTGCCACTTCCACACTCTGTCACTGGGTCACTCTGTGGTTTCCTCATTCTGCTGCCACCTCCAAACTATGTCACCTTGCCACCCTGTGGCCTCCTGATTCTTCTGCCACCCCCAGACTATGTAAATGTGCCACTCTGTGCCTTCCTGATGCTGCTGCCATCTCCACACTGTCATTGTGCCACTTTGTGTCCTCCTCATGCTGCTGCTGCCACCTCCACACTGTCATTGTGCCACTCTGTGTCCTCCACATGCTGCTTACACCTCACCACTTTGTCATAGGGCCACTCTGTGGACTTCTCATGCTGTTCCCACCCTCCCCACTTCATTACTGGGCCACTATTTTGCCTTTCAGCCTGGCTGACATCATCATTTATTTGACCCTTCTTCTGATCTGTCAAAAAGAAAAATTAGATGCACAAATGATCCTGTCTGTGTAGTAGCTGTAAGGCCTGTATGGTCCCATTAGAATTGGCTTGTAATTTGGTAGCCAATAGCAGGAGTGGGTACAAAACACAGAAGACATGCAACTATTCCATTCACATGTCATCTCTGTTTGGATTCATTCCTGTTTTTTTGCATTAGCAATACTGACCAAATGCTGACCAAGTGAAGGTGGATGATCCGTTTTTTGAGGGTTATTATTCTGATGGATCAGAGTAAGGGCAAAATAATCAGTGACGTCAACACAAACTTACTGCTGACACCCTTTCAACTCTGCCAGGGGGCTCTACTTGTATAAGCATTTAATAGAACAGGTTCTGTAGACATCTATGTGGAATCAGCTGATGACTGTGTAAAAGGAGTGTGCTTCTTCTTGACGCTAACATCGACCTGTAAGGCTGAGTACATACTTGAGTTATTTGGTCAGTTTTGGCCAGTGACTGCCCAAATAAGTGAAGTCTTGCAGTGATTCTAAGAGCGACGCCTGTCATACTGACTCACAGTATTATTTCACTACCACAGCAGACTCCCTATGCTTGTTACTGCAAGGCACAGTGTTCTACACCACTATAAAGGCTCTCTGAAGCCAGGAAATAGACATTTTTTAACGAGATTCGCCACGAATAAATTCGGATCGAAGCAAAGTTTTTCCAAAAATTCGGCGAACCAGCCGTTTTGAATTTTTGAAAAATTCGCTCATCTCAAATCATCACCATATAGATGTCCTGCAAGGGATCCTCCAGGCAAGTCCCTGACAAACTGACTGCACACATTCTGATATGTAGATCAGGCCTAGAATATGACCATGTAACAGGTCATCAATAGAGATGTCGCGAACATAAAACTTTCCGTTCGCGAACGGCGAACATGAATTTTTGCAAATGTTCGCGAATGGGCGAACCGGGCGAACCGCCATTGACTTCAATAGGCAGGCGAATTTTAAAACCCACAGGGACTCTTTCTAGCCACAGTAGTGATGGAAAAGTTGTTTCAAGGGGACTGACACCTGGACTGTGGCATGCCGGAGGGGGATCCATGGCAAAACTCCCATGGAAAATTACATAGTTGACACAGAGTTGGATTTTAATCCATAAAGGGCATAAATCACCTAACAATCCTAAATTTTTTTGAACAACGTGGTTTAAAACATCCAGTGTGTGTATACGATCAGGTATGATGTTGTATCGATCAGGTAGTGTAAGGGTTACGCCCACTTCACAGACATTGACAGACCAAACTCCCCTTTTAATGCACCGCAAACAGTCCATTTGCCCAACAGCAAACTTCCCATTTGCACAAGGTTGGATACCAAGCTAGCCATGTCCCGTTGATGTCATTGAAGGTTTCTTCCTCCACCCAGCCACGTACAATACCAAAGGTCCCCGAAAGGTGAATTGAATTGATTTTTCGAATGGGGAGATGGTTCAAAAAATGCTGGCTCCCTCCTCTTTGTTTGAATCCACGCCACGGTCACTGCGTCTGCGCCATGCAATTTACTGTCACACCCAATATGAGTGGTATTTTCTGTAGTACTATTCTCATCAGTTTAATCCCTGTTACGCAACGTCCCCAATCTGGGGTCCATTTATTAAATTGATTTTTCGAACGGGGAGATGGTTAAAAAAACGCTGCCTGCTGTGGTTGGTCTTCCTCCTCCTCAAAGCCACATTCCTCCTCTGACTCCTCTTCCTCATACTCCTCTTGCAGTGTTGCCGCAGGCCCGGCAAGCGATGATGACAAGGCTGTTTCTGGTGGTGATGGTGATCACAACTCTTCCTCTTCCTCTTCATGCTCATCTACAGCCTGATCCAGCACTCTTCGCAGGGCACGCTCCAGGAAGAAAACAAATGGGATGAGGTCGCTGATGGTGCCTTCAGTGCGACTGACTAGGTTTGTCACCTCCTCAAAAGGACGCATGAGCCTACAGGCATTGCGCATGAGCGTCCAGTAACGTGGCAAAAAAATTCCCAGCTCCGCAGAGGCTGTCCTAGCACCCTGGTCATACAAATACTCGTTGACGGCCTTTTCTTGTTGGAGCAGGCGGTCGAACATTAGGAGTGTTGAATTCCAACGTGTCGGGCTATCGCAAATCAAGCGCCTCACTGGCATGTTGTTTCGGCGCTGAATGTCTGAAAAGTGCGCCATGGCCATGTAGGAACACCTGAAATGGCCACACAGCAAATGAATAGCAGCAAATGAAGAAGCCGCACACCTTCCTGGCCTGCTTGAGGACGTCCTTTAAGCCTGGGTATTTTAGACACAAAGCGTTGTACGATGAGATTCAACACATGTGCCATGCACGGCACGTGACAATTTGCCCAAATTCAATGCCGCCAACAAATTGCTTCCATTGTAACACACCACTTTGCCAATCTCCAGTTGGTGCGGGGTCAGCCACTGATCCACCTGTGCGTTCAGGGCGGACAGGAGTGCTGGTCCGGTGTGGCTCTCTGCTTTCAGGCAAGTCAACCCCAAGACAGCGTGACACTGTCGTATCCGGGATGTGGAGTAGCCCCTGGGGAGCTGGGGGGATTCAGTTGATGTGCAGCCAGACGCCGCAGCAGACTCAGCCGAGGAGGTTATAGAAGAGGATGGAGTAGGAGGAGTAGAGGAGGTGGCAGTAAGCCTGCCTGCAAGTCATGGCAGTGTCACCAACTCCGCCTCAGAGCCACGCATTCCATGCTTGGCAGCCGTCAGCAGGTTGACCCAATGCGCGGTGTAGGTGATATACCTGCCCTGACCGTGCTTTGCAGACCAGGTATCAGTGGTCAGATGGACCCTTGCCCCAACACTGTATGCCAGAGATGCCATGACTTCCTTTTCAATCACTGAGTAGAGGTTTGGGATTGCCTTATTTGAAAAAAAAATTTGTCCGGGTACCTTCCACTGTGGTGTCCCAATAGCGACAAATTTTTTGAAGGCCTCAGACTCCACCAGCTGGTATGGTAAAAGCTGGCGGGCTAAGAGCTCCGTTAAGCCAGCTGTCAGACGCCGGGCAAGGGGGTGACTCTATGACAATGGCTTCTTACGCTCAAACATTTCCTTTACAGACACCTGACTGTGGGCAGATGAGATGGAACTGCTGAAGGTGAGAGGCGGAGTGGCGGGTGGTTGAGAGGGGGCAGGGAGGACAGCAGTGGTTGACGTGGCTGAAGATGCTGGACCAGGAGGAGGATGGTGGCTTTGAGCTTGTGTGCTGCTTCTACTCGTCATCATGTGTTGATCCCATAGGCGTTTGTGATGTGCGATCATGTGCCTTTGCAAAGCAGTTGTAACTAGGTGGGTGTTGGATTTCCCACGACTCAGTTTCTTTTGGCATAGGTTGCAAATGGCATCACTGTTGTCAGAGGCAGACACACAAAAAAAATGCCACACTGCTGAGCTTTGCAATGACGGCATTCTGGTGGTGGCAACAGCATGCGTTGATTGGCGTGCTGTCTGGCTGACCCCGGGTGCCGATACATGCTGTCTGACTGTGCCACTAGCTCCTTGCGACGACCTCCCCCTGCTTCCAACTCGTCTCCTCCTTCTCTCTGTCTCCCCTTCTGAACTTTCCCCCTCTTCTTCTTCTCTTTGAGCAGGCACCCACGTGGCATCCACGGACACATCGTCATCATAAACCACTTCACTTGTATCTGACACCTCAGCAAAGATGGCAGCAGCGGGTACAACATCATCATCATCATCATCACACCGTACTTCCATGTGTGTAATGCTGCCTGACTGAGACATATCCCTGTTATCTACATCCGCTGGCAATAATGGTTGCTCCTCACTAATTTCATACAACTGATGTGTAAATAACTTCTCTGAGGGATCAAGTGAAGCGGCTGTGGTGACTGTGGTGGTAGTGGTGGTGGTGGTGGAGGCAGGCAGGAGAGTGGTAACTTGAGAGCAGGTGACCAAAGCTGAGCTGGAGGAGGATGGTGCATCAAGGTTCTTAGCGGAAGCTATTGAAGATTGGGTGTCCTGTGTAAGCCAGTCAACTATTTTCTCCGAATTTTTTGGGTTCAGGGTACGTGGCCTCTGAACACTGGGCATTATTCCAGGGCCTGTGGAAATCACAGCACCACGACCACGACGGCCCCTGCGGGGTGGCCTGCCTCTGCCTGTCATTTATTTTATTTTATGTGATGTGGTACTATGCGTGCAAGGTACTGTGCCAACCTATATAAGTGGTGGGCAGTGGGCACAGTACAGTATGTGTGGGCCTGACACACATGGGCTTGCAAATGTGATTATATCACAGAAAAATTTTAAATGGATTTTTTTTTATCTGCAAGGTATTTGAGTGAATGACACCCTGTAATGGTATGAGTGGAGGCCTAGCCACTAGCCACAATACAGTATGTGTGGGCCTGACACACACGGGCTTGCAAATGTGATTATATCACAGAAATTTTTTTTATATAATTTTTTTTTATCTGCAAGATATTTGAGTGAATGACACCCTGTAACGGTATGAGTGGAGGCCTAGCCACTAGCCAGTGGCCACACTACATTCTGTGTGGGCCTGACACACACGGGCTTGCAAATGTGATTATGTCACAGAGAAATATTAAATAGATTTTTTTTTATCTGCGAGGTATTTTCTGTCACACCCTGTATGAATGGTGTGCACTGTGCACACAGTGCTGTCTATGACTGAGCCTGCAGCCTCTCACACACGGGCAGCCAGGCAACTGCAATATATAAAAAAAAAAAAGCACACTGATATACCAGCCCTGAAAAGGGCTTTTTGGGGTGCTGTCAGGACGCTGTCCTTACAGCAGATGAGTCTGTGGACACAGAACAATGCCCTAGCTAACGCTTTCACTATTGAATCAGCAGCAGCTACTCTCTCCCTCCTCTCACTGTGAATGCAGCTTCCGAATGAATCTAAAATGGATGCTGTCCAGGAGGTGGGAGGGTCTGGGAGGGAGGGTCTGCTGCTGATTGGCTGGAATGTGTCTGCTGACTGTGAGGTACAGGGTCAAAGTTTACTCAATGATGATATATAGGGGGCGGACCGAACATCGCATATGTTCGCCCGCAGCGGCGAACGCGAAGAAGCTATGTTCGCTGGGAACTATTCGGGACATCACTAGTCATCAACACCCAAAAAGCCAAAAGGCCCAGAAAGCCGGAATAATGTGCACATCCATAAAGTGTAAAATTAAGCAATTCTATTGGATTACATAGACATACAGAGATTTTAAAAATTGTATACAATGAACCATGTGCTGGTAAAAATAAAACCAAACACAAACACAGCAGGGGCGTACATACCGCCTGTGCAGCTGGTTCAGCTGCACAAGGGCCCAGCAAGCTAGGGGGCCCATAAAGCTTGGACTAGTCCACTGGTGAGATGGGCCTCCTTCCTGAAGTTCAGACTGAAAGATAATGTGCTGCTCAGCGGCTGATTCATAGGAGGGCACTAACATAGGAGGGCGTTTTAGTGTAATCAGCACTCCTGGTCAGTAGGGCTGTGTCCACAGGGTCTGAATTTTCCAAAATCACGGCAAAAAAAACCTGCATTTTGCCGCAATTTTCTCAAAAATAGGACCTTGTTGACCCAACCTTACTGACCAGGAGAGCTGATTGGTCTAAGAACTGTCACTCAAGCCTCTCCTTCAATGGGCCTGCACTGCTAATTAGTGAGGAAGGAAGGACCCACTGCTGCTGTGTGGAGATGGAGCCCTGCTACTGAGAGTGGGAGGATCCTGAGCCTGCTACTGAGAGGGGGAGGATCCGAGCCTGCTACTGAGAGGGGGAGGATCCTGGGCCTGCTACTGAGAGGGAGGAGCCTGTGCCTGCTACTGAGAGGGGGAGCATCCTGAGCCTGCTACTGAGAGGGAGGATCCTGAGCCTGCTACTGAGAGGGGGAGGATCCTGAGCCTGCTACTGAGAGGGAGGATCCTGAGCCTGCTACTGAGAGGGGGAGGATCCTGAGCCTGCTACTGAGAGGGGGAGGAGCCTGTGCCTGCTACTGAGAGGGGGAGCATCCTGAGCCTGCTACTGAGAGGGTGAGCATCCTGAGCCTGCTACTGAGAGGGGGAGGATCCTGTGCCTGCTACTGATAGGGGGAGGATCCTGATTCTGTTACTGAGAGGGGGAGAAGCCTGAGCCTGCTACTGAGAGGGGGAGGATCCTGAGCCTGCTACTGAGAGGGAGAGGATCCTGATCCTGTTACTGAGAGGGGGAGGATCCAGATCCTGCTACTGAGAGGGGGAGGAGCCTGATCCTGCTACTGAGAGGGGAGGGGCCTGATCCTGCTACTGAGAGGGGGAGGAGCCTGATCCTGCTACTGAGAGGGGGAGGAGCCTGATCCTGCTACTGAGAGGGGGAGGAGCCTGGCTGAGGACAACAGAACCAGCACAACAGAGCCATGAGGTGAGGAAGGGATCTGTATGTAATGTAGTGTAAAATAGTTCCTGCATGTGTGACAGTGTGTGTATGTGACAGTGACTGCATGTGTACAAGTGTGTATGTGACAGTGACTGCATGTGTACAAGTGTCTGAGAGTGACTGCATGTGTGACAGTGTATGTGAGTGCATGTGTGTGTCTGCATGTGTGCAAGTGTATGCGAGTGACTGCATGTGTGACAGTGTATGTGAGTGTCTGCATGTGTAACAGTGTATGTGAGTGCATGTGTGACAGTGCCTGCATGTGTACAAGAGTATGTGAGTGTCTGCATGTGTGACAGTGTATGTGAGTGACTGCATGTGTGACAGTGTATGTGAATGACTCCATGTGTGACAGTGTATGTGAGTGACTCCATGTGTGACAGTGTATGTGAGTAACTCCATGTGTGACAGTATATGTGAGTGACTGCATGTGTGACAGTGTATGTGAGTGACTGCATGTGTGACAGTGTATGTGAGTGACTGCATGTGTGACAGTGTATGTGAGTGACTCCATGTGTGACAGTATATGTGAGTGACTGCATGTGTGACAGTGTATGTGAGTGACTGCATGTGTGACAGTGTATGTGAGTGACTCCATGTGTGACAGTGTATGTGAGTGACTCCATGTGTGACAGTGTATGTGAGTGACTGCATGTGTGACAGTGTATGTGAGTGACTCCATGTGTGACAGTGTATGTGAGTGACTCCATGTGTGACACTGTATGTGAGTGACTGCATGTGTGACAGTGTATGTGACTGCATGTGTGACAGTGTATGTGAGTGACTGCATGTGTGACAGTGTATGTGAGTGACTGCATGTGTGACAGTGTATGTGAGTGACTCCATGTGTGACAGTATATGTGAGTGACTGCATGTGTGACAGTGTATGTGAGTGACTCCATGTGTGACAGTGTATGTGAGTGACTCCATGTGTGACACTGTATGTGAGTGACTGCATGTGTGACAGTGTATGTGACTGCATGTGTGACAGTGTATGTGACTGCATGTGTGACAGTGTATGTGAGTGACTGCATGTGTGACAGTGTATGTGAGTGACTCCATGTGTGACACTGTATGTGAGTGACTGCATGTGTGACAGTGTATGTGACTGCCTCCATGTGTGACAATGTATGTGAGTGACTGCATGTGTGACAGTGTATGTGAGTGACTGCATGTGTGACAGTGTATGTGAGTGACTCCATGTGTGACAGTATATGTGAGTGACTGCATGTGTGACAGTGTATGTGAGTGACTCCATGTGTGACAGTGTATGTGAGTGACTCCATGTGTGACACTGTATGTGAGTGACTCCATGTGTGACAGTGTATGTGAGTGACTGAATGTGTGACAGTGTATGTGACTGCATGTGTGACAGTGTATGTGAGTGACTGCATGTGTGACAGTGTATGTGAGTGACTGCATGTGTGACAGTGTATGTGAGTGACTCCATGTGTGACAGTATATGTGAGTGACTGCATGTGTGACAGTGTATGTGAGTGACTCCATGTGTGACAGTGTGAGTGACTGCATGTGTGACAGTGTATGTGAGTGACTCCATGTGTGACAGTGTATGTGAGTGACTCCATGTGTGACAGTGTATGTGAGTGACTGCATGTGTGACAGTGTATGTGAGTGACTGCATGTGTGACAGTGTATGTGAGTGACTCCATGTGTGACAGTATATGTGAGTGACTGCATGTGTGACAGTGTATGTGAGTGACTCCATGTGTGACAATGTATGTGAGTGACTGCATGTGTGACAGTGTATGTTAGTGACTCCATGTGTGACAGTGTATGTGAGTGACTCCATGTGTGACAGTGTATGTGAGTGACTCCATGTGTGACAGTGTATGTGAGTGACTCCATGTGTGACAGTGTATGTGAGTGACTGCATGTGTGACAGTGTATGTGAGTGACTCCATGTGTGACAGTGTATGTGAGTGACTCCATGTGTGACAGTGTATGTGAGTGACTGAATGTGTGACAGTGTGAGTGACTGCATGTGTGACAGTGTATGTGAGTGACTGCATGTGTGACAGTGTATGTGAGTGACTCCATGTGTGACAGTGTATGTGAGTGACTGCATGTGTGACAGTGTATGTGAGTGACTCCATGTGTGACAGTGTATGTGAGTGACTGAATGTGTGACAGTGTGAGTGACTGCATGTGTGACAGTGTATGTGAGTGACTCCATGTGTGACAGTGTATGTGAGTGACTCCATGTGTGACAGTGTATGTAAGTGACTGCATGTGTGACTGTATTTGCAGTCTGTAAAGCACAGCCGTCTAAATGGACCCTTAGGCTGGCGCCACCTTGTGGCACATTGTGCAGCCAAAGATTGCAGCGACACTACGATACATCACAACTAGTAAAAGTAAATAGCAAATAACAAAAATCCAACCTGCTGAATTTCTTGCAACTTTTTGATTGTGATTTTAAGAAACTTCAAGGTCACAATGCGACCCCATTTATTTTAACTCAATGCATAGCAGAATTGTGCTGCTGTGATCCTTGGTTGCACGACACATTGTTGCCCAAAAGCGCTGCTCTCCTGGTCCTTATATGCTGCTTGGTCTTCCAGGATTATGCATGTATTGTATATTTTTACATCTGTATGTGTGGTTTGGGGAGGGGGTGCACATTCTTTGCACAGGGGCCCTCTGAGGTCTGTATCCGCCCCTGAAACACAGCATCCACCGCAGTCCACAAATAAGGACACAAGTATAGTCTGAGACAAAATAAAGTACAATACAATGTTAAATAAAGAATCAACAATAACAAATCAATAATAATGTAGCATCAAATAGCATGAAATAATACCAGAAAAAAAATGTAAAGTACTAAAGTATAAAGCACAGACTATATATGTGGACCTGAGTCAATAGAAAAACGCCCCAAGAGTATCGCCGGTAAAATCCGGCTTCACATACAGGGGTAAAGGTCTGTATGTGACAGTGTCCCATATATGCCTACGCAATTAATGATAACTAATAATTAAGTATAATCACCTGTGTAAGAAAGAAAGACAGACAGTAGTGTGCTCATGGCGTCCCAGGCTGTGCACTGCGCTTGCACAAGATGGCTGCAAACCAGAAGAGTCATGAGACATGTGACCATAAACAGAAAACACGCGTTTCCGAGATGGAACGCACATGCGTTCCACTTAGAGCGCAATTGCGCTTTGAAATATAAACAATACAAACAATGGTAGAGCTGATGTCACTTATAACAAATAATAAAACAGACATGATTAATACACCAAAATATGTACACAATACTAAAATATAAATATATAAAAACAATCCTTAAGTAAAAATATGATTAGAATATAGTATGTAGTATATATAGTAGGAACTGTGCAAATGCATTCAGAAGCATGTATCAAATATTGTGCTCGGTTTGCCCTTGGGTGGACAGGTATAAATTGGGCAGTGGATATATAAATAGAATACAATATATACCATCACTATAGGCTACACAATGAGCAAGGTGTACAATATAATAGATCAGTTGACCTCCTATAAATAAGATAAAATTAAACCATCAATAAAAACTGGAAATTAATATAGCAGTATGCAGCATATGAGGCAGCATTAATATGAACATCCAAATAGCAGCGTAAGTGTCTAGAAGGCAGCTTGAAATAATGTCTCCAATGGGGAGGAATCGGGTGATAGAGAATATATCAGTAGCGGCTGATTGTCGTAAAAGGTCGCAAGTAAGTTCGTGA
The DNA here is from genome assembly GCF_014858855.1 of Bufo gargarizans. NCBI lineage: Eukaryota > Metazoa > Chordata > Amphibia > Anura > Bufonidae > Bufo > Bufo gargarizans. Next base: position 213,698,501 of record NC_058084.1, read on the forward strand.
TTATGTATCCATTGCGATCATCAGTTCATATACCCAATTCAACAGACAAGCTCCGTTGTATCCACCATGAGATATTGCAGTCAATGCGATAGGTCAGTACCGAAACCGCAAGTGCATCTAGGGTCACAATACTTGAGCTGAGCGCAGCGGCGTCCCGCTGACTACACCTAGCGGCGTACCGCTAGAGATAGATAATACAGTTGATAATCGCTCTAAGTTCAGAGCGGTCTTACCGGTTGCTGAAGACCTCTGCCGTCCTGTAGACTCTGATGGGATGCTTTCCCCTTGTCTTTCAGGCTGTTCCTTGACCGCGTCGGTGGGTTGTTGCACGTGGGCCAGCCAATTCAAGTCCAGGCTCTGGCTCACCTCCACCTTCTCCTGCGGAATTTCAAAGTCAGTTTTTTCGGCGCTTGGTCTGATATTGATTGTCTGTGGTGCACTCACGTTTAAATGGGGGGGTCTGACCAGACGCGTTTCGGGGTTTGCGTGTCCTCTTCCTCAGTGTCCTCTTCCTTTTGTTGGACCGTTTAGCTTTGATTATGGCACGCATTTGCTGTGGCATTGTTTTGATAAGCATCTGCAATGTCCCAAGTTTTATTTCCATCCAGTGTTGCATTATTTTTTCACCAAGATCTTGCATTGATGATGGTAGAGTCTGACTGCTGCGCAAAGCCTTCTCTAGCACATCCCAAAGATTCTCAATGGGGTTAAGGTCTGGACTCTGTGGTGGCCAATCCATGTGTGAAAATGATGTCTCATGCTCCCTGAACCATTCTTTCACAATTTGAGCCCGATGAATCCTGGTTTGTTATCTTCGAATATGCCCGTACCATCAGAGAAGAACAAATCCATTGATGGAATAACCTGGTCTTTCAGTATGTTCAGGTAGTCAGCTGACCTCATTCTTGGAGCACATACTGTTGCTGAACCTAGACCTGACCAACTGCAGCAACCCCAGATCATAGCACTGCTCCCACAGGCTTGTACAGTAGGCACTAGGCATGATGGGTGCATCACTTCATCTGCCTTTCTTCTTACCCTGATGCGCCCATCAATCTGGAACAGGGCAAATCTGGACTCATGACCACATGACCTTCTTCCATTGCTCCAGAGTCCAATCTTTATGCTCCTTAGAAAATTGAAGGCTTTTTTTCTGGTTTGCCTCACTGATTAGTGTTTTTCTTACAGCTACACAGCTGTTCAGTCCCAATCCCTTGAGTTCCCTTCACATTGTGCATGTGGAAATGCTCTTACTTTCACTATTAAACATAGCTCTGAGTTCTACTGTTGTTTTTCTTCGATTTGATTTCACCAAACGTTTAAGTGATTGCCGATCACGATCATTCATTTTTTTTTTCCCTGCCACATTCCTTCCACGAATACGATGGGTCCCCACTATACTTCCAGTTTTTAATAATGCGTTGGACAGTTCCTAACCAAATTTTAGTAGTTCCTGCAATCTCCTTAGATGTTTTCTCTGCTTGATGCATGCCAATGATTTGACCCTTCTCAAACAGACTAACATCTTTTTCACAACCACGAGATGTGTCTTTCGACATGGTTGTTTAAGAAATGAGAAGCAACTCATTGCAGCAGTTGGGGTTAAACAACTTGTTGCCAGCTGAAAGATAATCGCCCATGCAGTAATTATCCAATAGGAGGCTCATAACTATTTGCTTAGTTAAATCCAGGTGTAGACTTTTTTTTTGGACAGACAGTGTATTTTTATTTTACACATTTTTACATATGTTTTTTATTTATATTTATTCACGTTTGCTTTTAATCACAACGTCAAACCATGTTACTCTAGCTTATATATGGGTTGTCAATACATATTCACATGATTTCACAGACACGTAATTAATATTTTCACAAAATTATATATATATATACACCTCATTCAAAGAGTTTTCTTTATTTTCATGACTATGAAAATTGTAGATTCACACTGAAGTCATCAAAACTATGAATTAACACATGTGGAATTATATACATAACAAAAAAGTGGGAAACAACTGAAAATATGTCATATTCTAGGTTCTTCAAAGTAGCCACCTTTTGCTTTGATTACTGCTTTGCACACTCTTGGCATTCTCTTGATGAGCTTCAAGAGGTAGTCACCTGAAATGGTCTTCCAACAGTCTTGAAGGAGTTCCCAGAGATGCTTAGCACTTGTTGGCCCTTTTGCCTTCACTCTGCGGTCCAGCTCACCCCAAACTATCTCGATTGGGTTCAGGTCCGGTGACTGTGGAGGCCAGGTCATCTGGCGCAGCACCCCATCACTCTCCTTCATGGTCATATAGCCCTTACACAGCCTGGAGGTGTGTTTGGGGTCATTGTCCTGTTGAAAAATAAATTATGGTCCAACTAAACGCAAACCAGATGGAATAGCATGCCGCTGCAAGATGCTGTGGTAGCCATGCTGGTTCAGTATGCCTTCAATTTTGAATAAATCCCCAACAGTGTCACCAGCAAAGCACCCCCACACCATAACACCTCCTTCTCCATGCTTCACGGTGGGAACCAAGCATGTAGAGTCCATCCATTCACCTTTTCTGCGTTGCACAAACACACAGTGTTTGGAACCAAAGATCTCAAATTTGTACTCATCAGACCAAAGCACAGATTTCCACTGGTCTAATGTCCATTCCTTGTGTTCTTTAGCCCAAACAAGTCTCTTCTGCTTGTTGCCTGTCCTTAGCAGTGGTTTCCTAGCAGATATTCTACCATGAAGGCCTGATTCACACAGCCTCCTCTTAACAGTTGTTCTAGAGATGTGTCTGCTGCTATAACTCTGTGTGGCATTGACCTGGTCTCTAATCTGAGCTGCTGTTAACCTGCGATTTCTGAGGCTGGTGACTCGGATGAACTTATCCTCCGCAGCAGAGGTGACTCTTGGTCTTCCTTTCCTTGGGCGGTCCGCATGTGAGCCAGTTTTTTTGTAGCGCTTGATGGTTTTTGTGACTGCACTTGGGGACACTTTCAAAGTTTTCCCAATTTTTCGGACTGACTGACCTTCATTTCTTAAAGTAATGATGGCCACTCGTTTTTCTTTACTTATCTGCTTTTTTCTTGCCATAATACAAATTCTAACAGTCTATTCAGTAGGACTATCAGCTGTGTATCCACCTGACTTCTCCACAACGCAACTGATGGTCCCAACCCCATTTATAAGGCAAGACATACCACTTATTAAACCTGACAGGGCACACCTGTGAAGTGAAAACCATTTCAGGTGACTACCTCTTGAAGCTCATCAAGAGAATGCCAAGAGTGTGCAAAGCAGTAATCAAAGCAAAAGGTGGCTACTTTGAAGAACCTAGAATATGACATATTTTCAGTTGTTTCACACTTTTTTGTTATGTATATAATTTCACATGTGTTAATTTATAGTTTTGATGCCTTCAGTGTGAATCTACAATTTTCATAGTCATGAAAATAAAGAAAACTCTTTGAATGAGAAGGTGTGTCCAAACATTTGGTCTGTACTGTGTATATATATATATATATATATATATTTTTTTTTTTTTTTCATGAACTTAACTCAAAGATCTGAAACATTTTCTACATACACAAAAGACTCAAATATTGTTCACAAATCTGTCTAAATCTGTGTTAGGCTGCATTCACACATCCGTGGAACACGGTCCGTGTGATACCGGCCTGGATTTCTTCTGAGTGCAGGAGCGCACGGCGTAATTGGTTGCTTATTTTTCTCTATTATTCTTCTAAGGTCTTGCGTTTTCTGTTATTTGATATATCATATGCACACTTCACTTTGAAAATTTGTGCTTTAAATAATTAATTATTGTATAATTATACATTATATTTTGATACTGACCCATGGATAATTATGAAATCAGTACTGTTACCAATTTCATCAGGATACTATTATTTCATGTTATTTGATGCTACATTATTATTAATTTGTTATTGTTGATTGTTTATTTAACCACTTAAGGACCACAGGTTTATACCCCATAGTGACCAGGCCCTTTTTTACAAATCGGCACTTGCCAACTTTAACGGTTTATTGCTCGGTCATGCAACTTGGCACCCAAATTAATTTTACCTCCTTTTCTTCTCACAAATACAGCTTTCTTTTAGTGGTATTTTAATGCTGCTAAGATTTTTTGTTTTTCCAATATTAATCAAAATAGGCCGCAATTTTCTCAAGAAAAGTGAATTTTTAACTTTCTCCGGTTAAATTGTTCAAATACAATTACATTTCTATACATGTTTGTGTCAGAATTTATTGTGCTACATGTCTTTGATATTTATTGGTTTGCGCAAAAGTTATAGCGTTTACAAACTATGGTACAAAAATGTGAATTTCTGCCTTTTGAAGCAGCTCTGACTTTCTGAGCACCTGTCATGTTTCTTGAGGTGCTAGATTGCCAGGATAGTATAAATACCCCACAAGTGACCCCATTTTGGAAAGAAGACACCCCAAGGTATTTCGTGAGGGGCATGGCGAGTTTCTAGAATATATTTTTTTTGGCACAATTTTTTTTTTTCTTTCTTACAAAGTCTCATCAAAAAATAAAATTTTACATGAACTCTCCATGCCCCTCACGAAATACCTTGGGGTGTCTTCTTTCCAAAATGGGGTCATTTGTGGGGTATTTATACTGCCCTGACATTTTAGGTGACCTAAAGCGTGAGAAGTAGTTTGGAATCCAAATGCGTAAAAAAAAAATTTTTTAGTTAGACCCATGCTGAGGATAAGGCCACCCCAAAAAAATAAGGTAAGGCTGTGCATAGAAGCTTTCCGGATTGGCGATAATATAGTCTGCGGCGTATCAGTTGGTTTCTGCCATAAGTCATAGAGATCCGCGGTGAATAACAGCTAAAAAATTCTGAAGGGCCGATCCTAAATGAGCTGTCTCCACGCGAACTCCAGACTGGGCGGTGAAAGGGGGCAATACGGGTGCGGTGGAAGCAGGGGAGTGCCAATTAGGGTTTGCCAGCACCTCTGGGAGACTAAGGGCTCTACGGGCCTGTGAACGTGGTGGCTGCGACGGGGGAGTTACTGCACGTGCCACCATACCAGCTTGAACTGCCCTGCTGGTGCTCGCCACTTCACCAGGGAATACGGCAGTGCTGGTAGAAGGTCCAGGATGTGCTGCGCTGCTGGTGTATGCCGCACCATAAAAAAGATCAGCGCTAGCACCACTCTGCTGCAAATGAGGCTCATCATGCGGGGTATGCAGAACACTGACATGGGGTTGGGTACGCCTGACCGTAGCAGGGACCTCAACCTCGTCATCTTCGCTAGCGGTTAGAGTGCCACTGCTGTCTACAGGTTCATATTCTGAACCACTGGATTCAGCGGGTGAGGCGTCCCCATCGCTTTCATCCATCACAGCCAGAATTCTGTAGGCCTCTTCAGCGGAATACCCCTTGTTTGACATTTTGGGCTCACTAAATTTAGGGGGTATTCCTCTGAGACTACCCAGGAAAAAGAGCAAACCTGCCTAGTAAAAAGGAGTGCTTGCGAAGTAAAGCTGCGATCGCTATTAAAGATCCAAAAAGCTCAAAAGTGATCTTTATAGTGCCGCAGCGATTTTACGGTGTTTTTGCAGTGATCCAAAAATAATCATTTCTGTCACTGCGGTGGAGCAGACTGAACGCAAATGTGTGCACAAGATCAGGCCTGATCGGGCGAACACTGCGTTTTTTTGTAGAGCCTAAGGTGACCCTAATGTACTTATATAGATCTGATTGCGATCAGTCTTGATCACTTACAGATACTATATAGTACTAGTGCTGATTAGTGGCAGCGCTGACGCTAATCAGCGACTAATCAGTGACTGAGGTGCGGTGGGCTAGGCGGTAACTACCTAGCAAGTAGCTAACTACCTGGCGGTGATGAGGGACCCTTACAGGGGGATGATCAATGACAGGGGGGTGACAGGGGGGTGATCAGGGAGTCTAATATGGGTGATCAGGGGTTAATAAGGGGTTAATAAGTGACAGGGGGGGTGTAATGTGTATGTGTGGTGATTGTTGGTGCTACTTACAGAGCAGCCTGTGTCCTCTGGTGGTCGATACAAGAAAAAGGGACCACCAGAAGACCAGGTAGCAGGTATATCAGACGCTATTTACAAAATAGCGTCTGACATACCCCTTTGATTGGATCTTTTAAAAATCTACAGCCTGCTAGCCAATGATCGCGGCCGGCAGGCTGTAGATGAACTTCTGAACTGCGTGATCCTGTGAACGCGCGCTCCTGTGAGCGCGCGTTCACAGGAAATCTCGGGTCTCACGAGATGACGCCTTTCGGCGTTAGTGTGACCTGAGAGAGCCACCGCACTCACGCCTTTCGGCGTTAGTGTGATGGCAAGCGGTTAACATTGTTTTGTACTTTGTTTTGTTTCGGACTATACATACTGTGTGCTTATTTGTGGACTGTGGGGGAAGCTGTGTTTGTGTTTGGTTTTATTTTTACCAGCACATGGTTCATTGTAATTTTAAAAATGTATGTATGTCTCTGTAGTCCAATGAAATTGCTTCATTGATTTTATACTTTATGGATGTGCACATTATTACGGTTTTCTGGGCCTTTTGGCTTTTTGGGTGTTGAGTACTATATTTGAACCGTCAGTGCACTCCTTTCCAGTGTGCCCCCTAAATTTATTGGTATGACAGGTCATGTCATGAGGATTTCTGATAGAGAACACATGTTAAAGGAGTATTCCCATCACAGACAATGGGGGCACATTGCTAGGATATGCCCCCATTCAGGGGCGTAGCTAATGGTTCATGGGCCCTGGTGCAAGAGTTCAGCTTGGGCCCCCCTTCCCTCAGTGCATTGTGTGTCTTCTTATGTGGCACAAGGGTCTTTGGGCCCCCTCAGGCTCCTGGGCCCGGTAGCGACTGCTACCTCTGCACCCCCTATAGCTACGCCCATGCCCCCATTGTCTGATAGATGCGGGTTTCAGATCACACATGGAGGGAAAAAACTGACACATGGATCCATCACAGATCCTTCACAACCATCTTCATGGATGATACATGAAGTGTGGACGAGGCCTTATCCTTATCCAGTCCTGGTTTTGCCGGTTTGGTTTTGCCATCTTTCTGTCTGACTACTGTTTTACCCCACTAGGTTTAGGCCCCTGCCCCCTACACTTAGTCAGGGACCATCACCAAATTGTGGACTAACATGGACAGTGGTATGGGTGGAGTACAGGGCTGCACTGTTCGCTTCCCTATGTGACATCGCATCTCTTGCACTCTGTGCACCAGAAAATGAAGTCTACGCTAGCTAGGGGCTTTAGAAAAGTGTCAAGAAGTTTGTGCCATATTTTGCTACTTTTTTATACCACAATAGTGTAGTAAACACTTTAGTAAATGTCCCTCATAGATTTTTTCAGATAACTGTAGGCACTTCTGCACGAACAGAATCCTTTTAAGTTTGAGGATGGACCGGTGTCTGTCAGACTTTTAATGCATCTTCACACGTAGCATTTTTGCAACTACATGGTGAATGAGGTTTTCCTTTTATTTAGTTGTGCAAAATAATAAATCTAATATGTCTGAACATCAACTTGGTTTCATAAAGGGGGTTTCCAGTAAAATTTGTTTTTAAGAATAGTGGTCAGAAGGGGTTAAAACAAAAAATAAAAACACCATTATTTGCCTCCACCAAGGTCAATGTGATTAGCTGAGCGGTCCTTTTCTGGCATTCCCTGCATGTCGAGCAGGGACCAGGAAGAGCAGCGGACACTGGAATAGCGTTAAAAAAAAAGCAATAGGTGATTATTGCAGGTTAGTAATGATTATTTTCTTTTTTTTTTTTTACCCCTCTTTTAAACCTCTTTAAACATCTGCAGTTTCTGACCAACCAAAGCTGTTTACCAAAACGCTCAAGCTTCACACTTATAAAAGGATTTTATCTCCTAACTCCACTTTTCTATCATTTACACCTTTCTAGCAGATTGATTTAATAAATCAATATAATTATTATTATTATTATTATAATAATATTTTTTTTATTCAAATGAAATTAGTGGACCTGACTGTGTAAGCAATGATTTGACACTAGAGGGCGCTAATACACAAATAAATAAAATGTCACAATAATATACTACCTAATAAATGTTGCCTAAGTTACAAACAGAATTAAAAATGGCAAATTCTGTATTAATATTATATTAACCAAGAGTAATACTTTAAACAAAATACATCCCTTGTGCAACTGAATGAGGGCATGTTTAAAGAAAGCTCAGAATTTGATTTATAGATTTATTTTTATGCCCGTAGGGGTTTCTGTGCTTGCTAAAAAGATTAATGTATAGAAAATTGTATATATGGAAAATGTTGCTCTGTTTGGAAAGTTCCCAAATGTAGCAAACCAGAAATATATCAATATTTGCCTCCTTTGAAGAGCAAAGAGACTACAGTATATTGATTAATATGTGACACAGACAGGACTTCACAGCTCATAAATTGAGAAGTCTGATGCATTATAGCCCGGGAACTGATATGCTTATAGTATTTTCAGAATATGGAGGCGAAAGGTCCTTAATAATAATAATTATAATAATACAACAGTATAAAAGGAGACATAACATATTCTATTTATTTGTGGAAAATCATGTTTCTTTTGATAACTAAAGGTCCTTTTTACATGGGCTGAATATTAGGCGGATTATTGGGCCGTTTATCTGGAATGAATCTGTATAAAGGTGGCCCCGATCGTCGTCCATGAGCTGGGCAGTGTACAGCTCGGGACACAGGCTGGAGAGTCCTGCATCACATCACTGAAAGCGGCATGACTCAGGATAGGTCATCAATATCAGATTGGCAGGGGCCCGACTCCCAGCACCCTCGAAGATCAGCTGTGTGAAGAGACTGCAGTGCTTGTATGTGCCCTGTGTTCTCCTCACTGTTTACTGCTCTCTGCCGCAACTTCAGCGGTAAGCAGTGTAATTACAACTCCGCTGTCCCATTCACTTCAGTGGGATGATTCCTTCATGTTCAAGTGAATAAGACAGAGCCGTCCCATTGAAGTGAATGGGGGCACCATAGTTGTAATTACACTATGCGCTCATATGAGCACTGCGGCCTCTTTAAACAGTTGATCAATGGGGGTGCCCCTGCTGATCATCTCACTCCCTGAGCCGGCCATCATACAGCATGGGACACAGACAGGAGAGTCTTGCATCACATCGCTGAAAGCGGCATGGAGGTATGTATATGTGTTTATTTTTTTCATTATTTTTACACTATGCTGTTGCCCAGTATGGGGAAGGAGGGAGAGGAGCACTTTGTGGGCATTGTGGGGATTCGCTCTGGTAGACAGGGTGTGCAGACGCAGTACAGAGGCAAATTACTGTGTTTATTCACACATAAAGCAAAAAAAAAACCTTCACTTTGTGGTCTTTGTGTTAGTTCGCACACAATGGAAAGTCCACAAAGCAAAAATCACCTTGTTGGCAGTTCTGCCTCCAGCAGTCCATAGCAGGCTCTTAGAGGGTCCATTTTCCTTACAGATAGGTCTCAGCCCTCCAGCATGGCACAAGCTTCAGATCCCAGCACACACACCTCCTGAGCTCCACTGTCAAACTGAGGTAATACCCCCCACCTGGCAGTGCTGGCTGTTTTTTAGGCCTTGCCAAACCCGGCCTGGAACATGGGGAGTAGTCACCCACCCAGCACTGTGACTACTCCCAGTAAGAGCTGTCCTGAATCAGCTACACAGCCATACTAACTATTAAGGTGTCAAACAGCAACTGCTGCTGACACATAAAAACCGTCTCTTACTCCACCGAGGCCAGGAACCTCGGTGACATATACCTATCATCCACAATGATTCCTTGTACCTTCTCACAGCATCTACTGGTGGCACTATATACTGGCACACATTATGGGGACACTATGGAGAAGTGGGGGAGAGGAGCACTATGGTGCATCTGCTAGGGTGCCTTATATACTGGCACATATAGGGCCACTATGGAGAAGTGGGAGAGAGGAGCACTATGGGGGCATCTACTGGGGGGCATTATATATTGACATTATATACTGGCACACATTATGGGTGCACTATATAGAAGTGGGGGAGAGGAGCACTATGGGGGCATCTACTGGGGAGCATTATATATTGGCATTATATACTAGCACACATGGGGGCACTATGGAGAAGTGGGGGAGAGGAGCACTATGGGGGCATCTACTCTACTGGGGGGCATTATATAAGGGCATTATAGGCCAGCATGCACTATCTGTGCACTATGGGGGTGGGGATGAGAACTATAGGGGCATTTTATACTGGCACTCATTTTGGGGGCACTATGGGGAAGGGGGAGAGGAGCATTATTGGGGCATCTACTTGGGGCACTCTATAGGAGTATTTTATACTGGCACAAATTATAAGGGCACTCTGGGCACCTAAGCTCAACTAAGAGGAGGTATTTTTATTTTTTACTGCCACACAACGTGGCATTTGTTGTTCTGGTGCACACTATAAATGGGCATTTTTCTACAGTCACACATTATAAAATAATTATTACTACTGGGGGCATTATGGTGGGCTTTATTACAACTGAGGGACTATGGAAAACATGAGTGCTAGTATGGGCCCTATGGGAGCACTATTACTGCTGGGACACGGTGGGAACATTATTACTATTTGGCGCAATGTAGGGGCACTATTACTACTAAGTGCACTCTGGCAGAGAATGATTACTATTTTTGGGACTTTCAGAGCACTATTACTGTGGGGGGCACCTTGGCACAGTATCAGCACAATTCTTTTTGGGGGACATTAGGTTTACACTATTAGTGTCAGGGACACTATTTGCTGGGTGCAGTTTTTTTAGGGCATTGTGTGCCAATACTTATTGAAGTGGCACTATCTGAGTGCTACTAGTTTTTTAGGGGTTTTATCTGTTTCTGCAGTATAGTATTGGGGAGCACAGCGGGCACAGTATTGGGGGTGCACAATGGTATGTTGAGAAGGTGAGGAGGATGATGGAAAAGTAGGAAAATAAGATGTCTGTTTGTCAAACTCTGCATAGACAAGAGATGGCTGAAAGAAATAATCATGGTGGTCTGGTCTGAATGGAGAAGATATGGAAATAGAACAGCTACATCAAAGATGACATCATTGGATGTAAGAGGTATATGGAGCTGTATTAGACTACCTTCACATCTGTGTTAGTGATTCACCATATCCGGCACTGATCGATGCAGATGGAATGCCCCCTGGCCCCATTAACTATAATAGGGTCTGACAGAAATTCGGCCGCAATCTGGCAAAAATGCAGAGAATCGGCAGGACACAAACCGCTGCCTGCTACAGTTTGTGTCTGTCCAATTCCCTACATTCTCTGCCAGATCAGGTGGCTGGATCATAGTGCTACAGGTGTGAAAGTAGTCTTCCCCTGTATTTTTTGTATTGCTATATGTAATGTCAGGAGGGAATAGGTTAGGTTGAGAATTTGGCATTGGGTTGGAGGGGCCCAGGCACATTCTTTGCACAGGGGCCCTCTGCTGACTGTATCCGGCCCTGTTTTTGGGGACACAACTAACTGTCAGGCTGGATCTTTATATGACTATTCACTGACAAAATGTGCAGGGACTTATGCATCACTTTCCCATTACAGATATTTTCATAGCCTCCTAAACACAGGGAGAGGTTCCTGATGGAGGCACCCTTATCCGGGTGATCACTCTGTGGCTAAGGCCAATAGGTCATGACATCCTGGGATAGGGAGCAATAGGGAAAATATTTTCAGTGACTTGACTATGCTATCAAGCCACATCCATTTATAAGCGGTATCTATGCCATCTTCTTTATCTGTGGATGACAGCATGGCACAGAGGTCCTCTTTAACCTGAAATTATATGGTTTGAAGTACTCTGATTTTTTACAGTATTTTTGGACTGTATGGGCATATTTTTAATATCATAAGTAAAAGTTAAGTTTATCATTTGCTATACTGATCAATCCTTGATGTTGTCCTATATGTTTGACTGGCAGAAACTTCTATATCTTTGCCTCAACTATGTTGGATAGCACTGCTGACTACACTTTGTAATGCAACTGTACATGGGAAAAAAGCGTACAGTGTAAAATATATACAGTACTCCCTCAAGATACAATGGCCTCAGGGTACAATATTTTCAACATACAATGGTCTTTTCTGACCTATCACAAGTTGAAACTAGACTTAAGATACAGATCCAACCAATCAAGGCCACTTCTCTGGTAAAATAACTGTATTAGTTACTAGTTAGCAGATATTCCTCACTGTTATACATAAGGACTTGTTTTATCTGACCTAGTTATCTGCTTATTTTTCTTAAATCTTCATTTTCTCTTATCTTGAATGACATTTTGGGGCTTTGGATTACTCAATTTACAATGGGTTCAACATACAATGGTCGTCCTGCAACCAATTAATATCATAACTTGAGGGACCAGTGTGTGTGTATATATATATATATATATTTTTTTTTTTCATTCATGTTCTTTAATAGCATATGTAGAGTATGCAGTGGTGCACACCTGACTCTAGGCTTTGTCAGACATCTCACTGGTTATGGTAATAAATAAAAAAATCTACAATGCAGTAATCCCTCACATAAACTATAATGATTTTACATATTTATCCAGAATCTTTATTTTTTTTATTCCCTGCCATAGCTTTCCAGGGTAAGCTACTTCACTTCCGCTAGCTACCGCTCTACTTCTTGTCTGGGTGACCTGAATTTCAGTACATGTTTTGTCTGTTGCACAAGAAACCCCCTCCACTTTGGCTGCTAAGACCCTGATATGGGCTTGACAACACAAGATACTTTTTATATTTAATCTTTCTTAATGCCACAGAGGCTACACATAGACTTGTATGGCAGCACACAGGTATGTATGTATGATGGACCACTTGACACCCTGTATGCTGACATTTGGTATGCTCACATGTGGCTTATAGATGCTGTGGATTTTCAATTGTAGATTTGCACACAGAAAAGCCACAGCTTATTAATTTGGAAGCACATTAAATGACAATGTACAAAATATCATCCACATGCTGACAAAAAAATTGTCTACAGCAGAATCCCACATAAAGGCTCAGGCACACGAAAGCATTTTCTTTCTGTGTCCGTTCAGTTATTTTATGCAGACTGTATGCAGAACGATTTATTTCAATGGGTCCGCAAAAAAACCCAGAAGGTACTCTTGTGCATTCAGTTTCCGTATGTCCGTATTTCTGTTCCGCAAAAAAATAGAACATGTCCTATTATTGTCCGCTTTTCGGGCAAGGATAGAACTGTTCTATTAGGGGCAAGCTTTTCCGTTCTGCAAAATACGGAATGCACAATACGTCATTCGTATTTTTTGCGGATCCGTTTTTTGCAGACAGCTAAATACATAAGGTTGTGTGCATGAGCCCTAAGAGTGAGTTAACACTTCAGTTATCTGGTCGGTTATTTCCATCAGTTATTGTAAACCAAAACCAGTAGTGAAGACTACTCAGAGTACAGGTATAATGGAAAGATCTGCACCTACCTGGTTTTGGCTTATAATAACTAATGGAAATAACTGACCAAATAACTGAAGTGGGAACTTGGCCTAACTTGACCTGCGGCAGCATGTTAATTTGCAATGCAGAAGGTGAAATCAGTGGTAAACCGGTAGCATTTTGCTATGAATACCACAACAAAATCCATATCATTAGATGGGGTTTTTGCTGCTGCCTTAGGGCTCATGAGCACGACTGTTGTTGTTTTGCGGTCCGAATTTCACGGATCCGTTGTTGTGCATCTGAGTTTTTCTTTCTCTAATTTAAGTCCTCTTCTGGTCCGTTATTGCACAAAACATATCCGTATGGTTTCTGTATTTGATCAGTTTTTTGCAGATCGGAAACAGTAACTTATTAATCACCAAACACATGAGCAATATGGACTGGGCATAGCATTTCTACAGTATGGATCCGTAAACTACGGATGACATACGGATTTGTTCTGTGTGCGTTCGTATTTTTTTGCGGACCCATTGACTTGAATGGGGCCTCGGACCGTGATTTGCGGACAATAATAGTGCATGTACTACTTTTTTGTGGAGCAGAAATACGGAAACGGAATGCGCACAGAGTACATACCGTTGTTTTTGCGGACCCATTGACGTGAATGGTTCTGCATGCCGCCCACAAAAAAAAAAAAACGGAAGCAGAAAGAAAATACGTTTGTGTGCATGAGCCCTTATTGTGATTGACTGTTGACAACAAGATGGGAAAATTCTATAGAATGCTATCCCATCCCAAGTCACTCTCTCACAGGGTCCAGGAATGTAAGATACCTGTGGGCATTTGTTTGGTGGGGGGATTTTTTTTATAGCGTGTACAAAATGTAAAGTTTGTGATCTCAACAGCTCATCATGCAAAGTGTAATAATAATAATATTAATAATGATAAGTTGGTCTTAGTTTATGTCCACATTCCATAATAGACTGTGCAGCCCTTTGTGTGTCACATAATCATAGCAACGGAAAGCCAGCATTGTACAAAAACAAGTATAAAATAACATAAAAGAAATACAAACTAGTTTATTAGTGTATTTAATGCATTTTACTTGTAATTGTATTTTTTTTTAATACACCAAAAAGCTTGCACCCGAAGGAGTACACAATGATACTGCAGAAATAAAATGCAATGTTGTTAAGAATAGATGTGTACCATCACAGTGAAAGCATAGATGGCTCCCAAAATGATTGTTTCAAATATCACAGTCAACACTAATTAAAGAAATTGAAGCAATTGTACAATGTATCTTTTAGAAAATACTGTATTCCTTTCCATTTAATCGGAGAAAATATGGATTAGATTTAATCTTTGCTTCCTTTCAGCTTCATGCAAGAAAATTATATAATGAGTGATTTGAGAATCGCTCTACAAAAGTGCAATGAAGATTTTGGTTAGGTTTCAATATGTTTAGTTTACATATTGACGCAGCTTTTTACATTGGCACAGTGTTAACTAGGAAATTAAAATAAATAAATAAATGAAGGCCTAACACTAAGGGCCGTTTTCAGGATCTATGTTAAATGGACTTGAAATACAGCGCTGTTATGGGCAGTGGCAATCTTGGAAGGAGCTAGGACAGCTCTGAAATGCATCTGGATGTTATACACCATTCATACAGGAGCGATTTTTCTAACCATGTAGGAGCAGCTGTGCAATTGATTATAGCTTATAAGTAGGAGCAGAATTGGGAACTTGCAAACCTATACAAACCTACACAAAGGGGAACACAGGAAACGTACTGGACTCCTGACCTACGAGCATGAGACGGTGGCAGCCGTAGTTCAAGTTGGAGTTTATCAATATGGCTCCAGCCCAATGTACACCACACTATACAACCCATCATCAGCATACTCCAGCGGAAGTCCTAATCTGAGTTTAGCAGCACGGCTGCATTTAATCACCTGGTTGTCGAAAATCGTTAATGGGGTTGGTAAGAATCACCATACATACAAGCTCTATCATATTATTACTATCATATTCAGTGGCATGAACACTATATGATTATGCAAACTATGGCCTTGATATGAAAGCATCTTGCTAATCAACCTAACAGATACATGTGTTTTGTGGCTTTAAAAAGTTAATAGTCATGGCGATTGTGCCGTTTTTTGCAATATTTGGTCACAATTTGCAACATTTGGTGTTCCTCACCACATTTCAAAGTGGTCTATGTTTAAAGGGGTATTCTGTAGTGTTGAGAGAGCATGCTCAGCCAAACTGCTGTTAAGCTCGAGCATCGCTATGCTCAGCACATCGGAGTGCTTGGCCGAATACTGCGGGTGCTTGAGTACAATTTAATACAATGAAAGTCAATTGGAGACCCAAGCATCAAACCAGGCACCCCCTGCTCTGAAGAAGAGAGGGCGTCTGGTTCACAAAAAAAGTTAGAAATTGATGGAAACCCCATCAAAATGGTTTGGAACCAGCATTAAGAGGAGGGCTGGATGCATCTTGGACTCCTATTACCTACGACATACAAGAGACAACCACACAAAGGCTATATGACAAAAGCCAGGTATGTGGAAGCCATCAATCTATCCTTAAAACAGATGACAGGCTGAGTCAGCATACCTTACAATGGCAGCCTTGTGCACTATGAGACATTCTAAACCAGCTCTCATCTGACTGAGAACCAGTAAGCCTCAAAGTTACTTCAGATCTATGTAGACCTGTGCACCTAGATCAATATTATTAGGGTGACAAAAAGTTTTCTGATTATCCTAACATAATATTCAATAACCTTTCTATACAGTTTTGTCTTGAGAAAACCATTTGCATAAACATGGGCATATGGGAAAGACATGCAAATGAGCAGAATCTGCCTTGTTTTTCAGCTGAAAAACCATTTGCATGGAAAATTTGCGATCTACACTACTCATGAACAGCGCCATCTATTGGTCTCATAGTCTTATGACAAGATTAATAGTCTTGTTATAAGACTATGAAAGCAATAGATAGCGCTGTTCATGAGTCATTGACAGCGCCATCTATTGGTTTCATAGTCTTATGACAGGACTATTAGTCTTGTCATAAGACTCATAGTCTAATAGTCTTGTCATAAGACTATGAAACTAATAGATGGTGTTGTTCATGAGTCATGAACAGCAACAACTATTAGTTTCATAGTCTTATGACAAGATTAATAGTGTTGACTCATGAACCACGCCATCTATTGGCTTTATAGTCTTATGACAAGACTATTAGGCGCTGTTCATAAGTAGTATAGGTCAACACTAGTATTCTGGTTGTTTGAAGTTATTTCCACAGCATAGGGGATAACCCATAGATATTAATAGAGTGGCAGCACGCATGCCCAACCCGCCACTCCATTTCATTTCAGGGGGTCCGCAGGGGGTAGGGGGCCCCTGTTTTCATGATACGTGGAGGTCACAGCGGTAGGACCCCCACCAATCTAATAGTTATCCTCTATCCTGTGGATAGGAAATAACTTCAAACAACTTCAAACAACAGGAATACTTCATTAAGGGCTAAAAGGAAGATTAGACCTAGATTATGGCACATTTAGTATCTGCAGCATCTCCATGCCAGGCAATCCCATGGTCTACTTTTACACATATTGGTGTAAACCACACTGCACTCATGCCACATATACTTTTAAGGTGCACAATTTCATAAATTTGGGGCAGGCACACAAAGCAAAGACAGATTTAAAACCGACACAAAAACAACCACAAATGATTACTGTCCCCCTATGTTTTATATAATGCTGCTTGCAAAGACTCCGACAATTTTTTACTCAATACTAATGCGATGTCGATGTATTAACCCAAAACCATGATCTCACAATTACTGGGAACTGTAGTAGCCCAAGTGTGCATATACCAACTGCTATACCATCAAGAAAATAGAGCATATACAATTCGCAAGATTTACACTCCCAGTAAATCACTTTTTTTTACTGCGAGGGCCTTACAGTTAAAATAGGACCAAGAATGTAATTAGTATACAAAAGTATATACAAAAAAAACTATGTAGGATTTTGTATATGATGTAATATATTTTATGAGGTTTATGTCTATTGGGTGTTTCCATGTACAATCACATTTGGAACAGGAGACATAAAAGTATAAAATGTTTGTAGCCCTAGCCTTAAACGTGAACATACAAATCATACATTTATATAACCGGGGTCCTAGGTCCAGTGGGTGAGGGGGGGGGGGGGGCAGGAAGGTTCCTAACTGAATTTTGTTAACCCATTGTATCAATTTCAGCCCACACCCACAGTCTGCATCCCACCACTGTTTATCCATCAAAGTTTATTTGGGTAGAAGATCAAATAGGGTTTGAAATAATTGCTAAATTCACAAGATTTTAAATAACTTAATGAATACTTTGGTCTGTTCTAATACTTTGGTCCCAAACAGCCGCACAGTCTGTTTTACACTATAGGTTGGCATATCCAAGGGGAACATAACCTTATTGCTTACCTTATTCCCTTCCATGGAATTTTCTGCTTTCTCAAAGAACATTTCAATTGCCTTGTGGTATTGTCTTGTCAGGCAGAATTTTCAAACGCCTCCTCCCATCTCAACATTTTAGGCTTAAAAGACACATCCAAAAAAGTGCTTTCCTATAGCGTAACAACATTATTTAAAAGTTAACATACAAACATAAAATTTAGCATTTCATGTGATCTTCTGATGACCAAGCACCTATACCTAATGTGGTTCCTCATCTCCATGCATCATCACTTCAGTTTAAGGATCATATTTGGGGATATGGAACAAACTGCTTTTAAAGTACCAACAGAAAGGATAACAGTAAATCTACTGCAAAAAACAAACAAAAACAAAAAACACTGATAAGGGGATAAACTCTTAGGGGGAGATTTATCAAAACTAGTCTAAAGTAAAACTGGCTTAGTTGTCCAGAGCAACTAACCATGTCACCTTTCAAATCAGAGCTCCTTTGAAAAATTTAAGGTGGAATTTGTTTGGTTACTATGGGCAACTAAGCCACTTCGACTTTGCACTAGTCTTGATAGCTCTCCCCCTTAGTTTCAAAACAGTGGCCATATCCTATGTTGATATAATTCAATCGTAATGATCTTGTCACTCTTCGGTGTGGGAGGTAAACACCATGCCGAGCATAGGAGGGAAAGGGGGAAACAGGAAATCAGGCCTGAGAACTAGGGAAGGAAGATGGACACCTCCAATTGAAAACCCTAACCAAAATTCTGACTGACTACCAGTATGAACAGACCCCAAAGGTAGGTGAGTTCATAACAGGAATACCTAGAGTCCTATCTAGCCCTATAGGACCCTGGTACTAATGGCAAGGACGAAACTACCTGTTCCTCCAAAAGGAAGGATGAACAGTAGTCTACTTCAGGCCTAATACAAACAATAGGGAAATGCAACACACAGAACCCAAGCAAAATACAAAAGGGAAAGGAAAGACTTGACTTCAAAGAATCTATGGAAGCACCAGGAACTCAGCCGAGATCGAACCACAAACAATCCACAGGCACAGAAGCTATAAACCGCACAGCATACTGGGAGAAGCAACTATAAATAAGGAGGGTTAAATGACCACATAAGCAACACCTAGAGGCAAGGGGTGTGGCCATTACCAGACACAACACAGACACCTATTGATCCACAGGGAAAACCTGTCAGATCAAACCACGTGTTGCCAGTCTCACAGATATCCTGCCACTCACTGTCGCCGGGACATCTGTATGTCTCAGTACATCTGTGACAGATCTTCTGTTTTGGGGGGACATTTATACATAAAAAGCTATTCTTAGGGCTCGTACACATGGCCATATTATGACTCCATTATACCTTGGTATACCAGGACAGCCACCAACTCTGTGAAGCCCTACTATACCTCCATATACATTTTGTGAGATTTCATATGAATCATGTACCATGTTCTGGCACGTGCAGTATTACTAGACGTATCTGTGACCTACAGCCCCCATGGAGCATCATGCATTGGAACATGTAGAGCGAAAGTCATTCAGTTAAAGTACCTTGAGGTTATACTAAACAGTTCTAGTATACATTAAATACTGTAGTCTAAAGGTAAAAAAGAAGTCTGGTTAGCAATACAATGTCTGTCTGACCCTAAAATGGTTCTATAAGCCCAGACTTGACCTGGATTCTCATTGAATGTCTCATTTAAATTATTTATTTTATTTTAATCTCTGTTCTCCAAATTTATATATTTGTATTTCATTTTTTTTTACCATTAACCTAAATCTCTCGTATAGTATTTCAGCACATTTATCTTGGAATCCAGTATATTCACCACAAGTTTAGAAAGCCCTATAAATTTAATATAACAGGTGATTCAGTGCCAACAATTCTAAATCATTTAGGAGGGAAAAATCACATAGATAAATTGCTCTTTCTTCACTCCATGTAACGTTACGTTGGTTTGAGCAATAAAATGTTAATATTTTTTTTCACTAATGGCACTTTTAGCAAGTGCAAAATGTTTGGTAGATATAGAAACATGAAGAGAATGTATATAATGTGAAGAGCACTTAAATATCTGGTAGTTGTATTGAAGTTATACCTTATGCAGATAGATATTAAAAGTTATTTTATTCAAAATAGTTAGTAAAAAAAAAAGAAAAGAAAAATTAATAAAAATAAATCAATGAAAGAGATCTTCTAAAGAATCCCATAAAAATGCCACTAATAAAACATATTAATCCCACTTATACAATCAAAGATAAAAAAATATAATAATTTTCAACATATAGTTACACAGTATTAAACAAATAGTCCACACGGAGAAAAGGATAATCGTGTCAGAATCCTATATGCATGACATTAATAGATGGTCCACAAGATGCAATTAATAGTTATGTTAAACTCCTTATGGATAAATGTCCTGCATAGGGGAGTAATAATGAAGGTACATTTGTTAGTCTGTATTGAAGCTGAAGCTACTTCTGTGGAATCATGTGCCCCAATGATCTTATGTTTGTCTCCATGCGCATCAAGATAATATATTTTATCTGATTCAGTTCATCTATAGTTGTTCAATTCAATTTATCTTATACATGGGGTCTGTTTGGTCTTATCAAGCCGATAGATGTTAGTAATTTTACATAAGTCACTGTGTAACTTGCCACATTCAATTGCTGTTAATGGCAGCTAATAGACTATTTGTTTAATACTGTGTAACCATATGTTGTAGCTTATTATATTTTTTTATCTTTGATTGTATGAGTGTGGGTCCACACTAGTGCTTGGGATTCCGTTATGGCTTTCCGTTATAACATGGTTATAACAGAAAATAACGGAATCCATAGGATGGAATGCAAAACGGAAGCATTTGAAAGGTATTCCGTTTTTCTCCATCCTAATAGAAGTCTATGGGAAAACATAACGGAATCGTCTGGGTCCCGTTATGCAAGACGGAAAACAAAGTCCTGTCGACAGGACTTTTTTTCCGTCTTGCATAACGGGACCCAGACGGATCCGTTATGCTTTCCAATAGACTTCTATTAGGACGGAGCAAAACAGAATACCTTTTAAATGCTTCCGTTTTGCATTCCTGTCATAATGCAAGTATATAGGCAGCAAAACGGATCTGTCCTTCCGTATTATGGATTCCGTTATGTATAGAAAGCCATAATGGACTCCATAATGCTAGTGTGAACCCACCCTAAGTGGGATTAACATGTTTTATTAGTGGCATTTTTACGGGATTATTTAGAAGATCTCTTTCATTGATTCATATTTATTATTTTTTATAATTTTTTTTACTATTTTGAATAAAATAACTTTTAATATCTATCTGTATAAGGTATAGCTTCATTACAACTACCAGATATTTGAGTGCTCTCCACATTATATACATTATTCCTTTCATTATTATCTTTATCAGCATTGGGTTTTGCTGTTAGAGTGTGCACCTGTTTCATGGGTTTGTGTCAGATGAGCCACTGAGTTCTACTAGATATAGAAGCATGTTGTATGCAACTTACCAGCCATATGATTGTATAACTTTTTAAATAAAATAAAAAATTCATTTCTTTTATCTAACTGTTGGATTTAATAAATGAAGATTCCGCACAATGGGGAATCAAATAGGTAACTGCTCACATTCTTAGGCCTCATGCACACGACCGTTTTTTTTTAAGGTCCGCAAAAACGGGGTCCGTAGGTCCATGATCCGTGTCCGTTTCTTCTTCCGTGGGTCTTCCTTGATTTTTGGAGGATCCACGGACATGAAGAAAAAATCGTTTTGGTGTCTGCCTGGCTGTGCGTACCCAAATGCAATCAATGCAATCAATGGGGACAGATCCGTTTGACGTTGACACAATATGGTGCAATTGCAAATGGATCCGTCCCCCATTGACTTTCAATGTAAAGTCAGGAGTCCCTATTATACCATCGGATCTGAGTTTTCTCCAATCCGATGGTATATTTTAACTTGAAGTGTCCCCATCACCATGGGAACGCCTCTATGTTAGAATATACTGTCGGATATGAGTTAGATCGTGAAACTCAGATCCGACAGTATATTCTAACACAGAGGTGTTCCCATGGTGATGGGGACGCTTCAAGTTAGAATATACTAAGAACTGTGTACATGACTTCCCCCTGCTGCCCCCAGGCAGCACCCGATCTCTTACAGGGGGCTGTGATCAGCACAATTAACCCCTCATGTGCCGCACATGAGGGGGGTTAATTGTGCGTATCATTGTCCCCTGTAAGAGATCAGGGGCTGCCACGCAGCAGGGGGCAGACCCCCCTCCCTCCCCAGTTTTAATTTCATTGGTGGCCAGTGCCCCCCCCCCCCCCGGCCCTCCCTCCCTCTATTGTATTAATTTCATTGGTGGCCAGTGTGCGGCCCCCCCGGTCCCCCCCAGTCCCCCCTCCCTCCCTCTATTGTATTAGTTTCATTGGTGGCCAGTGTGCACCCCCCCCCGGCCCCCACGCCCTCCCTCTATTGTATTAGTTTCATTGGTGGCCAGTGTGTGGCCCCCCCTGGCCCCCCTCCCTCTATTGTATTAATTTCATTGGTGGCCACTGTGCGGCCCCCCCATTCCCCCCTCCCTCCCTCAATTGTATTCGTTTCATTGGTGGCCAGTGTGTGGCCCCCCCGGCCCCCCCTCCTTCTATTGTATTAGTTTCATTGGAGTCCCAGTTTAATCGGGGGGGTGGGGGGGCCGCACACTGGCCACCAATGAAATTAATACAATAGAGGGAGGGAGGGGGGCCAGGAGGGGCCGCACACTGGCCACCAATGAAACTAATACAATAGAGGGAGGGAGGGGGGGGGTCTGCCCCCCGCTGCCTGGCAGCCCCTGATCTCTTATATGATATGCACAATTAACCCCTCAGGGAACGCCTCTGTGTTAGAATATACTGTCGGATCTGAAAAAGCTTTTATGCAGACGGATCTTCGGATCCGTTTGTATGAAAGTAACCTAAGGCCACGGATCACGGATGCGGATGCCAATCTTGTGTGCATCCATGTTCTTTCACGGACCCATTGACTTGAATGGGTCCGTGAACCGTTGTTCGTCAAAAAAATAGGACAGGTCCTATTTTTTTGACGGACAGGAAATGCGGATCACGGCCGCTGATAAACAACGGTGCATTTTGTTTTGTAAGTTTTTAACTGACCCATTGAAAGTCAATGGGTCCGCAGAAAATCACGGAAAACGGAACAACGGAACAACGGCCACGGATGCACACAACGGTCGTGTGCATGAGGCCTTACTTGGATGGTTTGGGACATACATTAGAGGCAAGGGTAAAGGAGTACTGCAATTTCAGTTTTGGGTGTTGGGTGAAAACTGCAAATATTTCACAGTGAAATATATATAAAAAATAATAATAATAAGTGACGGGCTCTCAAGTGGTTAAGTCAGCAATTGAATAGATTTGTTATGCTTTATTATTAATAGGTGAAGGTAGTTGTACACAGTATAAAGCTAAAATTAACTAAAATTAATAATGTGGATAAATCAATCAATATCATTTGTAAATCTCTTTATCTTGCCAACACAAAAAAATAAAAAAAGCAAAAATATTAAAACAAAATAAAATTGGTTTCTAAAAATACAACATGCAATCCTGGTCCAAATAGTAGCCTAGGTGCTGGGGCTACCAATAATATCAATAGACACAGCGAGAGAGGTGCATCTTTTTGTCCACATAGTCTTCCATGCATACCCTTCAGTGGGAGGTACTGTATATGTAGTAGTAGCCACATACAATGAATTAAACTTTCCGTCAGAAGTAAGCATTGAATGTGTTGTCTAATCATAACAAGCCTTCATGTCATATTAAGGCATATGGACATCATAGAGGAGGTTCCTACACTCGGGATTTCCCTCCATGTTGAAACACAGTGGCCCACTGGAATTTCTACTTTTTTACAAGTTGCTCAATAAGGGTTGTGACCTTAAGGGAAAGGGGTGTGGCCTAAGATGGGACATTAAGTTCCAAAATTGTGCCACAATTCTGTCTCAGGATAAGCCAACCAATAGATATATGTGTCTTTTCCCAGAGCCACCATGACAAATCTGCGGCAGATCCAGACAGCCTAAGTTTACGCCATCAATAGGATTAGTAAACCTGGGCCAGTGCCTTTTAATCAGGCTGATATTGATGGACGAACATCGGCCGGGATGTTTTGCAAACGTGCGTTCGCGATCAAATGTTTACGCGTTTGCGGTGGACCCCATTGACTTTAATGGCAGGCGAACCTGAAAAACATTCAGGCCATATTTGCAGCCACCAAATACTTACTAGGAGTGCACAAATAGTACAACAACATGGACAGTGACATACCAGAGGGGGATCATTGACAAAATTCCCACAAAAAATATGCATTTTAATCAGGGGCCATTTTTATGCATCTTAAAAGGAAACTCTCAAAAATGTGCCCTGCTGGAGCCTAGAAAGATTTTATTTTAGGCCACGGTAGTACAGGCCCCAAAAATTAGGCATTCACCTGACAGAAAAGTACTTGTGATGATGTGGCTGGAGGTACATTAGGCAGTCACTGGATAATAATTTTACTGTAGGCCACTGGAGTACAGACCCCAAAAATTAGGCATTCAGCTAACAGAAAATAATTTGTGATGATGTGGCTGGAGGTACATTAGGCGGTCACTGGATACAAATTTTACTGTCGGCCAGTACAGGCCCCAAAAATTAGGAATTTGCCTGACAGAAAAGGTCTTTTATGACGCTGTATATACATAAGACAAGGACCATTCTCTGTTCTGGGTGCTGGCGGATATATGTGGACTGGCATGGAAATTCAATTACGTGTGGTAGTCACAGGTGTTGAATCTCTCAGAAATCCATGCCTCATTCATTTTTAGAAATGTGAGCTAGTCCACACTGTCGTGAGCTAGCCGAGTGCGCTTATTGGTCACAATCCCCCCTGTTGCGCTGAACGTCCTTTCGGACAGGACACTCGACAAGGGGCAAGCCAAGAGTTCCATGGCAAATCGTGCCAGCTCTAGCCACAGGTCAAGCCTGCACACCAAGTAGTCCAGGGGTTCCTCGCTTCTCAGAGCGTTGGCTGTTAACCCTATGTAGTATTGTCAACCTGTCGATCTAGGCGTTCCCTGATGCTGGATGCAGAGGGCGGCTGTCGATGGGTTGGCTGAAAGAAAGATCTCATATCCGAAGTGACCAACACATGTTCAAACCGCCCTCTTCTTGCAGGCGCGGTAGGATTGGTACCCATACCTGTTTCGCTGTGGGTGGAAATTCCTCTGCCAGTGCCTGCAACAGAAGAATGCAGCGTCTCTCGCAGCAAGGCCTGGAAATGCTGCATTCTGCTATCCCTCTGTGATGCTGGTAACATGTCTGCCATTTTGTGTTTGTTCCGGGGGTCTAAGTACGTTGCCACCCAGTACTGGTCCTTGCCCTTTATGCTTAACACTGGAGCATGAAGGCCCTCATTTACACTAAATTGGAAGCAATGGAGCGCCCTGGCTCCTACTCATCGCACGGGAGAATATCATCCTTGGTCTCCTCCCCCCAGCCATGGACAACACCAGGGATCCCCAAAAAGTTTAAAATCCCCTTAAATCCTGCTCTTATCGCTCCTCCTGCTCCTCCCCCAGCCACCATCCTCCTCTGACTCCTCTTTAAACTCCTGCTGACTTGTCTCAGATGGAGTAGCCCCCCTGGGAATTAATTCAGCATTGCGACTTCCTCATCTTCCAGCTTCTGCTCCTCGGCTTGATCAATGACACGGCGCAATGCACGCTCCAGAAAGAAG
Source organism: Bufo gargarizans (assembly GCF_014858855.1). Classification (NCBI taxonomy): domain Eukaryota; kingdom Metazoa; phylum Chordata; class Amphibia; order Anura; family Bufonidae; genus Bufo; species Bufo gargarizans. Next base: position 213,724,273 of record NC_058084.1, read on the forward strand.
GCATAAGGTACGATGTCAGTCATGGTGCCCTGGCTGCGGCTGACCAGTTTGGTGGTCTCATCAAATGGTCGCAGAAGTCTGCATGCGTCGTGCATGAGCAGCCACTGGCACGGTGAAAAGAAACCAAGCTCCCCAGAACCTGTCCTGCTGCAGAGTTCGTACAGGTAGTCGTTAGCGGCACGTTGCTGCTGGAGCAGCCTATCAAGCATATACAAGGTGGAGTTCAAGAGAGTTGGGCTGTCACAAATCAGACGTCTGACAGGCAGGTGGTGTTGTGTAATATCTTCTAAAATGGCCAGAGATTTTCGTAGGCCTCAATAAATATTTGGTGGAAGCAGGTATATCAAACCCCTTAATCAATATTTTGTGGAAGCAGGTATATCGCAGCCCTCAATCAATATTTGGTGGAAGTAGGTATATCAATTCCCTTAATCAGTATTTTGTAGAAGCAGGTATATCAAACCCTTTAATCAGTATTTTGTGGAAGCAGGTATCTCGTGGGCCTCAATCAATATTTGGTGGAAGCAGGTATATCAATCCCCTTAATCAGAATTTTGTGGAAGTAGGTATATCAAACCCTTTAATCAGTATTTTGTGGAAGCAGGTATCTCGTAGGCCTTAATCAATATTTGGTAGAATCACTTATATCGATTTCCTTAATAAGCATTTTGTGGAAGCAGGTATATCGCAGCCCACAATGAGTATTTTGTGGGAGCAGATATATCAATCCTCTTAATCAGTATTTTGTGGAAGCAGGTATATTGCATGCCTCAATCAATATTTGGTGGAAGCAGGTATATCAAACCCCTTAATCAATATTTTGTGGAAGCAGGTATATCACACCCCACAATCAGTTTTTTTGGGGGCAACAGGCAACACCTCTATAATTTAATTTGCCACAACAGTTATATCATACCAACCTGCTTATTTGGGGCAACAGGTTTATTTGAGGCAATAGGTATATCGCAGCCCTCAATTAGTGTTTTGTGGAAGAAGGTATATCACACCCCTCAATCAGTTTTTTGGGGGGCAACAGGTAGATCACACCCCTTGCAAATAGTTGTTCTAATAGCGCTTGTCCCTTTATATGGCTGCGGTATCGCAGCAGAACCGCACACAATTGCTGCACAATACAAATGTACTATATACCTTCTATTTTTAACAATATATTATAGGTATATCACACCCCTCAATCAGTTTTTTGGGGGGGCAACAGGTATATCACCCCCGTTGCAATTAATTGTTCCAATAGCGCTTGTCCCTCTATATAGCTACAGTCAGATAGCAGAACCGCACACAACTGCTGCACAATACAAATGCACTATATACTTTCTATGTTAGAAAGTATATTTTAGGTATATCACACCCCTCAATCAGTTTTTTGGGGGGCAACAGGTATATCACACCCGTTGCAATTAGTTGTTCCAATAGCGTTTGTCCCTCTTTATAGCTGCGATATCTCAGCAGAACTGCACACAACTGCTGCACAATACAAATGCGCTATAATATACTTTCTATGTTAGAAAGTATATTATAAGTATATCACACCTCTCAGTATATCACACCTATCGATAGCACACCTATACCAGTCCTTAAAAGGACTTTTGTGGCCCTATTAGCTAGCGTTTCGTGTCCCTAACAGCCTGTTCCTGCTCCACACAGCATCCTCTCCCTACACTGGAAAAACACAGAATGTAACATTGCTGCCAGATCGGGTTCTGTGATAGGGTGGGGGTGTGTCCATATGCTGAAACGTCTTAATTGGCTGTTCTGTCCCACCTGATGGATGTGTCATGGGTCAAATTTCGGCGCAATGCAAAAGAATATGGCGCCAGCGGACATTGCCATATGTTCGCATGTTCGGGGAATCCTGAACGCGCAAAGTTCACCGCGAAACGACCACCGGGCGAATGACAAGGCCATCTCTACTGGCTGATCATGTATTATTTTGATGGTCATTTATTTAATTAGAAATATATTGCTTGATCTAGCCTCCCTGACATTCAAAACTGATCTTGGGTTTTCCAAACGTTTTTTATTTATTTATTTATTTATTTTCAGATTGGGATACATTTATGATATAGCAGACATATTAGTGGGCATGATTTGTATCAAAACCATATCAATTTGTGCAAACTGTTCCAATGAAATGATGGAATATGAACAATTCTGAACAAACATACTGCAAACTATCTGAATTGTTCTTGTTTTCATCACTTGGAAGTATTGTGCTGCTCCGTGCATTGTAGCTGTGTTCTGCAGAATTTATGAGGTATTGTTTCCAGAAGGTAGGAAGTTATTTAATATAGTGTTCGTCAGCTAGAATCTCACACGTAAAAATAACAATGTTTAATTTATAGTTAGTGCTTACTTATTGAATTATTTCCTACAAACTGAACCACAAAGTTTTTATTGCTTTTTATGTTGTTATTACATCCAGAAGACTTGACTGTGATGGCTACTTAAAACACACAAAATAAGCAAAAGAATCCATAGACACCAGATATTGTAAATGCTACAAAAACAGTGTTTCAGCCTCAAAAAAGTGGTTTGTGCTACAAAGATGGGACTGGCTTTTTACATAGTTACCATGTATCGTATAGGTATAGATACAGTTGTATATTAAAGTTGTTAAATTTAGAAAACCAATTATCATACAAGGTACCAAGAAATTCTGAGTTGATAGAGGAGAGTCAGTATGGAGAGCAGTGTATCTCTTGTTCAAGATCTCCTGTGCTTTATTTGACCTGTGGTGGTGCTGTTGGAAAATAACACACTTAGGCCTCTTTCACACGGGCGTCATGTTTTTTGCCCGGATAAGAGGCGGGTGCGTTGCGGGAAAATGCGCGATTTTTCCGCGCGAGTGCAAAACATTGTCATGCGTTTTGCACTCGCGTGAGAAAAATCACGCATGTTTGGTACCCAAACCCGAACTTCTTCACAGAAGTTCGGGCTTGGGATTGATGTTCTGAAGATTGTATTATTTTCCCTTATAACATGGTTATAAGGGAAAATAATAGCATTCTGAATACAGAATGCTTAGTATAATAGGGCTGGAAGGGTTAAAAATAATAAAAAAAGTTAACTCACCTTCTCCTCTTGTTAGCGTAGATCCCGGTCTGTTCTTTAGCTGTGGACTGAATGACCTGAGGTGATGTCAGATCACATGCTCCAATCACATGGTCCATCACCATGGTGATGGAGCATGTGATCTGACGTCATCAAAGGTCCTTCAGCCACAGCTAAAGAACAGACCGGGATCTACGCTAACAAGAGGAGAAGGTGAGTTAACTTTTTTATTATTTTTAACCCTTCCAGCCCTATTATACTATGCATTCTGTATTCAGAATGCTATTATTTTCCCTTATAACCATGTTATAAGGGAAAATAATACAGTGAATAGACTGTCACCTAGAACCCATGCGTGAAAATCGCACCGCATCCGCACTTGCTTGCGGATGCTTGCGATTTTCACGCAACCCCATTCATTTCTATAGGGCCTGCGTTACGTGAAAAACGCACAAAGAGGAGCATGCTGCGATTTTCACGCAACGCATAAGTGATGCGTGAAAATCACCGCTCGTGTGCACAGCCCCATAGAAATGAATGGGTCAGGATTCAGTGCGGGTGCAATGCGTTCACCGCACGCATCGCACCCGCACGGAAAACTCGCCCGTGTGAAAGGGGCCTTACTGCCATGTGTCCACATAGATTAGAGCTGATCTTGGGGTACTAACAGAGCTACACTTTATGATTATCTTACTGTTAAGGGACCCTTCTAACAAGTTGTTTTTATTCTATGTTCTGAACATGATTATGGGACCGGCCATCTTGCTTGAGCTGTTATTAACACCATTTACTCAGCATTTAAAAAATTGCATAATGTCATCCCCATGGTTTATAGACACAGTGGACAGGAGGGGACCTCATTGACTTCTATGGGAGAGTTTTCTAGACATGTTCTGTGACCTGTGCAGAGGTCATTGTACAAGGGAAGAATAGATATGGTTTTACAATCACCTATTGTGAATGGTGGATCCTGTCTTATCCACACACAGAAGTAATATATGCCATTCTAAACCTGCCTGTAATGATAAGGACATAACTGCAGTAAAGTGATCTGTACAGACCAAGAAGGGGCACCTAATATTAGACTTAGTAGCCAAAGTAAAAACTGCTGAATTATATGGTTTTGTTTAAAGGGATTCTGTCATGAGAAATTGGTCCTATAAGCTAAACATATGGTGATGTCCCTATGTGGAGGGTTCGAGCAAAGTGCGCTGGCCGGCGCATGCGCACTTCGCAATGCGCCGGCAGACAGTGTGCTGTCTGCTTTGAACATTCATATGTCTCCTCCCTGCAGCATTATCCCTCATCCTATCTTCAGTGTTGAGGAGCTTTAGTGTGACTTTGAAGGTTTCTGACCATTTACAGAGAGCCTGAAGGCAGAGAAAGAGGAAGGTGATGAAGATTCCACTAATCTTTATTACGATCTAGTACAATATTTCAAATATTCACATTTACTGCTGATTACAGAAACCTGGGAAGTCAAATGTACATTTCTTAGTTGCTAAAGGGTTTCTCTGCCTGAATGGTCCCTACTTGTTAGAAGGGTCACTTGATAATATCCTGATTAAATCAGGGTTCCTCTGCTGGGACCCCAAGAGATCATCTGTAATCTGGGTGGAAACCTATTGTTAAGTGTTCAGTTTCCTGCAGCACCCCCACAGGCAAAATTAAGCATTACACTATGTCAGTTCAAATCTATGTATTGACTGTGTAATGCAGGCCAGGCCAGGTCCTCCAAAGCAATTGATGCACTTTGTGACTGCTCCCTACTCTGGCCAAGAGCTGAGGTCCATTAATAGAGGACCCTCCCAAACTCAGTAGGTTTTCTAAACTAGACAACCCCTAAAAATATAGGCAAACATGACGTCAACAACCATTAAGCATCCTTAATTGAGTTGCCATAGACAGTTTGTTTTTTGCCTCATACTCCACTCCAGTTGTTCTGTTCATAAAAATATTGGTGATTTATACCAAGCAGCTGAACAAAATGCAGGAGATTTAACTTAAAAATAAACTTTAATAGTACTTTACATGATATTTACTGGCTAATATCATAAATATATGTGTTTTTATATGTTGTAAAATTAATATTCCTGACATCTTTGGTTTGATTATTATTATTTTTTTTGTCCTTTCAAAGTTCCATTTCAGTGATTAGCGTCTTTAATGTATACATCTGAAAGCCAAATCAGATGCAAGTGTTTCTTTAAGAATAAGTGTATGCATCCCCAGAGAGCATTTAGATGTTCAATTATTTAGTATCGGATTGTATATTTTTGCAGTATATGCTTAAGCCTTTTAATTTGCTTACACATGGGTAGCGCAGCCTGCACTGTGTGCATCACAAGATCAATGCAAATCTGTTTATTTGAAACTGGTTCAATTTTAAAAGAATTCCATTAACTAGCAATAAAAGAGCCGCCATAACATGATTACTATTGAGTTCTTAACGAGCAGGCAAAGAATGAGTTTGGTTTTGCAATGATCCTTACTATAGATATTTGCGGACATATTTTAAAGAGAATGCTTTCTAGATTTGAAGAGGGCACTTTTTGTAGCCTTTCAGCTTCTTAAATGAGCATTCTCGTCTGACATCTGAAGGTCAGTACAGCTTATCAAGCAAGCTGGGTGCCACTTATTGTGTTTTGTTTTATTATGTGCATATGTTAACCACATGTCCATTTTCATCTTCCTTCGCAGAATGTCATCAACAGAATGGAAAATAGAAATGGGAGCATATAATGCTGCCCTCCCTGTATGTATGTTAGGCTTTTTATGAAGTATAGGGAACATACAGGCTGATTCTGAGAAGTTTAGCTTAATGGAGTTAACTGTTCAATTCCACTTTTCTAAGCTTGCCCAAACTTATATACTGTATATGTATTCTAATCCGTTTCTGAAATAAATGCATTGACCAAGGGTCCATTCAGATGACGGTGTTTTGTGGTCTGCAAATTTTGTATCTGAAAAATGCAGGTACTGGCCATGTGCGTTCGGCATTTTGCAGAACGCACAAGGCCAGCCCTATAATAAAAATGGCTATTCTTGACCATGACAGGAATAGGACATGCTGTATCTTTTTTTCAGGGCCGTGGAAGAGAACTACAGATGCGGACAGCACACAGTGTGCTCTCTGCATCTTTTGCAGCTCCATTGAAATGAATAGGTCTGCACCCATTTCGCAAAATTGCAGAACAGATGTGGACCCAGAAATACGGTTGCGTGAATGGACCCTCAAAATGTTTGCTTTATGCACTCAGGGCACTATGGAAACCCTGGTCCCAATAGTAGAACAAGGAGGGCATAAAGTCTGCAGCATGTAGATGAGTAGATGAGATTTTACTAAATCTTATCCGCATGCTGGAAAATTTGTAAAGTGTAAATCTACCAGTGATATGCAGCATGCCAATTTATGCTAGAGATTTCCACTTAGTATTTCACCCTTTTTCAAAACAGAATTCTGCAGCAAAATATGTGGAAATCTGCATGACAATTTTGCCACAGATTCTTCACAGACTTTATCTTAGTGGAATATCCACTGTGGAAGTTTGTTTTGGTGTGAACGTACCCTAGCCTCATTGAGCACTATTTTGACGTAGACTGTTCTTGAGAGTAAGTTATCTGAACTTACACATCAAAAATTAAGTAAAGAAAACCTTTTTTATTACATATAAAATATTTTGCCATTCTCAAGAAAATTATATTACTACATGTGATGCTGAATGTTGGAGTAATATGAAATATATAATTCAGTTGATTTTTCTGCTTAGAAGAGTTGTAGCCAAAGACAAAGAATCAATTATTTGCCTTACCCCTGTATTTAAATTCCCTGGTGAAGACAGAGATGCTGATTGGTGTCCCATTCAACCCAGCCCCCCTATAGTTATGTCCCTGGTAATTAGTATTTTGTTTCTGGGCTTTAAGGAGTTGTCACATCAGGACAACCTCTGTGCATATGCCGTATTTGGTCAATATGGGTCTCCTGACTGCCAGTAACAAGCAAGCACATGCTCTAGTGGAGTTGATGGGAGCTTCTATTACACTATGATACGCTGCACTGCAGCATGGGGTCCATGGACTTGGAGAGAGCAGCTTAACTCTTGGGTTTATCAGACAAGTTTCCTTGTATGCCCAGCCTTAGGTAATCTCTCAAATAAATGCATTCATGTATCAGACCACAACATTTGTTTTATCAGACCGCAACATTTGTTTATAAAGATTTGTATCTTGTGGGATTGTATTACCAAATTAATAGATTAATATGGTCTGAAAATGGCACCCTTTGTTAAAACTGTAAAATACACAAAATATTGATAGCCCTTACTTATAATGACTCTGAAGATCTTAGATTATTCCATTTCCTTCTAAAGAGGAGCTTATCCCTGGGGCATGTGTATGGCGAGTTCATATTATAGTGAAGTGTCTTTATCTACCATCCCATAGAGTATACACATGTGTTTAGATCCATTGGTTTTGTTGTGTCTGCCATAGCTATATATTTGCACACCCAGACAGGCTGGATCGCATATATTTTTAGCTCACATTATAACTTACATTCACTTTATTTATAATGTCTGAACTAAAGAAATACACTATATCAACAGTCCAGATGTCAGTAAATATCCTGACAGTTTCTTCTTTATGCACTGTATATTGCATTTTTTTGAAATATTAAATTGAATCTATCAGCAGGAAATTGACTGTTAAACAGTGTACATTGTAGGGCTAGTTCAGATGAATGTAATGATATATTTAATTTAGCAATCAGTTGCTCATACTTCCTCTGCCAGCCCCTCCTGCTCCTTCTTGATTGACAAGGACAGGTTCCTGCATAGTCATTTCTCCTGGCCCTGTCAATCAAGAAGGTGAGGGAGGGGCTGGCAGAAGAAGTAGGGTACATAGACAGACTCGGGCCTGCCCTTTATGTACTTAACAGCTCATTTGCATATGCATCTGCAGACATAATTTTTTTTTAAATAAAAAAGTTTTGCAGTTTTAGTAAACCTATACTCAGATGGCTGTAATACAAGCACATTTTAGCATCTGTATTACAACCACAACTCTTGTGCCCCCCATGATGTTACATGATCTGAATTTAAATCTCCAAAGGGTCCTAGTGATTTAGTAAAATCATGAGGAGTCCAGGTGGTGGTATTGTAATACGGATGCCAAAATGTGCTTGAATAGCGGCCATCTAAAATGGGTTTTGCAGTATTGATATTTTACATTTGAATGAAGTAGTAATGTACTGTATCTAACTGATTTAATTCATAGTATTACTATTATGTATTTATACTGTAGTTCAAATTGTTAACATCCATATTCAATCTTATTTGCAAACTAGTTTTGCTGTTAGAAACACTAAAAACATTGGGGCACATTTATTAAGACCGGAGTTTTAGATACTGCTCTTAATAAAGCCCTAAGCTGGCAGTGGGTCTGCTGAAGGTATGAAGAGGCCTGAAACAGGCGTAGAAAATGGTAAATGAGACAGGCCTGCTGTCCCCTTCCCCACCCATGCCATGCCCACAATTTTAGACCTGGTGTGAGTGGGGTGAAGTCGCAGATAGAGGCACAACTAACCATTGCGCCGCCATCTGTACCTGAAAAACGCCTAATATAGGCGTATTTCAGTATAATAAATCAAACCCATTGTACTTACGGTAATCTGACCAAACAAAGCCAAAACAATTTATGCAAGATTTAAATTATATTTTTGTTCTGTTTTAGCCTATCATCAGATGGTAAAATGCAATACTTATTTATTGTATATGTATAAGGGACCGAAAAGTTAGGCTTGGGAGGGTTGACATTTTTTAGACGACTAAAAGGACGACTAAAAGATGTTTTACTAAATGTATAATTCAGGGAATAAAATGTGTGTAACACATAAATATCCTACACTTGCATATTAATCTCACATAGGTGTTGACATTAAAGAGTCTGTGTATTTTTGCATCAAATGTTCAAATGCCTATGAAATAAAAAGTAAAACAACTCTGAAAATAGTCAGACTGAAAAATGTCCTACCGATTTGTGTCTATGCTCCTATGCAGACCTACACGTCTCTAGGGTTAGAGACTACAAACAAACTCTGTGTAGTCTGATATTGGCATCATGTCATAATCTCACTTCTATCTGTCCACTCTTCTTCTGTCTGTTGCAGGATCAGATGAAACTGCACTGGCACAATCAACTGTAAATAAATCTTATACCTAAGGAAAATTTAAAGGATATGTACACCTTTTTGTTATCATTTTTTTATTGGTCTTTATTAAATATGTTGAGCCCCTTTCCCTGTTCAGCCTTGAGATTCTGTAGCAGCTTCTATATTTTTACTTTGTCCCATCAGGCGACTCAGCTGATGACTCCTTGTATCTGACCTTATAAACACTCATTATAGCTCAGTTCTTATCTTACTCATAAGAATGTGGCTTAAATAAGTGTTTATGAACTTTTAGTAATTTAGAGATAGAGATAAGTTTTATTAGATGACCGACACTTCCATCACATTATGCACTGCTTGTTTCCATGGTTACGACCACTCTGCAATGTGGCTGTGCTTGCACACTATAGAGAAAAGTATAGGATTATGTGCATTCCGGTGGTCCCAGACACTGAAGAGGCCAGTGCTTTTTCCTATAGTGTACAAGCACGCCCACTGCTGATGGATTACAGGGTGGTCGGAACCATGGAATTGAGAAATGTATAATGTGATGGAAAAATCTATAAAGCCAGCAAAGTAAACAATATAGACAATCACAATACATTAGTAAATGGCTTGTATTAACTTTCTCTACATGATAAATGCCATTAGCTGAAGTGAGACAACCCCTTTGTGACCAATTGAAAAATTATTTTTAGCCCAAAATGAGTAAAATGCAATCATAAAAAATTGCCCCTGAATGTGTACATAGCCTTTAAAGCACAACTAACCTATTCACCTTTCACGGCATTTTAATTGGACAAAACAGTTAATGTGAGATTAGTTAAATGTGGCAGAATTCTGGCTCGTATTGCAGCAAAAACTGGTGTACATGTGTTAGATTTATTGTGTGCTTTGGACCCTTTTTATGTCTCCCTAGAAAATTTTGAAATGTGTCTTAAAATGAGTTTTGGGCTTGTGGCTAAGTGGGGTGGAGTGTTTTAGTTGCAAAGGAAGCACTGACTCTGGATTAATGCCTATGGATTTAAAATGGGTTGTCATAAAAGCACCTGTAGGTGTAATGTGTAGGTGTCCCAATACTTTTGTCTATATAGTGTATGTTTTATGGTTGATAGAAATGCATTAATTATTTAATTCTGATGACAGAAAATAGCAAATATAACTTTAGTGATAGTGTTAATGAAGCTCAATATTACAGGAAACACTTGGTAAAAATGGATATTGGCTGTTCAAGTGAGCCAAGAGAATATTGGTATATTGGAATAGCTCCTAAACTAAATCATGTTGCACTTACTCAGGAGGTATTTACAAAGCTATTGATCTTCATATTTATAGAATTACTCTCTGCTTTTGAAACGTATTATTTTGCCGTGTTAATGTGATTGTGAGAAGCAATGAAACATACAGTATATTATGTGGAAACTGTGACTGCATTGTGGGTGCAATATAGTAAAATAAATGGCCTGCTTATTTATTGCAGTTTTACAACTTCCAGGAAACACTTATCCATTTCCTGCTCTTTTTCCTGGTTATATTCTATATGGTCTGAATACCCTCCTGTTGCAGGAAATATGTCTGATAGGAAATTGTTACTTGTATTCATTGAGGCCTGTATGTAGCAGTGTGGGAAGCAAGGCTACATAAATCACCGGTCAAATAAATGTGTCTTGTAGAGAATCTGCATTTCCGATTTGACATAAGATAGGATTCTAGGGTTACATTAAAGGAATGTCATAGTTCAATGTGCTGTCTACATGACATCCTAATGACCATTGATGGCCTAACTCATTCTATGTTACTTAGACTAAGACTGGTTTATGTACCTTTTTTTTTTCTTTTTAAAATGTACTAACTTGACTATATTTTTCATTTTTGCCAAAAGATGCCTGCATAGTTTTGAGACATTTTCCATAATTCTTGTACATTTCTAATGTTTAAACAATTTTTATAGAACTTTTTCATAAGTCATAAAAGAATAAATGTACATACAAACAGATCTATGCAAGCATGTTGATTATGTAAACACAAATAGTCTTAGCAAAGCATGTTAATAATAAAGTTAGCTGAGTAAGACACCCTGTCAATTTATCTGACGAGTATGTCATCTTGATCTGTAAGTCACCGGAAGAATTTTTGCACATTTTTAACAGAAAAATATTATTAAAAAGCTCTAGTTTCTCACATTTTTGGACATTCAAAGAGACTCTAATGTTTTTACATTTGTGCATCTTTATTATGATATGTAACTTGTATGGAATATTTGCAGTACCCTAGAATAGGGTACTTCCAAAATTGTTTCTTGTTATTTTAATGCTATTTAATGGTCTATTACGTTGTATATGTTGTCATATAGTTTTGTATGGATAAGTTAGGATTAACAATTCAGATTCTACGCTATAGGAGACTAGGAGTTAGACCTAGGTCCACCCCTAGTTTAATGCGAGTCTACTGTTGGCTGAGAAAGAGAGAGGAGCGATGTTCTCACTCCTCAGAAGACTAGGCCTGAGTCCCAGAAAATCATTGAGATATCTCTGAGATATTTGCATCAAGAAAGCCATTTCTACTTTACAGTACTCTGGAGAGGGAGAGAAAGAACTATTAAGTCCAGAACCTGCATAGCCGAGCATTGGAGTCAGTCAGTAAGGTATTGTTTACTGCAGTGAGAGGAACATAGATTATACACCCTTCCACATTTTAACATGGTCCTGGCCAGCCGTATCTCAATCCTGTACCCCTCAACATGGGAATTACAGACATGTTTGCAAGAACCTTATTGCCAGCCTTAGATTCTGCATAGAAATACTTTGGAAAGATAGAGAGGTGGAGTACTACAACCCCCATCTTTACCTATATCCATACATTGCTATTAGGGAAGAATTGCACTGTGAATTGTTTGGCACTGTATTTTGATACTATTGAATGAACTACAACTGCCATTCTGCACTTTAGTAAAGTGAGACACCATTCGCCTGCAACAGCACCTAGATCTCCTGCCTTGCACCGTACCAGACCCATAACACCAAGGGCACACCAACTACCATCGGGCAGGAGCCCAAACTTCAGGTTGTGTCCCAAGGGTAACAAATGGTGCACTCTCCTGTCCCTGCCTCGGCCCTAGGGAGCATCAGTGTGAGGACTGCCACTGTGATTTATGTGAATAACCATTTCATCCTCCATGGCATATTTTTTACTTTTAAGGCTCATGTACACAGTACAGAACTGTAAGAACTCTAGCCTACATTTGCTAATGTAAGTGCACCTACAAGTTGTTGTAAATTGTATCAAAATGTGGTGAAAATTGGTGCAGCTTGGTGGACTTTTGGCCAACCACGGGGTCATGGTTTAAATGAAAGGGGCAAAAATTGTATTGCTAAGTAAATGATCCAATAGTTGGTTTAAAGTTAGACAAAAATGTCTAGCCATGCAGCACATTTATCAACCAGCCTGGGCCACCATGATAAATCTGATGCAGGTCTAGACAGCCTGTCTAAGCTTACACCATCTACCGGCTTAGTAAACCTGCCCTTGTGAGCAGACTGTGGCCTCACATGCAGCCATGTGCACTAGATTTATTGCTATTTTTTGTTTGTTATGTAGCATTCTAATATGTCTGTACGGCCTATGAGATTAGAAGCAACCATATTCCTGTTTATGTGAAAGTGCAAAATGTATTAAGTAGAACAACAAATTATTTTGATTCATTACGCCACTTATAAAGAATTGGTAATAATATTCACATTGCACAAATTGATTGTAAAAATGAAGGCCTTTTACTTTTCACAATTTTTGGCCTTAGGGTATGTTCTGCAGTATACATGAAACAGGTCTGAAGTCAGAACAGGCAGCAAAGGGTCAATATGGTAAACGAGCTAAGGTCAGGACAGGCAACTGAGGGTCAGAATCAGTAAAAAGGCAGAGGTCTGTACACTGGCAGACAAACAGCCTTCAAATCCTTCACTGGTTCTTAACAAGCTAGGAAACCTATGGGGCAGTAAAGATGGTAACTAACAGTGTGCAACGTTTGCGAAATTTGGCACAAAGTACTCCAATACAGACTCCTGCAACACTGACTTCTAATATAACCCTAATGATAAATACTCCCTTGGTTTTCAAAAATTAGATTTAGGTTTTCAAAAATTTGGATATTTTTTTTCCTCTGTTAAAGCAATTGCGCAACACATTAAACGTCTAAATTTTTTTTTTTTACAATGGAACTCTAGGGTGATAGATGCCGCTGTATGACATCAGTCTGAGGCATCTGTTAACGTAGATTTTTTTTGTAGTCATTAAACGTATGACAAAAACATGATGTGAACCCAACCTTAGAACACACAGTAAGGGCTCATGCACCGTGGCCGTACAAGGCCGTACAAGCATTGCCGTAAGCACTCCTACGGACTCTTCTCCCCTAGAAGCAAATAGAGTCCATTAGATTATGCCTGTATTATTTTTAATGTTTTTTGCAAATAAAACTGGGTGTGCTTTTGTATGAAATTAGAAGTAGTCAGAGGTACAGTAGAAGGCTCATGCACATCTATGGAATTTCTATCATGGCTCCTTACAAAACAGAGTTATAACGCAGCTGAGAACATGTGCCCTAACAGTGGGAATTCTTAACTATTTAGTTTAATTTATCCTTTTGTATGTTTCTTGTATTTTCATATAGGTCCCAATTGATGGATTATTCTCAATTCCAAATAGAGTGTCAAACCTCACTGGATAAAAGGAAAATAAGCAGTGAAATGTTATAGTTTAAACAGTAAAAGATATTAAAAACTTTCTTGAAATAGATTTGGAATGAAAGGCTGTAGTGACGATGTACAGTTCGAGAGAAGGCATACAGTAGTGATTATCAGTGGTGATTGATGACCCTACTCTTACACTGTTTTGGGTGCCTAAGCTGTAATGTGAAACCATCAATCATATCAAATTAAAGAGCATCTACTAATCTGAGAGAGCATGTTGTGCCCTTGAGAGGCCACGAGCCTATTGCATACATAAAACGAATGATAGTATAGACTCCAAGAGTTCTAAATATGGAACATACATTGCCATGAAGATACGCCACATTTACTGAGTGAATTTAATGAAGTTGCGGCAAATCATGCATCCAAAGTGTAATCATTTTAGTACTTTATAGTTCATTTTCTTTTTTCTTAACATTATTCATCTGTTTTACAGTAGAAAATAGAACCCCATTTTTTTTTTTACACTATTCTCTTTTCATGCTTGTTTGATATGATGGCCCTACTAAGGTTCTTGGCTTAAATAATAAAGAGGAGTGCGTCTGACGTTACTTAGCTGAATATGCAGGGGTGTAGTTATAAAAAGAAAGCAGTCATACTCAGATCTAGGTGCCTGAAGGTGTGCAAATGTCCCTCTGCAACATAATTATAAATGGTGTCACGGTGACGCTCTATGCCCGCCACCATCCTGCTATCTGGGGTGTACATGGGCGCTGCACCTCTCCCTATCCTGGCAGCCAGTGCCTGCTAGCTTTCCTCTGCCTTATTGTATCAGAGACGGCGTCCATACTCCTGTGTCCAATATTGGAGGCGACAGCCAGAACCAGGCCGCAAGGCATCTTCCTGTCTTGAAGGCCCAGTATCCAATTTAAAAAAAATCTATAATCAGCTTTGCCTTTTTAGGGCACCTTCCTTTAGAGGAGGGTGCCTGCGCTTCAGGATCATAATCCCTGACAAGTAGAAGAGGAGGATGAGGCAGCTCTTTAGCTCATTGTTGTGAAGTAACTTGTCCTCCTGTGTGATTAGGACAGGTTTTCTGTGTACTAATAGGACGGTGGAAATTTTATTTCCCCTAATGATTGCTCCCTAGACAAACAAGCCATTATAAGTAATGAAAGGTATTTGGGAATATATTTTTTTATAAAGTAATATTTAGTATTTTCATTTTCTTAATTTGCGGAGAACCCCTTTAAAGAGGATCTGTCACTTCTCTTAACATGTCTGTCTCCTGCATGCAGTCACACATAGTGCCTGCTGGGCTGTGTAGGAGAAGCGCAGAGGCTTACTACCAGGCCTGCATGCTACTCCTACACAGCCCAGTAGCGAGATCTGTGACCGCATCGTGCCTGCTGGGGAGTGCCAGCAGTTGAGTTGACAGGTGAAGCTGGGAGCAGATGGCTTTCAGCTTCACCTTTGCAATTAACTGTCTCTGTGTTCTAAGGACGTACCTCAGCCCTCCTGGGACCGCGGGACCGAAATCTGGAACTGTCCTGCTGGATCCGAGACGGTTGGAAAGTATGGTCCTATAGGGAGGTGAACATTGATAAGGAAGGTGCACTACTGTGGATGCAAACAAACAAGTCTGACTAAACCCTCAAATTGGTTTTAAAATTGAGAATTTAGCCAATATATCCTTATATAAAGAACATATCTGAGCCCGAGCACCGTGCCAAGGTATCTCAAGTAGCTCAGGACCTAACACTAACCTTTCTGTGCCGTATGGGCAATTCCAGGAGCCAGTGGGCGAATTACAGGAGCATAAGGTCCGACTCACAGCAACTGACTGATATGGCCCAGGCCTCACAGGTGCACCTAAATGTTGCCTGTGGCTGAAAATCAGGCACATTTAAATATGGAGTTTATATACCTCCAAACATATCTATATGCAAACTAAAGAAAATTGCGTGGTGTCAAAAGGCAGGAAGTGCTCAACCTTATATGCAGTTGTGCATCCATACCCAGGGTATAGGATATATTGGCTAAATTCTAAATTTTAACACCAGTTTGAGGGTTTAGTCAGACTTGTTTGTTTGCATCCACAGTAGTGCACCTTCCTTATTAATGTTTATTTCATATAGCTATTTACCTCCAGACATTTTTCTATTTTGTGTAGGATGTCTTTTTGTGGTACTTGTGGTCCGCTGCAGGCATCCTCCACTGTATGCATTTTTGCTGGGGATCGCCAGTAGCAACGGGCCACAAGTGCAGGATCTGCTCCCCTGGGTATAGATGCATAACTGCATAAGGGGTTGAGCACTTCCTGCCTTTTGACACCACACCATTTTTGTAGTTTGTATATAGATATGTTTGGAGGTATATAAACTCCATATTTAAATGTGCCTGATTTTCATCCACATGCAACATTGAGGTGCACCTGTGAGGCCTGGGTCTTATTAGTCAGTCATGGGTGGGACTCACAGCCTCCTCCCTGCTCCCATTGCAAGCATGGCTGCATGCTGGAGGGAATTGGGAGTTTTCTGTGAGGTCGGACCTTGCTCTCCTGTAATTCGCCCACTGGCTCCTGGAATTGCCCATACGGCACAGGTAGGTTAGTGTTAGGTCCCGAGCTACTTGAGATACCTTGGCGCGGTGCTCGGGCACAGATATGTCCTTTATATAAGGATTTATTGGCTAAATTCTCAATTTTAACACCAGTTTGATGGTTTAGTCAGACTTGTTTGTTTGCATCCACAGTAGTGCACCTTCCTTATTAATGTTTATTTCATATAACTATTTACATCCACACATTTTTCTATCTTGTGTAGGACGTATTTTTGTGGTACTTGTGGTCCGCCGCGGGCATCCTCCACTGTATGCATTTTTGCTGGGGATCACCATTAGCAACGGGCCACAAGTGCAGGATCAGCTCCCCTGGGTATAGATGCACCACTGCATATGGGGTTGAGCACTACATACCTTTTGACACCACGCCATTGTTTGTAGTTTGCCTATAGGGAGGTGGCTGTAAAACCACATGGTTTATAAATTGATCTTTAAATTACCACATGGTTTGGCGAGTAAACAGCAATTTTTACCTACAAAACCATGTGGCCACTGACAATGACTGTTAGGGCTCATGCACACAACCATTGGGTGTTTTACAGTCTGCCAATTGCGGATCTGTAAAACATGGATACCGGCCATGCGCATTCCTCATTTTGCGGAATGGAAGGGTCGGCCCCTAGAACAGACAATACAGATACAGACAATCCTAGGACATGTTCTATTTTTTGTCTGGAACTGTCATGCAACCATAGGGACACAGAATGCACATGGAGCCATTTTAGTTTTTTTTGCTGCCTCATTGAAGTAAATGCTTCCGCATATGGGCCGCCAAAAAAACACAACAAACACGGAAATTGTGTGGCTTTCTGAATAATACTACTGTTTACTGGAAAAACTGTGTACCAATTTTACTACCTATTTGTAAACCAAGCCCACAACATGCAACCGTGGTTTTTGGCCACCGCTACATGGGTCTGAATGCTAACACTTTCATGACAAGCTAAACTGAAAAAAAACACAATCGTCACTTCCATATCTCACCCCTATCGACTGCTGCAGAATTAACAAATTGAATGTCGTCAGCAGACCGGAGTTGCAGATGATATGAAGTTCATTACTAGCAGCCCTGGGCTGTCTTCAAAGCTTAGTTTAAACAACTCTACTGATTAAATTCCTTGCAGGAGCCCCTGCCAGAGACGCTTACAAAATACTCACATCTAACAAGTTTTTTTTTTCTTTCTTACATGTTCCAATTATTTGCCTCCTATCTGCAGGTGCTGGCAAATATCAGTGTTTTTGGCCCCACTGTCTACAGCCTTATCCACTTGGCGCCTGATTGAGCCTCTCACATTACCAGAAGTAGGTTCTGGTTTGAACTGTTAAAATATAGGAGCATTGCACTCTCTCTCACTTTCTCCTCTGCCTTGCTCCTCCACCCCCTTCCCTTGCAGTTCTGTAAAATAACTTGAAAGTGCCAGAGTGCAGCATTCCCTAGGCTCTTCTCAGACACATTGTTAGAGGGAGACATTAATAATCTTGGCTGCCTCTGCAATGAAAGAGTTCCATGCCCTGTTTTGAAAGTGATAATTTGATGATAGTTTGCTGGTTTGCAGAGACAATACATTTTAACAGTTGCGTAAGAAATACAGTTTGAGGTTAAGGGTTGCAGGAAAAAAATGTCTCAGGTAAACCAGCATATTCAGAATGAAGAGAGTAACTCCATATACCAGCAAATGGATATATTGCCTAGTATATTGATCTGTATTGAAATAAGAAAAAAGGATATGAGAAGTGTTGAGCAAAGCAAAGCATTTGAAGCTGAATTTCCTCACACTTCGTAGTAACTAATCAGTTTTTCCTAAAATGGCAGCTGCACATGTTGCAAAGCGAAAGTAAGAAGCCTGGGAACGCAAGATCACCCATAATGCCATGCAGTCAGCCAATCCGTGATGTCACAGACCTATAAAACCCTCATCCTGTGGGGTCTCCGCCATTGTCCTGTATGCTGAGCATAGGGAGAGACGTGGCAAACGCTCATGCGCTAGGGACAGTGTTGCTGAAAATGATTAATAGAAGAATTTTGGAGAGGTGGAGTGCAGAACAGTGCAGGGATGACTTATGCTGCGTAAGTTTTATTTATTTATTACTACATTTACTTATTCATACTTTAGCCATAAATTAAATTTAATACCAATAAGATGGAAGCCTTTACTTTTCCACTGCCAGCGTGCCAACCAATACCATCCAGTCTGCACCCCTTATTGGGGCCAGGTCTTAATGATGACCATCCTCATCTTTTGCTGGCTTTTCTTCTTCCAAATCATTAGTCAAAGTCTCCCCATGTCCTAGTAAAGATGCAGAGAGAGGAGGAGCTGGATGTTCCTGATGGCATTTTCTCATTGATATTAGATGATGTGGAAAAGGAGGTAAAGCAAATGGCAGAAGGGCTCTCACCTCTAGGGCAGGAGACCGCTGGGGTTGGAGAAGTGTGTATGCCAGAGCTGATTAATATTCAGTCTTTACTGTCAAATAACCTTCAGGAGATTGCAGCAATAATTTGCACATTGTCCCCCCATCTAACCAGACAAACCTCAAACAAGCAACAACCCCTGTTTAAAGGTGCATTAAAGGTGCTGCACGGCCATTAACAATGAAGAAGGACTATACAGTGTGGTCTTAAATATTAAATAAAAGGCAGCTTCTGGCTAATTGGCCACACGTTTTTTCACCGCAGCATGGCCGCAACCCGTCCACAGCAAGGCCCGGTCCATGTGGCTGTATCCTAAGGCAGAATAGCCTGGGTATACCTGATTTATAGCAATTCGCTACAAATTATTTCTTAACTAATTTAATTTCTTGGCAAACTTCAGCGAAGTTGCTCATTAAAAATTTTCAAAAGTTTGCTTATCTCTAGATATGATATAACACTGAAGTACACATGAAATAAACATCTATCTACTCCCTCACCCATTAGTCCTCTCATCTATCTTCCAATCCATTCACTAGCTCCCTATTGCCCAGAGAATCCAGTACATAACACTGTGACATACAAACTATACATAAACTATGGCATGCAAGGCCTCCCACAACCTGTCCCCTCCATACATCTGTGAAATTATCTCCCAGTACCTTCCCACACATACTCTCCAATCCTCACAAGACCTCCTTCTCTACTTGTGGCAGGCGCAGCACTATGAAGTGCCTTTGCGCTGTGGCATTAGAAGAATTTTGATATCTCTGACTTTAAGACTGTCTATTACTCTGTAATTCCTCTAGTGCCATTCTATGGAAACAGTAGGTTTAAAGAGCACACCAAATGCTTGAAATAATTTATTTATTAACTTCAACTTTTCTTCATATATAACACTGCCACCTCCGCAGCATGTGCATGTACAAAACACTTGTTGAAAAGATATCACAAAATGGCAGTATGCATAAGATGGTAGTTCAACTGTTCAATCTTGTCATTCAACATAAAATGGTGGATATATTTCTCTCTTGAGTATTTGTACTCTCACTTTAAGTTATTTAAGCACTTTATGATCTCTCTGAGAGGCATATCTGCGGTCTAATTAATAGTTCACTTGCTGAATTTGGTCATAATTTGCAGTATGCAGTTAGCAGTAACTATTTGCAGATTGGTTGAGTATGATCTGATATGGTTGTATGCAATTTGGATTGCAATATGGAATTTGACTGGTTGCAATTGGTGGAACTGTAAGAAAACACACATATAACTGGTTCAGTATACAGTTCTAATGACTATATTAACAGTAAACTTACAATAAACAGACAAGACCCTATCTGGGAAGGGTTTACATTAATCAACAAAATAAAGCCTACTTAGGCTAATAACCTCACTTGTCCCAGATATTAAAACTTAACTTTTACTATCTTTGTTAAGAATTATTAAGTATAAGTGAATGTGAGCTAAAGAATAGGTTTAAACTATCTGATGACCTGTCAGTTGTAAAGCATGCATATTGTAACTGCAATGTCAGCCGGGGGTGCACTCCCCGTGCCGTCACACACTTAGACTCTGTATTAGCAGACCAGTACTGCAACGTCCTGTATATTGCTATAGATAATTGTATGTGACAGACACTGTTCACTCTTGGACAGGCTCAGCTAATTAGGCTTTATTTTGTTGATTATATTAACAGTAGGAACATTATATAACTGTTTTAAATACCTATTTGGCCTCTCTGCTTCCATAAAACACAGCTCTTAGTGGAGAGAATGTCTGTTCAGCTTCTCTCCTCTGGTGTAACGATTCTAGCAGCTCCTGCCAGGGGAATTTCCCACACAGGCTGTGTGTCAGGCTGGCTGTGATTGGTCAAAACTCTTGCTGAGTGTGAGGCTGGCTGTGATTGGTCAAGACTCCTGCCCAGCAACAACAGTTTAACTCTATACTTTCTGTTGTTTCTGCTGTGTCATTAAGCTTACCTTACAGTATATAATGAATCTTAAAGGCATACTATCCCTTCTGCCTCTGTGAACACAATATATAACAGCTATATGACATCAAAAGTCACTGTAAATAACTCTGCCTTTGTCTTTAACACAAACATCAGAACTGTATTAAGGTTATTGGCAGGTTTAGCTGTATAAACATATAAGTTATATTAGCAACCTAGGACAGGTCTTAGCTGGCCAGCTACACTACTCTCATCTTATCTGCTCTTCCCAAATGCAAAGAGGCATCTCCAAAGGATCAGAATCATCATGCCAGCGCCACCTCTTGCAAGCTTTAGGATTTGACAATGGATTATAGCTAAACCAGATCCCTTGTGAAATCCCAAGGCTTGTTGGAAAACAGATATTGACTCATAGGGAGGCACTTCCAAAAGATCACGCTGGCAATATAGTTCTCTTCCTTGCAAGATACCTCTTTGTATATTTGTCTCTCATGGAGCATTGCAAATAAGTCTCCATACCAATGAGAACTTCCAGTATATCTCCATACAGGACTTGTCTCTTTAAGGAGATTCAGCCTAAGCTACTCTTCCCACAATCGCCTCCAAGATTTCTCCTGGGCATCCCCTATACTCTGGAACTCTCTAGCCCAACATATGCTCAACTACCACGGAAACCTGAAAACGTACCTCTTCAGACAAGCCTACAATGTACAGTATCCTTGCTGCCGTTATACCACCATATGACCAGCTTTGTCCTCAGTCCCTGTGTCCTTCCCCCATCCCTTGTAGTTTGTAAGCAGGCAGGGTCCTCTCTCCTTTTGTACCAGTTAGTATCTCAACTTGTTCATTGCAATTGTTTTATATTATGCATGTTGTTCACCCCTTTTTATATGCACAACACCATATTATGAATGACGCTTTAATCATAATAATAATAATAATAATAATTCTTATTATCTATCTAGCTATGTGTACAAATATATGTATATAGATGAGTCCTTCCAAATTCTATCTAGTTTATAATTGTTGACCCCACCATCATCCCATCAGACTTGATTCCGAGCAATGATTCAGAGTGTTTTCATTATGTTGGCTAGCTGTACCTAACATATAAATGTGGAGGCAAAAGCATCAACTAGAAGTCATATTTTTACATCAATTATTGATGACTAGTGGCTGACAAAGATATTAGATGGGACGGGAGCTTGCAGAATAGTATACCTTAGTACAGGCCTTGACAAAAGTGTGCACCCACCTTGGCGTTTTCCTGTTGCATTACAAATAGCTTTTTGAAGAGTTACCATTAGATTTAGACATGTCTACCACTTTGAAGGGACAAAATATTTTTTACTATGACACAAACAATAAGTAACACAAAAAACAGAGAATGTTAACGTGCATAGATATTTGTCCCCTGTCAGTACTTTGGAGCCACATTTTGCTGCAATTACATACTCTTAGGGTATGTCTCTATTAGCTTAGCACATTTAGACACTGGGATTCTTTCCCTCTCATCCAAGCAAAACTGCTCCAACTCTTTTAGGTTAAATGGGCTGGTGTCACGTGATGAAGGCCCAAGGCAGACCTCCGGGACATCTTGCAAACAGGACACAGCCAAGATACAGACCAGGGACCAACAGAATACTTTATTACACATGTAATAAAAGCACCTGACAATAAAGCAGGTTAGACAATAGTGGTAGCACTACCACAGAACCAAGTACACCGGTAGACCAGAGTCAAAACCCTGAGGGTGGAGAGCCAGTGAGCCACGTTCTTCACAGAGTGGTGGTGGGGATGAACTGGGCCGAGGCGCTCACTGGTCACACCTCCAGGAAAGTCTTGGTACACTTGGCCACTGCCTGCAAGGAACCAAGCAGGTGCAAGCACTAGCGGAACAGACAAAAACAGAACTGAAAACCATACAAGACATGGAAGAGACAACAAGACAAACGGGAACCAGCACAGAAGCAGATGCCTGGACCCCAAGTGGAATGGAAGCATGACAGTCTCAGGCAAAGCTGTACACAGACTAGAGATCCTCCCTCCGGAGCACCCAGGGACCCTCTCATGAAGGCAGGACAAACACAGGAACAGAAGCATTAAGGGACTGTAGTACAGACTAGATCAGAAGCAGTAGGAACTGCCAGGCTATTAGGCGCAGTTAGAGCACTGCTAGGCTAGACATGGGACAGAGTAGATACAGACAGAGAACAAGTACAGAAGAACAGGCAAGGCATAGACAAGGATAACAACATCATCACAGAACAGGTACAGAAGATCAGACAAGGCAATAACATCAACACATTACCAGGCAACACCATAAACAAGGGCAGATGGCAAAAAAAAAAAAAACTGGGTCAGCTGCAAGGGGCTACACCCAGTAAGGCACAGGACAGACAGAACCTCCTGGGTGAGCAGCAAGGTACTACACCCAGCAAGACTTAAGATAGATTGACCACAAGCCACACAGCTGTCATGCCCCACTCTGACGATGTGCGGAGGTCGGCCAGGATAGCAGCACGAGTTTAGTGTTTGTTTTGGAGCCGTGCTGGATCCGCCTCTCATCAGGTGCACTGGGTGGGGTCATTAGTTTAAATAGCACACCAGCCCAGTGCAGTGCTCTGAGCGGATTATACAAATCATTGTGGTCTTGGATGCTAGGAAGGAAGGTTGTCTGTCTGTTCCAGCTCAGAAAGATAAGTGTATTTCAAGTTTGGTTGTTTTGTGTCATCTCTCCCATCCAGGTTCTGTGTGAGCAGGCTGCTCCTATTTCCCCTCTTCACCATCTCAGGGAATTTAGGGTTTTTGCCCAGGCACGAGGACACATCATACCTACCTTTAAGGTCTGCATGTGGGCTGAGCAGTGCAGGGAAAGAGGTCAGGGATTAGCTAGGAGGTGACCCTTCCCCTGTCTCTCGCCCAGAGGCTGGTTGGTGGTTTATCTGTGAGTCTGAGTGCACGCCCGCCGTGACATTATAATCCGCCATACTGTGACTGCCATTACTCAGCGGTTTTGTGATGGCGTCAATTGATGCACTGGTTGACCGCATGCAGGGTTTATCCCTAGAGGTTGCCAGTTCTACTTTACACCAGTTAGATAAATGACCCCTATAGAATAATAAGCATGTTTTTATCCACACTGCTTAAAAAGTTGATTCAATTGTGTTAGATGTACTGGAGCATGGAAATAAATAGCTGCAAATATTTACATGATGGGCAAAGGTTCCAGAAATTACTACCAAGACCAGTTAACTTCTGAATAACATTTATTAAATAAATTATATAAGTATATATGTGGATGTAAAGGCAGCAATGTTAATTCTTTAACTAACTAATAAACTGTTAAATAAATATAATAATAAACAACACGTCCACTCAAATAATGAGTGACTTCACCCAATGAATCTAAGATCACGACACTATAGGGAAGGGGGGTGGGAACTGTTTGTTGTCCAGTGCCGTAAATGTGCCCTGACCGTTATGTCCTTCTATTACATGTACCTGGAACATACGTTGAAGAGAAGGACCAATCACCATTCTCCAAGGGCACCTGCAACTTTTCCCAGACATCATTCGCCGATGACTTCACCAATCAAATCCTGTTGCCAGGTAAGAAATCAATAACTTTATTATACACCACATACACCTATAGAATGAACGGAACCATGCCATCATATGTTCCCTTCATTGTATACACACTTTCAGGCCCATCGTGCTCCCATCGTGGACAGAATAACTCTGCAAGCAGTTTATTTCTGTCCACGATGTGGTGCGGAGCAAGACGGACACAATAGAAAACGGATCCATCTCCCATTGACTTTCAATGGTGTTCATGATGGATCCGTCATAGCTATAGAAGACATAATACAACCGGATACATTCATGGCTGATGCATGCGGTTGTATTATGGTAGCGGAAGCATTTTTGCAGATCCATAACTGATCCGCAAAAAAAGCTAGTGTGAAAGTAGCCTAACTCCTATACCTGTTGCAATTGATAGAACAAATTTATGTTGTTACGACCCAATTGCTTCTGTGACCTAACTATAAGTGGCAATGATTTTTTTCTCTCGATGAAGCATTAACGATTATTGTTTTTAAATGATCAGGTTAGTCTTGTAAAACTTTTTTTTAAACTTTAAAGAGTAACTAAACCTTTGAGTAAAATTTTAATAAGATGTCCCTAATGCCCTAATAAAGGTTTTTCTAATATGCTTTATTAATGGATTTTGTATTTTTATTAGACTTTTCCCTACCTAAATCGCACAGGGAATGCCTGTTCCACCGGAGGTTTACTAAAATGGCATGCAGTTCTATTAGCTTAGCGGAGCAGGCAGAAGCAGGAGCCCACTCTGCTAAGCTAATCCTGGCATAGCACGGGTACCCATGTGCTATGCCAAGAGTTAGTAAACCTCCGGGGGGCATGGGTAGGAGCATCAATATGTGCTCCTGCCCATACACACTGCTGCTGCGACCCCATTCATAAAGTGTCTACAATCCGTACTTTGTACACTGCTGAGCTGTCAGCGGTGTACAGAAATGTCAGTTTTAAGTGCACAGTGAATGGTGCCCTTTAGGTAGGGAAAAGTGCAATAAAAATACAAATTCCATTAATAAACTATATTACAAAAACTTTTATGAGGGCATTAGGAACATCTTATTCAAATTTTACTCAAAGGTTTAGTTACTCTTTAAATGTAACCTTACAATGATGTGTACATATGTAACAATCTGTGACAAACTTGTACTCTATAAACGTAAAGGTAGCACAACAGCCTAATCGTGTACAGTACAATCATTAATGGGGGGAGTCTAATGACAAATGTGGAAATTCTCCATTTACCATGTATGGGTTTCTTTATTGTCCTGCTTAGCCACTCATTATCCATTGGTCTATATTTGCTTATAAGATGTCAGATCCTTAAAGGGGTTGTCTAAAATAATTAAAAATCTCTGACAGCTTATACAATGTCTATATAATAAAGAAAAATAAATAATAAAAAAAAAACATTTCAACTGTTTCTCCAGTATTCCTGCCGCTGTTTGTTTTATAACCAGCAGATGACTGCTGCAGCCAATCACTGTACTCAGCAGTCTACAGCTGAGGACAGTAATTGACTGTAGCGGCGAGGTGCTAAATCCAGGCACTTCACAGTAGTCAATGATGTGCACAGTCACATGCTTGGATTCAGCACCATACTGCTACAGCCTGTCACTGTCCTCAGATGTAGACCACTAATAAAGGTGACTCGCTGCAGTGGTGATGTGCCGTATCCAGGCACTGGAGAAACGGGTATATAATGTTTTTTTCTTCTGATTTTGTATGGGTTGTCCGATATTTGTAATTATCTCGAACAACCCCTTTAATGTGAAATAGATGCATACATATAAAGTCTTTGGAGGTTGTTATAACTATGGTCATATTAGTAACTACACTTAAAAAAAAAATTATATGTCAAAATAACATATGAAATGTTTTGATCAATGTTGGTCCGAGTGCTGAGACCCCAGCTGACCACTAAAATGAGGAGTTAGAAGTGCTCAGCTGAGCATTGTGTCTCTTCTCTGCTGAATACAGGGCTGAAGATTAGCTCATCTTCAGTCATCAGGAGAGACAAAACTCAACTGAATCCTTCTCACTTCTTGTTTTAGTGATCTGTGAGGGTCTCCACATCTAGAGTCCTACCAATGAAAATCCTGGTTTTGTTTAGAAAAGTAGTGGAAATTGCAGTTACCCTTTAAGTCGAGATAAGTCATAAACATACCCCTTAGAGGGGTTGTCCAGGAGTAGAAAATAGAAAGGTCTGCCTGTTTTTCAGAAATAGCGCCATTCTTGTCCACTGCTATTTGTCTGCAATTCCAGCTTAGCCCCATTTAAGTGGATACTAGATGGAGTCCATGGACAAATGATGCAAGTTTGGGAAGAAAAGCAGACCCTTTTTCTGCTCATGAAGAACCTTTTTAAAACCAACAATGGCCTAGGTTGAAACCCCATTTTGTATTGAATTAATTTACTGTTAGTTTCACAGAATACCCATACAGACGATGCCCCTCTAATGTCTAAATTGTAGACACACTTACAGTACATAGGCTTCATTAATTTTTAGCACCCTTGTTGGACATATGTCATCTTAGTGTAACTGTGCCGCTTAATGCAGATAACTATTTAGTAGCTTTATGGCATGACCTATATTTATTATGCGCCAGCATTTTATGTAAAGAAACATGTTTAGAAAATTGTCAGAATGAAAAAAACATCAAATTGTCTAATGGTTTTGTCCTTTATAGGATTAAATAAGACCTTCTCCTTTAAGTACTGTCCCCTTCCCCCTTGAAATAGCAGCACTAATTTCAGTAATGGAGCATTAATAGAGTAATGGGCCAGTGATGCTAGCCTGAAGGAACTGTAGTGCTCAGCAGAAATTGAGTAAATAAACCATATATTAGATTTTTAAACAATACTTTTAGCCTAGCCTCATGGGAATAGAGCTTTGTCAAGATTTACTTATCTTAGCCCTTTGAAATGTATGCAAAAAATAAATAAAAAATGTGCTCCTATTGAGGGAACCTGTATATGGTTAAGTTACTATCACATAAGTCTTATGGATATAAAGAGTATGTTCTCTCAACATCCATTTCAATTTATCTTGTTTGCATGATTTATTAACCTTGTGAGCTCTTATGGCTATGACTATCTCTCTTACTTGAAGCTTTCTGCAGTGGAACACAGAGAAGCACATTCTCTTCATTGTTAACCTTGTTTTCTGTATCGTGATAAGCTTCAGGATAAGGTCTAGAGATATAAGAATTTCCCAAAATTTATTTATTTTATTTACATTAAATTTGGTCCAAATCAAAAGTGCCTAGTTGCTCTGATAAGTTATGTATAACACTAAGGTCTCCTAGGACTGTACCAAAGCCCTTTCAAGCTCTTTAACGCCAAGACAGCATTAGTAAGTGACAGTGACATATAAGCAGTGGTTCTCAACTCCAGTCCTCAGGACCCACCTGCCAGTCATGTTTTCAGGATTTCTTAGTATTGAGCAGGTGATATAATTGTTGTCAATGCATTAGGACTTACCACAGGTATTCATTCTGTGGGATATTCTCAAATCATGACCGGTAGGTGGGTCCTGAGGACTGGAGTTGAGAACCACTGGGTTAAAGGATGGTTGTCAGTGGTAACAAGCATCCACAAATAACTGGTGAGCCAGCACCAGGCTAAAACTTCTCTTTATTCCAAAATGTTTAAAAGTCCATACAGCATGAACAAACCCAAGAGCGCAATTGTATATAAAAGGGCATCAATGCATTTCGGATCTTACATTAAAGATCCTTACTCATGATATCATCGTTAATGTAAGATCCGAAACGCGTCGATTCTGCACCTGTCTTGTCTTGTATGCATTATACTGCATACAGGATATAGTTTTATCGGAAGCTGGGCCTTTCTATTTATTATTTTCAGATATAACCATGTTATAATGGAAAATAATAAAATCACCCGAACACCGAACCTGAACTTGAACTTCAGTGAAAAATTCCGGGTTCAGGTCTGGGTACCCGAACGCGCAAAGTTCGGTACAAACGAACTAGCTCATTCCTAGTTATAAACTTTACCCCTGCTAAAGAAATATTCCTTTATGGCTATCTACTGTATGGACCTCTACTCGACCAATAATAATGACTTTTGCTATTGATTTTCAATGTACAGAGTATTATTTAACTCAGTTTTATCCTGATAAATGGGCACTAACAAGTCCATATTTCAGGTGCCATTTGGACAAATCTAGCCAAATAATTTTTCTACTGAATCATACAATAATGTGTTAATAGTCAGTGTCATGAGAGCAGACATTTTTTATGATGACTTAACAATCATTGCTCATTGTTGGGTAGACATACATACTGTCCACGGCTCATTCCTCCAATAGCAGTAGAAGAGCCTAAACACAGCATGTCATCCTTCTGACTTGGTTAATAAATTGTTAATAAATTGGTATAATCACAAGGAAGTTACTACTGTACCTACCAGTAAAAAAGTATTTATTCACAGCTAGATGTAAAAGTATGGTTAACATTTATAGCACATACAGGTAGAAAGATAGATAATCGATAGACCAGAAATATAGGAAAATTAAAATTATACTTAGTGACCTGGCTTCTCTATTTTTGCTATGTTATTAAAGCCACATGACAGTAATGACAAATGTTTGTAATGCACATTTCTCACAGGCACTCCAAGCACAGGGATAGTTGTGTGGAGACTTACTAGGAAGCCAGTGGCTGCCATATATTTGTGTAATAATTGGTCAGCACTCTGGCTATAATTGTTGGTGATCAGTGGTAGGAAATTCCTCCTGAGTCTAATAAATAGGAAAACAACCACTGCACTTCAGTGATATCTGCAATTAAATCAATCACTTCTTTATTTTTCCATTCAACTTAAGTGCAACAAAAGCCAACATTTCGGTCTTGTCCCAGACCTTGTTCACGGCCTATGTCAGTACGGTGGCTTTCATCGCACTCCAGGGCCAGGATACATACATCTAGTACATAATATATATTATAGTTTCCCACAATAAAAGGCCCAAATCATTTTACAACACTGTGACCATTATGCCGTTAGCACTTAATAGTTACTCAATAACAGTACCATACTGTTAGGCTGGTTTCACACGGGCGTTGCGGGAAAAGATGCGGGTACATTGCGGGAAAATGCAAAATTTTTCCCGGCGAGTGAAAAGCGTTTTAATGCGTTTTGCACGCACGTGAGAAAAATCGGCATGTTTGGTATCCAGACCCGAACCCAGGTCAATTGAGGGTTAAAAATAAATAAAAATTAACTCACCTCCTCCAATTGATCGCGTAGCTTCCGGTCTCTTGTTCTTTCTTCAGGACCTATCAAAGGACCTGTGGTGACATCACTGTGCTCATCACATGATACATCACATGAGCCATCACCATGGTAATGGACCATGTGATGAGCTCAGTGACGTCACCACAGGTCCTTTGACAGGTCCTGAAAAGAACAGGAGACCGGCAGCTACGCGATCAATTGGAGGAGGTGAGTAAATTTTTTTAAATTTTTTTATGTTTAACCCTTAATTGACCTTCCACTAAGCAATTTGTATTAAATAATGCTATTATTTTCCCTTATAACCATGTTATAGAGGAAAATAATACATGAATAGACTTTCATCCTAGCAACCATGCGTGAAAATCGCTCTGCTTCCGCACTTGCTTGGGATGCTTGTGATTTTCACGCAGCCCCATTCACTTCTATGCATGAAAATCACTGCTCATGTGCACAGCCTCATTGAAGTGAATGGGTCCGGATTCAGTGCGGTTACAATGCTTTCACCTCACGTATTGCACCCGCGCGGAAAACTCGCCCGTGTGAAAGGGGCCTTACCGAATACAAATCACTGTACAAGGCCAATATTACTACCATACAGTGACTGGTTCCAGTTCTACCCAGACCCTCTAAAGACCATATCAATGAACACAGCACAGTAAAATCCAGTATTTCACCTTTTTCATCTGGCCCTGACTGCCCTGAAGATTTTTCAAGCAAAGACCCCTGAAAGATCCCTCCTTGAGAAAGATCTCTACTCCCTTAGGCCTCATGCACTCGACCGTAGTTATGGTCCGCATGCAAGCCATAGTTTTTGCTCGGATGCAGACCCATTCACTTCAATGTGACCCATTCACTCTGTGTGCTGTCCGCATCCGTTGCTCCGTTCCAAGGCCCCGCCAAAAAAATATAGCCTGTCCTATTCTTGTCCATTTTGCGGACAGGAATAGGCATGTCTACAACGGGCTGCCCTTTCCATTCCGCAAATTGTGGAAGGCACTCGGGCGGCTTCATTTTTTTGCGGATCCACGGTTTGTGGACCGCAAAAAACTGCATGGTTGTGTGCATGAGGCCTTAAAATGATTGTGCTATGGATTTTTTTCTTCCTTTTTCTTTTCTTTCAACCACTACTCATGGTTGCAGAGTTTGTTCCCCAGACATCTTTGGATTCTCAGTTTTCTGGCATCCTCCCTTTTCCCAACCTGCACAAACTCCGAGTGCTGCTGCACAGTGCCCCAAGTACTGTACTTCAGAAACAACATCATAAATATAGTTACCCCCTAAAAAAATAAATTGCCATGAAAACAATGGTGCCAAATAATTAGTGCTCCAGACAATAACATTGCAATACAAAGTAAAAGTTTACCCATGTGTGTCACCTTTTTTACCCCATACTGTAGTAATGCTAAAGCACTGTAAGGCTACATTCACACAACTGTATGTTTTTGCGGACATACCATACACGGATACTAGACGTATATGTGTGAATGTAATGATTAGTGTTAAGAGAATCGAAGTATCCGAAGTGGAATTCGGTCCGAAGTTTGGAAAAGCTTTGATTTGCGATGAAGCCAAATTTCCTTGCGTATCGTTGTAACAAATCAGTTTTTCCTAAAATGGCGGCTGCTCGTGTTACAAAGTGCAAGTAAGAAGCCTGGGAATGCAATATGACCCAATATGCAGTGTAGCCAGCCAGTCCGCAGATAGTCATCCCCTGTTATGTCACTGCTCTATAAAACCCTGATCCCGCATGGTCTCCGCCATTGTCCTGTGAGCTGAGCATAGGGAGAGATGATGCAAGGGCTTATGCACTAGGGACAGTGTTGCTGCAATAATCCAGCAGCCATGTTTGATCCATCCACCATTTTTGGCCATCTGGCCTTAACCCTAATAATTTTAAAAGCAAAATACCACTATATTCATAGTAAGGAGGGATCCCGGATCTTATAGAGGGATCCACATGAGTGTATATTTGCATATACTGTATGTTCTCCTTATATATTTTATATGTCGTTTTTCAAAAGATTAATATAATTTTAAATTACTTTTTATATGAATTCTTACCACCCCTTTTATCCGAAGTCGCCATTTTAATGCTTCACACGCTTTGTCAGTTTATTTTCATGGCAACATGAATACAGCTGGACCACTAGCACACACCGGGTGAGTCTTCATTTTGGTATTCCTATTCTTTATTTAAAAGTACCTATGGGAGCGCAGTCTCATTTAATTTTTTTTGTTTTGTTAGGAAATTACCTTATAGCCCCCATCTCTGATACCGGTTTCAATAGTATCTGTACCCTAAAGCAGTGGCTTATCAGCCTTGGGAACAAAGGATCTGCATGTTAAAACCAAGAAGCCAGATCCATCTTTCCCACAACATCTTATGTTGACGGAGAGTTATGACACTCTCATATACCGTACATTAGATGGTCACCCGATCCTGCCAAAATTGGCGGGTACATCTAATATGTATAGGCATAATGCTTGCTCATTGTGACCAAAGGCAATTGAAATGCCTCAGTGATAGTAAAATTGGTAAGGTACACCAGATACGTGTAAGAAATAGTCTAGTGACTTGAAGCCAAAGTCAAACTAGTAGACTTTCCACTACCCGCACTGCTAGTAGAATATTATCATTACAGCAAGTCATAAGGATATTGAAGTTGTACTGGAGTAATCTTTGATTTTCATAATAATTTAAAAAATGCCAAGGAGGAAAATTCAACAAATATCAAAGATTTCTGTCCAGACCAGATACGATTTATTCCTATGCCGTCCACTAAAGCATCATGCTTGTTTATGCATTACTAGTTTATGAGCTGCTGATATGGAAACCTCCCCTATAAGTATTTGGTACAGTTTCTCCATGGTATTGAAAGAGTTTGCTGATACACAAATGCCAAATGACAACTTTTCTGATAACAAGGATTATGTGTCCTATCTGTGCCGGCTCTGCTCCTGTGGGCTGTACTATGGGTGCTTTTCCCTTAGATAATCTAATGACTTCTTGCGTTCTATAAACTGAGCTGGTCTGAAAAGTTTCAGGGATGAAAAAAACAAACCAGGCCAAACCTAATCTTTAGTCTGGCTCCACAAACACTAGGGCACAGACCTAGTAGACTATGACACTAATATCAACAGGTCAGTGTTGACACCATACTTGTTCTTGGATCTATAAAAAAGAGCTGCTTTGGTGATTTTTACTGAGAAATACAGTAACCACACAATGAAGTCATTCCCCAAGTGGCTTGCCATTGATTAAGGAATATGTTATCTTCACTAGTGTTAGGCTTTTACGCCCACGTCAAATGTCTAAATGTTAATCACTTTATTGGGGTTAGATTATTTTAGCTCAATGAACTCATTTCTATATGTTGAGCTAATCAGACATAATTTTGCAATTAATAGCTACATTCATAGTAACACTGTGTGAAAGATCTCCAAATCAGAGAAAATAACAAAACCTTGGTAACCATGTATGGTTATGTCCTCATGAATGATGTGAGGGTTAAATTGCAGCATATCCCCAACATCCAGCTGCAGAGGCACTAAAAGGGGAATTACATAAAAATTAAGAGACAAACCTCTTTGAAAAATGTGGATGTTACATGGGGAATCAAGATACCTGGCTTGCGTGGAGGGGTAGGGTCTGTGCGTTAAAGGGGTTGTCTGCTTTTTTTATATTGATGACCTATTCTCAGGATAGGTAATCAATATCAGATCTGTGTGGGGCTAACTCCCGGCAGCCCCACAGGTCAATCGCTTGAAGAGAAATCAGCGCTCGTGCAAGCGTTGCCTTCTCTTCATTGTTTACCTGCTTGGAGTCGGCCAGGAGTCGGCCCCTCACCAATCTTATATTAATAACCCCTCCCGAGGATAGGTCATCAATATAAAAAAAAGCATTTGTCAGGTAATTTTTCTCTGCAGACTGCCCAGCAGTAGCTCAGAGGACTTGATAAAAAGTGCACCATTTCATAGTTCAGAAAGAAATCAGTGTTATGATGAGATCACAGGTGAGAAGTTTATGAAGAGTAAAAAAAATATAATGTCAGAAAATTAGCCGAGAGTTCAAAGTTGAGGACAGAAAGGGTGAAAAGGCAAGTTAAGAAAAAACATTTTCCATTTTGATATTCACTGTATGGTATAAATACTTCTATACTTTAATAGTATGAGCATTTAGGGATGCAGCGTCACTAATGATCTTTATTATTTTTATTTGTAAAATAGGGAAAGGGGGGTGATTTGAATTTCCATATATTTTTATATTTTTAAAAACTTTTATAAACTTTTTTACATTTATTTTTAGTCCCCTGGGAAGATCATCTGATTGCTTCTCCCATAGACTGCAATGATTAGCCATTGCAGTGTATGGGAGAATTGCTACTTTCCTATCAAGCTCTGTCACAGGCGGGGCCTGATAGGAACTTTGCTATAGTAGGCCTCAGAGCATTCACATGGCGCAAAGCTACCATAGCAACTGAACAGCTCCTGCAATCTTGCCACATGGGAAGCATTAAAGCATTAAAGCTGCCTTCAGGTGCCTGATGTGTAAAACAGTAGGCACCAGGTAGCTATGGTGTCCGCTTAGCTCCTTAATGGGGTTCATCTTTAATGTCCCAACTTCTGTCAAATGGATCAACTTCTGGTGTCCCCACTGATCAGCCCATTCATTGCAGAGTTGACATAATGGCCTCTATGTCTGTGTGGCTGTGTTGAATACTCTAGCTCTGATGCATTCAAGTGAATGGGTTTGCACTATAGAACCATACAGAGAGGGTCTCTGGGTTGGGGCTTACACCAATAATTCATTAATTGCCTGTCAGAGGAATGGATCATAAATAGTACAGTCTTAAAGAATCCTGGAAATGCGAAACAGTAATTAAACAAAAATGTTGCTTATTTTAGAAAAAAAGTTTGTCAAATAAATAAAAAAGTTTGTCTGCTACATCCACAACTAAATATTATCTATAATAAACTTTGACAAAAAATTTTGGACTAGCATTTTATATTTCTCACATTTGAAATGTCACCATGTGGACAATTTGAGATTTTGTGTAGCTTTTCTAGGGAAAGGCTTTTCTAGTAAAGCGGGATACTTACATGTCAATAAAAATCTGAATATTTATTCTGCTTGTGGTATGGTCTCTAACATTTTTAGAGACCTACAGATACTGAGATACAGAGGCCTAGATTTACTGTACTAAGGCTGATGCAATTCTAAAGATTCTATAAAGATAGTAGATTTGCACCTAATTTCTTGAAAATAGATCATTTGACCTGATATCACTAGGTGTAGATTTGTGCCAGATATGTGCATCATTTTCATCGCTTTTACTTACATATGGTCACCTTAAAAATCATGGCCACTTTTCGCATCAATTTTCAAATATGATGACAATTTTGAAAAGTCACAAATTTGTCACTTTGCTTGAAAATTGTGGGCCAGGTGGTTAAAGGTTAAAATGCATCAAATGCACATTTAGTAGCAGGGGAGGGCTGGCAGCCTTAGTCCTGGGGGGCAAATCCAGTCAAGTGGCCCATTTTTTTTTCAGACTTTTATTTTCTTTTATACAGGAACACATTGCATTTATTGCCCCCCAATGAGGCACGTGTAGCACGCTGCACCAATTGTTTTGCCCCTTTCATATTTTAAAATGCGGCACGCATAGCGTGCTGCGCCGATTATTTTGCCTGGCCATTTCTAAAAGCCCTGTAGGAATGGGAAAACGTGGTGCGCATAGTGCGCTGTGCAATTTTTTTGCCCCGCCCATTATTAAAAGCCCCTTCTACATAAAATAGGCCACTCCCAACAAACACTGTACAGCTGAAATTCTATTGTTGAGGCCTGTCTCTACACATCATACGGAGAGGGGAGGCCTATCCTGGCTGCACTGCCTGCTTCACGTTATACAATAAACAGCAGGCTACAGCCAGGAAGGTCCTCCGCTCTCCTCCCTCCCCAGATCCTGCTCAAGGCCTGTGATTCCCCCCACAATCTGCCACCCGCCCATGGCCTGCTGGCCCCTTTTCGCCGTCCTCACCCAGCTCGGAATACTCCTTCTGCAAATGGTAGGCGGAGGAGCCGGAGCATCTCCTCTCCTACATAGCGCCACATACCTCTTACATCCAGTGATGTCACCTTTGTTGTAGACGTTCTCTTTCTTTATCTTCTTCATTCAGACCAGTCCGCCATGATGATTTTTTAGCCATCTCCAGTCTCTGCAGAGATTGACAAACAGACATTAGTTTTCCACATTTTCATAATTTTCACATCTTCTGAACACCCTTTTCTGCCAACCCCAATACTATACTGCAGAAACAGTCCCCCTGGAAATACTACTACCACACAGATAGTGCCCCCAATACTATGCCCACTGTGCCCCCAATACTATACTGCAGAAACAGTCCCCCTGGAAATATTACTACCACACAGATAGTGCCCCCTTCAACAATTATTGGCACACAGTGCTCTAAAAAATAACTGCGCCCAGACACTAATAGTATGAAGATAATGTCCCCGAAAATGTATTGTGCTGAGCTGATACTATGCCAGGGTGCCCCCCAAAGTAACAGTGCTCCCCAAAATCCCACCAATCGAAATAATTATCTGCCAGAGCACACTTAGTAGTAATAATGCCTCTATAGTGCCCACACTAGTGATCATGTTCCTCATAGCCCCCCCAGTAGTAGTAAAACTCCGCATAATACCCCCTAGTAGTAATAATTCTCCCTAAAATATGACAGTACATGAAATACCCCTGCTTAGTGCCCGCAGTGGAGCTAATGTCCCCAGTAAATGTCCTCATAGTGCTTCTCTCCCCCTTCCCCATAGTGTCCCCCATAATATGCCATAAATAAAAAACTTCTTCTTAGTGCCCCCAGCAGATGCTCCTATAGTGCTCCTTTCCCCCATAATGTGCCAGTAAAAAATGCCCCTTCTTAGTGCCCCCAGCAGATACTCCTATAGTGCTCCTCTCCCCCATAATGTGCCAGTAAGAAATGCCCCTTCTTAGTGCCACCAGATGCCCCAATAGTACTCTAATCCCCCATAGTTCCCCCAAATAATGCCCCATAGTGCCTCTCTCCCCTATAGTGCATCCCATAATGTGCCAGTAAAAAATGCCCCCTTAGTGCCATCATATGCCATAGTGACCCCCATAATGTGCCAATAAAAAAAGGCCCCCACTTCCCCATAGTGTCCCCAAATAATGCCCCTATAGTGCCAACAGATCCCCCATAGTGCACCAATAAAAAAAAAACCTTTAGAGCCCCCAGATGCCCCATAGTGCTCCTCTCCCCCATGGTGCCCCCCATAATGTGCCAGTAAGAAATGCCCCCTTAGTGCCCCCCAAAAAATAGGCAAGAAATAAATGCCCCCAGAGTGCCACCCCAAAAAAAATGGGTCTGTAAGAAATACCATAGTGCCAGCTCCCCCTGCAAAGAAAAAATAAAATAAAAATAATATTTACCTCCATCAGCAGTGATGCGATGAAGGCCTCTTCTGGCCTGTGTCCCCCGCTGTGTGCTGCCCGACTCAGGAGGCGCAATGATAATGACGTCATTGCGCTGCCTGAGCCGGCCTCTGATAAGCCACAGGCATTAGTTCCTGCAGCCTATCAGAAGAACAGGGAAGGGAGACGCCTCTCCCTCCTCTGCCCTGCCGCAGCACAGTCATTAATATGGCTAATTTCCTACTGCCCCTTCCCCCCCCCCCCCCCACCGCCGACAACTACAACCAGGGCCGCACCGCCTGTGGTGATCGCCTGGTGCGATCCTGAGGATCTTTAGGGCGGCCTGGGGGCAATTGCCTCCCTGCCCCCCGTCCCAGCCCGCCCCTGTTTAGTAGGAGCGTATAGTCTTCTATTGAAATGTTTCTACACATTAATTGGTAGGTGAAGAAATAAATCCTAAATAAAGACTTTTATTCTTGTATTCTAGTATGTGAATATAAAGTATTCCAAATGTGTGATCATGAAGCTCACATTCAGCTACAGCAATGGTCATTGCTTTTCCCATGTCAGACAAATTATATTTTTGGGAGAATTCTATAGAAAATTGCACAATTATCCAATTGTTGCTTTATTGCTGTAGTTGCAGACATTGACCAACGTTCCCCTGTCTGCAGCCATGAAAATATCCTGAGGGCTTCTATCTCCTGTTTGGGAAATGAAATTTGGAGAACGAATGAGACATGAGATCATGGCTTTTCTGCAGGGTGACAGGAAAAGTGTCTCTTCCACTCTATTCCTTATTTTTCCCATGGATCAAGCCTGTTGATAGCACTGTCCAAAACAGCACAAGACATCAACAGACAAGAACAGTCCTCCTGCTAAAGCCTCAAGAGTGCTGATAAGAGCCTTAGTAGTGGAGCCATCACAAACCAACGTCTAGTGTTTTACATCCTTTTCATAACCAGCTTATATTTAATCATGACTTAAATCAGCAGATCAACACAGTGGTCTTATCTCTGGTAGACATTATGAGGGTACATCCAACCTCATGCTCTATGCCACGTTATTAAAAAGCACATTAATCATGTAATTTATTTAGGAATGAATTATTTCTTTTATGAGTAGAGAGTGCACAGCTTACTCAGTTGTAAATGTGCATCTCCAGGTCCCAAATGCAAAATATCAGGTCCCCTCAGTTGTTACATTTCATACAAAATGCTGTAGTCTTCTTATGTGACCGAGAGGTTTATGGGCCCCCAAGTCACCATTGTAATAAAAATATAGAAGCCAGAATTTAAGGCTTTTAGTAAGAAGTGTTAAAATTGACAATAGTAACAGGATAGTCTCTTGACTCAGGCCGTAATACATCTTACAGGACTCATTAGTAGAACTTCCTTACACAGTCTCCAGTATGGCTCACTACTTGCGATATCGAGGGCAGTCTCTTTTTGCAGAGTATTCACTCTTTCCAACAGGCCCAAGCAGCAACAGCAGTTTAGAACAGGTCCATGGTGTAGGCAGGGTCACTACTTCTTTCAGCAGGCCCAAC
Organism: Bufo gargarizans; assembly: GCF_014858855.1. Lineage (NCBI taxonomy): Eukaryota > Metazoa > Chordata > Amphibia > Anura > Bufonidae > Bufo > Bufo gargarizans. The sequence goes on from NC_058084.1 coordinate 213,763,038, forward strand.
TCCTACCATGGATCCACCTTACTGATAACTATCCCCCTGCAGGTTCGCTTTGACCCCATCTAAGATGCAACCCGTGTGAAACAATGCAATAGTGACCACATTATGGTCTTAGAGACACATTACACATATATATTATCTGAAATAAAGTACTTGTTAATCTTCACATATATTCCTCTGTCCAGTCCAGCAGTACATTCACATTACTGATCCCAATATCCTTAAATGGTTTCCTATTCTAGTAAACATTGCACTGTATAATAATGTTGTTATATTGCAACATTTTTAGGCTTGCTAATATTAAGCTCTCTTCATACTTATATAGCACCTGAGATAAAGTACTTGTTAATCTTCACATACAGACGTGGACAAAATTGTTGGTACCCTTTGGTCAATGAAAGAAAAAGTCACAATGGTCACAGAAATAACTTTAATCTGACAAAAGTAATAATAAATTAAAATTCTATAAATGTTAACCAATGAAAGTCAGACATTGTTTTTCAACCATGCTTCAACAGAATTATGTAAAAAAATAAACTCATGAAACAGGCATGGACAAAAATGATGGTACCCCTAGAAAACACAGAACATAATGTGACCAAAGGGACATGTTAATTCAAGGTGTGTCCACTAATTAGCATCACAGGTGTCTACAACCTTGTAATCAGCCATTGGGCCTATATATATGGCTCCAGGTAATCACTGTGTTGTTTGGTGATATGGTGTGTACCACACTCGACATGGACCAGAGGAAGCAAAGGAAAGAGCTGTCTCAAGAGATCAGAAAGAAAATTATAGACAAGCATGTTAAAGGTAAAGGCTATAAGACCATCTCCAAGCAACTAGATGTTCCTGTGAGTACAGTTGCACATATTATTCATAAGTTTAAGATCCATGGGACTGTAGCCAACCTCCCTGGACGTGGCCGCAGGAGGAAAATTGATGACAAATCTAAGAGACGGATAATCCGAATGGTAACAAAAGAGCCTAGAAAGACTTCTAAAGAGATTCAAGGTGAACTTCATGCTCAAGGAACATCAGTGTCAGATCGCACCATCCGTCGTTGTTTGAGCCAAAGTGGACTACATGGGAGACGACCAAGGAGGACACCATTGTTGAAAACGAATCATAAAAAAGCAAGACTGGAATATGCCAAACTACATGTTGACAAGCCACAAAGCTTCTGGGAGAATGTCCTGTGGACAGATGAGACAAAAATCGAAGTTTTTGCCAAGGCACATCAGCTGTATGTTCACAGACGAAAAAATGAAGCATATCAAGAAAAGAACACTGTCCCTACTGTGAAACATGGAGGAGGCTCTGTTATGTTCTGGGGCTGCTTTGCTGCGTCTGGCACAGGGTGTCTTGAATCTGTGCAGGGTACAATGAAATCTCAAGACTATCAAGGAATTCTAGAGAGAAATGTACTAGCCAGTGTCAGAAAGCTTGGTCTCAGTCGCAGGTCATGGGTCTTGCAACAGGACAATGACCCAAAACACACCGCTAAAAACACCCAAGAATGGCTAAGAGGAAAAAATTGGACTATTCTAAAGTGGCCTTCTATGAGCCCTGACCTCAATCCTATTGAGCATCTTTGGAAGGAGCTGAAACATGCAGTCTGGAAAAGGCACCCTTCAAACCGGACACAACTGGAGCAGTTTGCTCATGAGGAGTGGGCCAAAATACCTGCTGAGAGGTGCAGATGTCTCATTGACAGTTACAGGAAGCGTTTGATTGCAGTGATTGCCTCAAAAGGTTGCGCAACAAAATATTAAGTTAGGGGTACCATCATTTTTGTCCATGCCTGTTTCATGAGTTTATTTTTTTACATAATTCTGTTGAAGCATGGTTGAAAAACAATGTCTGACTTTCATTGGTTAACATTTATAGAATTTTAATTTATTATTACTTTTGTCAGATTAAAGTTATTTCTGTGACCATTGTGACTTTTTCTTTCATTGACCAAAGGGTACCAACAATTTTGTCCACGTCTGTATATTCCTTTGTCCAGCCCAGCACAACACAGCATGGCACATCATAGAGCACCTGGCAAAACATGGCAAAACATATCAGTAGTCACCAGTTACTTCACTGGTGGTGCAGAGTTCAAGGATATGTTTGCAAGAAGAGGGTGGTTAAGTGCCCCGACAGTCCTCATTGGTGCTCCATATTAAAAGTATGATATTAGACTGTGGCTCGGGAACTGAGGTCCACAAAACTACTTCTAAGTAGTGTTTATGCTTTATATAACTCATAGGAGCTACACTTAACTTAAATATAAATGCAACACTTTTGGTTTTGCTCCCATTTTGCATGAGCTGAACTCAAAGATCTGAAACATTTTCTACATACACAAAAGACTTATTACTCTCAAATATTGTTCACAAATCTGTCTAAATCTGTGTTAGTGAGCACTTCTCCTTTGCCAAGATAATCCATTTCACCTCACAGTTGTGTCATATCAAGGTGCTGATTAGACAGCATTAATATTGCACAGGTGTGCCTTAGACTGCCCACAATGAAAGTCCACTCTGAAATGTGCAGTTTTGCCTTACTGGGGGAGGTCAGAAAACCAGTCAATATTTGGTGTCGCCACCATTTGCCTCACGCAGTGCAACACATCTCCTTCGCATAGCGTTGATCAGGTTGTTGATTGTGGCCTGTGGAATGTTGGTCAATTCCTCTTTAATAGCTGTGCGAAGTTTCAGAATATTGGCAGGAATGGTAACACGCTGTCGTATACGCCGATCCAGTGCATCCCAAACATGCTCAATTGGTGACATGTCCGGTGAGTATGTTGGCCATGAAATAACTGGGATGTTTTCAGCTTCCAGGAATTGTGTACAGATCCTTGCAATATGGGGCCGTGCATTATCATGCTGCAACATGAGGTGATGGTCATGGAAGAATGGTACAACAATAGGCCTCAGGGTCTCGTTACAGTATCTCCGTGCATTCAAAATACCATCAATAAAATGCACCAGTGTTCGTTGTCCATAACATACGAGTGCCCATACCATAACCCCACCGCCACCATGGACCACTCAATCAACAATGTTGACGTCAGCAAATTGCTCACCCACACGATGCCACACACGCTGTCTGCCATCTGCCCTGAACAGTGAAAACCGGGACTCATCTGTGAACAGAACGCCTCTCTGTGCCAGATGCCATTGAATGTGAGTATTCGCCCAAGTCGGTTATGACGACGAACTGCAGTTAGGTCCAGACCCCGATGAGAATGCCAAGCATGCAGATGAGCTTCCCTGAGACGATTTCTGACAGTTTGTGCAGAAATTCTTTGGTTATGCAAACTGATTGTTGCTGCAGCTGTCTGAGTGGCTGGTCTCAGACGATTATGGAGGTGAACATGCTGGATGTGGAGGTCCTGGACTGGTGTGGTTACACGTGGTCTGTGGTTGTGAGGCTGGTTGTATGTACTGCCAAATTCTTTGAAACGCCTTGGGAGACGGCTTATGGTAGAGAAATGAACATTCATTGCACGGGCAACAGCTCTGATAGACATTCCTGCAGTCAGCATGCCAATTGCAAGCTCCCTCAAACATTGCAACATCTGTGTCATTGTGCTGTGTGATCAAACTTTTATTGTGGGAAGTCTAAGGCACATCTGTGCAATATTCATGCTGTCTAATCAGCAGCACCTTGATTTGCTACACCTGTGATTATCTCAGCAGAAGTGCTCACTAAGGCCTCATGCACACGACAGTAAAAAAAAAAGTCAGTTAAAAACAGACACACTGTCAGTTTTTCAGGGCCATTTTGCATCAGTGTGTGTGCATCCATTTTCTGGCCCTGTGTCCGTTTTTAATGTCCGTTTTGCATCCGTTTTGGATCAGTTTTTCATGTCCCTTAAAAACGGACATGAAAAATGAATGGATTTGATTGGCAGTTATTTCTAGACCCACCCTTCTGAGAACACCCACAGGATGGTAGGCCCCCAGCTAAAATAATGTCCCCATGTAGGCCCCCAGCTAAATAAATGTCCCCCACAGTGTATATAATTTTTTTTTATAGTGTCCCCAACTTTCATAATGCCCCCATGTAGGCCCTGTTAGCGGTTTTTCTTCTGGCAAGTTTTTGCTGGTTAAATGATGAGGCATCAGACCTCCAACCCGTGAATATTTCCCTGTACAACGAATATCCGGTTTGCTTCTGATCAGGAGATAAATATCAGGCCCCCAGCTAAATAAATGTCCCAAACGGTGTATATAATATTTTTAACCGCCCCTAGCTTTAATAATGCCCCCAATGTAGGGCCCCATCTTAAATAATGTCCCCCATAGTATGTATGTTTTTTTTTTATGGCCCCCAGCTTTATAATGTCCCCCATGGTTTATATAATGCCCCCATAGAGTCCCACAGCCCCCTAAAAAAAAAAAAAAAAAAATTACCTTATCCACTTGCTCGCACTGCAGCAGTCTCTTCTCTCTTTACAGAACGGGACCTGCCGAAGGTGCGCAATGAGGTCACTGTGCGCTCTCCCACGTGGTTAGGTCACCATGCAGATCACAGGTCCTGCTCAGTGAAGAGAGAAGAGACTGCCGCTCTGCGAGCAAGTGGATGAGGTGAGTTTTTTTTAACCCCTAAATGGCCTGTTTACCCGTTTTTAACGGCCGTTAGATGGGTGCACTCCTGTCAATCGGCCATTAAAAACGGTCCAATTAATTTCAATGGGGTCTGTCCGACTGTGAAAACGGCCAAAAATAGGACATGTCCTATTTTTGGACGGATGCTATTTGCTGGCCGTTAAAAGAACGACCATGTGAATAGCCCCATAGACTTTCACTGGTGCTTAAAATGGCCATGTGACGACTGTCGTGTGCATGTAGCAGATGTAACACAGATTTAGAAAAAATTTGTGAACAATATTTGAGAGTAATGGGTCTTTTGTGCATGGAGAAAATGTTTCAGATCTTTGAGTTCAGCTCATGCAAAATGGGAGCAAAACCGAAAATGTTGCATTTATATTTTTGTTCAGTGTATTTATGGAATGATCTTGAGAAGATCCAAAAAAGTATTGGAAATATTAGATAACACAACAAACATAAGTGGTCAGTACATTCACATTACTGATCTCAATATCCTTAAATGGTTTCCTATTCTAGGAAACATGCACTGTATAATAATGTTGTTATATTGCAACATTTTTAGGCTCACTAATATTAAGCTCTCTTCATACTTGGATTTGAAGCTATGCTTGGAGCATCTGTAGTAGACGCCATCATATTTGACAGAAAAAATAGTGCTGTCAAGATGACAGATACCACACCAAAGCTGACAGACCCCGATTATATGCCAGTGGAGTCTATCAGGCACCGGTGGTATCTGACATTTGTTATGAGTAGAAGTCACACCATGGCAGGTTCCCAGTCTCAAGTTGCCATACACATTATACTTTTGTAGGCTGAACCCACCAAGAACAGCAGGTTCGACCGACACATTAATGTGTATGGGAAGCTCTCAACTCTCCCCCAACAGATGATGTCAGGGGAGACAAGGATCAGGCAAAATTAATATTTTCCCCTGATCCTTTTGTTTTCTTGGCAGATAAGCCGCTACCAGAACTGTCTGACAGCAGCTTTGTCTGCTCTCCCTATAGCATACACAGCTCGCCCGAACTTTTATGTATATGGGGAAGTCGGGAGGGAGACAGGAGAGATAGCTGACCGACTTGGCCCTCTCTTGGATCACATCATACCTCACAGACCGTGCATTTACCGTCTCTCACTCTCATACCAACTCGTCTTATCATTCCCTCTCTGTTGGTGTCCCACAAGGCTCTGTCCTAGGACCCCTGCTCTTCTTTATCTACACCCTTGGCCTGGGACAGATCATAGAGTCCCATGGCTTTAAGCATCACTTTTATGCTGACGACACACAAATCTACCTCTCTGGTCCAGACATCACCACCTTACTATCCAGAATCCCACAATGCCTATTTTTCATATACTCTCCTCCTTCTCCTTTCACTTTCTTAAACTTAACATGGATAAAACAGAAGTTATCATCTCTCCCCCATCTTGCTCAACCTCCCCAACAGACCTATCTATCATGATCAATGTCTGCATCTCTCCCCAGTCAACCAAGTCTGCTGCCTTGGAGTCACTTTGGATTCTTCCCTCTCCTTCAGACCGCACATCCAAGTCATTTCCACCACCTGCCGCCTCCAACTCAAAAATATCTCCCACATCCATGTATTCCTCAACCAAGAGTCTGCAAAACTGCTTGTACATGTCCTCATCATCTCCCACCTAGACTACTGCAACATTCTCCTCTGTGGCCTTCCATCTAGCAATCTCGCACCCCTCCAATCTATCATCAATTCTACTGCACGACTAATCCACCTCTCCCACAGTTACTCCTCTGCCTCTCCCCTCTGCCAATTCCTTCACTAGCTCCCCATTGCCCAGTGAATTCAGTTCAATTCTAACAAATACGTATAAAGCAATCCATAACCTGTCCCCTCCATACAACTCTGAGCTACTTTTCCGATACATTCCCACACGTAATCTCCGATTCTCACAAGACGTCCTTCTCTCCTCTCCTCTTATCACTTCTTCTCACAATCACCTCTTCTCACAATCGCCTCCAAGATTTCTCCAGTGCATCCCCCAAACTCTCTACCCCAACATATCTGTTTCTCACCTACAGTGGAATCCTTCAAAAGAAACCTGAAAACCCACCTCTTCAGACAAGCCTACAACCAGTGACCCTGCTGCTATACCGCTATGACCAGCTTTACCCTCACCTACTGTGTCCTTCCTCCATACCTTTGTAGATTGTAAGCCCTCATGGGCAGGGCCCTCTCTCCTTCTGTACCAGTCTGTAACTTGCCTTGTTCATGCTTAGTGCAATTGTCTGTATTATGTATGTATAACCCTTATTATATGTACAGTGCCATTGAATGAATGGCACTTTAATAATAAATAATAATTAGAGATGAGCGAATCGAAGCTGGCGAAGTGGAATTAGTCCTGAATTTCAGGAAAAATTTGATTTACACCGAATGTGAATTTCCTCGTGCTTCGTGGTAACGAATCACATGTTTTTCCTAAAATGGCTGGCTTGCACGTGTGAGGACATGGAGAAGGGAACTCTGGGAAGGCGGGATCACCCATACTGACATGCATGCAGCCAATCAGCAGCCAGTCAACCCTGTGATGTCACAGCCCTATAAATATCGTGGCTATCTTAGATTCTGCCATTTACAAGTGTACTTAGTCCAGGGAGAGATGTCTGCAGGCGCTAGGGACAGCAATAGAAAAAACTTTATTGTGCTAAAAAAAAAAAAAACTTTTACAAGTGCAGGGAAAGATTATTCAAGGTGTAGGGAAAGGATAGGGAGGAATCATTCCACAGCCTTTATGTTGAACAGGGTTCAGTCGGGGAGGTGACAGCCTGGGTAATAGCAACATTCCTATTACACCTTGCAGCACTGACAGGGGATTAAAATTGCCATTATACAGCTCTGTAATTTCAGCAAACCTTTCTTATTAGGGTGCAAGTGCTGTTTGATATAAGCATTAACAGGGATTATTACAAGGCAATGTTTCTACATCTTATTTGCCCTTGTGCGTGCAGTTATCTGTAGTAAAGGCTTTTGTGGGGTGTTTTAGCAGAAAAAGAAAAAATATATTTTCCGCTCAGCGGTGCAATTATTTATTTTAAAGCCTTTTGTGATGTGTTCTAGCGCAAAAAGAAAAAATATATTTGCCGCTTAGCGGTGCAGCTATTTTTTGTTAAGCCTTTTGTGACGTGTATTAGCGCAAAAAGAAAAAATATATTTGACGCTCTGCGGTGCAATAGTCTGTTGTAAAGGCTTTTGTGGGGTGTTTTAGCGGAAAAAGAAAAAATATATTTTACGCTCACCGGTGCAATTATTTCTTTTAAAGCCTTTTGTGACATGTAGTAGAGTAAAAAGAAAAAATACATTTACCGCTCAGCGGTGCAGTTATTTCTTTTAAAGCCTTTTGTGACGTGTATTAGCGCAAAAAGAAAAAAATAAATTTGCTGCTCAGCGGTGCAGTTATTTCTTGGTAAGACTTTTGTGATGTGTATTAGTGCAAAAAAGAAAAAAAAAATTGCCACTTAGCGGTGCAGTTATTTCTTTTAAAGCCTTTTGTGACGTGTGTTAGCGAAAAAATTAAAAATACAGTTGCCGCTTAGTGGTGAAGTTATTTCTTGTTAAGCCTTTTGCGACGTATATTAGCTTAAAAAGAAAAAATACATTTGCCGCTCAGCGGTGCAGTTATTTCTTGTTAAGCCTTTTGTGACGTGTATTAGGGTAAAAAAAAAAGAAAAAATACATTTACTGCTCAGTGGTGCAGTTATTTCTTTTAAAGCCTTTTGTGAAGTGTATTAGTGCAAAAAAGAAAAAATACATTTGCCGCTCAGCAGTACAGTTATTTCTTGTTAAGCGTTCTGTGACGTGCACTAGCATAAAAAGAAAAAAATATATTTGCCGCTTGGTGGTGCCGTTATTTCTTTTAAAACCTTTTATGACGCGTGTTAGTGAAAAAAGAAAAAATACATTTGCCGTTCAGCGGTGCAGTTATTTCTTGTTAAGCCTTTTGTGACGTGTATTAGTTTAAAAAGAAAAAATACATTTGCAGCTCAGCGGTGTAGTTATCTCTTGTTAAGTCTTTTGTGAAGTGCATTAGTGCAAAAATAAAAGTACATTTGCCACTCAACGGTGCAGTTATTTCTTGTTAAGCCTTTTGTGACATGTATTAGCGTAAAAAAAAAAAGAAAAAATACATTTACTGCTCAGTGGTGCAGTTATTTCTTTTAAAGCCTTTTGTGAAGTATATTAGTGCAAAAAAGAAAAAATACATTTGCCGCTCAGCGGTGCAGTTATTTCTTGTTAAACGTTCTGTGACGTGCACTAGCATAAAAAGAAAAAAATATATTTGCCGCTTGGTGGTGCCGTTATTTCTTTTAAAGCCTTTTATGACGCGTGTTAGCGAAAAAATAAAAAATAAATTTGCCGTTCAGCGGTGCAGTTATTTCTTGTTAAGTCTTTTGTGAAGTGCATTAGTGCAAAAATAAAAGTACATTTGCCACTCAGCGGTTCAGTTATTTCTTGTTAAGCCTTTTGTGATGTGTATTAGCGTAAAAAGAAAAAAATAATTTGCAGCTCCGCGGTGCAGTTATTTTTTGTTAAGCCTTTTGTGACGAAAATTAGCGTAAAAAGAAAATATATAATTTTGCCCCTCAGCGGTGCAGTTTTTTTTATTTTAAAGCCTTTCGTGACATGTGTTAGCACAAAATGAAAAAATACATTTGCCGCTCAGCGGTGCAGTTATTTCTTGTTAAGCCTTTTGTGACACATATTAGCGTAAAAAGAAAAAATACATTTGCCGCTCAGAGGTGCAGTTATTTCTTTTAAAGCCTTTTGTGACGTATGTTAGCACAAAAATATATATAAATTTGCCACTCAGCGGTGCAGTTATTTCTTGTTAAGCCTTTTGTGACGTGTATCAACGCAAAAAGAAAAAAAATATTTGATGCTCTGCGGTACAGTAAGGCTTTGGTGGGGTGTTTTAGCGGAAAAAGAAAAACTATATATTTGCCAATCAGCGGTGCAGTTATCTGTAGTAAAGGCCTTTGTGGGGTGTTTTAATTTCCTTTTTATTTATTTATTGGATCTAAAAGTATGTCAGACAGAGAAGTGCCAGGCCCTGCACAGGGGAGTGGCAGAGGCCTAAATGTTTCTGGTGCAGGCAGAGGTCGCAGCAGAGTAAGGGGCCGTGGCAGCAGGGGTCACTTCCAGAGGCCTGAGCTCCCGGTGGTGTCTTGACCAGCAACCAAGCGGTTCTTGAATGGTTGACTCAATCTTCGACTTCGTTGCAAGTGACATCAGACACCCCAGCCAAGAGTCAGTGGGTTTGTTAGACACAACCCTTAGTTGGCATAGCCCGGGAGCATGCCCTGTGCCCTCACCTGTCTTCAAGCTGCCTCTGTCCTTTTCTGTTCCCAGAGCCACAGAAGTTTTGTATGCTGTGGGCTCAGCTCCACTATACAGCGAGGACGAGGTACTAGAGGACAGTCAGCAGCTACTGCCCAGCCAAGATCTTGAGGAGACATCCGCCACCAGGCGGGCAAGTAGTGATGAGGAGAGTCGCGTTGGAGCTGGTGTTGCGAGCGGTCAGACTCCTGACCCAGAGACGGTTGAGGAGGACATCAGTGACATGCAGACAGTACTCGATGATGATGATGTAGCTGATCGCACTTGGGAGCTGGGTGACGAAGGGACTTCATCATCGGGAAGAAGAGGGTGGCAGCTTGCCTATGAGCCAGCAAGTCGCTAACATGGCCGGGAGTCAGCAGGGTGGCAGCAGTGGGACGTCAGGAGCCCGGGGAAAACCACCCGCTTTGCAGGAGCCTACCTGCCCGGGAAGTAGCGGTGCAGGGGTTCACGGAGCCAGCGTCGGTAGCAATCAGTCAGTGCGGAGTGTTGATGGTAAAATCACCTATTTGGCGCTGTGGCATTTTATTATTAATCCACCGGAGGAGGTGAATGTGGCCATATGTAAAATCTGTGGGCAGAAGGTGAAACGTGGCCAGGGTGCCAATTTTGGCACTATGGCCCTGCGTCAACATATGCAGGGTCGCCATACAGTGGCCTGGGAGAACCATGGCTCCGATGTGGTGGTCCAGCCTGCTGCAGCAACCGCTGCATCACCCAGTGGCATGTACCCGGTTTCAGGCAGTCAAGCTTCCACCACCTCAGTCGAAGGGTGCTGTCTGTCATTCCCATCAACTGCTGGTCCTGATGCTCCTGATCCTCCTACTCCTCGTCAGTCATTCCATCTACAATTGATCACCGAAGCGATTGCCAAGAGAGAACAGTATGCGTGCACTCATCCAACGGTGCAGAAGCTGAATGTGCTCCTGGCCAAGTTGCTGGTTTTGCAGTCCCTCCCTTTCAAAGTGGTGGACTCTGCACCTTTCAGAGAAATGATGGCTTGTGCTGAGCTGAGGTGGAGAGTCCCAAGCCATCATTTCTTTGCCAAAAAGGCAGTACCAGCCCTGCACACACATGTAGAATAGAAGATGGGCCAGTCCTTGAGCCTGTTGGTGTCTGCCAAAGTGCACGGCAACACAGACGTGTGGAGCTATAACTACGGTCAGGGACAATACATGTCCTTTACGGCCCACTCAGTGAATGTGGTTCCTGCAGAGCCACACCAGCAACTTGGCCAGGTGATGCCGCTTCCGCCTCCACATTGCCATGCCGTTGGTCCAGCGACAATGTCTGCCTCTTCATCCCCTCCACTGCAGGGACAATTCACAGTGCCCCTCCAGCACACCACATGTGCAGGGCACGGCAGTGTCACGCGGTTCTACACCTCGTTTGAACTAAGTCACACAGGGGAGGAATTGCTACTTGTCCTTCAGCAAGAATTATAATCCTGGCTTTCTCCGCAAAAACTCAAAATCGGAACCATGGTGACCGACAACGGGAAGAAAATTGTGTCTGCGCTGCATTAAGTATGGCTGAGCCATGGGCACTGCATGGCACACGTGTTTAAATATGGTTGTGAAGCGGTTCCTGAAGTCTTCCACCCATCTGCAAGACATCATTAATAGCGTTGGGCGCGAATATTCAAATAGCGAATATTAATCGCGAATATCAGCACTTCGAGAATTTGCAAATATTTAGAATATAGTGATATATATTTGTAATTTCCAATATTCTAGATTTTTTTTCATTAGTAATCTCCCTTCTTGCTTGTGGACCAATGAGAAGGCTGCAATGTCTTTGTCTGAGCTTAGCAACATCCCTAGCAACCAATAGTAAAGTTGCCTACCCCTTACTATATAAGAACCTCCCCAGTAGCCCTTGTATGCAGTATTTTGCATATCTGAGAGAGACAACAGTGTTATTCCCTCTTACGTTTTTTGGCCAAAGAAAATACCGCAGCATGCTGCAGTTTTCTCTCCAGCCAAAAATACTGAACACTTGCTGGAATGCTGGATCCAACATTCATTTCCTTTGAAATGTATTAATGCAGAATCCGGTACTATGTGTTCTGGAAAACGGGATCCGGTTTCCATATCTGCACATACGTAGACCTTTAAAAAGGAGAAAAAAATAAATACATTCGGATCCATTTTTCCAGATGACAACCGGAAAGACGGATCCGGTATTGCAATGCATTTGTCAGACGGATCCGCATTCGGAAAGTGTGAAAGTACCCTTACTGCTGACACCCTCTCCGCTCTGTCGGGGGGCTCTACTTGTATAAGCTTTTAATAGAACAGGTTCTGTAGACATCTAAAGTCAGGTCCATAAATATTGGGACATCTATACACCACCACAATGGATTTGAAATGAAACAAACAAGCTTTAACTGCAGACTGTCAGCTTTAATTTGAGGGTATTTACATCCAAATCAGGTGAACGGTGTAGGAACAGTTTGCATATGTGCCTCCCACTTGTTAAGGGACCAAAAGTAATGGGACAATTGGCTTCTAAGCTGTTCCATGGCCAGGTGTGTGTTATTCCCTCATTATCCCAAATACAATGAGCAGATAAAAGGTCCAGAGTTCATTTACAGTGTGTTATTTGCATTTGGAATCTGTTGCTGTCAACTCTCAAGAGGAGATCCAAAGAGCTGTCACTATCAGTGAAGCAAGCCATCATTAGGCTGACAAAACCATCATAGAGATAGCAAAAACATTAGGCCTGGCCAAAAAAAAAAGAGGAACTCACCGGTGAGCTCAGCAACACAAAAAGACCCGGAAGACCACGGAAAACAACTGTGGTGGATTACCGAAGAATTCTTTCCCTGGTGAAGAAAAGACCCTTCACAACAGTTGGCCAGATCAAGAACACTTTCCAGGAGGTAGGTGTATGTGTGTCAAAGTCAACAATCAAGAGAAGACTTCACCAGAGTGAATACAGAGGGTTCACCACAAGATGTAAACCATTGGTGAGCCTCAAAAACAGAAAGGCCAGATTAGAGTTTGCCAAATGACATCTAAAAAAGCCTTCATGGTTCTGGAACAACATCCTATGGACAGATGAGATGAAGATCAACTTGTACCAGAGTGATGGGAAGAGAAGAGTATGGAGAAGGAAAGGAACTGCTCATGATCCTAAGCATACCACCTCATCAGTGAAGCATGGTGGTGGTAGTGTCATGGCGTGCGCATGTATGGCTGCCAATGGAACTGGTTCTCTTGTATTTATTGATGATGTGACTGCTGACAAAAGCAGCAGGATGAATTCTAAAGTGTTTCGGGCAACATTATCTGCTCATATTCAGCCAAATACTTCAGAACTTTTTTAAGGGAAAGAAGTGAAATGCTATGCAATGGCCAAGTCAATCACCTGACCTGAATCCGATTGACCATGCATTTCACTTGCTGAAGACAAAACTGAAGGGAAAATGCCCCAAGAACAAGCCGGAACTGAAGACAATTGCAGTAGAGGCCTGGCAGAGCATCACCAGGGATCAAACCCAGCGTCTGGTGATGTCTATGCGTTCCAGACTTAAGGGTGTAATTGACTGCAAAGGATTTGCAACCAAGTATTAAAAAGTGAAAGTTTGATTTATCATTATTATTTTGTCCCATTACTTTTGGTCCCTTAACAAGTGGGAGGCACATATGCAAACTGATGTAATTCCTACACCGTTCACCTGATTTAGATGCAAATACCCTCAAATTAAAGCTGACGCACATCTTGTTCGTTTCATTTCAAATCCATTGTGGGGGTGTATAGAGCCAAAAAATTTAGAATTGTGTAGATGTCCCAATATTTATGGACCTGACTGTATGTGGAATCAGCTAATGACGGTATAAAAGGAGTGCGCTTCTTCTTGGCGCTAACATCGACCTGTAAGGCTGAGTTCATACTTGAGTTCATACTTGATTTATTTGGCCCCGTAACTGCCCAAATAAGTGAAGTGTGCAGTGATTCTAAGAGTGACGCCTGTCATCTGCATGTCATACGAACTGTCAAACAGTATTATTTCACTGCCAAAGCAGACTCCATATGTGTGTAACTGCAAGGCACAGTGTCCTACACCACTATAAAGGCTCTCTGCAGCCAGGAAATAGCTGTTTTTTAACGTAATTCGCTGGGAATTTATTTGCAGGTCATGGATAACCCTTTTAAATAGATTCTCTACCTTTTGGTGGTATTTTTCTGAATATATTAAAGCTGTGGTATACGTACCTCACAGGTGGCCCAAAGGAATTAGTAATTAGTGGCACAGAAAAAATTCACTATATTTATACAAGTACGGCTATCTAACTGTCTCTGAATATGGGGGGGGGGGGGGTTAACTTTGTTTGCTGGTTCATCATATACAGTAACTTGTTAAGGAAGTATTCCAACAATAGCAAGTCATCCTCTATATAACTTTTAGATGAATGAGACCACCACAGATCACAAGAACGGGGACCCCATACCCCACGGAGCACCCTGAAATGAACAGAGAGGTAGGTTGAATACACACACTGCCATTTCATTTATATTTATGGGAGTTCTGAAAATAGCCAATTGCTCCACTCGGCTGTCTCCAGAACTCCAGCATAAATAAAAGGAACGGTGTAGCAGCAGTGGGCATACATGACCTACCACCCTGTTCTCATGGTTTCTGAGGTTCCTATTGGTCGACCCCGTCCTTTGGATACTGTAGGTCAGAGATGGTCGACCTGTGGCTCTCCAGCTGTTGCAAAACTAAAACTCCCAGCATGCCCAGACAGCCTACAGCAGGGCATGGAGGGAACTGTACTTTTACAACAGCTGGAGAGCCGCAGGTTGGCCAGCCCTGCTGTAGGTGATAACTTGATTCAGCCAGAATACCCCTTTAAAGGAAAAATGTCTGTAGAAAAAGACCTATTTGTATTATTTTTATATTTATTCATTTTTGGTGATGTTTTTACTAATTGTCAGTATCACCATCTACATAAAAATAAAATCCTGAAATCTTGCAGTTTTCACATTGGCTGCTGAAAGTATAAAAAATAAGCTGACGCTTCCTGTTCTGTTGAGATGGCTTTTCAGCTATCACAGGATGGGATTACACCCAGTGGCGTCTCTAGCTTTCAAATTTTGGGGGGGCACACTGGGGGCCAAGACAAAAGTAGGGGGGGGGCATCTATAACAACGATACATTTACTCAAGTATGCTTAGAAATGCTGCAATACTTTACAAAATACCTAAAACCGCAACAGGGAAGAAAAGTCCTGCTGTCTGTGGTTTAAAAAACAAACAATCACTCAGATTTCAACATGTCCTAGTTGCCTGCGGATGACACTTTTATAGGGAGGGGGATCTGTGGATGACACTGCTATGGGGGGGATCTGTGGATGACACATACCGTATATAGCATCTTATGCTATATGTGTCATCCACAGATCCCCCTCCCTATAACAGTGTCATCCACAGATCCCCCTCCCTATAACAGTGTCATCCACAGATCCCCCTCTCCGCCACTCACAGGAGTGTGCATTTGACATTTCTAAACTGTAATCCATATCCTGCAGTAACTTTAACTTTAAATCGAGATCAGGCGGCCGCTCATCTCTACTAGTACCGAGTGCTGATTTCTGCAGGTCAGAGCATATGGATTACAGTTTAGAAGAAATGTACACTCCTGTGAGCGGTCCAGACCAGTGGTGGATCCAGAGCCTGGTCTCGAGAGGGGCACTTCCAGATTATTTTCTGTCCGCCGCCACAGAATAAGGGTGCTTATAGAACAGACTACATAGTGTAGAGGTATACTGTATATTGTGTGGCACAGTGTAGAGTTATACTGTACATTTTGGGGCACAGTGTAGAGGTATACTGTACATTGTGTGGCACAGTGTAGAGGTATACTGTACATTGTGTGGCACATGGTAGAGGTATACTGTACATATTGTGGCCCAGTGTAGAGGTATACTGTACATTGTGTGGCACAGTATAGAGGTATACTGTATATTGTGGGGCACAGTGTAGCAGTATACTGTATATTGTGTGGCACAATGTATGCTATATCTGTATAGCATAAACATATTTAACATGAAAACTTACAATTACTTGGCTTGGCCCTTGGGGATCTCTGACACCACTTCAACATTTTGGCCGGGGGCTCGACGGAGCTGATGTTGTGTTTTATCCTAATGAGAAAGATTTCATAATAAGAATTTGGAGAAGGGGCAGAGGGATAGCAGAGCAGGGAGAGTCTGGTGCTGCTACTAGGGGGTCATACCATAGGGGAGTAATAAAGCCCACCATAATGCCCCCCAGTAGAAATAATTCTCCTTATAATGTGACAATGCAAAAAATACCCCCTTGTAATGCCCCCAGTTGAGCTAATGTCCCCCATAATGTGCCAGTATAAAATACCCCAATATAGTGCCCCCAGTAAATGCCCCCCTAGTGCTACTCTCCCCCCCTTCCTCCTAGTGCCCCCCATAATGTACCAGTATAAAATGCCCCATATATTGTGCCCCAATAGATGCCATCAGTGTCCCCCATAATTTGCAAGTATAAAATACCCCTTCTTAGTGCCCCCGTAGATGACTCCATAGTACTCCTCTCCCCCCTTCCCCATAGTACCCACCATAATGTGTCCCAGTATAAAATGCTACTGTACAGAGCCCCCCATATAAAATACCCCTTCTTTGTGGCCTCAGTAGATGCCCCTATAGTGCCCACCAATAATGTGCCAGTAATAAGTGCCCTCAATAATGTGCCAGTAACAAAAGACCCCCAATGTGCCAGTAATAAGAGCCCAGCCCCCATCACGTGCCAGTAATAAGAGCCCACCCAATGTTCCAGTAGCAAGAGCCTCCCATCATGTGCCAGTAATAAGCCCCCTATCATGTGCCAGTAAAAAGCCCCCATAATGTGCCAGTAATAAGCCCCCATCACGTGCCAGTAATAAGAGCCCACCCAATATTCCAGTAGCAAGAGCCTCCCATCATGTGCCAGTAATAAGCCCCCCATCATGTGCCAGTAAAAAGCCCCCATAATGTGCCAGTAATAAGCCCCCATCACGTGCCAGTAATAAGCCCCCATCACATGCCAGTAATAAGCCCCCATCACGTGCCAGTAATTAGTACCCCATCATGTGCCGGTAATAAGCCACCCATCATGTGCCAGTAATAAGCCCCCCATCACGTGCCAGTAATAAGCCCCCCATCATGTGCCAGTAATAAGCACCCCAATGTGCCAGTAATAAGCCCCCATATCATGTGCCAGTAACAAGAGCCCCCCCATCATGTTCCAGTAATAAGAGTCCCCCAATGTGCCAGTAACAAGAACCCCCCTAATGTGCCAGTAAAACTATTGTAAAAAAAAAAAAAACACTTATACATACCTCCATGTCAGCGATGCGATGCAGGCCTTTTCCGGCCTGTGTCCCGCGTTGTATGGCTCAGGCGGCGAGGTGACGTCATCGCGCCGCCTGCGCCGGACTCTGATAGGCTGCAGGCACTAGGCCGGCAGCCTATCAGAGGAAGGGGAAGGGACACGCCTCTACCTCCCCTGCCCCGCCGCAGCACAGGCAGATGACTATGGAGATGAGCGCAATGGAAGCGCTCATCTCCCTGTGCCCGACTGCGGCGGCTCACTTGGGGGGGACATTTTAGTTGGGGGGCACATGGGGGGGCACAGCGAGATGTAGGGGGGGCCATGGCCCCCGGGCAATGCCACTGATTACACCTATATATAGATAGTACAGGACCCACCATTCACAATAGTAAATATCACAGCTCAGTCCTCTGCACAGGTCACAGAGCATGCGTAGAGCACCACTGTACAGAACTAAATGATCATTTCCAGCCTATAGGTTCCTGTAGTCCATGTGACTGCTCTAAAGAATATCTCTAAATGCTGTTAACAGCAGCTCGGTAAAATGGTTGCCCCGTTAAATAACAAAAGAATGAATATTCAGTCAGTTCTTACTCACCGCTGGAGCCATAACATCATCTTCTTGGCTGCAGCAATGCCATAAATACCTATATATCACATGTGACTGCTGCAGCCAATTATTGGCCTCAGAGGTATAAAGCATGAGAACGCTGAGGCCAGTGATTGGCTGCAGTGGTCATGTGAGGTATATGAGCACGTCAATTCTGCATCCTTGCACACAAAGCCCAGCAGAAGGGAGTTGAATGGGTAAGAATACATGCTTTTATTTTAACACCTTCCCTGTCTTCACCATTTATTTTAAACTCGGACACCCTCCTTTAAATGTCTACATTTTATTTCTCATTCCATATACTCAATCATGCTGAAAGAGAAAGTTTATACGGGCCAAGGTGGTGCTGGTTTTATTATCACCCTGCCCCTAACACAGTCAGAGAGTGGTATGAACAATGGTTAATGCCTCAGGCAGGGGTGTAGCTAGGGTCTCAAAAGATCCGGGGCCAAGCCCCAATGCATATTGACCAATTCTCTAAGTCGACCATCCGACCCCAACCCCACCACCACCGCAAACACTAGCACTGAAGACATTTTACTGTACTTGCTATACAGCTATACCTCTCACATCCAGTGCCTCCCAGGTGACATATCCTCTTATGTAGATCTTCTCTGTCATCATCTTCTCCATTCGGTCCGGACAACTTCTCTCAGCCGCCTCATCTCTGCAGAGTGGGACACACGGACATCTTAGGTTCCTCACTTTTCTGTACCCCCAAATACTATTCAGAAGAAAAATGAGTGCCTTACAGATAATTTTCCCCATAGTAATAGTGCTCCTCATAGTCCCACCAACAGTAATTCCCTTCTAGAATGCCCTCATTAGTAATACTGCTCCCTACAGTGCCCCCAAAAGTGATAGTGCTCCCCAGGAGTGCCTCCATTAGTAGAAGACCCCTCCAGTATTAATAATGCCTTTACAGAGCCCCCCAGTAGAAATAAGGCCCCCTATTGTTCCACCAATGGTAATAAAGCTATAAACAGAACCCTTGGTAGTAATAAGGCCCCCACAGTCGTCTTAGTAGAAATAATGCAGATCTATAAGTATAAGTCCCTCCTATAGAGCCCTCAGTAGTAATAAGAACGCATAATGTCCCCTGGATTTAAAATGCCTCCATATTTATATCGCCCCCTACTGTTATAGTGCTCACCCTGAAGTTCCCCAGTATTTATATCGCCCACTACTGTTATAATGCCCCTACAGTGCCCCCAGTATTCATATCGCCCCCTACTGTTATAATGCTCACCCTGACGTGCCCCGGTATTTATATCGCCCCCTACTGTTATAATTCCCCTAAAGTGCCCCCAGTATTTATACTGCCCCCTGCTGCTATAATGCTCACCCACCCTGAAGCGCCCCAGTATTTATAATGCCCCCTGCAGTGCCCCCTGTAGTTATATTCCTCCATTTAGTTTCCTCAGAAATTATAATTCCTCAGCCCCTCAATCATACAGTCCAATGTAAATAACATCCCACCTCTCCAGCCCCCTCCAATATACAGTCCCATGTAAATAAAATCCCTCTCTACCTACAGCCCCTTCCAAAATACAGTTGCATGTAAATAAAATCACACCATCTCCCCTGCCCCTCCAATATACAGTCCCACATAAATAGCATCCAAGCCGCCTTCAACATACAGTCCCATGTAAAGAACATCACCCCCTCCCCAGCCGCCTTCAACATACAGCCCCATGTAAATAACATTACCCCTCAACATTCAGTCCTGTGTAAATAATATCACTCCCTTCCACAGCCACCTTCAACATATAGTCCCATGTAAATAACATCACCCTGCCCTAGCAACCTCCAGCATGCATTCCCATGTAAATAACAGCCCCCCCCTCAATTTTCAGTCCAATGTAAATAACTTCCCTCCCTTCAGCCCTAACATACAGTCCCAGTTAAATAACCACAACTCCCAGCATTGCTCTGCCTCTCCCTTCACTTACCTCTCCTCATGTAGCAGACCTCACCACAGCTTCTTCCCAGGACTTCTCTTCACTGCTTAGCCATCCTCTCCTGCACTGGTCACATGATGGTGACATCATCGCAGGTCCTTTTCAGCTACTGCATTTAGAACTGATCACATGACCTCTGACGTCACCACAGGTCCTTCAGCTCTTGCAGGAAATTAGATTCAATTGTATTGCCGTCCTGAGGACAGCAATACAGTTGTATCTATCTGGCAGGCAGGACATTCGGGGTCTGGGACAAAACATCAGGGGCCCAAGCCCCAAATGTTTTAACCTAGCGATGCCCCTGGCCCCTACACTTAGTCAGTCAGGGACCATCACCAAATTGTGGACTGACATGGACAGTCGTATGGGTGGAGTACAGGGCTGCACTGTTCCTTTCCCTATGTGACATCGCATCTCTTGCACTCTGTGCACCAGAAACTGAAGTCTACGCTAGCTAGGGGCTTTAGAAAAGTGTCAAGAAGCTAAAAAAATAACAAACTTTGAAGCAAGTATGGTGTGTGCCATATTTTGCTACTTTTTTATACCACAATAGTGTAGTAAACACTTTAGTAAATGAACATTTTTTCAGATAACTGTAGGCACTTCTGCACGAACAGAATCCTTTTATAAGGCCTCATGCACACGACAGTATTTATAAACATGTTCCGTGATCCGTTGCAGTTTTTTCTTCCGTTGTGCTTCCGTGTGTCCGTGTTCCCGTTTTTTTTTGCGGCCCGTCAGAAAACACAGAATGGTTAAAAAAATGTAATTTTAATATCTCCACCCAGTATACTTGTATAAATGAAGGGCACCTGAGTAAGGTTTTGTGGCAATTTTCTGTAGTCTTTCCAGAGTACAGAGGTTATTTTGGCTGCTTCTCTTTGCTGTATCACCATGTCAGATTCAGAGGAAGAGGTCTTTATGCATTTGCTCGTTTCGCGGCAGTGGGGACTGCGCACTCCTTTGTTGAATGAGGAACTGAGTAGAAGGCGACTATTTTGGGTCCATCCGATTGTTTCACAACGTTACCGGAAAGGACACTTCCATACCCTCTACAAAGATCTGTGGCTGCATCCTGAGAAGTTCTATTCCTTCTGTCGGATGTCAGTGGGTACCTTTGATCACTTGCTGTCGTCTCTACGTACTGTCCTTACCTTCATGGACACCAATATGAGGTGCAGCATTTCTCCAGTGGAAAGGCTCATTGTCACGTTGAGGTAAGCAATATTGAACATTTAAAGTTTCACCAGTAATGTGCAGTGCTTCTGTCAGGAGTAACATGTGCTTGAAAATGGCTGCTGTGAAACATGTGCTACTGTTTGCTGAATTAACCTTTCTTTGGTTACCCCTTTTTTGTTTTACCCCTTTAATCCCTGCCACATAAGATTCCATTATTGAATTTTTTTTTTCTTTTGTGCAAGTTTTAAACGTGTGTTCAGCTAACGGCCTCCAGACACTCTATGAATCCTCAGCACTCGCCAGTAGTTTGTTTAAAATGTTGTTTTAGTCAGTCAGTCAGCCATGTTACAGCAGGCTGTAACCTGCCTGTCTGAGTGAATAATTTAATATTTTTTCATCAATTACTGGTGTGCGCGGTTGTTTTTTGTAGTGTCTGTAAGAATTGGGTTCCTCTGTCATGATCTCTAGCTGCGCGCACCACCCTATTTGAAGTCAATATACCAGTCTGTTCCCTATTTTGTAGGATTGTGCTGCTGCCAACCCCTGAGATTTCCAGCTAACGTCCTCATTATGCCTAATGTTCACATATTTTTGAACTTGCACATGACCAGGGCAGGTGCTACCATAAGGCAGACCAAGCGGCTGCCTTAGGGCGCACCCTGGGGGAGGGCGGAAAAATGTGACATGGAGGGCGAGAAATGTGATGGCTGACATGGGGCTCTGATCTGAGGTCTGATTAACATTGGGGGTCTGATTGGGGCTGTGAGCTAAGGTCTGATTAACATTGGGGGTCTGATTGCTGGTCTGACCTGAGGTGTAATGGAAAATATTTTTTTCTTATTATCCTCCTCTAAAACCTAGGTGCGTCTTACGGTCCTCACGCCAGCTATTGTCTGAAGCAGAGAGAAGATACCAGGACCACACAGAGGAAAAGCCAGCTGCTGCAGGTGAGCTGCGAGGTGGGGGGCGCCAAAATGTAGCTTTGTTTGTGTTGGCAAAAATCCTTGCACCGGCCCTGCACATGACTATCTGCATTTCAAAGCTAAACACAGTTGATGTAACTTAGTTGTGGTAGTACTGGCCACACCCAATTGCTGTTTTTGTTTTGCTCATACACACTTTTTTGGGGAAAAAAAGTTTAATCAACCATGGACATGGGGCAGTGATGGCGAGCCGTTTTCAGACAGAGTTGCAAAAGATCAACCCAGATCCGTACAGTTTAATGCAAAATGTCCACACGTCAATTTAGCATAAATACTGTAGTCCAATATAGTTTAGCGTTATTGCATTTAAGCATTTTGCCCTAAATGCCTGTTTAAATTCCGTGCTGCCTGTCGTTTTCAGAGTGTGCCCTGTGCTGATGAATGCTTTGGAAAGTCTAGGGTGTGTATTTGTAAACCCTAGACTTTTCAATTGAGTGCCGCCTCTGGCACCTGTCCCATAGGTTCCCGCTCCACTAGACATAGGGTGTTTACAATCATGTAGTGTATACAACATTATACTAGAACCATGAATCTGTTGTTCCCTTAGATTTGCTGTTGACTGATCTTTTTTGTATTTTGTTTTTCTCAACAGATTCCTTGCCACTGGGAACTCTTTTGCATCACTGCATTTTGAGTTTCATTTAGGAACTTCGACGATCTTGCGAAATGGCGAATTGTACGACACACTTGCCATGTCATCTGGCAGCAACTCAGAGAGACGGTGATGCCGCAGCCCAAGGCGGACGATTGGGTTCGGATTGCTGAGGGCTTCCAAATTTCAGCGCAGTTTCCAAACTGCATCGGGGCAATGGATGGCAAGCACATCCGTGTGAAGAAGCCGCCACACTCAGGGAGCCGTTACTTCAATTATAAACAATATTTTTCGGTAGTGCTGATGGCTGTTGCTGACAGTCATTACCGGTTTATAATGGTTGATATCGGGGCCTATGGAAGCACTGCGGATGCTCGCATCTTTAGTGCTTCTAGAATGGGTGAGCGGCTTCGTGCCAACCAGCTTGCCCTGCCCTAGTCCAGAAGACTGCCCGGATATGCAGGTCCGCCAGCTCCATTCGTCATTGTGGCGGATGAAGAGTTTGCATTGACTCCACATATTATGCGGCCCTTTCCAAAGCGTGGTTTGGATGTCAGGAGGCGTATATTCAACTACCGGCTGACTCGTGCCCGTCGGTATGTTGAGTGTGCTTTCGGGATACTCTCTAGCAAGTGGAGGGTGTTTTTGTCATCCATACAGATGGATCCGGAGAATGCTACCCTGGTGATTAAAGCTTGTGTTGTTCTACACAACTTCACCAGGATTCACGAGGCTTCCTCTTCTGTTGACCTGGAAGATCTTCCTACGTCTTCAGATTTGGGTTTGGAAAGGACCCTGCATAGACGACCTGGGACTGCAGGCATTGCAGTTCGGGAACTCTATGCAGACTACTTTTACAGCCCAGAGGGGTCCTTGCCATGGCAGAGGGATGCTATTCATGGCAGTTTTTGAAATCTTCTGGGCTCTTTAGTATTTTTTCTATTTTGTAGATAGATTACTAATAATTATTGTGGTAGTTGAGTGTAGGGACTAGCAAGATAATGAGGACCCTTGACGTGGGCTTGCCGGCTGAGATTTTTTAGACATCACATATTTAAATCTACATATAACTAAATATAAATGATGCTTTTGTCTAAATGTAAATGGACTAAAACATCTTTATATTTGTAGTATATTGTCCAAATTTTTTTCTAATGCCTCATCATCAAAGTACCCCAAAATAAAGGTGTTGTTCATCAAAATAAAGTGTTGCAAGTTTTTGCCCAAACCAAATTCATGAAGTAAAGGAACCCGCTGGAAAAGCGGACCGTGGCCTTCCCTGCTGTGGAGGGCCAGTTTGAAAATTGCCCGGGTAAAGGGGCTGACCCACACCTTGCATTTGGCCCTGGGGTAGGCCATACTGGGGGGGTGGGGGGAAAGAAGGCGCTTGGGTGGGTTGGGGTAGAAATTGAAAGGGTCCGGGTCTTTGGTGCTGGCTTGCATTCTCTAAATCAATCTTCATACCATAAAATTTTCCTAGAATGTCGCCATGATTTGGTAATGCGAACATTTTTAGGACGACTGCTAATGAAGCCAGGCACTCGTGATGCTCGTTTGGATTTACCTGCTTGGGACAAGTCTTGTAAAGGGCTAATGTTAATGTAATGGGAAAACATTGCTTGCCGTTTGGAGCTGTCCAGCGTCAGAAGAGGATTACTCATTCAAGGGACAAAACCAGTGCGGATATTCAGGCCATCTCGACAGTATGTGGATTGCTTCAACCATCCAGACATACAAGATGTAATGTTAACCTTGTAGAACCTCATTTACGGCGAAAAAAGAACATGTACTAGGCCACACTTGAGCATGGTGAGAGTAGCCGTTTTAAGCCGGCTGGTCAAGCGTTGTTGGAACATCATTTTAATCCATTATCATAGGATTCGGGATTAAAATGATATGTCATTTTATATGAGCAATGTAAGGAATCCATGTTGTGGTTGGTGCTATACCATTAAACCAATATAAATGACATTGACAATACCTAATGGGTAACAATTTCCAAAACTTACAAAAGTAAGATAATAGGTATCTATGTGAAAAATATTACGTCACCCTATAAAACAAAAAATGATACACTATTCTGGACTCCCATAAAAACGGGAGGCTTTTACACAATTTTTTTTAAAAAACACCCCTATCCAGAGGATATGTACGAAAGAATATATTGGTGCATGACCAACAGCCGAGAAACACGCAGAACATCTGTATGAGGAGATAATGCATGCAGTGCGCATGTGGCATCTCGCATCTCTATTCTTGTTCAGATTGCAAACATCTATGTTCCAGGACCGTCAATAAATTGATTCATCAGGAACAAAACAGAGAGGGGAGTCGCTATCTGCGCACTGCACGTGTTGTCTCATCAGCGGTGGTGCATGGTGTGACTCCCCCACAGAAATTATGGAGACAACCAACACCAGGCATGTAGAAACTGTTGCCCACCAGCTGATGCACAACTACAACTCCAAGCAGGACTGATTAGCTTACAGCTATTCTGGCATGCTTGGAGTTTCAGTTTTAAAAGAGCTGGATGGAGTCAGTTATGACATGGCAGGCCTACTGAAAGTATATGTCTTCAATAGTACAACACAACTGAACCCATTAATTTCGTGTACACTTTAGCTCACCAAGATCCAAACGTAAGTGTATGCAAAATTTGAAATGCAAATAAAAAAATAAAAAAACTTACGGCCTCAAATCCATTACAGGTCTTAAAAACTGCAACTGTGCAGTGTATATGTAGGGCCGCTTCCTTGAGGTACCCTCTCCACTCCGGCCTTTACTTGAGACCTCCCACCGGAATTGGTCCAGGCAACTTGCCCAGCGGGTTTTAGTTTGTTTTACTGTAAAAAAAATGACATAATAAACAATTGTGCGCAAAAAAAATAATTCAGAAAATACTTACAAAGAGTATAATTTGATTTAAAAAAAAAAAGAGGACGAAGCAATAAAAACTCAAAAATGGACAGGTTAAACAGCACATGGTACAGTCCAGCAGGTGTGGGGATACTAATGAAGAAGAACAAGATGGAGGAGACTAGTCGTGCAAGCCATTTGGACTAAAATACTTTACAATATGTGAAGATGACAACTGTAAGATGCTCAATTACAAGGACACATGTGTCAGGCAAAAAAAAAGGGCACAGATGTGATTACATATGAGTACTGAGTATGCTGTAGCAAAGGGAGGGACAGCCATTTAAAGATAGAAATGGTGTGGTATGGTATTTAATAGACGTCACTTTTAAAAACCATGTACAGGCCTTTATGCAAAATGAAGCTGGACCACCAAAAAAACACAATTGAGACCTCAGGGAATTTAAAACTACATCTTTTTGGCCACACAGAGGGCAAGTACAGCACAACTACATTGCTCTCACTTACCTAATTCGGCCCGGCCTCGGCTATCAGCTTTGGCCCATTCATTTTTGCGCAGGCTCCGGCCACTTGCTCCCACGCAGCATCCTTTTTTGTACGGTCCAAATAAACATTGGTTCTGGTATCCCAGATCTCTGGCCTCTCCTGTACCAGGGTGATCAGCTTCTCGACATTCCAGCGAGGCATGGTGCCAGGAAAAGAAATGTAATGGCTGCCTCACCACACAGAGAAGCTTACAGGCACAGGTGGCTAGAAATTAGCATAACCTGTGACCTTAAACTTCCTGTACATATTTTTTTAAAATTTTATTGGCACAAGTTTTGCCAGACAGATTGCCCATGGCAAAAGAAAGAAATAAAACGGGTGCGGACGCGGGCGCGGATGTCAAACGGGTGTGCAACCGTGAATGGGGCCATGAACCGTTAGCCGTGAAAAAAATAGGACAGGTTATATTTTTTTCATGGGCAGGAAACACGGGTCACGGGCGTGGGTGACAAAACGGTGTAGTAGCTGAGTTTTCAACGGACCCATTGAAAGTCAATGGGACTGCAGAAAATCACGTATAAACGGAACAGCGGCCACGGATGCACACAACGGTCATGTGCATGAGGCCTAAGTCTGAGGATGGACCGGTGTCTGTCAGACTTTTAGTGCATCTTCACACGTACCAGTCTGATGGTAGTGCCTAGTATTTTGAACAAAAATACTCCATAAATATGCAGGTTTATAGAGAGAGAGGGAAAATCCACAACTAGACCCTTCAAGACTGATGAAGCAATGATGTTAAATCAGCAGATGTCAGTGGACAGTTGCACTGCTCTCATTTTTAATAGATCGTCAGCCAATTCCACAGAAATCCCAGCAATGTTTTTTTTTTATTGTGTTAGAAATATAGTTCTTTTGCCTATTATTCTAATTAGTATCCTTGCAGAATTCAACATATAGAATGTATCCTCTGCCTTTTTTGCTTGTATTGATGTCCTCAGGGTTCAAAAACATGTTTTGGATTTAGATATCAACATTTTACATGATCAGATTTCATTTTCAGCAGTTCAGCTGACCCTTCAGTTTTCATTGCATATAACAAACTTTAGTGTTACACACTACTTTACTTTATTATTTCTAGCTTCTTTATTTCTTTTTACCAATCATCTATCATGAGATGTAGAGGCTCATTTATTAAGACCAGCATTTTCCACACAGTTCTTAAAGAGGTTATCCAAGACTAAAAAATGTCCCCCATATGCTCTCCCCTCATACTGAACATACTTACCCGACTCCCCGATCCCTGCGTCGGTCCTGGTCTCCGCACTGCTGCCTCTCCCCGTGCACGGATGAAAACATCCAATGGCAGGCGATGACGGGGACAAGCCTCCCTAGCATTGCGTGTGACGCTAGGGAGGCTCATCCTCATCACCGCCTGCTATTAGCTGCTCCCCTCCTGACACCCGATGTCTTCATCCGCGCACAGGGAGAAGCTGCAGTGACGGTGCAGCGGGACCAGGAGCGGTGAAGGGAGTGGGGATCCAGGTAAGTATATCCAGTGTGAGGTGCACAATGGCGTGCAACAAACTGTGCAACTGATATACGACACAAGAGTGATGCATAACAATTCATAAATGAATCCCTCTTGAACTCAGCAGTACATTTTTCATGTTTCATGTGAGTAGATGATGGGCATCTGTCCGCAGGATCAGCCAGCCATATTGTCTGGTAGCGATGACCCTGCTAATTAAAAGATATTTTCTTCCCCCAATCTGTTGATGCATTTGGGAGAAATGTGTTTTAAAAAAAATGCAATTTATAGCTTAAAATGGGGTTCTCTGGCAATTATTTAAAATAGCCACCCGCAACCTGCCCTGGAATGTGAGCAGGACTGGTTACCAGCACTTGCAGAGCTGCCAAGGAGGGGTGAGGGGACATGGCCTCACTGCACTGTTCTACAATAGATGGTAATGATGAGATCCTTCCTTTTATATTATAAGCATAGTAGTGTGTAGTGGGGCCTTGCTAACTCACCCCCCTAGGCAAAACTGCAAGTGGAGGCAACCAGTCCTGCTCACATTCTAGGACAAGTTGTTGGCGGCCATTTTAAATAATTCCTGGAGAACCATTTTAGGTGCACCAGGCTGGTCTCCTAGACACTTAGCCTCTCCATTTTGCATCATTGGACACTCCCCCTACACTTGATTGACAGGGTCAGGTGTCTAGGAAGATGGGGGAGTGTTCACAGAAGCAGAGCAGCTAAGGAGCACTGAATGTCCCTTAGTGCACTTAACCCCTAATTTGCATATACATTTTTTTTTTATTTCTACTAAATGGCAGAAAAAAAGCTATGGTTTTATTCAGCAGGCCAGCCCTACTAGGTATTATGGCTAGTTTATTAGGGTTAATCCTGCTGCCAGATTTCCTTTTATTTAGAGCTATAATTTTACCCTTTTATATTTGCAAATTGTCTATAGTTTAGATTAGCATTTTATTATTTGATAAATGACATTTGCAGACCCTTGATAACTGGCCCATTTATAATATT
Organism: Bufo gargarizans; assembly: GCF_014858855.1. Lineage (NCBI taxonomy): Eukaryota > Metazoa > Chordata > Amphibia > Anura > Bufonidae > Bufo > Bufo gargarizans. The sequence goes on from NC_058084.1 coordinate 213,791,609, forward strand.
TTTTTCTAGAACAATAGGAACGATTATGAAGCTTTTGATGTTGCAATTACTATATTCATGAAACTGTAGGGTTTCCAGTAAACACTATAGCTGAAGGATTGCAGGAATACAACTCATTAAATAAAACTCAAACCTTCTACTGCCTATACTAAAATACAATGTAACAATCAAATAAGGGGAAATTGAATCTGCTCGCCATAAATTACACAAAATAGTGTAAAAAGTGTATCATGTTATTAGGGCCATCTGCATTTCTTCACAACAAATTTCACTTGGCCCTAATAATGTGATATGATTATCCAATCTGGAATCCATCACTTTCTATTTGCACTTTAAGTAAATCTGCCTGGGAAATACAGAGGCATAGATGAGCATTTCTACAGTGGTGTGCTAGCATCATCCTTCTCTATACAGGGAAATGTACAGTATATATTTTTAATAAAGAAAAATGTAATAATTAACCATTAGCAGCAGTAGACCAATGAGGACAGTGATTGGTTCCAGCGGTTATGTACGATATACCGGCGCATTTCCGCTGCTGTTTGCAAACAAGCAGCGAGAATACCGGACCAGCATTGCAGAGAATAAAGTTAAAAAAAGGGGTAGGTATAACACAACTTTTTATTATTTTTATTATCTCAGACAGCACATTATCAGTCACTTGCTAATGCCCCGTTTTACTGTACTCCATTGCAGTCACATTTTCCACTGTGTTGGTTCCCTGTCCAGATGACATCTACGTTTGAAGAATAGCAAGTAGAGTTGAGTGGACACCTGTATGTTCTGGTTCGACGGGTTCGGGCGAACTTGACCCGAACTTGACCTAGAACCCAAACCCCATTGAAGTCAATGGGGACCCGAACTTTGGACCACTAAAATGGCTCTAAAAAAGTCTTGAAAATGGCTAGAGGGCTGCAAATGGCAGCAAAATGTGGTTAAGACCATGGCAAGTGCTCTGCAAACAAATGTGGATAGGGAAATGACTTAAAATAACATAAAATACATAAAAAAAAAAAATTATAATCTTGATCTTGGAGGACGAGGTACATATAGGAGTAGGAGGTTGAGGAGGCGGTGGATGATGAGGAGGTAGCCTACACTGCTTTTTGGTTTTATTATTTTTTATTTAAATTAGGGTAAACCCCAAAACATTGGGAAATATAACCTGTGATAACCCCCTCCAGGCGTGCTAAACAAACGTTCAGACAATACACTGGCTGCAGGGCAGGCCAGCACCTCCAAGGCATAAAGGGCAAGCTCAGGCCATGTGCCCAATTTGGAGACCCAGAAGTTGAAGGGGGCAGACCCATCAGTCAGCACGTGTAGGCGTGTGCACACATACTGCTCCACCATGTTGCACGTCCCCGTGATGTCCACTATCCAATTGGATATCTGCTCTATCAACTTTCAATGTTCTTTTCTGCGCCTACCATGTTGATCAAGGTTAGCGGCGAATCAGGGTTCCATGCCGGAGAGGGAGCGTGAGAAAGAGATACCACATACAAAGGAAGTCAGTGTATGAAATTAAATGTGATCGAGCGGAAATGTGGGAGCAGTTATCAAAGCGGAAGGATCAAATGAAAGGAAAGGAGGGGGCGCATGGCAATTGCCCACTCCCGACTCAGGGAGGTAGTGACGATAAATAACAATACAGGACAAGTTATTAAAGCAGAAGGATCGAATGAAAGGGACAATTTAAGACGAATTTTAGAAATTTAAGTCCCTGTCACCTATGCAGAGCAGGGGTTTTTCATCGATAGAAATGGGTTAATGTCACCCACCAATGGAACAGATGATTTAAAAAAAATTCGGTCCCTAACACCTATGCAGAGCAGGGGTTTATTTGCGCCAAAAATGGTAAAATGTCACCCAAGAATGTAACAGAAAAATTTGTGAAATATATTAACCTGTCTACTAGGTAGAGCAGGGGTATATCACAGCCAAAAATTGGTGAATGTCACCCAACTAGGTAACAGAAAAATGTGTGAAATTTATTAACCTGTCCACTAAGTAGAGCAGGGGTATATCACAGCCAAAAATTGGTGAATGTCACCCAACATTGTAACAGAAAAATTAGTGAAATGACATAAAATAAAATACGTAAAAATAAAAAATAATAATCTTGATGTATAAGGTGGAGGTCCATATGGAGTAGGCGGTTGAGGAGGTGGTGGACGTAGCGGTATTGGTGGAAGCGGTAGTGGAGGAGGACGAGGTAGCCAACACTGGTTTTAATTTTTTTTAAATTATTTTTTTAATTAGGGTACACCCCAAAAGAGTGGGAAATATAAAAAATACAACAATGAGCAATTGCACTGTAGTATAACAATGGCTTGGTAAGGCCGGTATACATGTCTATTCTGCACAAGGTATGGACAAGTCCTGAGGGATCCATGCCTGGTTCATTTTAATGAACGTGAGCTTGTCCACATTGGCTGTGGACAGACGGCTGCGCTTGTCTGTGATGACGCCCCCTGCCGTGCTAAACACATGTTCAGATAATACACTGGACGCAGGGCAGGCCAGCACCTCCAAGGCGTAAAGGGCAAGCTCAGGCCATGTGCCCAATTTGGAGACCCAGAAGTTGAAGGGGGCAGACCCGTCATTTAGTACGTGTAGGCGTGTGCACACATACTGCTCCACCATGTTGCTGAAATGCTGCCTCCTGCTAAGACGTTCCATATCAGCTGGTGGTGCTGGTTGTTGTTGTGGCGTGCTGACAAAGCTTTTCACATTTCGGCCATGCTTAGGCTACTTTCACACTTGCGCTTGATCGGATCCGTTCTGAACGGATCCGATCATATTAATGCAGACGGAGACGCAGACGGAGTTCAGTACGGATCCGTCTGCATTAATAACTTAGAAAAATTTCTAAGTGCGCAAGATGCCTGAGCGGATCCGTTCAGACTTTCAATGTAAAGTCAATGGGGGACGGATCCACTTGAAGATTGAGCCATATGGTGTCATCTTCAAGCGGATCCATTCCCATTGACTTACATTGTAAGTCTGAACGGATCCGCTCGCCTCCGCACGGCCAGGAGGACAGCTGAACGCTGCAAGCAGCGTTCAGCTGTCCGCCTGGCCGTGCGGAGGCGAGCGGAGCGGAGGCCGAACGCCGCCAGACTGATGCAGTCTGAGCGGATCCGCTCCATTCAGACTGCATCAGGGCTGGACGGAGGCGTTCGGGTCCGCTCGTGAGCTCCTTCAAACGGAGCTCACGAGCGGACCGACGAACGCTAGTGTGAAAGTAGCCTAACCCTGCCTTCTGAGGTGCTGGCGGTGCCCCAGGTGAGTTGGCGACCTCTTCCTTTTCCTCTGCCTTCGCCTTGTGCTTCCACTGTGCCCCCGCTGTAAGGTTGGAATGCCACCAGCAGCGCGTCTACAAGCGTGCGCTTGTACTTGAGCATCTTACGATCACGCTTCAGTGAGGGAATGAGAGATGGTACGTTGTCTTTGTAACGGGGATCCAGCAGCGTGGCCACCCAGTAATCAGCACAAGTTAGAATGTGGACAACTCGGCGGTTGTTGCGGAGATACTGCAGCATGTAATTGCTCATGTGTGCCAGGCTGCCCAGAGGCAGCGGCAAGCTGTCCTCTGTGGGAGGTATATCGTCTGTGTTCTCTGTATCCCCACAGCCACGCACCAGTAATGGCCATGAGCTGGTTTGGGTGTCACCCTTCTGTGAACACGGTTCCTTCTCCTCCATCTCCTCATCCTCCACCTTATCATCCTCCAGAACTGTGCCCTGGCTGGACAATTGTGCACCTGGCGTTTGTGGGTGCAGGAACCCACTCTCTGAGCCACGTGTGAATGACTGTCCGGAAACCCTATGAAATGTTTCCCTCTTCCTCCTCCTCCTCCTCCTGTGACACATCCTCTTCCATCGTCGCCAGAAGAGTTTTTTTAAGGAGGCATAGAAGTGGGATAGTAACGCTGAGAACTGAGTTATCGGCACTGGCCATGTTGGTGGAGTGCTCGAAGCGCAACAAGGAACACAGGTCTCGCATGGAGGCACAGTCATTGGTGGTGAAGTGGTGCTGTTCTGCAGAGCGACTCACCCATGCGTGCTGCAGCTGAAACTCCACTATCGCCTGCTGCTGCTCGCACGTGCAAGGTGGAGTTCCACCTTGTGGGAACTCGCATATGAAGCGGTGAGAGGGAAGGCCGAAGTTACTCTGCAGTGCTGACAGGCGAGCAGTAGCAGGGTGAGAACGCCGAAAGCGCGCACAGACGGCCCGCACTTTCTGCAGCAGCTCTGACATATCGGGGTAATTTTTAAGGAACCTTTGCACCACCATTTTTAAGGAACCTTTGCACCATCAAACCGGCTAGTCCCAGAGCTGCTACGAGATTTCGCCCATTATCACACACCACCAGGAGGGGCTTAAGGCTCACTGGCACCAACTACTCATCGGTTTGTTGTTCCATGCCCGTCCACAGCTCCTGCGCGGTGTGGGGTTTGTCCCCCAAACAGGTATTGCCGTACTCAGAAGAAGTAGGGCAACGTGTTTTGGGGTGCATTTTTACATATACCCATGCTGGGTGATGGTTCATCGGTTGGTCCACCTAGAAGGTAAAAAAAACAAAAACAAAAAAAAAAACCAGGCCGCAACGCAATAAATTAGTTAACATGAACTTTATAATAACAGTATCTCACTGGCACCAACTACTCATCGGTTTGTTGTTCCATGCCCGTCCACAGCTCCTGCGCGGTGTGGGGTTTGTCCCCCAAACAGAAAAGTTTTAAAACTGCCTGCTGTCGTTTACCCATGGCTGTGATGAAGTTGGTGATGAAGGTGTTACGCTGACCGGATGAGGAAGCGGAGGAGGAAGCAATAGGTGGCAAAGAGAAGCGCCCTGCAATCCTCGGTGGTGGAAGGACATGCGTCAAACTGCTATACGCCTCAGGCCCAGCCGCAACTTCATTTACCCAGTGCGCTGTTAGGGAGATATGACATCCCTGACCGGGCTTACTGGTCCACGTATCCATAGTTCGGTGGACCTTGCCACAGATGGCGTTGCGCAGTGCACACCTGATTTTGTCCCCCACTTGGTTGTGCAGGGAAGGGATGGCTCGCCTGGAAAAGTAGTGGTGGCTGGGCATGACGTATGCAGTATTTCTAGCTTAAGTTTCACAATGAGGAATGCTGCATAGGCTTCAGATGGAGCGTATTGCCAAAAAGGGGTGCTTTTTAAAACCCGGAAAATTATTGTAGTATTTCAAGCTTAAATTTCACACTGATAAATACTGAATAGGCCCCAGATGGAGCGTTTGCCAAAAAGGGGTGCTTTTTTAAACCCAGAAAATTATTGCAGTCTTTCAAGCTTGTATTTAACAATGACAAGTGCAGCAAACACGGCAAAATTAGGATTTTGCCCAAAATGGGTGTTTTTTAAATAACAGAATATAACAGCAGTATCTAACGCAGGCATGTGCGGCCCTCCAGCTGTTGCAAAACTACAACTCCCAGCATGCCCTAATAACTGTAAACTATCCAGGCATGCTGGGAGTTGTAGTTTTGGAACAGCTGGAGGGCAGCAGTTTGGACATGCCTGATCTAACGCGCGTATTTCACACTGACAGATGCGGCAAAGGCTGCAAATTCAGTATTTTGCTTAAATTTCACACTGACAAATGCTGCATAGGCCCCAGATGGAGGGTATTGCCAAAAAGGGGTGCTTTTTTAACCACCTCAGCCCCCCTAGCTTAAACACCCTTAATGACCAGACCACTTTTTGCAATTCTGCACTATACTACTTTCACGGTTTATTGCTCGGTAATACAACTTACCACCCAAATGAATTTTACCTCCTTTTCTTCTCACTAATAGAGCTTGCATTTGGTGGTATTTCATTGCTGCTGACATTTTTACTTTTTTTGTTATTAATTGAAATTTACCGATTTTTTTGCAAAAAAATGACATTTTTCACTTTGAGTTGTAAAAAGTTTCAAATAAAACTACATTTCTATATAAATTTTTCTCTAAATTTATTGTTCTACATGTCTTTGATAAAAAAAATGCAATAAGTGTATATTTATTTGTTTGCGAAAAAGTTATAGCGTTTACAAACTATGGTACAAAAATGTGAATTTCCGCATTTTGAAGCAGCTCTGACTTTCTGAGCACCTGTCACGTTTCCTGAGTTTCTGCAATGCCCAGACAGTAGAAACACCCCACAAATGACCCCATTTCGGAAAGTAGACACCCTAAGGTATTCTCTGATGGGCCTAGTGAGTTCATAGAAGTTTTTATTTTTTGTCACAAGTTAGCGGAAAATTATGTTGTTTTTTTTTTTCTTACAAAGTCTCATATTCCACTAACTTGTGACAAAAAATAAAAACTTTCATGAACTCACTATGCCCATCACGAAATACCTTGGGGTGTCTTCTTTCCAAAATGGGGTAACTTGTGGGGTAGTTATACTGCCTTGGCATTTTAGGGGCCCTAATGCGTGAGAAGTAGTTTGAAATCCAAATGTGTAAAAAATGCCCTGTGAAATCCTAAAGGTGCTCTATGGAATTTGTGCCCCTTTGCCCACCTAGGTATTGCCGTACTCAGAAGAAGTAGGGCAACGTGTTTTGGGGTGCATTTTTACATATACCCATGCTGGGTGATGGTTCATCGGTTGGTCCACCTAGAAGGTAAAAAAAAACAAAAAACCAGGCCGCAACGCAATAAATTTGTTAACATGAACTTTATAATAACATTTGAACAGAACATTAACTTTTATAAACTTTTGGAACAGAACATTAACTTTTTTGCTTACCGGTGATTTTTGTTTTGTTTTGCTTTTTTTACCTTTTTATAGGACAAACCTCTCCTTCCCCATGGGACAATGTGCAAAGCGAAAATCGCCCAGAGATGTGGCGAAGTACATTATGCACTTTGTCCCAGGTGAAAGGAGAGGTTTGCAGCAGCTGTGAGTGAAATGGCCCTAAGAGCCCTGTGTGCCTGTCCTGTGAGATGCAATCCCTATGCTAAGTGTACCTGTGTGTGGTACTTCCGGAAGCACTCCCCTAAGCAAAGGGCAGGGTGGTCAGGGCAGTCAGGACAGAAATAACAGGTGTCATGCCTTATTCCACTCCTGCTACAGATACAAAAATTTTTTCGGGGTGGCGGTTGGTTTGAGGTACCAGCAACGACACTGGGGAAATGTCGCTCGTGTAGACGGCTCACTACACTGGTGGTTGGGGCCACAGAACCGCCTGGATACAGGAGGTTCTCGATGATCTCTTCCTGAAATTTGAGGAATGATCTTGTTCTCCCAGCCTTACTGTAGAGAACAAAACTATTATATACAGCCAATTGAATTAAATGTACAGACACCTTCTTATACCAGCGTCTGGTCCTGCGGGAAAGTAAATAAGGAGCCAACATCTGGTCATTGAAGTCCACCCCTCCCATGAGCAAATTATAGTCGTGTACACAGAGGGGCTTTTCAATGACACTGGTTGCTCGTTCAATTTGGATTGTCGTGTCTGCGTGAATGGAGGAGAGCATGTAAACGTCACGCTTGTCTCTCCATTTCACCGCGAGCAGTTCTTGGCTACACAAGGCAGCCCTCTCCCCCTTGCAAGACGGGTGGTAACGAGCCGTTGGGGGAAGTCCCGGCGACTAGGTCACGCGGTGCCACAGCAGCCAATCTGTTTTAAAAACAAATGCCTGAAGAGGGGCACACTTGTGTAAAAATTGGCCACATAAAGATGGTACTCCTTGCCAAATAAGGGTGACACCAAGTCCCAGACTGTCTTCCCACTGCTCCCCAGGTAGTCAGGGCAACCGACCGGCTCCAGGGTCTGATCTTTACCCTCATAGACACAAAATTTGTACGTATAGCCTGTGGCCCTTTCACAGAGCTTATACAATTTGACCCCATACCGGGCGCACCTGCTTGAGATGTATTGTTTGAAGCCAAGGCACCCGGTAAAATGTATAAGGGACTTGTCTACGTAGATGTTTTGCTCAGGGGTATACAAATCTTCAAATTTGGTGTTAAAGTGGTCTATGAGGGGCCGAATTTTGTGGAGCCGGTCAAAAGCTGGGTGGTCTCTGGGAGGAGAGGTGCTGTTGTCACTAAAGTACAGGAAACGCAGGATGGTCTCAAATCGTGTCCTGGACATGGCAGCAGAGAACATGGGCATGTGATGAATTGGGTTCGTGGACCAATATGACCGCAATTCATGCTTTTTTGTTAGGCCCATGTTTGAGGAGAAGGCCTAGAATTTTTTTTAATTCGGAAACTTGGACGGGTTTCCACCGGAAAGACTGGGCATAAAAGCTTCCCGGGTTGGCGGCTATAAATTGAGTGGCATACCGATTTGTTTCTGCCACGACTAAGTCCAAGAGCTCCGCAGTCAAGAACAGCTCAAAAAAAAACAGTGCCGATCCCATCTGAGCTGTCTCAACCCGAACTCCTGATTGGCGGTGAAAGGGGGAACTATTGGTGCGGCTGAAGTTGGGGGCTGCCAATCAGGGTTTGTCAGCACCTCAGGGACTCTAGGGGCTCTACAGGCCTGTCTGTGCAGTGGCTGCGACTTCACCATGTTGTACGGCAGTGCTGGTACTAGGTCCAGGATGGGCTGCGCTGCTGGTGTATGCCTCACTACGTAATCCGACAGCGCCAGCCCCACTCTGCTGCCCTTGAAGCGGATCCTGCGCAACCTGTGGTCTAGCAACACGGGGCCGGGTACGCCTGGTGGTATCAGGGACCTCAACCTCCTCGTCCAAACTTTGGGTCAGACTGCCACTGCTTTCTACAGGTTCATATTCTGACCCACTGGATTTGTCAGATGAGGGGTCCCATTCCTCATCCGACTGGGTCAGAAGCCTGTAGGCCTCTTCAGAAGAATACCCCTTGTTTGCCATTTGGTCAACTAAATTTAGGGGGTATTCCCTGAGACTACCCAAGAAAAAAAGCAAGCCTGTCTTACAAATGGGAGGCTAGCGACGTACCGGAAGCCCCTGCGATTGATAAAAAATATCAAAACAGATTTTTTTATTGCCGCAGCGCTTGTAAAGTGATTGTGCAGTGATAAAAAATAAATAAAAAAATTTGTCACTGCGGCGGGGCGAGCGTGGGTGAACGCACGTGTGGGCGACCGATCAGGCCTTATCGGGCAAACACTGCGTTTTGGGTGGAGGGCGAGCTAAGGTGACACTAATACTATTATAGATCTGACTGTGATCAGTCCTGATCACTTACAGATACTATAAAAGTACAAATGCTGATTAGCGATACGCTAATCAGCGAATCAGTGACTGCGGTGCGGTGGGCTGGGCGCTAACCGACGCTAACTACCTAACAAAGGGGCCTACACTATCCTAAAACCTAACCGTCAATACTAGTGAAAAAAAAAAGTGACAGTTTACACTGATCACTTTTTTCCCTTTCACTAGGTGATTGACAGGGGCGAACAAGGGGTTAATTGGGGTGATGGGGGGTGATCTGGGGGCTAAGTGTACTGTTTGGTGTACTCACTGTGATGTGTGCTCCTCTGCTAGGACCAACCGACGAAAAGGACCAGCAGAGGAGCACAGAAGCCATTTAACACCTTATATTTATAAATATAAAGTGTTAAATGGCTTCTGATTCATTTTTTTGAAAATCACCAGCCTGCCAGCGCTGATCATTGGCTGGCAGGCTGGTGACTAAATATTCCTTTGACTTTTGCTGGCCTGCAATGTGTATGCGCGGGCCGGCTCTGCCCGAAATCTCGTGTCTTGCGAGAGGACGCGCCGGCGCGTCCAGGAGGAATAACAGGGCCACCGCCAGGACGCGATCCTGCGTACATCGGTCCTGTAGTGGTTAAACCCAGAAAATTATTGCAGTCTTTAAAGCTTGTATTTAACAATGACAGATGCAGCAAACACTAAAAAAATTTGTATTTATCCCAAAAAGGATGTTTTTTAAAACCCAGAAAATTATTGCAGTATTTCAAGCTTAAATTTCACATTGACAAATGCTGCATAGGCCCCAGATGTAGGGTATTGCCAAAAAGGGGTGCTTTTTTAAACCCAGAAAATTATTGCAGTCTTTCAAGCTTGTATTTAACAATGACAAATGCTGCAAAGGCCACAGATGTAGGGTCTTGCCAAAAATGAGAGATTTTTTAAATCCCAGAATGTAATTGCAGTATGTTAGGCTTCTATTTGACTGTCACAAAAGCACATATGCTGTGCTGGTGCACTGAACTTGCATAAAATGGCCGCCACCACCCACCTAACTAACAGACGGATAAAAGTTATTTTTCTGTGTCACTGGGCTCGGGGCAGGGTAAAAAGATTGTGCACTGCACCCACAAAACAAAATCTAGGTAGATCACTGAGTTAACAAGCACTTCAGATTAAAGATTCTTTCCTATTCTCTCCCTCACAGCAGCAGCACCCTATCCCTACACTAATCAGAGCAGAGTGACAGGCAGCGCTATGTGACTCCAGCTTATATAAAGGCTGGGTCACATGCTGCACTGGCCAATCACAGCCATGCCATTAGTAGGCATGGCTGTGATGGCTTCTAAGGGCACACAAGTTAAATGCTTGTTGATTGGCTGCTCTGCAGCCTTTCAAAAAGCGCAATTAACTTGGCAAACACCAAGAGACACGTCCAACTGTCCCAAATGTGACACTGTAGGAGCAGACTTTCTCCATATGATATGGACCTGTCCAGAACTTATAAATTACTGGAATGGTATCAATAACTGTATTATGTGTAAACTAAAAATTCGAATTCCTTTTGAACCACAAGTATTTGTTCTTAATGATCTTTCCAAACTAAAAAATCATAAGCATCAAAAGATTTTTCTGAGCAGAATATTGATGTTGGCTAGAGTTTTGATCAGCCGGACCTGGTTTGCCCGATCCACTCCAGACATAAATACATGGATAAATTTAATTGATAAGGTAAAGAACTACGAGAAAATTTTATATAGACGGAGGGAAAATGAATACCAATGGAGTAGGATATGGGGTGGTTGGAGGTCTGGTTAGCTGAGATTAAGCTGTTTCATATATAGGGGTCCTACTTTGACTTTGACGCACCACAAATTGGGGGGGAGGGAGGGGAGGGTTTTCTAAATATTATGAAAAGACGAGTGGAATATATTTATATATAATTACTTGGGTCACTAAGAATTGAGAGATTGTAAAAACTTTTATATTGTAAACGTTTTGTAGTTTTCCCAATAAATTTTTTTGGGAAAAAAAAAAAAAAAAAAAAAAACTTGGCAAACACCGAACCCGAACTTTTACTAAAAAGTTTGGGTTCGGGTCCGAGGTCCTAAAATCCTAAAGTTCGGTACGAACCTGGACGTTACAGTTCGGGTTCGCTCAACCCTAATGGCAAGCCTTGTAGGACTCTGCCCTGTCGACACAACATAATCAATGACCTTGCCTCTGAAGGGGAAGTCTTCCGCTTTACCCTGTCCTGTAGATTTGATATCAGCAATGATGCAGAGCCTCAGGGTGGGGTTTTTCCAGCAGGGCTTCAAGCAGGCTTGGATCTGTGATGTTCGAGCTAGGAGGGGAAGGAGAGGCAGAAACCTGGTGCTATAGACCAGGGATTATCAAACTTTGGCACTCCAGCTCCTGTGAAACTACAACTCCCAGCATGCAAACATGCTCAACTGTTGTCACAACTGCCATATACTGTAAGTGAATGGAGCTTTCTGAGAGTTGAAGTTTCAGAACATCTGGAGTGCCAGAGGTTGCTGATACCTGCTATAGACACTCTTCATGAGTCTTTCACAGAGATGTAAAGACAAGGTGAAGGTCACAGTTCTCAATTAAACTGGAAGAGTCAAAATGAACTAAGAACTTATCATGCAGTAAGGTTCTGGTCTTTAGATGTGTCCACATCTGTGTTGGTGGCTCCATTACCAACCTCTTTTTTTAGATTATGTTGAAAATGCTGCTCTGTTTTTTTTTTTGTTTTTTTTTTAGTAGACTGACGGACAGCATGACTAAAACCCAATGTATCTCATTGTATCTAATTATAGTCAGTAGGGTCTGTCACGTGCCCTGTTGTACTAGGGTCCATTGTTGTCAGAGCTTGGGTCCTGGTGGCCAAGTCCGACTCTCCATTGTAGCCTATATTATTACAAACTGAAACTTTTTGAGTATGAGATTTGCTATCTTCAGCTCCTTTACTAGGTGTAGGATCCTTTTTTGATAACAGTAAATGTTGGCAAAGTGAATGTTTGTAGTCCGTTGCTCATAAGATGGCCAGTATAACCTGATACATTGTTAATGTATATTCAAATATGTATTAATATATTATTACATATGGTAAAGTACATACAGGAAATATATGTCTCATAGATACACAACATAAGGATTACTTGCATTCCAGTTCCACACTTCCATCCCCACAAATTAAAGGAAGCATTTCACACTGACATTTACTTTCCATTGGAAAAAAATATATTTTACAGACCACCCAAGAGACTAAAATAAAGATAATGCTCATGCACACGCCAATTTATTTGTACTGCAAATAAAGACTTCCCTTCTTGATTGCGAAATGAAGTTCCATTCATCTTTTTTACAAACAATTAAGAACATTTTGACACTTTTTGAGCTGTAAGTAACACATCTGTTACGGAGACCAGACCGGCCCTAGATAGTACCTAATATTTACCCTGATAGTGAGATTAATGTGAAATGCTTACATAGTGGGGATTTAAATAAATAACTTTCTATTCCTGCCATTCACACATTTTCCCATAGAATACAGAACATTCTGCTAAAAGAAAGTTTTACTTTGCAGTTTAGAACAGTGTTTTAAAAAAAGTGTAACTGCCATTCTATTTTTATTTGTGTAATGTGTAGGGGCAAGGATGCTGACCATTTTTGTAATATACTTTATTTACTGAAATCATACATTTCTATTAGAAAAATAGCTCTAAAGTGGCCCATTTTGAGCCTTATCAACGCTCCTCTGTCTTCTTCCATAACAGTGGAGACTTGCTAACACTGACTGTGTTATGTAAACAGAAGACAGAGGAGCGTCGCTGAGGCTCAAAATGGGCAACTTTTGAGCTAATTTTCTAATAGAAATGTACGATTTCAGTAATTAAACACTTCCCGACCACCCATTGACTATAAACGTCCTTGGGCAGTAGGTTTATCTCTGAATGGATGTTTTGGGACATTCATGCATGCTAATAGTGCAGCTGCCGAGCAGGGGCCCCACTGTCAGTGACAGCAGGGCAACTTAGAGAGAATGCAGGGACAGTTCCCAGGCGTCCCTGCCTTCTAGATTGCTGTATACACAGCACTCAACGAGCACTGTGTATACAGATCAGGAAAAGCTATGCAGCTTCCTGTCCCGGCCTGGTGGTCATGTGATTGCCGGGTCCGGGTGAGTGCAGGAGCTGTCAGGCCTTCCATAGAACTCGATCAGCCCTGCACTGAGGCAGTACAGCGCTGTATTTCCCCTGTAACTGGGGCTACTATTTCAGCCCCAGTTATAGGAGAAATCAATAGTAAAAAAAAAAAGTTAAATGTCCCCCAGAGGTCTTGTATGACCTTATGGGGGATGCAAAGTGTAAAATATATATATTTTTTAAAATATTAAAAAAATAGTGTTTTGAAAAAACAGAAAAAGTTTTTTCAAAGTAATAAATTTAAAAGTAATAAATATTTGGTATCATCGCGTCCACAACAACCGGCAATATAATATCATATGATCTACCCCATCAGGTGAACGCTGTAAAAAATAAAAATAAATAAATAAACATTGTGCCAAAACAGATTTTTTTTTGTGAGCTCACCCCCCAAAAAACATAATGTTAATAAATCAAAAAGTCGTATGTACCACAAAATGGTAGCAATAAATACGTCACCTCATCCCTCAAAAAATGAGCCCCCACACAAGACCATAGAGAGAAAAATAAAAAAATATATGGCTCTGTGAAATTTGCAACACTAAAACATGATTTTTTTGTCTAAAAATGCTCTTATTGTGTAAAATGTAAAAAAAAAAAAAAAAAATAGGACATATTTGGTATCGCTGCATCCATAACAATTGGCTCTACAAAAATATCACATAATTTACCCCATCAAGTGAACAGTGTAAAAAAAAAAATTGAAAAATGACACCAAACAGCTTTTTTTGTGACTTCACCTCCCAAAAATGAGATAAAAAGCAACCATAAAGCCAAATGTACTCTAAAATGGTGCCTTCCCTTCTGACCCCTGGCATATCCCCAAATAACAGTTTATGACCAGAATTTGGGTGTTACTGTATTAAGGAGAAAGTGGGTAGGGGGGATAGTCTCCTGTTATATTTTGTAAACAAGAAAGTTTGGGTCTAAAGCACAATTTTCTTGTAAAAAGAATTTCATTTTTCATTTCACACCAAAGTATTTAAAATTCTATGAAATAGCTGTTGAGTAAAGTACTCGTTACACCCCTTAAAAATTCCTTGGGTGGTGTATTTTACAAAATGTGGTCACTTTTGGGTGGTTTTCACTGTGGGGTTACCCCAGGGTCACTTCAAATGCAACATGGTGCCCAAAGACAAATCCAGAAAAATCTGCCCTCCAAAAACCATATGGCGCTCCTTGCCTTCTGTGCCTTGTTGTGTGCCCAAACAGCGGTATACAACCACATATGGGGCTTTTCTGTAAACTGCAGAATCAAGGTAATGATAATGAATATTGAGGTTTGTTTTGTTGTTAACCCTTGATAACTGTCACGGAAGGTGTACAGAAAACTAGAAGACACAAAATGAAGATCCGACTGACTGGACCCAAAACTAAGGAACCAAAAGGGAAAGCCCTGCAACAGACCTGGCTCTCTCCCTAACTGCTCAGCCTATGCAAAAATCTCAATGGTAGATGATCGCATATCCTCGTTCCTCGACTGTATAACACCTGAACACCCTATAATAGTGAGGGGACACGACCACCGGCTCCCTACACTTGATACGGAGGGAGTCAGGGTCACCTGGGATCCAGCAAACAGGAAAACACAAATGAATGAACAAAACTTATCTGTAGAAGAAAAAGTAGTAGCATCCAGCATGCAGACACTCCAGGAAGTTGTATAAACCGCAAAGTGATGCAGTGTGGGAAGGGATTTAAAGGGATGCAATCAGTGCAACTACATGACAGCTGAGAGAGGCTAACGAGATGAGAAAACGAAAGCAAAACAAAAAGAACTTCAAGCAGGAGATTCTGAAGAACGTCTGACAGAGCTTCTCAGATGTCTGGTGGTGACAATAACACAAATAAAACAGTAAATACAATGCCATACTCACTATAAAAAATGTAAGATTCTTGGCAAATACAGTTTGCACAAAATTATTTGTGCCAGTCTGCTGGTGTCAAGGGGATCTCTTTAACCGCCTCCGGACCGCCTAACGCAGGATCGCGGTCCGGAGGCGGCAGCGCTGCGCAGAGTCATGCATATACACGTTATCTCGCGAGACGCGAGATGACGCGATTAGCCGGCCCACGCATGCGCATCGTGGGCCGGCAAAAGTTAGAGGGGGTCACGTCACCAGCCTGCCAGCCAATGATCGTGGCTGGCAGGCTGGCGATTTTTAAAATCACAAATCAGAAGCCATCTAACACATCATATTAGTAAATATGATGTGTTAAATGGCTTCCCTGCTCCTCTGCTGGTCCTTTTGGTCGGTTGGTTCCAGCAGAGGAGCAGGCTTCACAGTGAGTAGCACCAAACACCACACATAGCCCCAGATCACCCCCCTGCACCCCATTTAACCCCATGATCACCCCTTCTTGCCCCTGTCAATCACTAGTGAAAGTGAAAAAAGTGATCACTGTAAACTGCCACTTTCTTTTTTCCCACTGGTATTGAGGCCCCTTGGTTAGGTAGTTTAGCGATCATTTAGCGCCCAGCCCACCGCACCGCAGTCACTTATTCGCTGATTAGCGTATCGCTAATCAGCTTTTGTACTTTTATAGTATTTGTAAGTGATCAAAACTGATCACAGTCAGATCTATAATAGTATTAGTGTCACCTTAGTTCGCCCTCCACCCAAAACGCAGTGTTTGCCCAATCAGGCCTGATCGGTCGCCCACACGTGCGTTCACCCACGCCCGCCCCGCCGCAGTGACAAAAAATATATATTTTTTGATCACTGCACAATCACTTTACACGCGCTGCGGTGATAAAAAAATCAGTTTTGATATTTTTTATCAACCGCAGCAGCCTCCGGTACTTCGCTAGCCTCCCATTTGTAAGACAGGCTTGCTTTTTTTCTTGGGTAGTCTCAGGGAATACCCCTAAATTTAGTAGCCCAAATGTCAAACAGGGGGTATTCTTCTGAAGAGGCCTACAGGCTTCTGACCCAGTCAGATGAGGAATGGGAACCCTCATCTGACGAATCTAGCGGGTCAGAATATGAACCTGTAGAAAGCAGTGGCAGTCTGACACAAAGTTCGGACGAGGAGGTTGAGGTCCCTGATACCACCAGGCGTACCCGGCCCCGTGTTGCTAGACCACAGGTTGCGCAGGATCCGCTTCAAGGGCAGCAGAGTGGGGCTGGCGCTGTCGGATTACGTGGTGAGGCATACACCAGCAGCGCAGCCCTCCCTGGACCTAGTACCAGCACTGCCGTACAACATGGTGAAGTGGCGAGCACCAGAAGGGCAGTTGAAGCTGGTACGGTGGCAAGTGCAGTAGTTACCCCGTCGCAGCCACCGCACAGACAGGCCCGTAGATCCCCTAGAATCCCTGAGGTGCTGGCAAATCCTGATTGGTAGTCCCCAACTTCAGCCGCACCATTAGTTCCCCCTTTCACCGCCCAGTTCAAGTTTCCGAAATTAAAATTTTTCTGGGCCTTCTCTTCAACATGGGTCTAACCAAAAAGCATGAATTGCGGTCATATTGGTCCACGAACCCAATTCATCACATGCCCATGTTCTCTGCTGCCATGTACAGGGCACGATTTGAGGCCATCCTGCGTTTCCTGCACTTTAGTGATAACACCACCTCCCATCCCAGAGCTTTTGACCAGCTCCACAAAATTCGGCCCCTCATAGACCACTTCAAGCAGAAATTTGCAGATTTGTATACCCCTGAGCAAAACATCTGTGTAGACGAGTCCCTAATACATTTTACCGGGCGCCTTGGCTTCAAACAATACATCCCAAGCAAGCGCGCCCGGTATGGGGTCAAATTGTATAAGCTCTGTGAAAGGGCCACAGGCTATACCCACAAATTTCGGATCTATGAGGGAAAAGATCAGACCCTGGAGCCGGTCGGTTGCCCTGACTACCTGGGGAGCAGTGGGAAGACAGTCTGGGACTTGGTGTCACCCTTATTTGGCAAGGGGTACCATCTTTATGTGGACAATTTCTACACAAGTGTGGCCCTCTTCAGGCATTTGTTTCTAGAACAGATTGGCTGCTGTGGCACCGCGCGAACTAGTCGCGTGGGCTTCCCCCAGCGGCTCGTTACCACCCGTCTTGCAAGGGGGGAGAGGGCTGCCTTGTGTAACCAAGAACTGCTCGCAGTGAAATGGAGAGACAAGCGTGACGTTTACATGCTCTCCTCCATTCACGCAGACACAACAATCCAAATTGAGCGAGCAACCCGTGTCATTGAAAAGCCCCTCTGTGTACACGACTATAACCTTCACATGGGAGGGGTGGACTTCAATGACCAGATGTTGTCTCCGTATTTAGTTTCCCGACGCACCAGACGCTGGTATAAGAAGGTGTCTGTATATTTAATTCAATTGGCTCTGTATAATAGTTTTGTTCTCTACAGTAAGGCTGGGAGAACAGGATCCTTCCTCAAATTTCAGGAAGAGATCATCGAGAACCTCCTGTATCCAGGAGGTTCTGTGGCCCCATCCACAAGTGTAGTTAGCCGTCTACACGAGCGACATTTCCCCAGTGTCGTTCCTGGTACCTCAAACCAACCGTCACCCCGAAAAAGATGTTGTGTCTGTAGTAGGAGTGGAATAAGGCGTGACACCCGCTATTTCTGTCCTGACTGCCCTGACCACCCTGCCCTATGCTTTGGAGAGTGTTTCCAGAAGTACCACACACAGGTACACCTTGCATAGGGAACACATCTCACAGGACAGGCACACAGGGCTATTAGGGCCCATTCACACACAGCTGCTGCAAACCTCTCCTTTCACCTGGGACAAAGTGCATAACACACTTCGCCACATCTTTTGGCAATTTGCGCTTTGCACATTGTCCCATGGGGAAGGAGAGGTTTGTCCTACATAAGGTAAAAAAAAAAAAAAAAAAAAACACCAGTAAGCAAAAAAGTTAACGTTCAGTTCCAAAAGTTAAATAAAGTTTATATGTTCTGTTCAAAGGTTATTATAAAGTTAATAAAATTATTGCGTTGCGGCCTGTTTTTTTTTTTTTTTTTTTACCTTCCAGGTGGACCAACCGATCGACTAGCTGCAGCACTGATGTGCATTCTGACAGAAGCATTGCGCTGCTGTCAGATTACACACAAGTCAGTGTATGCAGCGCTGCAAGATGAGATTTCTCCTCTGCAGTAAAAGATACGTTTGCCGAGGCATATGAGCTGAGGAGGTGGCGTGTTCATATGCTTTGGCAAACACTTTGTATATAAAAAAATAAATAAAAAATCCCGGCAATGATTTATTCATCCACATCGATTGATGTGAATGGAGAAATCGGGTTTGCCAGGGCATACGAGCTAAGTGGGTATGGATGTTGGGCGGAGCTCCTATGTCCTGGCAGACGCCTTTCCCCTCCTTTTTTTTTGGGGCAGAGATTTTTTCATCCACATTGATAGATGCAAATGAAGAAATCTGTGCCGATCATTTTTTTCTTTCAGCCCAGAGGCTGAACGGAAAAAAAAAAATCTCATTAGCTGTATGCTTAATATAAGGAGAATAGCAGAAACTCCTAATGCTGGCCATACATGTAATGATTGTGGAGACCCTTAAATGCCAGGGCAGTACAAACACCCCACAAATGACCCCATTTTGGAAAGAAGACACCCCAAGGTATTCGCTGAGGGGCATATTGAGTCCATGAAAGATTGAAATTTTTGTCCCAAGTTAGCGGAAATTGAGACTTTGTGAGAAAAAACAAATAAAAATATCAATTTCCGCTAACTTATGCCCAAAAAAAAAAATTCTATGAACTCGCCAGGCCCCTCATTGAATACCCTGGGGTGTCTTCTTTCCAAAATGGGGTCACATGTGGGGTATTTATACTGCCCTGGCTTTTTAGGTGCCCTAAAGTCTGGGATCCAAATGTCTAAAAATGCCCTCCTAAAAGCAATTTGGGCACCTTTGCCCACCTAGGCTGCAAAAAAGTGTCACACATGTGGTATCGCCGTATTCAGGAGAAGTTGGGGAATGTGTTTTGGGGTGTCATTTTACATATACCCATGCTGGGTGAGATAAATATCTCGGCCAAAGATAACTTTTCCCATTTTTTTTATACAAAGTTGGCATTTGACCAAGATATTTATCTCACCCAGCATGGGTATATGTATAATGACACCCCAAAACACATTCCCCAACTTCTCCTGAGTACGGCGATACCACATGTGTGACACTTTTTTGTCGCCTAGGTGGGCAAATGGGCTCACATTCCAAAAAGCACCTTTCGGATTTCACAGGGCATTTTTTACAGATTTTGATTTCAAACTACTTCTCACGCATATGGGCCCCTAAAATGCCAGGGCAGTATAACTACCCCACAATGACCCCATTTTGGAAAGAAGACACCACAAGGTATTCCGTGAGGAGCATGGCGAGTTCCTAGAATTTTTCATTTTTTGTCACAAGTTAGCTGAAAATGATGATTTTTTTATTTATTACAAAGTCTCATATTCCACTAACTTGTGACAAAAAATAAAAAAATTTAGGACCTCGCCATGCCCCTCATGGAATACCTTGTGGTGTCTTCTTTCCAAAATGGGGTCACTTGTGGGGTAGTTATAATGCCCTGGCATTTTAGGGGCCCAAATGCGTGTGAAGTAGTTTGCAATCAAAATGTGTAAAAAATGGCCTGTGAAATCCGAAAGTTGCTCTTTGGAATGTGGGCCCCTTTGCCCACCTAGGTGGCAAAAAAGTGTCACACATGTGGTACATGTGGTATCGCCGTACTCAGGAGAAGTTGGGGAATGTGTTTTGGGGTGTCATTTTACATATACCCATGCTGGGTGAGATAAATATCTTGGTCAAATGCCAACTTTGTATAAAAAAATGGGAAAAGTTGTCTTTTGCCAAGATATTTCTCTCACCCAGCATGGGTATATGTAAAAAGACATGCCAAAACACATTCCCCAAATTCTCCTGAGTACGGCGATACCACATGTGTGACACTTTTTTGCAGCCTAGATGGGCAAAGTGGCCCACATTCCAAAGAGCACCTTTTGGATTTCACAGGCCATTTTTTAAAGATTTTGATTTCAAACTACTTCCCACACATTTGGGCCCCTAAAATTCCAGGGCAGTATAACTACCCCATAAGTGACCCCATTTTGGAAAGAAGACACCCCAAGGTATTTCATGATGGGCATAATGAGTTCATGGAAGTTTTTATTTTTTGTCACAAGTTAGTGGAATATGAGACTTTGTAAGAAAAAAAAAAATCATCATTTTCCTCTAACTTGTGACAAAAAATAAAAAGTTCTATGAACTCACTATGCCCATCAGCAAATACCTTAGGGTGTCTACTTTCTGAAATGGGGTCATTTGTGGGGTTTTTCTACTGTCTGGGCATTGTAGAACCTCAGGAAACATGACAGGTGCTCAGAAAGTCAGAGCTGCTTCAAAAAGCGGAAATTCACATTTTTGTACCATAGTTTGTAAATGTTATAACTTTTACCCAAACCATATTTTTTTTTTTTACCCAAACATTTTTTTTATCAAAGACATGTAGAACAATAAATTTAGCAAAAAATTTATATATGGATGTCGTTTTAAAAAAAAAAAAATTACAACTAAAAGTGAAAAATGTCATTTTTTTGCAAAAATGTCGTTAAATTTCGATTAATAACAAAAAAAGTAAAAATGTCAGCAGCAATGAAATACCACCAAATGAAAGCTCTATTAGTGAGAAGAAAAGGAGGTAAAATTCATTTGGGTGGTAAGTTGCAAGTAAAGCCTTGCCCATGATTGAAGCTATATATAGCTGACAAAGATATACAGACGTGGACAAAATTGTTGGTACCCTTTGGTCAATGAAAGAAAAAGTCACAATGGTCACAGAAATAACTTTAATCTGACAAAAGTAATAATAAATTAAAATTCTATAAATGTTAACCAATGAAAGTCAGACATTGTTTTTCAACCATGCTTCAACAGAATTATGTAAAAAAATAAACTCATGAAACAGGCATGGACAAAAATGATGGTACCCCTAGAAAACACAGAACATAATGTGACCAAAGGGACATGTTAATTCAAGGTGTGTCCACTAATTAGCATCACAGGTGTCTACAACCTTGTAATCAGCCATTGGGCCTATATATATGGCTCCAGGTAATCACTGTGTTGTTTGGTGATATGGTGTGTACCACACTCGACATGGACCAGAGGAAGCAAAGGAAAGAGCTGTCTCAAGAGATCAGAAAGAAAATTATAGACAAGCATGTTAAAGGTAAAGGCTATAAGACCATCTCCAAGCAACTAGATGTTCCTGTGAGTACAGTTGCACATATTATTCATAAGTTTAAGATCCATGGGACTGTAGCCAACCTCCCTGGACGTGGCCGCAGGAGGAAAATTGATGACAAATCTAAGAGACGGATAATCCGAATGGTAACAAAAGAGCCTAGAAAGACTTCTAAAGAGATTCAAGGTGAACTTCATGCTCAAGGAACATCAGTGTCAGATCGCACCATCCGTCGTTGTTTGAGCCAAAGTGGACTACATGGGAGACGACCAAGGAGGACACCATTGTTGAAAACGAATCATAAAAAAGCAAGACTGGAATATGCCAAACTACATGTTGACAAGCCACAAAGCTTCTGGGAGAATGTCCTGTGGACAGATGAGACAAAAATCGAAGTTTTTGCCAAGGCACATCAGCTGTATGTTCACAGACGAAAAAATGAAGCATATCAAGAAAAGAACACTGTCCCTACTGTGAAACATGGAGGAGGCTCTGTTATGTTCTGGGGCTGCTTTGCTGCGTCTGGCACAGGGTGTCTTGAATCTGTGCAGGGTACAATGAAATCTCAAGACTATCAAGGAATTCTAGAGAGAAATGTACTAGCCAGTGTCAGAAAGCTTGGTCTCAGTCGCAGGTCATGGGTCTTGCAACAGGACAATGACCCAAAACACACCGCTAAAAACACCCAAGAATGGCTAAGAGGAAAAAATTGGACTATTCTAAAGTGGCCTTCTATGAGCCCTGACCTCAATCCTATTGAGCATCTTTGGAAGGAGCTGAAACATGCAGTCTGGAAAAGGCACCCTTCAAACCGGACACAACTGGAGCAGTTTGCTCATGAGGAGTGGGCCAAAATACCTGCTGAGAGGTGCAGATGTCTCATTGACAGTTACAGGAAGCGTTTGATTGCAGTGATTGCCTCAAAAGGTTGCGCAACAAAATATTAAGTTAGGGGTACCATCATTTTTGTCCATGCCTGTTTCATGAGTTTATTTTTTTACATAATTCTGTTGAAGCATGGTTGAAAAACAATGTCTGACTTTCATTGGTTAACATTTATAGAATTTTAATTTATTATTACTTTTGTCAGATTAAAGTTATTTCTGTGACCATTGTGACTTTTTCTTTCATTGACCAAAGGGTACCAACAATTTTGTCCACGTCTGTATATATATATATATATATATATATATATATACTCACCTAAAGAATTATTAGGAACACCTGTTCTATTTCTCATTAATGTGATTATCTAGTCAACCAATCACATGGCAGTTGCTTCAATGCATGTAAGGTTGTGTTTCTGGTCAAGACAATCTCCTGAACTCCAAAATGAACGTCAAAATGGGAAAGAAAGGTGATTTAAGCAATTTTGAGAGTTGCATGGTTGTTGGTGCCAGACGGGCCGGTCTGAGTATTTTTTTACAATCTGCTCAGTTACTGGGATTTTCACGCACAACCATTTCTAGGGTTTACAAAGAATGGTGTGAAAAGGAAAAAACATCCAGTATGCGGCAGTCCTGTGGGCGAAAATGCCTTGTTGATGCTAGAGGTCAGAGGAGAATGGGCTGACTGATTCAAGCTGATAGAAGAGCAACGTTGACTGAAATAACCACTCGTTACAACCGAGGTATGCAGCAAAGCATTTGTGAAGCCACAACACGCAGAACCTTGAGGCGGATGGGCTACAACAGCAGAAGACCCCACCGGGTACCACTCATCTCCACTACAAATAGGAAAAAGAGGCTACAATTTGCACGGGCTCACCAAAATTGGACTGTTGAAAACTGGAAAAATGTTGCCTGGTTTGATGAGTCTCAATTTCTGTTGAGACATTCAAATGGTAGAGTCCGAATTTGGCGTAAACAGAATGAGAACATGTATCCATCATGCCTTGTTACCACTGTGCAGGCTGGTGGTGGTGGTGTAATGGTGTGGGGGATGTTTTCTGGGCACACTTTAGGCCCCTTAGTGCCAATTGGCCATCGTTTAAATGCCACGGGCTACCTGAGCATTGTTTCTGACCATGTCCATCCCTTCATGACCACCATGTACCCATCCTCTGATGGCTACTTCCAGCAGGATAATGCACCATGTCACAAAGCTCAAATCATTTCAAATTGGCTTCTTGAACATGACAATGAGTTCACTGTACTAAAATGGCCCCCACAGTCACCAGATCTCAACTCAATAGAGCATCTTTGGGATGTGGTGGAACGGGAGCTTCGTGCCCTGGATGTGCATCCCTCAAATCTCCATCAACTGCAAGATGCTCTCCTATCATTATGGGCCAACATTTCTAAAGAATGCTATCAGCACCTTGTTGAATCAATGCCACGTAGAATTAAGGCAGTTCTGAAGGCAAAAGGGGGTCCAACACCGTATTAGTATGGTGTTCCTAATAATTCTTTAGGTGAGTGTATATAGATATGTATATAGAGATATACTGATCTATATCTCTATATACATATATAAAATAAAAAATAGATGAGCAGCACACAAATCCAGGAGGTGCAATTCCTTGAGATGGACCGCAGACTCTGATCCAATTAGGTATATGTGAATAAAGAATCCAAGGCAGAACACAGGTATCCATGAAAAGCAAAGGGTATTTTATTCACCCATATGTGAACAGCAACATTTCAGCTCTCTCTATGGAGCCTTTGTCAAGCCAAAATACTTGGTGCAAAGTCAGGTGCTTATAAAGCATACAAAATTAACAATGTGATTACATGATTATATTACAATTAATGCATAAACAATAATAAAAATAGTGAATCTCAACTGTACTTGATCATAATATGGGAGGTATAACCACACAATACAAATTATTAAAAGGAGTGCCAAGTGTAAAATGTTGATCATGAATACATACAGTTATAGTGCATAAAGGTCATCAATTAATAATTTCTTACAGGTGCACATGATTGTGTTAGTTAAAAAAGATTTTCATTTACTGGATATCTCATATGGCTCTGGAGACTGCAGGACTCACTCGGCGTCCGGAACACAACACTGCGCATGCGCGGGGAATGTTACATCCCGCGAGAATATCTATAACATGCAGTAACCAGTGGCCCACAGTCAAGATGGCGGCACGGCAACACACACGGACCGAGCATGCTCGCTCCTAAAACTAGGCGGGCATAGACCAGCAGGCACAGCGATCATGTGACCAGTCATCTGACAATCATACGTAACAACGGACCTGTTGTACTATTGATTACTTAGTCACTCATCTGTAGCAAGGGGGGTCCAGCGGTGTAATACAAGTCAATGGCAAACGCCACTATCACCCTCACCCACCTCATCCCCATATTCATAAACTTAAAATTATCACCTTACAGGTCCGCACACTATAGACTTTCACACCTGTACTCCCCATATGTAGAGCCTCCGTCTGGAGAACCATATCAGTGGCAACATAACATAGTGGGTCCAACGGGCATAGATGTCACCGTAAAGTGACTCCATGTCCCAGTCCCCACACAGGGAGAACCAAACAAAAATGGTCATCCTACACATGTGCCATAGCTGCAGTCGCCGACCATCCATGTTTTATCAGGGAACTCACACTCACAAAACGTGTGTGACGCCAAGCTCCATCCACACTGCCGGGCATCAGGTATATAATCATAAAGAGCACTCAAATCAAAAATATGTTACTACTATCAATTATTATTAATTGCCGATATACAATATATACAACATATTTTCTCATGTTCATCTATAAAAACTATATAGAAAAAATACAAATTATTAGTTAGTAATTTTTAATACAGCAATTGCACTTGTATACACCCTTACACGGAGGACAAGCAGAATTTACCAGAACCCCACAGAAAAAACAACACAACATAAGGGTAACATCACAAAACTAGGACAACCCACACAAATAGACAAGGGTATGGGGAGAGATAAACAAAATTAAAGACAAAATAAATCAGAGACATCAAACTACCCTAAAGTCAACATTGAGCCCCCCTGGTTTGAGAGTTTTTTAGCTCGAAAATCCAGTAGAGCTCCCTTCTTTTGAGACGTATCGTCCTGTCCCCACCCCTTCTGGCTAAGGGCACTTGTTCAAGTATCCTAAATTTTAAATCCCGTTCCTGATGGCCTGCTTCTGTAAAATGCTTGGGCACAGGTAAATCCAGCCTCTTTTTCCTTATAGAGTATCTGTGCTGATTTAACCTTGTTTTAACATCCCAAATTGTTTCCCCAACATACCATAGTCCACGCGGACATGATAACAGGTAAATTGCATACGTTGAGTCACATGTAAGATATTGCTTAATTGAAACTGTCTTCCCAGAGGCTGGATTTACAAAAGAGTCACCCCTAATCATGTAGGGGCAGTTAACGCATTTCCAGCACGGATAACAGCCCTTACGTGTAGAGCCGAAATACGCGCTGCAATTGACCCTCGCGGACCTAACATCCAACCTGACTAATTTGTCACCTAAATTGCGACTTCTGCGAAAAGAACACAACGGGGGAACTTTGAATTCATCTATATATATCATCTATATATATATGTATATGGAGATATATATTTACTGATCTATCTCTCTCTCTCTCTCTCAAATATATATATATATATATATATATATATATATATACATATTGCGACACAGTGGTCTAGGAAAACAGGTATTTTCCTCCGAGCATGTGCTGCTGGGCTGATTTACAGCCAGGTGAGGTCAAATGCTGTAACCGATCCAGGTTTTGGCAGCACCTGGCTGTCCTTAAATACGCAGCTGTTGGGATCTGGAAGCCTGTGTGTCTGGATGAAGGCTTGCAACCTGTTTGGAGTGAAAACAGGTTGGTGCTGCTATGTTCAAGGACTCTTTGAGGCAGAATTGCCGCATGGCGTGAATTACCACCAACACCGCAAGGTAACTTTTTGCTTGTTTATGACTGCTTGTTTTGTCACTTGCCTAAAGTGTGAATAAAACACTGAACTTTTTTAATAACTTGTTGTTGCCTCTATACTGCGTCCGCTAATCCTGTGTACCAGAGCGAAACCCCACAATTGGTGGAGGATGCGGGCAAGAGCAGTGAGGCTGGCGTGAACACCGATAATTTAGATTTCTGCATTTTTCAGGCACAGTTGTATGTCGTACATTAAAACAGCTGTATTACAACCAATACCCCACGACAAAATGGAGGCTGTTGTGAAGGCCCTCATTGAGGCTAATCTGCAGCAGCAAAAGACAAACCTGCAGCAACACGAGCCTAATAAGCAGCATCAGGAGACTATCCAGTTGCTGCTACAACATGTGATGGCTTTGCAGACAGCAGAAGCAACCCTGAACCTCCATGATGCCCGGAAAGCAGTCCGTGCCACGATTCCTAAGAAGACCCCCGCAGACGACATTGAAACCTACCTGGTGATGTACGAGAAAGTGGCCATCAGGGAAAAGCTACCCAGTGACCAGTGGGCTGAGGTCGTCGCTCCATTCCTGGCATCCGATTCCCAGCGGGTGTATTTCGACTTGCCGGACGATCAAGTGGCCAACTACCACAAAGTCAAGGGTGAGATTCTGGCAAGACTGGCGGTGAATGTGTTGGTCCAGGCCCAGCGGGTGCATCAGTGGGGGTTCAACCCAGCTGAGCCTGCAAGACCCAAGTATTGGAACTTACTTCACCTCTTGCAAAAATGGCTACAGCCTGATGTGCTGAATCCAACTGCTATTCTGGATCGTCTATTAGCCGATATGCTCTGGAGGGCTTTGCTATACCCTCTCCAGCACTGGATAGGTTAGGTGTCTCCTGGCAATGCCCTTGAGATGGTGCACCTGGTGGAACGCTATGAAGCTACCAGGAATCTAAAGGATGGTTCTGTTGGGAGGGGGGGGGGGGGGGTTGGCAAACCCCAGAAATATCCACCCCAGGCCTGAAGATTTAAGCTGATAATACCTGCCCGGGATGTACCCACGGCGGACCTGGCTCCGATAGTCTGCTGGCGGCTTGCAGTGGCGTCTCTAGCTTTCAGATTTTGGGGGGACACACTGGGGGCCTGGACAAAAGTAGGGGGGGTAGCTATAACAACGATACATTTACACAAGTATGCTGTAGAAATGCTGCAATACAATACCTAAAACCGCAATAGGGAAGAAAAACCCCAATCACTCAGATTTCAACATGTCCTAGCTGCCTGGGCATGCTGGAATTACTACAATTCCAGCATCTACCGGCTGTGTCAAGTCCCCTTCTCTTTGTCACATGGCATGACCCAATAGTATCTGCGAGCACCTGAAGTACTTGTACTCAGTATTAAAAAAATATATTTAGTGCATTCCTATAAAATAATGAATAAAACAATAACCTCCTACTGCAATTTTTAAAGAAAACAAAGAAACACAAGATACAAATTTTAGCTTTTGTTTTTATTGCAACTCATAGTAAACCAAATGAACAATTGTAGTAAGTACTTAGAGTGTATCTGTCACTTAATCTATAGTGGTTATACTGGCGACACTGTGTAGTAGGGGTTAACAAGCATATGCCAGGCATACCTTTGTTTGTAGGTTTGGATACTTTGCAATGTGATACTTTCCAATAAAACAAAACATGTTTTATACCATCTCCATGACCAGTGCCAGAGTGACCAGGGGTCCGCAGCGGCTCTGTCCGCTGACATCAAGCCACTCTGCCTGGTGATTGACACACAGGGCTGCCATGAGCAGGGAGCACTGTGTGTCAATCACCAGGTGGAGCAGGCATGGCGTCAACAGAGGCGTTGTGGCCTGAGCCTAACAGACCCTGGGCCACGCCTCACACTTGGGCATGCTATAAAGCACTTTTTTTTTAATTGAACCAAAGCATCCAAAACTATAAAAACAAAAAGGTCTGCCTGGCAATGTCATATACTTGTTAACCCCTACTATATAGTGTCGGCGGTTTAACCACTATATACAGGCACTTTAACTTTCAAGTATTACTGGATTAACAGACATTATAGAATAACAATTAAATAAGGAAACCGGTACACACTACAAAATAAAGTGCAACATCAAAAAAACAACAAAAGTGCAAGGTTATCCTGTTACTGTAAACTGCAACAAAATGTGTCACTTAAATGCAGTCATTCACACTAATAAAGGCTTAAGCATGAGTTTTTATGGATTGATGCAAACCTGTTAACTACAAGATTCATATCTACTTTGGATGCAAGGCTGCACTCTATTGCCAATGTGGCTAGATCTGAAAGCCTTTCTTCAGTCATTGTTGTGCGTAGGAATGATTTTATTAATTTTAGTGCAGTAAAGCTCCTTTCACATGATGCACTGCTGACTGGCAAAACACAAGCTATTTTACACAACCTGTAAAGCTCAAGGAAAGGAACAGAGTAAGGCTCCAGAAAGTCGGTGAACTCTAGAATTGTGTCCACTTTAAGGGCATCTGATGACTTTTTTCTTTGTAGGGTTAGCGATGCCTGCTTCAGCTCAATCTCCAAGTTTTCTATGTTGCATGCATAGAATTTGGCCATTGGTAGCAATTTCTCAAAAAGTAGAAAGGAATCTGATCGGGGATTCAAAGACTGTACACCTTCCATGATCTCCATAGAATCTTTAGAGAATCGAGATTTTAGCTCTGAAATGATTCTGTCAAGAACATTTTAATGAAATCTTTTTTGAGCAGTTGTTGTCTATGACCTACAGTTTAAAAAATGACGCTATTTCTTAAATGGAAAGGGGGCCGGCGATCTCGCTTCTTGGAAGGCGGCTTTAAAGAATCTTCAGTGGGTGATGATATTTCACACTTCATGCTCAACTTGATAGTTTCTGCCCAGACACTTTCTATTGTTGCAGAATAAGCAGAAGCTTCAGGTTCACTCTCTGGATGGCGAACTTCTTCAAGCTCTTGTGTGACTGTTCGCACAAGGAGTACAGCTGATGCCAAGTCAAGATCTTTGGCTTGTAACATGCTAGAGAGAGTCTGGGTCCTTTTCAATATATTTTCAAAAAACACTAGTGCCAGAATAAAACCAAAGTCAATGAACTGACGAATGGATTTTGCCTCAACTGCTCTCTCAGTATGGGTTCCTTAAGCTAAAATATTAAGCGTTTCCAGCAGAGGGTCAAGCGTTTTAAGTACAGCATTGCAGGCCGCATGTTGGCATGTCCACCTTGTGTCACTTAGTTGCTTAAGCTGGATAGTTGGCTTGCTTGACATTTCTTGTTGCACTTTACAAAATATTGAGTGAACTACTGAAGTACTGCAAAACACATACAGCTTTTCTAGTTTTACAAAATACTCAGATGCTGACTGTACATTCTTTACATTGTCCACGATGACGAGGTTGAGGCGGTGATTCATGCAATGAATATAAAGTGCACAAGGCATCTCCTTTTTAATGCGTGCTTGCACGCCATGCAGTCGGCCATTCATTACAGACGCTCCATCATAGCCTTGTCCAACACAGTAATTTTTGTCTATGCCTAAAGATGTTAGGACATGGAATATATATCTTGTTAGCGATTCGGCATTAAGGCTATCTGCTGCATAACATTTTAAATAACGTTCATGGACTGTCTGATCATGAAAAAATCGTATTACGACAGACAGTTGTTCTGTTTTAACTTAGATCTTTAGTTTCATCCACAATGATGGAAAAGGGACTTCCTTTAATGCTCTGTGCAATACCTTCTCTAACAAGAGCAGCCATGATTAACAGCAGTGCATTCTGAATAGATGGGTGTAGATATCTTGCATTTCTTGGTCCACAATTTTTTTTTCTTACAATGCTATCTTTTTCAGCAATTAAATATCAAATTTCCCGAACATTCCCATGATTGATATTATCTGCATTATACCGATGCTCTCACTGGGCAATTTTGGTCTTCGCTGTTAGCAGCAAAACTTGTGCTATTGTTTTTATATAATGACTATTTTCGTTAACCTCTCTTGTATGAGCTTTAGTCAGATCCCTCATGATCGATGTATCTTGGGTTACACTTTTTTTGAAATCCTCCCATCTGACATATGAATCTTTGTGTGATGCAGACTTCTCATGCTTTTAAATTCCCTTTCCACTTTCAAGTGCATTTTTCCAGTTCATGTCCCCTATGTTTACAAATCATACTTTTTTTACATGCCCATGGAGATACTTTGAGGTAGAAAAAAAACTGCATGGGAAACAGTACGCTGCATCATGGGAAATATAATACTCCAGCCATTCAAATGATTTAAACCACTGTGGTCGGAATGACCTGAAGCGCTCTCCCATTTTTTTAGAGGGATATTTTTTTTAAATGGTGTGGGTTTATAGTGGCTCACCCTTCTGATTACCAGGTTAGGTGCTCTAACTATGATGTGGTTCACCCTAACCACATAAGGATTTAACAGTGAAGAAATATATAAATTATAGTGAGCACTCAATATCTGTGGTCGTATATCGGGTCTAATATAATAACTAATTTATTAGGTCCTAAAATTATGCATACAATAAATAGGATAGAAATAGACAATATAAAATATATGGTATCTTGATCTATTGAAAATAAACAATATATAAATAAAACACAGTTTTGTTATACTAATAAGAGCAAATGTGTCATTAAAAATTGGTATTATGTCCTTATGAACGCTGCAACTTTGTTCTTATGAGCGCTGCAACTTTGTTTCTTATGAGCGCTGCACCTTTGTTCCTAACGTTAAAGTCTCAATTATATCCTGCGTTAAGTGAGGAAGGTAATTCACTGGTTTGTGCGATATATCCGTGAGTATATGTATCCAGAGGTACTCACTGTTTGGGGTCCGGCTTGTGTATAACTGTCCGTGGTGGCGTCCCACCGTGGGTCAGTGCACTCACCCGGTGTAGCGTTGTGGGATATCTCCCAATGCTCAAAGTCTGCGATGTCGTTACGGTAATTCAAGAACCTGCTCCCAAGTAGCCGCTGTGCATCCCACGTGTAGCTGGCGTCCTGCGCTTTTTGCCGGCACTGCACGTAATCAGGGCGCCGGGGAAGTCTTTACCTGTAGTTGGTTCAAGACTCCTATGGTGAGTCAGGAATAATTTCGATCACCGTCTATGCGGTTGTGTCCGTAACTGCGCGTGCTGACCTCTTCCTCCACTGAGGAAGAGGTCAGAGACCTTGAAACGCGTATAGCGGTTGGGACCCTTATAGTGGACAAGACACCTTAACTTATTGGAGCTGATCAGCACGCGCAGTTACGGACACGACCGCATAGACGGTGATCGAAATTATTCCTGACTCACCATAGGAGTCTTGAACCAACTACAGGTAAAGACTTCCCCGGCGCCCTGATTACGTGCAGTGCCGGCAAAAAGCGCAGGACGCCAGCTACACGTGGGATGCACAGCGGCTACTTGGGAGCAGGTTCTTGAATTACCGTAACGACATCGCAGACTTTGAGCATTGGGAGATATCCCACAACGCTACACCGGGTGAGTGCACTGACCCACGGTGGGACGCCACCACGGACAGTTATACACAAGCCGGACCCCAAACAGTGAGTACCTCTGGATACATATACTCACGGATATATTGCACAAACCAGTGAATTACCTTCCTCACTTAACGCAGGATATAATTGAGACTTTAACGTTAGGAACAAAGGTGCAGCGCTCATAAGAAACAAAGTTGCAGCGCTCATAAGAAACAAAGTTGCAGCGCTCCTAAGAACAAAGTTGCAGCGCTCATAAGGACATAATACCAATTTTTAATGACACATTTGCTCTTATTAGTATAACAAAACTGTGTTTTATTTATATATTGTTTATTTTCAATAGATCAAGATACCATATATTTTATATTGTCTATTTCTATCCTATTTATTGTATGCATAATTTTATGACCTAATAAATTAGTTATTATATTAGACCCGATATACGACCACAGATATTGAGTGCTCACTATAATTTAGATATTTTTTTAACACAGGCTGTCTTGGCCCTTCTGTGGTGCATTGGCTGATATCATCTGGTCCTTGCACCTTTGTTTTTTCACTGGTGGTAGCAGATGTTTCTTCTCTTTGTGGCAGTACGGCTTCACTCAAAACCTCTTCATAAGCACTGTGCTGGATATTGCTTTGTGAGGAGGTGCTTCCTTCTTCAATCTGGAATGAAGGTTCTTCATCATCATCATCATCTATTTTTTCAGCAGTGTTGCACTCATATTCAACGTCATCCTCAAGCTCTTCACATTCCTCAGACAAAGAAGAAGGACCAGGCTGACTTTTTTCTTGTTGTTGCTGCTGCTCTTCAGCCTTCTTGGCCTTAACATTAAATACTGAATAAAATGAACGGATGTCCATTTTCAACTAATGAGGTAAATCTAAGATTTTTTTTTTTTTAAAAGCATGTTCTTATGGGACCCTTAACCAGAGTGAGCTCACACGAGTATATAGAAATTTTGTGCCTACTTATTTGCCTCTTTTTATTCTAAACAAATAAACAAATGCTTTCAACAATGGACAAATCTTGTATATACATACTGCTAAATACTACACATCTACCATGCCTATAGGAGACTCAGTCAGGTGTTTTTTTTATTATTTACATTATTCACCTTTCAGGATGAGTAATGTTATATTTGGATAGTTCCAAACTAAAGAAAGCCGGCCGGCGCATCCGCAATATGAAAGGATGTTCCTCTGCCCATAATGGGCAGAGCAGTGCGCAGGTGCGGGCCAGTTCCCATCCCGCCGTCCTCTGGTGCCGCTCGTGACGTCCGCCGGCTGGAGGTGTGTTTTTCTGGGCACATCGCCCAGTAACGCCACCCCTGGGCACCTTCAGAAGATCATTTGCATAAGTTTAATAAGTGTTATTTTCATTATCTGGACGAGGGACACACAAGAGAAAGGTACAATTGTAATGAGGGTCAAAGAGTCTATAACCTGATCTGAGCGGTCTAAAACGCTCAGATTAGGTGAAAGACTCCCTTTAACAAAAATAGAGGCACAAAGGAAATGGTGGAAAATTGTGTGCAAATATTACTCCTAAATAACTACAGTGTAAGGAATATCTTCAGTTTTATACATACCTTTGCAGTCTTCCCTTCTTTTCTGCAGGGGGGCATCAAGCTCTCATGGGCTCGCCACCCTAAAGCTGAGCCTCACCCACTGCCCTTTCACGATGCAAGATTTCGTGTCACAGGGTTTTATCTTGTGTTCTTAGGACCTTCAGCATTGATAAAAAAAAAAAAAGTAAATAAAAAAAAAAAAACTATATATATATATATATATATATATATATATACACACACATTTGAATAGCGTATTCCTGTTTACAGTAGAAGAGTAGGGGTTCCTGTAAAAATGATAGAATAACATTAAAGTGCAGAAACTCCTAAGTGCAAAAGGTGTGCCAACTCTAGCTGGGCCTGTGGCCATCAGCACTGCAGTATAGTATAACTGTCAGTATATTATGACAGTTCGC
The DNA here is from genome assembly GCF_014858855.1 of Bufo gargarizans. NCBI lineage: Eukaryota > Metazoa > Chordata > Amphibia > Anura > Bufonidae > Bufo > Bufo gargarizans. The sequence continues at coordinate 213,825,614 of NC_058084.1, forward strand.
CTGTGAGATCCACTGGCTTCTGTTGCCATGGCAACCAGCCAGGTTCTGCCACCGATCTCGAGGTGCAGTGAGAATGCAGGACGTATGCATACGTCCAGTTGTGTGAACATTGCAGCTGCAAGGACATATGCATACGTCCTGAAGCGGGACGGGGTTAAAGGGTTTTTCCCATCTCATTAAGTTATATATATCCACAGTATATGGGATACCAAGCAGATAGGTGGGAGTCTGACTGCTGGAACCCCTGCCGATCCTGAGAATGTAGACATGCATAGGGAATGGATGGAGTGGTGGACACGCAGGTGCAGTCCCCACTATTCACTCCAGGCACAATTATGTCCCATTCTCAGGATTGGTGGGGGCCACAGTGGTTAGACTTCCATCTGCTGCTTTAGCTTATAGAGCAGTGGTCTCCAAACTGTGGAGCTCCAGATATTGCAAAACTACAACTCCCAGCATGCCTGGAGTGGACAACCAACGGGAGTTGTAGTTTACTGAGGGCAGTGATGCGGCTGAATTCAGGAAAGCGCCCGCAGCTGCTGACCCGAGCTCCTAGCATTAAGTAATGCGGAGAGCATCAGATCATTATGATCTGTGGATGAAACTTATGGAGGGGGATCTGTGGATGACACTTATGGAGGGAGATCTGTGGATGACACTTATGGAGGGGGATCTGTGGATGACACTTATGGAGGGGGATCTTTGGATGACACTTATGGAGGGGGATCTGTGGATGACACTTATGGAGGGGGATCTTTGGATGACACTTATGGAGGGGGATCTGTGGATGACACTTATGGAGGGGGATCTGTGGATGACACTTATGGAGGGGGATCTGTGGATGACACTTATGGAGGGGGATCTGTGGATGACACTTATGGAGGGGGATCTGTAAATTAAACTTATGGAGGGGGATCTGTGGATGACACTTATGGAGGGGGGTCTGTGGATGACACTCATGGAGGGGAATCTGTGGATGACACTTATGGAGGGGGATCTGTGGATGACACTTATGGAGGGGGATCTGTGGATGACACTTATGGAGGGGGATCTGTGGATGACACTTATGGAGGGGGATCTGTGGATGACACACCGTTTATAGCATCTTATGCGATATGTGTCATCCACAGATCCACCCCATATCAGTGTCATACCGGGATCCCTCTCCCTATAAGGCCCTATTCACACATCCAAAATTTGCATAACGGAATTGCGGACCCATTCATTTCTATAGGGCAACACAATGTGCTGGCGGATGCGGAAATGTGTACACACACTTCCGTGTCCGCAATTCCGTTCCCGAAAAAAATGCAGACCCGCACATGGCACAGATCCCCCCCCCCCATAATCGTGTCATCTACAGATCCCCCTCCCTATAACAGTGTCATCTACAGATTCCCCCCCGTAACAGTGTCATGACATCCACAGACCCCCGATCCTCCCTCCCTAAAACACTATAAGAGTATTATCCACAGATCCCTCCCCCCTATAACAGTGTAATGACTCATGACATCCACAGACCACAGATCACCCTCCCCACCACTCACATTTGAACATGATTTCTCTAGTAAGCACTGTAATCATCCAGGCTGCACTGACATTAACCTTAAAGGGGTTCTGCACTTTCATTTAACTGATGATCTATACGTGCTCCAGCAGCACCGCGGCCTTCTCACAGCCCACTGACGTCACGGCTCACGACTAGTATCAACTAGCCTGAGCGCGGCTAAGCTCTGTTCACTTGAATGGAGCTTAGCCGCGCCCACGCTAGTTGATACTAGTCGTAACTCGTGACATCACTGGGCTGGCGGTAAACAGTGAGAAAGCTGCGGCGCTACTGGAGCGCCGGTGCCTTCTCAAGCAGCTGATCGGCGGGGGTCCCGGGGTCGGACCCCTGCCAATCAGATGCTGATGATCTATCCAGAGTATAGATCATCAGTTAAATGAAAGTGCAGAACCCCTTTAACTTTTAAATCAGGAAGATTCAGGGAATCAGGGGCAGCCGCCAGCCAGCTCTCCTCTTAGACTCAGTCAGATCTAATCTGTCTAGTTAGAAATATAGAAAGAGACTTAGTCCACTAAGTCACTACTTGTAATTTGTACCTTATATTATTAAGTTAACCTGCTACACACCTTTCACCACTAGGTCTGGTCTTTGGTCAGTCTCAGTCCAGTCTGTCTGTGTCTGTTCGGTATATCGGTAGGTTAGGGTAGGGCCACGCCAACGCCACGCCACTCTGTCTCGTCTGTCTCAGTCTCTAGTCTGGGCCTGGCTGGCTTAAGCAGGTTAGACTACAGGCAGTGGGCGGGCTGCTCACGGTGACGTCACGCGCCGGAGGAGGAGCAGGAGCGCCGCCCGCACTGCTGTGCTGAGCCTGAGGCTCTGAGCTAGTCTCGACTAGCGGCAAGCTGATTATACACAGCACTGCCGCCAGTCTGCCACTGAGCCATTGTCTGAGTCGAGTCTGACTCAACTCGTCAGGTCCTGGGGGCGGGGCTGAGGATGCGGCGCGGCGGCGGTGGGTGGAGAGAGTGAGACGAAAGAAGAGAGTGAGAGACCGCAAGTCCAAGTCCACAACGGCAGATCAAATTCATCAGAGATGTGAAGATGTCCGGTACAGTGCGCAGCAGGCATGCAGCAGCAGTGCGCACATGTCACAACTCACAGACCATCCAACTAACTAGTAGCTAGTACCAAAATGAATGGGGGACATTTTAGTTGGGGGGGCACAGCTTGATGTAGGGGGGGCCGTGGCCCCCTCTGCCCCCCCTCCCGGCGACGCCACTGGCGGCTTGCAACCTGTTTGGCGTGAAAACAGGTTGGTGCTGCTATTCTCAAGGACTCTTTGAGGCAGAATTGCCACGTGGTGTGAATTACCTTACCACCAACACCGCAAGGTGACTTTTTGCTTGTTTATGACTATTTGTTTTGTCACTTGCCTAAAGTGTGAATAAAACACTGAACTGTTTGATCCAAATAACTTGTTGTTGCTTCTATACTGCATCCACTAATCCTGTCTACCAAACTGAAACCCCACAATATATATACAGTCAGGTCCATAAATATTGACATTTTTGGCTGTATACACAACCACAATGGATATAAAATGAAACGAACAAGATGTGCTTTAACTGCAGACTGTCAGCTTTAATTTGAGATATTTACATCCAAATCAGGCGAACGGTGTAGGAATTACAACAGTTTGCATATGTGCCTCCCACTTGTTAAGGAACCAAAAGTAATGGGACAGAATAATAATCATAAATCAAACTTTCACTCTTTAATACTTGGTTGCAAATCCTTTGCAGTCAATTACAGCCTGAAGTCTGGAACGCATAGACATCACCAGACGCTGGGTTTCATCCCTGGTGATGCTCTGCCAGGCCTCTACTGCAACTGTCTTTAGTTTCTGCTTGTTCTTGGGGCATTTTCCCTTCAGTTTTGTCTTTAGCAAGTGAAATGCATGCTCAATCGGATTCAGGTCAGGAGATTGACTTGGCCACTGCATAACATTCCACTTCTTTCTCTTAAAAAACTCTTTGGTTGCTTTTGCAGTATCCTTTGGGTCATTGTCCATCTGCACTGTGAAGCGCCGTCTAATGAGTTCTGAAGCATTTGGCTGAATATGAGCAGATAATGTTGCTAGAAACACTTCAGAATTCATCCGCAGTCACATCATCAATAAATACAAGAGAACCAGTTCCATTGGCAGCCACACATGCCCACGCCATGACACTACCACCACCATGCTTCACTGATGAGGTGGCATTCTTACCATCATGAGCAGTTCCTTTCCTTCTCCATACTCTTCTCTTCCCATCACTCTGCTACAAGTTGATCTTCGTCTCATCTGTCCATAGGATGTTGTTCCAGAACTGTGAAGGCTTTTTTAGATGTCGTTTGAAAAATCTAATCTGGCCTTCCTGTTTTTGAGGCTCACCAATGGTTTACATCTTGTGGTAAACCCTCTGTATTCGCTCTGGTGAAGTCTACTCTTGATTATTGACTTTGACACACATACACCTACCTCCTGGAGAGTGTTCTTGACCTAGCCAACTGTTGTGCAGGTCGTTTTCTTCACCAGGGAAAGAATTCTTTGGTCATCCACCACAGTTGTTTTCTGTGGTCTTCCGGGTCTTTTGGTGTTGCTGAGCTCACCGGTGCGTTCCTTCATTTTAAGAATGTTCCAAACAGTTGTTAGGCGTGTCCTAATGTTTTTTATATCTCTCTGATGGGGTTGTTTTGTTTTTTCAGCCTAATGATGGCTTGCTTCACTGATAGTGACAGCTCTTTGGATCTCATCTTGAGAGTTGACAGCAACAGATCCAAATGCAAAAAGCACACTTGAAATAAACTCTGGACCTTTTTATCTGCTCATTGTAATTGGGAAAATGAGGGAATAACACACACCTGGCCATGGAACAGCTGAGAAGCCAATTGTCCCATTACTTTTGGTCTCTTAACAAGTGGGAGGCACATATGCAAACTGTTGTAATTCCTACACCGTTCACCTGATTTGGATGTAAATACCCTCAAATTAAAGCTGGCAGTCTGCAGTTAAAGCACATCTTCTTCGTTTCATTTCAAATCTATTGTGGTCGTGTATAGAGCCAAAAATGTTCGAATTGTGTCATTGTCCCAATATTTATGGACCTGGCTCTCTATATATAAAGATAGAGAGAGAGAGATATTTACTGATCTATATCTTTATATACATATATAGATATATATGTATATAGCGATATAGATCAGTAAATATATATCTCCATATACATATATAGATGATGTATATATATATATATATATATATATATATACATATATAGATGATATATATATATAACATCTATATATATGTATATGGTGATATATATTTACCGATATACAGTATATATCACTATATACATATATATATATATATATATATATATAGGTGGTATATATAGATATATATGTACACTACAGACCAAAAGTTTGGACACACCTTCTCATTCAAAGAGTTTTCTTTATTTTCATGACTATGAAAATTGTAGATTCACACTGAAGGCATCAAAACTATGAATTAACACATGTGGAATTATATACATAACAAAAAAGTGTGAAACAACTGAAAATATGTCATTCTAGGTTCTTCAAAGTAGCCACCTTTTGCTTTGATTATTGCTTTGCACACTCTTGGCATTCTCTTGATGAGCTTCAAGAGGTAGTCACCTGAAATGGTCTTCCAACAGTCTTGAAGGAGTTCCCAGAGATGCTTAGCACTTGTTGGCCCTTTTGCCTTCACTCTGCGGTCCAGCTCACGCCAAACCATCTTGATTGGGTTCAGGTCCGGTGACTGTGGAGGCCAGGTCATCTGGCGCAGCACCCCATCACTCTTCTTCATGGTAAAATAGCCCTTACACAGTCTGGAGGTGTGTTTGGGGTCATTGTCCTGTTGAAAAATAAATGATGGTCCAACTAAACGCAAACCGGATGGAATAGCATGCCGCTGCAAGATGCTGTGGTAGCTATGCTGGTTCAGTATGCCTTCAATTTTTAATAAATCCCCAACAGTGTCACCAGCAAAGCACCCCCACACCATCACACCTCCTCCTCCATGCTTCACGGTGGGTACCAGGCATGTAGAGTCCATCCGTTCACCTTTTCTGCGTCGCACAAAGACGCGGTGGTTGGAACCAAAGATCTCAAATTTGGACTCATCAGACCAATGCACAGATTTCCACTGGTCTAATGTCCATTCCTTGTGTTCTTTAGCCCAAACAGGTCTCTTCTGCTTGTTGCCTGTCCTTAGCAGTGGTTTCCTAGCAGATATTCTACCATGAAGGCCTGATTCACACAGTCTCCTCTTAACAGTTGTTCTAGAGATGTGTCTGCTGCTAGAACTCTGTGTGGCATTGACCTGGTCTCTAATCTGAACTGCTGTTAACCTGCGATTTCTGAGGCTGGTGACTCGGATGAACTTATCCTCCGCAGTAGAGGTGACTCTTGGTCTTCCTTTCCTGGGGCGGTCCGCATGTGAGCCAGTTTCTTTGTAGCGCTTGATGGTTTTTGTGACTGCACTTGGGGACACTTTTAAAGTTTTCCCAATTTTTCGGACTGACTGACCTTCATTTCTTAAAGTAATGATGGCCACTCGTTTTTCTTTACTTATCTGCTTTTTTCTTGCCATAATACAAATTCTAACAGTCTATTCAGTAGGACTATCAGCTGTGTATCCACCTGACTTCTCCACAACGCAACTGTTGGTCCCAACCCCATTTATAAGGCAAGAAATCCCACTTATTAAACCTGACAGGGCACACCTGTGAAGTGAAAACCATTTTAGGTGACTACCTCTTGAAGCTCAACAAGAGAATGCCAAGAGTGTGCAAAGCAGTAATCAAAGCAAAAGGTGGCTACTTTGAAGAACCTAGAATATTACATATTTTCAGTTGTTTCACACTTTTTTGTTATGTATATGATTCCACATGTGTTATTTCATAGTTTTGATGCCTTCAGTTAGAATCTACAATTTTCATAGTCATGAAAATAAAGAAAACTCTTTGAATGAGAAGGTGTGTCCAAACTTTTGGTCTGTACTAAATATATATCTCCATATACATACATATACATATACATCTAAATATGTCATCTATATACAAACCGGATTCCAAAAAAGTTGGGACACTAAACAAATTGTGGATAAAAACTGAATGCAATGATGTGGCGATGGCAAATGTCAATATTTTATTTGTAATAGAACGTAGATGACAGATCAAACGTTTAATCCGAGTAAATGTATCATTTTAAAGGAAAAATACGTTGATTCAAATTTTCACGGTGTCAACAAATCACCAAAAAGTTGGGGCAAGTAGCAATAAGAGGTTGGAAAAAGTAAATTTGAGCATAACGAAGAGCTGGAAGAACAATTAAAACTAATTTGGTCAATTGGCAACATGATTGGGTATAAAAAGAGCATCTCAGAATGGAAGTGTCTCTCAGAAGCCTAGATGGGTAGAGGATCACCAATTCCCACAATGTTGCGCAGAAAAATAGTGGAGCAATATCAGAAAGGTGTTACCCAGCGAAAAATTGCAAAGACTTTGCATCTATCATCATCAACTGTGCATAACATCATCAGAAGATTCAGAGAATCTGGAACAATCTCTGTATGTAAGGGTCAAGGCCGTAAAACCATACTGGATGCCCGTGATCTCCGGGCCCTTAAACGACACTGCACCACAAACAGGAATGCTACTGTAAAGGAAATCACAGAATGGGCTCAGGAATACTTCCAGAAACCATTGTCAGTGAACACAATCCACCGTGCCATCCGCCGTTGCCAGCTGAAACTCTACAGTGCAAAGAAGCAATTTCTAAGCAAGATCCACAAGCTCAGGCGTTTTCACTGGGCCAGGGATCATTTAAAATGGAGTGTGGCAAAATGGAAGACTGTTCTGTGGTCAGACGAGTCACGATTCAAAGTTCTTTTTGGAAATCTGGGACGCCATGTCCGGACCAAAGAGGACAAGGACAACTCAAGTTGTTATCAACGCTCAGTTCAAAAGCCTGCATCTCTGATGGTATGGGGTTGCATGAGTGAGTGTGGCATGGACAGCTTGCATGTCTGGAAAGGCACCATCAATGCAGAAAAATATATTCAGGTTCTAGAACAACATATGCTCCCATCCAGACGTCATCTCTTTCAGGGAAGACCCTGCATTTTTCAACAAGATAATGCCAGACCACATTCTGCATCAATCACAACATCATGGCTGTGTAGGAGAAGGATCCGGGTACTGAAATGGCCAGTCTGCAGTCCAGATCTTTCACCTATAGAGATCATTTGGCGCATCATAAAGAGGAAGGTGCAACAAAGAAGGCCCAAGACGATTGAACAGTTAGAGGCCTGTATTAGACAAGAATGGGAGAGCATTCCTATTTCTAAACTTGAGAAACTGGTCTCCTCGGTCCCCAGACGTCTGTTGAGTGTTGTAAGAAGAATGGGAGATGCCACACAGTAGTGAAAATGGCCTTGTCCCAACTTTTTGGGGATTTGTTGACACCATGAAATTCTGATTCAACATATTTTTCCCTTAAAATGGTACATTTTCTCAGTTTAAACTTTTGTTCCGTGATTTATGTTCTATTCTGAATAAAATATTAGAAGTTGGCACCTCCACATCATTGCATTCAGTTTTTATTCACGATTTGTATAGTGTCCCAACTTTTTGGGAATCCAGTTTGTATAAAAATTTTAAAAAAGATACGTTAGCCTACATGTTTTTTTGCTGGACTTTGCAGGATGGAAAAACATGATAAATGGCTTTCCCATCCTGCAGAGTCCTAAAATAAAAGTACATTTTTAAAATTATTTTTTGACAATGGAACTCCATGGTAATGGATGTCACAGTATGGCATCTGTTGTGTATGTTGATCGTATGACAAAAACCCACCCTTATGTGCCCGATCCAGCACTTCCATTATTTTCGGTGTTCTGCTCCATTAGATGAGCAGAACAACAGAAATAAATAGCGCTGGTGTGAATGGGGCCTAAGAGGTGGGTATTTATGCAGGGAACTACTACTTGTCTAACAGCAGCCAATCATAGCCAAGTAATAAAGTAAAGTCCAATATGGCGGATCTTCCCTGTGCTTTATCACTTGGCTATTAGAGTTGAGCGAACACCTGGATGTTCGGGTTCGAGAAGTTCGGCCGAACATCCCGGAAATGTTCGGGTTCGGGATCCGAACCCGATCCGAACTTCGTCCCGAACCCGAACCCCATTGAAGTCAATGGGGACCCGAACTTTTCGGCACTAAAAAGGCTGTAAAACAGCCCAGGAAAGAGCTAGAGGGCTGCAAAAGGCAGCAACATGTAGGTAAATCCCCTGCAAACAAATGTGGATAGGGAAATGAATTAAAATAAAAATTAAATAAATAAAAATTAACCAAAATCAATTGGAGAGAGGTTCCATAGCAGAGAATCTGGCTTCCCGTCACCCACCACTGGAACAGTCCATTCTCAGATATTTAGGCCCCGGCACCCAGGCAGAGGAGAGAGGTCCCGTAACAGAGAATCTGTCTTCATGTCAGCAGAGAATTAGTCTGCATGTCATAGCAGAGAATGAGGCTTCACGTCAGCCACCACTGCAACAGTCCATTGGCATATATTTAGGCCCAGCACCCAGGCAGAGGAGGGAGGTCCCGTAACAGAGAATCTGTCTTCATGTCAGCAGAGAATTAGTCTGCATGTCATAGCAGAGAATGAGGCTTCACGTCAGCCACCACTGCAACAGTCCATTGGCATATATTTAGGCCCAGCACACACACAGGCAGAGGAGAGAGGTCCCGTAACAGAGAATCTGGCTTCATGTCAGCAGAGAATCAGTCTGCATGTCATAGCAGAGAATGAGGCTTCACGTCAGCCACCACTGCAACAGTCCATTGGCATATATTTAGGCCCAGCACACACACAGGCAGAGGAGAGAGGTCCCGTAACAGAGGATCTGGCTTCATGTCAGCAGAGAATCAGTCTGCATGTCATAGCAGAGAATCAGGCTTCACGTCAGCCACCACTGCAACAGTCCATTGTCATAAATTTAGGCCCAGCACCCAGGCAGAGGAGAGAGGTCCCGTAACAGACAATCTGGCTTCATGTCAGCAGAGAATTAGTCTGCATGTCATAGCAGAGAATCAGGCTTCACGTCAGCCACCACTGCAACAGTCCATTGGCATATATTTAGGCCTAGCACACAGGCAGAGGAGAGAGGTCCCGTAACAGACAATCTGGCTTCATGTCAGCAGAGAATCAGTCTGCATGTCATAGCAGAGAATGAGGCTTCACGTCACCCACCACTGCAACAGTCCATTGGCATATATTTAGGCCTAGCACACAGGCAGAGCAGAGAGGTCCCGTAACAGACAATCTGGCTTCATGACAGCAGAGAATCAGTCTGCATGTCATAGCAGAGAATGAGGCTTCACGTCACCCACCACTGCAACAGTCCATTGGCATATATTTAGGCCTAGCACACAGGCAGAGCAGAGAGGTCCCGTAACAGACGATCTGGCTTCATGTCAGCAGAGAATCAGTCTGCATGTCATAGCAGAGAATGAGGCTTCACGTCAGCCACCACTGCAACAGTCCATTGGCATATATTTAGGCCCAGCACCCAGGCAGAGGAGGGAGGTCCCGTAACAGAGAATCTGTCTTCATGTCAGCAGAGAATTAGTCTGCATGTCATAGCAGAGAATGAGGCTTCACGTCAGCCACCACTGCAACAGTCCATTGGCATATATTTAGGCCCAGCACACACACAGGCAGAGGAGAGAGGTCCCGTAACAGACAATCTGGCTTCATGTCAGCAGAGAATTAGTCTGCATGTCATAGCAGAGAATGAGGCTTCACGTCAGCCACCACTGCAACAGTCCATTGGCATATATTTAGGCCCAGCACACACACAGGCAGAGGAGAGAGGTCCCGTAACAGAGAATCTGTCTTCATGTCAGCAGAGAATTAGTCTGCATGTCATAGCAGAGAATCAGGCTTCACGTCACCCACCACTGCAACAGTCCATTGGCATATATTTAGGCCCAGCACACACAGGCAGAGGAGAGAGGTCCCGTAACAGAGAATCTGTCTTCATGTCAGCAGAGAATTAGTCTGCATGTCATAGCAGAGAATGAGGCTTCACGTCAGCCACCACTGCAACAGTCCATTGGCATATATTTAGGCCCAGCACACACACAGGCAGAGGAGAGAGGTCCCGTAACAGACAATCTGGCTTCATGTCAGCAGAGAATTAGTCTGCATGTCATAGCAGAGAATGAGGCTTCACGTCACCCACCACTGCAACAGTCCATTGGCATATATTTAGGCCCAGCACCCAGGCAGAGGAGGGAGGTCCCGTAACAGAGAATCTGTCTTCATGTCAGCAGAGAATTAGTCTGCATGTCATAGCAGAGAATGAGGCTTCACGTCAGCCACCACTGCAACAGTCCATTGGCATATATTTAGGCCCAGCACACACACAGGCAGAGGAGAGAGGTCCCGTAACAGAGGATCTGGCTTCATGTCAGCAGAGAATCAGTCTGCATGTCATAGCAGAGAATCAGGCTTCACGTCAGCCACCACTGCAACAGTCCATTGTCATATATTTAGGCCCAGCACCCAGGCAGAGGAGAGAGGTCCCGTAACAGAGAATCTGGCTTCATGTCAGCAGAGAATCAGTCTTCATATCATAGCAGAGAATCAGGCTTCACGTCACCCACCACTGTAAGAGTCAATTTTCATAAATTTAGGCCCAGAACCCAGGCAGAGGAGAAAGGTCCCGTAACAGACAATCTGGCTTCATGTCAGCAGAGAATCAGTCTTCATATCATAGCAGAGAATCAGGCTTCACGTCACCCACCACTGTAAGAGTCAATTTTCATAAATTTAGGCCCAGAACCCAGGCAGAGGAGAAAGGTCCCGTAACAGACAATCTGGCTTCATGTCAGCAGAGAATCAGTCTTCATATCATAGCAGAGAATCAGGCTTCACGTCACCCACCACTGTAAGAGTCAATTTTCATAAATTTAGGCCCAGAACCCAGGCAGAGGAGAAAGGTCCCGTAACAGACAATCTGGCTTCATGTCAGCAGAGAATCAGTCTTCATATCATAGCAGAGAATCAGGCTTCACGTCACCCACCACTGTAAGAGTCAATTTTCATAAATTTAGGCCCAGAACCCAGGCAGAGGAGAAAGGTCCCGTAACAGACAATCTGGCTTCATGTCAGCAGAGAATCAGTCTTCATATCATAGCAGAGAATCAGGCTTCACGTCACCCACCACTGTAAGAGTCAATTTTCATAAATTTAGGCCCAGAACCCAGGCAGAGGAGAAAGGTCCCGTAACAGACAATCTGGCTTCATGTCAGCAGAGAATCAGTCTTCATATCATAGCAGAGAATCAGGCTTCACGTCACCCACCACTGTAAGAGTCAATTTTCATAAATTTAGGCCCAGAACCCAGGCAGAGGAGAAAGGTCCCGTAACAGACAATCTGGCTTCATGTCAGCAGAGAATCAGTCTTCATATCATAGCAGAGAATCAGGCTTCACGTCACCCACCACTGTAAGAGTCAATTTTCATAAATTTAGGCCCAGAACCCAGGCAGAGGAGAAAGGTCCCGTAACAGACAATCTGGCTTCATGTCAGCAGAGAATCAGTCTGCATATCATAGCAGAGAATCAGGCTTCACGTCAGCCACCACTGCAACAGTCCATTGTCATAAATTTAGGCCCAGCACCCAGGCAGAGGAGAGAGGTCCCGTAACAGACAATCTGGCTTCATGTCAGCAGAGAATTAGTCTGCATGTCATAGCAGAGAATCAGGCTTCATGTCAGCCACCACTGCAACAGTCCATTGGCATATATTTAGGCCTAGCACACAGGCAGAGGAGAGGTTCATTCAACTTTGGGTAGCATCGCAATATAATGGTAAAATGAAAATAAAAATAGGATTGAATGAGGAAGTGCCCTGGAGTCCAATAATATATGGTTATGGGGAGGTAGTTAATGTCTAATCTGGACAAGGGACGGACAGGTCCTGTGGGATCCATGCCTGGTTCATTTTTATGAACGTCAGCTTGTCCACATTGGCTGTAGACAGGCGGCTGCGTTTGTCTGTAATGACGCCCCCTGCCGTGCTGAATACACGTTCAGACAAAACGCTGGCTGCCGGGCAGGCCAGCACCTCCAAGGCATAAAAGGCTAGCTCTGGCCACGTGGACAATTTAGAGACCCAGAAGTTGAATGGGGCCGAACCATCAGTCAGTACGTGGAGGGGTGTGCACACGTACTGTTCCACCATGTTAGTGAAATGTTGCCTCCTGCTAACACGTTGCGTATCAGGTGGTGGTGCAGTTAGCTGTGGCGTGTTGACAAAAGTTTTCCACATCTCTGCCATGCTAACCCTGCCCTCAGAGGAGCTGGCCGTGACACAGCTGCCTTGGCGACCTCTTGCTCCTCCTCTGCCTTGGCCTTGGGCTTCCACTTGTTCCCCTGTGACATTTGGGAATGCTCTCAGTAGCGCGTCTACCAACGTGCGCTTGTACTCGCGCATCTTCCTATCACGCTCCAGTGCAGGAAGTAAGGTGGGCACATTGTCTTTGTAGCGTGGATCCAGCAGGGTGGCAACCCAGTAGTCCGCACAGGTTAAAATGTGGGCAACTCTGCTGTCGTTGCGCAGGCACTGCAGCATGTAGTCGCTCATGTGTGCCAGGCTGCCCAGGGGTAAGGACAAGCTGTCCTCTGTGGGAGGCGTATCGTCATCGTCCTGCCTTTCCCCCCAGCCACGCACCAGTGATGGACCCGAGCTGCGTTGGGTGCCACCCCGCTGTGACCATGCTTCATCCTCATCCTCCTCCACCTCCTCCTCATCCTCGTCCTCCTCGTCCTCCAGTAGTGGGCCCTGGCTGGCCACATTTGTACCTGGCCTCTGCTGTTGCCAAAAACCTCCCTCTGAGTCACTTCGAAGAGACTGGCCTGAAAGTGCTAAAAATGACCCCTCTTCCTCCTCCTCCTCCTCCTCCTCCTGGGCCACCTCCTCTTCCATCATCGCCCTAAGTGTTTTCTCAAGGAGACATAGAAGTGGTATTGTAACGCTGATAACGGTGTCATCGCCACTGGCCATGTTGGTGGAGTACTCGAAACAGCGCAACAGGGCACACAGGTCTCGCATGGAGGCCCAGTCATTGGTGGTGAAGTGGTGCTGTTCTGTAGTGCGACTGACCCGTGCGTGCTGCAGCTGAAACTCCACTATGGCCTGCTGCTGCTCGCACAGTCTGTCCAGCATGTGCAAGGTGGAGTTCCACCTGGTGGGCACGTCGCATATGAGGCGGTGAGCGGGAAGGCCGAAGTTACGCTGTAGCGCAGACAGGCGAGCAGCAGCAGGATGTGAACGCCGGAAGCGCGAACAGACGGCCCGCACTTTATGCAGCAGCTCTGACATGTCGGGGTAGTTGTGAATGAACTTCTGCACCACCAAATTCAGCACATGCGCCAAGCAAGGGATGTGCGTCAAATTGGCTAGTCCCAGAGCTGCAACGAGATTTCGCCCATTATCACACACCACCAGGCCGGGCTTGAGGCTCACCGGCAGCAACCACTCGTCGGTCTGTTGTTCTATACCCCGCCACAACTCCTGTGCGGTGTGGGGCCTGTCCCCCAAACATATGAGTTTCAGAATGGCCTGCTGACGTTTACCCCGGGCTGTGCTGAAGTTGGTGGTGAAGGTGTGTGGCTGACTGGATGAGCAGGTGGAAGAAGAGGAGGAGGAAGCCGAGAAGGAGGAGGTGGCAACAGGAGGCAAAGAATGTTGCCCTGCGATCCTTGGCGGCGGAAGGACGTGCGCCAAACAGCTCTCCGCCTGGGGCCCAGCTGCCACTACATTTACCCAGTGTGCAGTTAGGGAGATATAGCGTCCCTGGCCGTGCTTACTGGTCCACGTATCTGTGGTTAGGTGGACCTTGCCACAGATGGCGTTGCGCAGTGCACACTTGATTTTATCGGATACTTGGTTGTGCAGGGAAGGCACGGCTCTCTTGGAGAAGTAGTGCCGGCTGGGAACAACATACTGTGGGACAGCAAGCGACATGAGCTGTTTGAAGCTGTCTGTGTCCACCAGCCTAAATGACAGCATTTCATAGGCCAGTAGTTTAGAAATGCTGGCATTCAGGGCCAGGGATCGAGGGTGGCTAGGTGGGAATTTACGCTTTCTATCAAATGTTTGTGAGATGGAGAGCTGAACGCTGGCGTGTGACATGGTTGAGACGCTTGGTGACGGAGGTGGTGGTGGTGGTGTTGGTGGTACATCCCCTGTTTGCTGGGCGGCAGGTGCCAACGTTCCTCCAGAGGCGGAGGAAGAGGCCGAGGCGGCAGCAGCAGAATAGGCCGAGGCGGCAGCAGCAGAAGAGGTAGCAGGGGGAGCCTGAGTGACTTCCTTGGTTTTAAGGTGTTTACTCCACTGCAGTTCATGCTTTGCATGCAGGTGCCTGGTCATGCAGGTTGTGCTCAGGTTCAGAACGTTAATGCCTCGCTTCAGGCTCTGATGGCACAGCGTGCAAACCACTCGGGTCTTGTCGTCAGCACATTGTTTGAAGAAGTGCCATGCCAGGGAACTCCTTGAAGCTGCCTTTGGGGTGCTCGGTCCCAGATGGCGGCGGTCAGTAGCAGGCGGAGTCTCTTGGCGGCGGGTGTTCTGCTTTTGCCCACTGCTCCCTCTTTTGCTACGCTGTTGGCTCGGTCTCACCACTGCCTCTTCCTCCGAACTGTGAAAGTCAGTGGCACGACCTTCATTCCATGTGGGGTCTAGGACCTCATCGTCCCCTGCATCGTCTTCCACCCAGTCTTGATCCCTGACCTCCTGTTCAGTCTGCACACTGCAGAAAGACGCAGCAGTTGGCACCTGTGTTTCGTCATCATCAGAGACATGCTGAGGTGGTATTCCCATGTCCTCATCATCAGGAAACATAAGTGGTTGTGCGTCAGTGCATTCTATGTCTTTCACCGCTGGGGAAGGGCTAGGTGGATGCCCTTGGGAAACCCTGCCAGCGGAGTCTTCAAACAGCATAAGAGACTGCTGCATAACTTGAGGCTGAGACAGTTTCCCTGGTATGCATGGGGGTGATGTGACAGACTGATGGGGTTGGTTTTCAGGCGCCATCTGTGCGCTTTCTGCAGAAGACTGGGTGGGAGATAATGTGAACGTGCTGGATCCACTGTCGGCCACCCAATTGACTAATGCCTGTACCTGCTCAGGCCTTACCATCCTTAGAACGGCATTGGGCCCCACCATATATCGCTGTAAATTCTGGCGGCTACTGGGACCTGAGGTAGTTGGTACACTAGGACGTGTGGATGTGGCAGAACGGCCACGTCCTCTCCCAGCACCAGAGGGTCCACTAACACCACCACGACCATGTCCACGTCCGCGTCCCTTACTAGATGTTTTTCTCATTGTTATGGTTCACCACAACAACAAATATATTATTTGGCCCAATGTATTGTATTCAAATTCAGCGGGATATAAATTTGAGGCCTAGTATTTAGGCGCTGGGTGACCGGTATGGATTTAGTGACAGAATTAGACTTGGAAATGCACAGAAGCGTGTGTGTGAAGTTATTCTGAATGACCCTATGTGCACCTTCAATATGATCTACCCTTTTAGGGATAGATTTCAAATAGCTCTGATATAGCAGAAACGACTAAATTATGAAATTGCTAAATTGGGAATTGTATTTCAACCCAGAACAAAAAATGTGCTTTGACGGACACTAAATAACTTTCCCAGCCACAACAGGACAGCGGTAACGAGAGATTTAGCGGGATATAAATTTGAGGCCTAGTATTTAGGCGCTGGGTGACAGGTATGGGTTTAGTGACAGAATTAGATTTGGAAATGCACAGTAGCGGGTGTGTGAAGTTATTCTGAATGACCCTATGTGCACCTTGAATATTATATACCCTTTTAGGGATAGATTTCAAATAGCTCTGATATAGCAGAAACCACTAAATTATGAAATTGCTAAATTGGGAATTGTATTTCAACCCAGAACAAGAAATGTGCTTGAACGGACACTAAATAACTCGCCCAGCTACAGCACTAAGGACAGATTTAGCGGGATATAAATTTGAGGCCTAGTATTTAGGCGCTGCGTGACAGGTATGGGTTTAGTGCCAGAATTAGACTTGGAAATACACAGTAGCGGGTGTGTGTGAAGTTATTCTGAATGACCCAATGTGCACCTTGAATATTATATACCCTTTTAGGGATAGATTTCAAATAGCTCTGATATAGCAGAAACCACTAAATTATGAAATTGCTAAATTGGGAATTGTATTTCAACCCAGAACAAGAAATGTGCTTGAACGGACACTAAATAACTCGCCCAGCTACAGCACTAAGGACAGATTTAGCGGGATATAAATTTGAGGCCTAGTATTTAGGCGCTGGGTGACAGGTATGGGTTTAGTGCCAGAATTAGACTTGGAAATACACAGTAGCGGGTGTGTGTGAAGTTATTCTGAATGACCCAATGTGCACCTTGAATATTATATACCCTTTTAGGGATAGATTTCAAATAGCTCTGATATAGCAGAAACCACTAAATTATGAAATTGCTAAATTGGGAATTGTATTTCAACCCAGAACAAGAAATGTGCTTGAACGGACACTAAATAACTCGCCCAGCTACAGCACTAAGGACAGATTTAGCGGGATATAAATTTGAGGCCTAGTATTTAGGCGCTGGGTGACAGGTATGGGTTTAGTGCCAGAATTAGACTTGGAAATACACAGTAGCGGGTGTGTGTGAAGTTATTCTGAATGACCCAATGTGCACCTTGAATATTATATACCCTTTTAGGGATAGATTTCAAATAGCTCTGATATAGCAGAAACCACTAAATTATGAAATTGCTAAATTGGGAATTGTATTTCAACCCAGAACAAGAAATGTGCTTGAACGGACACTAAATAACTCGCCCAGCTACAGCACTAAGGACAGATTTAGCGGGATATAAATTTGAGGCCTAGTATTTAGGCGCTGGGTGACAGGTATGGGTTTAGTGCCAGAATTAGACTTGGAAATACACAGTAGCGGGTGTGTGTGAAGTTATTCTGAATGACCCAATGTGCACCTTGAATATTATATACCCTTTTAGGGATAGATTTCAAATAGCTCTGATATAGCAGAAACCACTAAATTATGAAATTGCTAAATTGGGAATTGTATTTCAACCCAGAACAAGAAATGTGCTTGAACGGACACTAAATAACTCGCCCAGCTACAGCACTAAGGACAGATTTAGCGGGATATAAATTTGAGGCCTAGTATTTAGGCGCTGGGTGACAGGTATGGGTTTAGTGCCAGAATTAGACTTGGAAATACACAGTAGCGGGTGTGTGTGAAGTTATTCTGAATGACCCAATGTGCACCTTGAATATTATATACCCTTTTAGGGATAGATTTCAAATAGCTCTGATATAGCAGAAACCACTAAATTATGAAATTGCTAAATTGGGAATTGTATTTCAACCCAGAACAAGAAATGTGCTTGAACGGACACTAAATAACTCGCCCAGCTACAGCACTAAGGACAGATTTAGCGGGATATAAATTTGAGGCCTAGTATTTAGGCGCTGGGTGACAGGTATGGGTTTAGTGCCAGAATTAGACTTGGAAATACACAGTAGCGGGTGTGTGTGAAGTTATTCTGAATGACCCAATGTGCACCTTGAATATTATATACCCTTTTAGGGATAGATTTCAAATAGCTCTGATATAGCAGAAACCACTAAATTATGAAATTGCTAAATTGGGAATTGTATTTCAACCCAGAACAAGAAATGTGCTTGAACGGACACTAAATAACTCGCCCAGCTACAGCACTAAGGACAGATTTAGCGGGATATAAATTTGAGGCCTAGTATTTAGGCGCTGGGTGACAGGTATGGGTTTAGTGCCAGAATTAGACTTGGAAATACACAGTAGCGGGTGTGTGTGAAGTTATTCTGAATGACCCAATGTGCACCTTGAATATTATATACCCTTTTAGGGATAGATTTCAAATAGCTCTGATATAGCAGAAACCACTAAATTATGAAATTGCTAAATTGGGAATTGTATTTCAACCCAGAACAAGAAATGTGCTTGAACGGACACTAAATAACTCGCCCAGCTACAGCACTAAGGACAGATTTAGCGGGATATAAATTTGAGGCCTAGTATTTAGGCGCTGGGTGACAGGTATGGGTTTAGTGCCAGAATTAGACTTGGAAATACACAGTAGCGGGTGTGTGTGAAGTTATTCTGAATGACCCAATGTGCACCTTGAATATTATATACCCTTTTAGGGATAGATTTCAAATAGCTCTGATATAGCAGAAACCACTAAATTATGAAATTGCTAAATTGGGAATTGTATTTCAACCCAGAACAAGAAATGTGCTTGAACGGACACTAAATAACTCGCCCAGCTACAGCACTAAGGACAGATTTAGCGGGATATAAATTTGAGGCCTAGTATTTAGGCGCTGGGTGACAGGTATGGGTTTAGTGCCAGAATTAGACTTGGAAATACACAGTAGCGGGTGTGTGTGAAGTTATTCTGAATGACCCAATGTGCACCTTGAATATTATATACCCTTTTAGGGATAGATTTCAAATAGCTCTGATATAGCAGAAACCACTAAATTATGAAATTGCTAAATTGGGAATTGTATTTCAACCCAGAACAAGAAATGTGCTTGAACGGACACTAAATAACTCGCCCAGCTACAGCACTAGGGACAGATTTAGCTGGATATAAATTTGAGGCCTAGTATTTAGGCGCTGCGTGACAGGTATGGGTTTAGTGACAGAATTAGACTTGGAAATACACAGTAGCGGGTGTGTGTGAAGTTATTCTGAATGACCCAATGTGCACCTTGAATATTATATACCCTTTTAGGGATAGATTTCAAATAGCTCTGATATAGCAGAAACCACTAAATTATGAAATTGCTAAATTGGGAATTGTATTTCAACCCAGAACAAGAAATGTGCTTGAACGGACACTAAATAACTCGCCCAGCTACAGCACTAGGGACAGATTTAGCTGGATATAAATTTGAGGCCTAGTATTTAGGCGCTGGGTGACCGGTATGGATTTAGTGACAGAATTAGACTGGGATATGGCCAAAAAATAAACAGACTATTGCTGGTTAAATGCACTTGGTGTGACAGCTTCACCCTGATGTAGGCTTTAGCCAAAAAACAACCACACCATTGAGGGTTAAATGCACTTGGTGACAGGCGCAGCTTGCCCCTGATTTAGTATATGGCCAAAAAATGAACAGACTATTGCTGGTTAAATGCACTTGGTGTGACAGCTTCACCCTGATGTAGGCTTTAGCCAAAAAACAACCACACCATTGAGGGTTAAATGCACTTGGTGACAGGCGCAGCTTGCCCCTGATTTTGTATATGGCCAAAAAATGAACAGACTATTGCTGGTTAAATGCACTTGGTGTGACAGCTTCACCCTGATGTAGGCTTTAGCCAAAAAACAACCACACCATTGAGGGTTAAATGCACTTGGTCGCAGCTTGTGCTGGCGCACCACAAGACACAAAATGGCCGCCGATCACCCCAGAAAAATGTGACTGACAAACGGTCTGTGCAGCCTAAAAACAGTGAGCAATTGAGGATCAGCAGCTCAATGATCCACAGCTGCAGATCGATCAGTTAATCAAGTCCTTTGGAGGAGTTAATCTGCCTAATCTCGCCCTACTGTCGCAGCCGCAACCTCTCCCTACGCTAATCAGAGCAGAGTGACGGGCGGCGCTATGTGACTCCAGCTTAAATAGAGGCTGGGTCACATGGTGCTCTGGCCAATCACAGCCATGCCAATAGTAGGCATGGCTGTGATGGCCTCTTGGGGCAAGTAGTATGACGCTTGTTGATTGGCTGCTTTGCAGCCTTTCAAAAAGCGCCAAGAAAGCGTCACAAAAGCGCGAAGAAAGCGACGAACACCGAACCCGAACCCGGACTTTTACGAAAATGTCCGGGTTCGGGTCCGTGTCACGGACACCCCAAAATTCGGTACGAACCCGAACTATACAGTTCGAGTTCGCTCATCCCTATTGGCTATATTAGCCTGTCTGCAGGGCTGGCTCCAGGCTGATTAGGAGTGCGCGACCAAATGGAGTCAGCCACACCTCCAGTACAAACTACAAAGAAAAAAAAGGGGGTTAGTCAACACATCCCAATGCACAGGTGCACGTTGCTATGGCTGAAAACATAGAACAACATAGAACAAAACATACAATGCAAACATACAATGCAACAGCACTCTGCACTCTGTACCGGAGTTGTGGCTGACTCCATTTGGTCATGCACTCTTGAGCAGCCTAGTTGCCTCATAGGCTGATTTTAATTAGCATGAGTATAAAGCTTAGTTTGCTCAGCACTAATGTTGGTACTTGTAGTCCCTGGATTCAATGGAGGCCATTTGGCACCAAAAATTATAAAAACCAAAGAGGGTCCAGCATGCATGCGGAACCTACACCCCCTGAACTTATGGTCGCTGTCATGGCACATAACAGGTAAACTTAGTGTTAGGTTCCCGTCTTACAGAGATCGCCTTGACGTATGGCAGACAGGCTCAGATAATTTTGTACAAAATGTAGTTGCCAAGCATCTCTAATTTATAAGCATAGCATTAGCAATATAATAAATTTTTGTACTTTATTTGGTTTGCAGAGTGCTGTTTCATTGTATGTTTTGTTCTATGTTGTGTTTTCAGCCATAGCAACGTGCACCTGCGCATTAGGATGTGCTGACTAACCCTTTTTTTTTCTTCGTGGCATTTTGCACGGCGCTTACAGCAATGAAACGGCATGTATTATAGATTAAATACCTTACACAGATATGTGCCCCCTTCACAGTAGATATCCCAAAATATATGCCCCTCACAGTTGATATGCCAAGATATGTGCCCCTTGACAGTAGATATACCAAGATAAGTGCCTTGTGCCCCCTTCATAGTGGTTATGCCCAGGTATGCCCAGGAAGTGAAAAAAAAACAAACAATAAATACTCCTCGCCTCAATCACCTGGGTCCTCCTATGATCTGCACTCCCCATTAGAAGGGGCAGGATATTGTGGCACATCGTGCTGCTGTGTAGGAGGAGCAGAGGCTGATTTCCAGCCTTGCTGTGGAGCTCTGGTGGCTCAATAGTGGAGCGGGGAGCAAATAGTTTCCTGCTTCAGTGGCATGCCTATAGTGTTTGGCACCCAGGACAGATCCTTTCTCTGGCACCCCCCTCCCCCCCCCCCAATACTTTGAAAAAAATTGTACCCCCTCACTGTAGTATTGCCCTCATTGTACAACCTTCACAGTAGTTTTGTACCACATTGTGCCCTCTCACAGTAGTTATGCCCTCTCTGTGCCCCTTCATAGTAGAAATCCCCATTGTGCCCCCTTCACATTACTAATGCCCTCTGTGCCCCTTCCAGAGTAGAAATGCCCTCTGTGCCCCTTCCATAGTAATAAAGACCTCTGTGCCCCCTCCATAGTAATAAAGACCTCTGTTCTCCCTCCAGAGTAGTAATGCCCTCTGTGCCTCCTCCAGAGTAGTAATGCCCTCTGTGCTCCCTCCAGAGTAGTAACACCCTCTGTGCCCCCTCCAGAGTAGTAACACCCTCTGTGCTCCCTCCAGAGTAGTAACACCCTCTGTGCTCCCTCCAGAGTAGTAACACCCTCTGTGCCCCCTCCAGAGTAGTAACGTCCTCTATGCCCCCTCCGGAGTAGTAACGTCCTCTGTGCCCCCTCCAGAGTAGTAACGTCCTCTGTGCCCCCTCCAGAGTAGTAATGTCCTCTGTGCCCCCTCCAGAGTAGTAATGCCCTCTGTGCCCCCTCCATAGTAATAAAGACCTCTGTGACCCCTCTGTATTAAAAACAAAAAAACACAGTAACTACTCACCTTGTCCCATTCCTGAAGCTCACAGTCCTCTCTTTCCTGCAGGTACAGATCCCTCTGTAGCAATGTGTGGGCGGAGCTTATGCAGACTACAGGGCTGCAGCCTACGCCCACACAGGCCGGCAGCGCGATATATGCCTGCAGTCTGAATGGTGGAGCAGGAAGTAGTGTTCCTGATTCACCATTTAGAGAGGTGCTGGCCTGAGGGAGGAGAGGAGCGCAGGGAGCTGAGCGGTCAGTGACAGGACCCAGCTCCCTGTGCTCCAGCAATGAATGCTTCCATCTGTATTGATGGAAGCGCTCATTGCTTTTGGCCTCTGGCAGCTGTACTGTGTGATGTGTGATGTGTGTGGTGCAGCGTGTGACGCATTGTGTGATGCATGTGGTGCAGCTTGTGATGCGTGTGGGGCAGCGTGTGATGTGTGTGTGGCAGCGTTATGATGTATGTAGTGTATGGTGTGATGTATGTAGTGCAGCGTGTGATGTACTTATGTGTGCAGGGGCGTAGCTAGAAGTGACTGGGCCCCACAGCAAATTTCTGTATGCCCCCCCCCCCCCCGCGCTTTGCAACTCCCTCCTCCTGTGTTAAACCCACTCCTTTGGCTAGTCACGCCATCCCTGGCTTCCACGCCATCCTTTTCCTATAATATATCTATCTATCTAGCTATCTATCTATCTATATATATATATATATATATATATACACACACACACACTATCTGTCATGTAGTGTCATTGTATAATACTATTGTGGCGGCCCTGTCAAAGTCTTAACCCTCCTCCCATGCAACCCCCACACTCCTGTGACTAGTCAAGATTCCCCATCCCACCACAAGCATCCCTTACAGCTCCCTTCAATGGTATGGGGAGGAGCAATTGTAGCTGGCCAGCTAAGACCTGTCCTAGGTTGCTAGTATAGCTTATATGTGTATACAGATAGACCTGCTAATAGCCTTAAAGGGAGTCTTTCACCTATACTGACCATTATAGCACACTAACACCATTATCAGCATTACAGTCCCCATATTGGAATGCTACTTACTGTTTAGCTGTCCGTCGCTTATTTTCTTCAAAAAACACTTTTATTCAATATGCAAATTAGGTCTGAAGGTGCCCAGGGGCGGCAGTCAAGCGGCCGGTGCCCAGGCCCCTTGTCGCTATTCATATGAAACCCCTCCCCTTTCACCCCTCTTGCCCGCCCTAGGTTCTTCAGCGCCGTTCACAAGATTCTCCATGCACACTTCATTCCCCATTATGAGCAGAGGCACAAGAAAGTTTAATGCGCATGTGCCGGAATGGGGAATGAAGTGCGCAGGCGCGGCAAATCTTCTGTACGGCGCTGGTGCTGGATTTCTGAAGAACCTCGGGTGGGCCAGAGGGGTGAAAGGGGAGGGGTTTCAAATGAATAGCGACGAGGAGCCTGGGCACCGGCCGCTTGAACACCGCACCTGGGTACCTACAGACCTAATTTGCGTGTTTTTTGAAGAAAATAAGCAATGGACAGCTAAACAGTAAGAGGCATTATAATATGAGGACTATAATGCTGATAATGGTGTTAGTGTTCTATAATGGTCAGTATAGTTGAAAGACTCCCTTTAATACAGTTCCTATGTTTATGTGTTAAAGACAAAAGCAGAGTTATTTACTGTGACTTCATGTTTTGGATGTCATATAACTGTTATATTTTGTGTTCACAGAAGCAGAAAAAGAAAATATGCCTTTAAGATTCATTGTGTGATGTAAGGAAAGCTGTGTCAAAGTAGAAACAACAGAATGCATAGTGTTAATCTGTTGTTGCTGTGCAGAAGTCTAGACCAATCACAGCCAGCTTCTCACACAGCAAGCGTTTTCACTAATCACAGCCTGCCTCACACACAGCCTGTGTGGGAATTACCCCAGCTCCTGCTGCTAGAATCATTATTCACCAGAGACAGGAGCTGAAGAGACATTCACTCCACGGACAGCTGAGTTTTATGGGAACAAGAGGCCAAAATAGGTATTTAAAACAGTTATATAATGTTCATATTGTTAGTATGGTGTTTAAAACTGTATACTGAACTAGATATATATGTGTTTACTTACAGTTCCACCAATTGCAACCATACAATTGCAAATACAAATTGCAAGCTACAAATTGCAAACATACAAACCAGATTTCATACAAATTGCATACCAACTGCGAGCTGCTCATACCAGATCATAAGCAATTGCATACTGCAAACTGCAAACCAAGTTGAGGAAGCAGAACTATTAATTAGACCTCAGATATAACTCTCAGAGAGATCATAACGTGCTTAAATAACTTAAAGTAAGAGTAAAGACACTCAAAAGAGAATTATATCCACCATTTTTTGTTGAATGACAAGATTAAACAGTTGAACCATCTTATGCATACCACCATTTTGTGATATCTTTTCAACACGTGTTTTGTACATGGACTATCTGCTGAGGATACGGCAGTATTATATATGAAGAAAAGTTAAAGTTAATAAAGAAGTTATTTGAAGCATTTGGTGTGCTCTTTAAACCTACTGTTTCCATAGAACGGCGCTAGAGGAATTTAAGAGTAATAGACAGCCTGGTTAGACTAAAAAAGTCAGAAATATCAGAATTCTTCTAATGCCACAGTGCAAAAGGCACATCATAGTGCTGCACCTGTCACAGTGGAACTATTACCCTCAGAGGTCGAAGCGATAGCGCTCCTCAACTTGCACAGTAAAGAACGAATTAGACCAGCCGAGCGCCAGCATATACCGCCCCGCATCAACTGTTTCCTGATTGAGCAAGCAAAGACACCTCAGCAGAGCTACCATAGAGGCCATAGAACGTGCACATTAGTCAAACTGCAGCTGACTCTTAAAGTGGCAGAATGGCAAAGGCAAGTGTCACCGCCAGTTCTTGCTACCTCTTGCATGACGTTCTTTGTTTTGGTTTCACTTTGTCATCTCCTTTCCTTCTCCCAGCTGTCACCTATTTCCACTAATTGTCTCCCTTTATATTCCCTCCCATACTGCCTTACTTTGCAGTTTATACTTCTTCTGAATGAGTTGTTCATTGCTGGATGCTGCTTCTGCTGATTCCTCAGATAAGTCTGTTTCCTTTATTTGTGTTTCCTTGCTGGCTTGATTCTAGGTGACCCTGACTCCATCCGTATTAAGTGCAAGGATCCGGTGGTTGTGTCCCCTCACTATTATAGGGTTTTCAGGTGTCACATAGTATTAGGTACGTGGGCATGCAATCGTCTACCATAAAGACCTTTGCATGGGCATAGCAGTCAGGGAGAGTTCTAGGGGTTTTATAGGGCTCACCCATATGCTCTTTAGTTTGGGATCAAGCCAGTCGGATGTTTATTTATAAGTTCAAGCTTTCTGCAACACCATCTGTGACATTATAAACCACCATAACTGTCTTAAGCATGGATCCGGTTTCAGCCTTGATTGACCGCATGCAAGGTATTTTGTTGGAGGTAGCAGATCTCCGTAAAACTGTGTCTCATTTTCAGGTGACCGGTTCTGCTGGCATTCATGGAGTTTGTTCCGAGCCTAAGATCTCGCTTCTGGATACGTTCTCCAGGGGGAGTGAGAATTTTGTTCGCTTAGAGAGGCTTGCAAACTCAATTTTCGCCTACTTCCCCATTCCTCTGGTGATGAGGAGCAGAGGGTGGGGATCATCATCTCGCTGCTCAGAGATAACGCTCAGTCTTGGGCCCTTTTTCGCTGCCGGTCGGGGCACGGCCCCTCCGATCAGTGGATGAATTTTTTGGAGCCCTGGGGGAGATATATAATGACCCGGATCGTATATTGCTCTGGCTGAATCTAAACTGCGTCTTTTATGCCAGGGTAAACAGTCCGCAGAGATATATTGTTCAGAATTTCGGAGATGGGCAGCTGATACTGGTTGGAATGATGCTGCACTCCGAAGTCAATTTTGACATGGTCTTTTGGAAAGATTGAAAGATGCATTTGCTTTTCATGAGAGACCAGCCTCGTTAGAATCTGCCATGTCTCTAGCTGTTTGTATTGACAGGCGTCTTAGAGAGAGAGAGAGGAGACTACTCCTTCCTGTCACCACCACACCTCAGTGTTCCTGTCCCCACTGTGGCCAGGGTTAGAGAAGAGTCTCCCTGCGGGCTGGCAGGGAGATGAAGATGGGAAATTGTTTCCTACACCACTTTTTTATTTTTATTCTTCTCCAGGAGGGTCCAAGGACGGTCTCCTGGTTTACCTGAAGCTCAATCAGAGCTCCCCCAGTCCGCCGGCGGCCGCGTGCTTACGCTGGACTGAGGGGTATCGGGAGGGCTCGCTCTGGCTGGTCTGGAGCCTGCTCCCAGGCCGCAACTTCCTCCTCCTCCCCGGTGGCATGGGCTGTGCAGCGGCCAGCATGTGCGCACGCCGACATCTGAGACGTCACTTCTGGGTTCGGTCATGTGACGCAACCCGGAAGCACAAGCGCAGAAGGCAGAGCTGTTTGAATAAAAGGCGGGACGGCCACTGATCTGAGGTCTGTAAGTACCGGTACTGTACCGTATACTGTCTCTACTGCCAGAATATGTCAGGTCCCGATCTGCAAACTTCCATGGAGCTTGATGCTCCCTCTCTGCCTCCTGTAAGTATTCCTCTGAGGGTTCTCTTGTTGATTCAATTGAAGTTTCTGCCTGGGGTTTTTTTTAACTGATGCCTCTATTCCATATTTATTTAAATTGCAGGCTAAAGAGGCTCAGAAAAAGGTTAAAAAACCTCCTTGCTGCATTTCTTGCGCTAAAAGATTGCCTGATGAATATGGAAAGAAGCTATGTAAAGAGTGTATTTCCGATGTGATCCAGCAGGAGCAATCCTCCCTTATGGATAGTATTAGATCCGTGGTTCAGGAAGAACTTAGGGCCGCTAAAGCCGCTCCATCTGATTCCCAGGGCCAGCCCTCTCGCAAACGTCCACGTTCTAAGATCATTTCCTCCTCGGGATCCGATGACGCAGATGATAAGGCTTCCACTTCCATGCAATGGGAAGATGATTTCTCCCTCTCTGAGGGAGAGATCTACGAAAGCAACAAAAAAATCTATTTTTCCTCGGAGGAAATGGGTGACTTATTAAAAGCGGTGACTATGGGGATTGAAGAAGCCCCTAAGTCTCTATCTATCCAGGACGAAATGTTTCGGGGCCTTAGAGTGAAGAAATCCAGAGTCTTCCTCATAAACCAAAATATAAAAGAAATGATTCTGGAAGAGTGGTCAGAACCAGAGAAAAGACTTTAAATTTCCAAGGAATTTAAGAATCGGCTATTATTTGACCCGTCTCAGTCCAAACTATTCCATGAGACAGGTGGCGAAAGTAAATAAAAAGACTGCCCTGCCGTTTGAGGATGCTGCTCAATTAAGGGATGCTATGGAAAGGAAGGCAGATGCCCTTTTGAGAAAGTCTTGGGAGGCCTCGATGTATAATGTTAAGACCAACATTGCAGCAACATCAGTAGCTAGGTCTATGTATTTATGGCTAGGAGAGCTAGAAAATCACCTGAGTAACAAGACTTCTAGGGAAGAAATCCTGCAGTCTATCCCTCTACTTAAGTCAGCTACAGGATTCCTTGCGGACGCCTCGGATGAATCTATTAGATTCTGTGCTAAAGAGGCTGGACTTTCCAATGCGGCTCACCGGGCTTTATGGATGAAGTCCTGGTCGGGTGATAGGATATCCAAACAGAAGTTAGTATCTATTCCCTTTTCAGGAGAATATGTATTCGGGCCGGTTCTAGACAAGATACTAGAGAAAGCGGCTGATAGGAAAAAAGGATTCCCCGAAGAAAGATCTTATAGAAGGAACCAGCCCTTTTGGTCATACGGTGGACATAATAAGGCTGGTAGGGGGAAAGGCAAGTCAGGCCGTTGGGCTTATCCCAAGTGGGGTAAAGGAAGAGGTTTCCTTCTTAAGCCCTAATCTAAATCTGAAGACAAACAATAACGCCATTATAGGGGGGAGACTGAAGGATTTCCTAAGTCCATGGACACTTACATAAAAAAATCCTTGGGCCTTGGATATCATTCGGTCAGGGTACAAGATCGAGTTCACCTCCCTTCCCCCTCCAAGATTTGTAATAACAAGGATGCCTTCCAGATCCTCCAACCTGAATGTTTTCCCGGGAGTCCAGGACCTGGTAAGAAAGGGAGCAGTAATCCCAGTTCCCGCGTCTCAAAGAGGTCAGGGGTACTATTCAACCCTATTTTTAGTAAAAAAGAAGGAAGGAGACTTTCGAACTATTATAAACCTGAAACAACTGAACAAGTTTATTCTTTACAGGAAGTTCAAAATGGAGTCTCTGAAATCAATAGTACCTCTGATAAAGCTAGGAGCATTCATGTGCTCGGTTGACCTGAAAGACGCTTACTTGCATGTTCCCATTCACCCAGATCACCAGAGATACCTAAGGTTTGCGATCCCAGACCCTTTCAATCAAATCCTCCATTTTCAATTCATAGCACTACCCTTCGGGATTTCAGCTGCACCAAGGCTGTTCACCAAACTGGTGATAGAAATTATAGCTTCACTCAGACAAGAGGGGTTAAATATAGTGCCATACCTTGACGATTTCTTAATTATAGCAGACTCAAGGGAGCTCCTACTGTCAGACTTGGAAATATTTTTATCCCGTCTGTCACAGCTAGGATGGATTGTGAAGAAACCCAAGTCTATGTTAGTACCATCCACGAGGGTGAAATTCCTAGGGGTTACACTAGACTCCCTAACACAGTCGACTTTCCTGCCACAGAACAAGATCCAGTCTCTGGTAAGCAAGGTGAGGCACTTTCAACACCGGAAAAAATGCTCAGTGAGAGAAGCAATGAGCCTTCTTGGCCTTCTAACCTCTTGTATGCCTTCAGTCGAGTGGGCGCAGGCTCACTGTCGTGTGATACAGAATTGGCTATTGTCCCAGTGGAACAAGAAGAAGGGCTCTCTAGATTCTAAGCTTTGGATTCCAGGGTCAGTAAAGGTCTCTCACCCATGGTGGACGAAGGAGAAGAATCTTTCCCAGGGGGTTCCATGGATCAAATCGCCATCAATAACAATCTTCACAGATGCCAGCAAATCTGGATGGGGAGTGAAAGTCGACAAAGCTTACTTCCAGGGAACTTGGAAGCATCACATATCTGTCCAATCCTCAAATTTTAGGGAACTGTATGCTGTAAGGGAAGCTTTACTTTCAGCCAGGCAGCTGATAAGAAGGAAGCATGTGAGGGTCCTATCGGACAACATGACCGTGGTCTCCTACCTGAAACACCAAGGAGTTACTCGATCAAGGAGACTCCAGAATATCACAGAGGAAATTTTCTCCTTTGCAGAAAAAGAGCTAAGATCCATATCAGCAATGCACCTGAAGGGGTCCCAAAATCTAGAAGCAGACTTTTTAAGAAAGCAAAAGATAGATCACACAGAATGGGCTCTGAATCAAGGGGTCTTCAACATGCTAACCCAGAATTGGGGACTTCCTACAATAGACCTTTTTGCAACAAAAAAGAATACGAAATTGCAAACATTCTGCTCTCCCTAAATGCGAGAGACCATCCTTGGAGAATAGATGCCTTCTCTCTGAGATGGTGTTGGGATCCTGAGGGTCATTCAGAAGATTCTGGAAGGGAGAACCACAGTGATATTGATTACCCCGTTCTGGCCCAAGAGGAGTTGGTTTGCTCCGCTCCTGAGACTGGCAATAGACGACCCGGTGAGACTCCCACTCAGAGGGGACATCCTATACCAGGGCCCTTTACTACATCCTCATCCGGAATTCCTGAAACTCACGGCCTGGATCCTGAGGTCTCCATCTTAAAGTCTCAGGGCCTGTCGGACAAAGTCATAGCCACCTTGAGATGCTCCAGGAAAAAGGTGACATCTGCGATATATTTGAAGATCTGGAAAAGGTTCTGCTCATGGTCAGGTGAAAAGAATCCAAACCTTGAAGGGCCTACCATTCAAAAGATTCTGGATTTTCTACAAAATGGGCTTGAACTAGGTATCTCTCCATCTACCTTAAAGGTTCAGATTTCCGCATTAAGCGCCTTCTTTGATACCAACCTGGCAGACCATAGATGGATTAAACGGTTTATAAGAGCTGCCCGTAGACTTAGACCCACTTTGAGATCTCGCACCCCGACCTGGGACTTAAATCTAGTACTCAATAACCTTATGTGTTCCCTGTTTGAGCCGTTAGAGAACTGTTCAATTAAGTTACTTTCATTTAAGACCGCTTTCCTTATAGCAATTACCTCCGCTAAAAGATTAGGAGAGATTCAGGCTCTCTCTATTCGTGAACCATACCTTTCTATCACTGAGGATAAGATTGTGCTAAAATTAGACCCAGGTATCCTGCCAAAGGTAGCCTCAGACCGCAACAGAGGCCAAGAGATCTTTCTTCCATCTTTCTTCAACAATCCTAAGGATCAGAGGAAAATAAATTTCATTCCCTTGATGTTAGACGTACAGTCCTTAAATATTTAGAGGCCACTAAAGATTTCAAGAAGTCTGACAGCCTGCTTGTCCAAATTGCTGGGAAAAATAAGGGATCCAAGGTCTCAAAATCCTCCATTGCAAGATGGATAAAAGACACCATTACCCTATGCTATAGGAATCAAAATCTGGATCCTCCATCCAATATTCGGGCACATTCTACCAGAGCTGTATCCGCTACTTTTGCTGGAAGAGCAGGGGCTTCCCTGGACGATATATGCAGGGCTGCCTCCTGGTCTAGCATTCACACATTTGTGAGACATTACCGCTTGGATTTATCCGGAACCTCTAGCCTCTCCTTTGGTCAGAAGGTTCTTCAGGCGGTTGCCCCCCCATAAGAAGTAATTTTATAACTCTCCTTGTGGCCGTCATGGTGATGATATGGGAAAACTGGAATTAGACTTACCGGTAATTCAGTTTCCATGAAATCAGCATGACGGCCTGTATATTCCCTCTCCTTTTTTATAAATGTTTCACCTTTATTTCTCCTGGTATGAAGTAATACTGGGAAATAATAATACATTTCTGGCACTTGATATCTTTGGAACACTGAGGTGTGGTGGTGGGAGGGGGCAATTTAACCTCTTCTCTGTTTCCTGCCCTCACAGATGTCATGGGTCAATCTCCTTGTGGCCGTCATGGTGATTTCATGGAAACTGAATTACCGGTAAGTCTAATTCCGGTTTTCATTCCCTTTCCTGGGTTGCCCAATGCTAAGACGTTGGCGCAAGCGTTTGTTGATCATATTGTTAAATTGCATGGCATTCCTTCAGACATCGTTTCTGATAGGGGCACGCAATTTGTTTCCAGATTCTGGAAGGACTTCTGTTCTCGCTTGGGGGTTCGGTTATCGTTCTCTTCTGCTTTTCACCAGCAGTTGAATGGTCAGACCGAACGCGTCAATCAGAATCTGGAGACATATCTGCGCTGTTTTGTGGCGGAGAATCAGGAGGATTGGTGTTCTTTTTTGTCCCTTGCTGAGTTTGCTTTAAATAACTGTCGTCAGGAGTCCTCTGATAAGTCACAATTTTTTGGTGCATATGGGTTTCATCCGCAGTTTGGGACATTCTCTGGAGAGGGGTCTTCTGGTTTACCTGATGAGGAGAGATTTTCCTCGTCTTTGTCATTTATTTGGCAAAAGATTCAGGGTAATCTGAAGAGGATGAGTGAGAGATATAAGCGTGTGGCGGATAAGAGACGTGTGCCTGGTCCGGACCTGAATGTGGGTGATCTGGTGTGGTTGTCTACAAAGAATATCAAGCTGAAAGTTCCCTCCTGGAAGTTGGGTCCTAAGTTTATTGGGCCTTACAAGATCTTGTCCGTCATCCATACTATTGCCTTCCATCTTGATCTTCTCCAGACTTGGAAAATCCATAATGTTTTTCACAGGTCCCTATAAAAACATTATGTCCAACCCACTGTACCCTCCTCTTTGCCTCCTCCTCCGATTGTTGTTGATGGTAATCTTGAATTTCAGGTCTCTAGGATTGTGGATTCTCGTATTATCCGTGGTTCTCTCCAGTACCTCGTTCATTGGGAGGGTTATGGTCCTATGGAGAGGATGTGGGTCCCAGTGGCAGACATTAAGGCCACTCGTTTCATCAAGGCTTTCCATAGGTCTCATCCTGAGAAGGTGGGCTCTGAGTGTCCGGAGTCCACCCGTAGAGGGAGGGGTACTGTCACCGCCAGTTCTGTGAGAAGGTCTGTTAGACGTTCTTCGCTACCTCTTGCATGACGTTGTTTGTTTTGGTTTCACTTTGTCTTCTCCTTTCCTTCTCCCAGCTGTCACCTATTTACACTAATTGTCTCCCTTTATATTGCCTCCCATACTGCCTCACTTTGCGGTTTATACTTCTTCCTGGATGAGTTGTTCACTGCTGGATACTGCTTCTGCTGATTCCTCAGAAAAGTCTGTTTCCTTTATTTGTGTTTCCCTGCTGGCTTGATTCTAGGTGACCCTGACTCCGTCTGTATTAAGTGCAGGGAGCCGGTGGTTGTGTCCCCTCACTATTATAGGGTTTTCAGGTGTCACATAGTATTAGGTATGTGGGCATGCAATCGTCTACCATAAAGACCTTTGCATGGGCATAGCAGTCAGGGAGAGTTCTAGGAGTTTTATAGGGCTCACCCATATGCTCCTTAGTTTGGGATCAAGCCAGTCGGATGTTAATTTATAAGTTCCAGCTTTCTGCAACACCATCCGTGACAGAAAGATAGTCAGAGAAAGAGCGATAACCCTCCTGTGATCCCTAGAGAGAGAAAGAGACGCATGGTGAGAGGCCAAAGTCCAGAGCTACAGTGCATGCACTGCTATCAACAGAGGGACCACGCACTGCAGTCAGCTAGTTCCCTGCCAGCAGCCCAAAGCCTGCAGCAGTGTATCCAAGCCAGTGCATCGCAAGTCATCACAGATCATCGCAAGTCATCACAAAGCATCACAAGTCTGCACAGAGCATCGCAACTCAGCCCAGAGCATTGTAAGTCGTCACAGAGCATCCCAAGTCAGAGCAGAGCATCAGATCAAGAAAATACAAGTCTCCTTTAAGACAGACATTTGTTCCAGCAACCTTCAGATCGCAGTATCCTGCTCTTCAGAATAAGGTCAGAGCTTTCCTTTATTACTTATCATTGGATATTGTCACGGCTGAGGATGGGGGAAATCCTCAGCCGTGTGTTGTTAGAGGATGTCCGGTCGCTGCTTGGCCAGGACCACAGCATTAGGGAGCAGGTCACCTCCTATTGCGTCCCTAACGCTGCCCCTGTCTCCTGTCAGTATGAGCCGACCTTGATGGTAGGAGGGCTCATACGCCGGAACCTAAAATCCCTACAAGCCCTCAAGTCGGCCCTGACCTAGGTGACAGAGTAGGACAACCCACTCCTCCAAGACAGGGAGGATCAGGAGTCCCAATGGCCAAGCTGTAGGGAAAAGGGGAACACAAATGCAAACCAATGTATATGGCAGGTGCTGCACTAGTTCCAGCCACCTGCCACAGCCCTGCTGACTGGACCAGTGTGCAGGAAATCTGAAGTCCACAAATACATCCACACACCGGAACCCAGATACATGGCAGCACAGAAATATACAAGAAAGCATAAACTGAACATCACACAGACAAAGACAAACTGAACATAAACTTATGACCACAGTGGTGGCTCTCACAGGCAGATCAAATACACAGGAGGCTGCTCCAGCTAGCAAGGCTGAAGCAACCTACTGAAGCCTGCAAGAGACTCAGGCTATATAGGCCAAAAAGCCACACCCACCGGTCAACCACACCCAGTGACATCACACACACTGGGAAGGAAGTTAACCCTTCCAGCACACAGAAGGGAAAACACACATATAAGGGGAAGTGCACACAAAACATAATACACCGTGCACACAACACACACACCTAACAAAAAGGGAGTCAGGTGAGACCGCATGCCAGGGCAGCAAGCTGCCTAGCGACGCTCAAGCTGCTCTGCTGCAAAATACCACACTAGTTGCCTGCGGCAACCACAAGTGAGGCCACACACCAGCGGCCCTCACCCATGGTTGAATACCCATACAATACCGCAGGCAACCGCATGCGGTCAAGGAGTCACGGTCATGGGCATGGCCGTGACACTCCCACCCCTCAAAGCCCCCCCACAAAAAAAAAACGAAAATGGTGAGGAACTCAGATAGGGGATGGGAGAAGGGGACGTCCACTCTCAGCACATGGTTCCCAGGAGGTCACTGTCAGCTGCATCCTCTCCCAGCTCACACTAGCCAGTCCGACGAGGCCTGCAGCCCGCACCAGCGACACAGGAAAATGGAACCACTGAGAGTGGACGAGGGGACTCTCCACTAACGTCCCCACTCCAGTCGCTGCCAGCAGACACTCCTAACCAGCACGCAGCCGGACCACATACGGAGTGCTGCCCGCAAACGACCAGAGATGGGAACATGGAGAGGGACGAGGGACCACCAACACGGACACGGAAGGTACGGTCCTTGCTGGGCACCCGGGGGTAAGAGCCACACTGGATCTCATCGCTCGGAGATTCTGGTGGCCTGCGCTTCGTAAGTCGGTTGAGGGTTTTGTGACAGCCTGCGAGACTTGCGCTCGTGCCAAAGTCCCTCATTCACGGCCATCAGGTCCTCTCCTTCCCTTACCCATTCCTTCCCGTCCTTGGACACATCTGTCCATGGACTTCATAACGGACCTGCCTCGTTCCTCAGGGAAGACTGTGATTCTGGTGGTGGTGGACCGTTTTAGCAAAATGGTGCATTTCATCCCTTTTCCTGGTTTGCCCAATGCTAAGACGCTGGCGCAGGCATTTATTGATCATATTGTCAAATTGCACGGTATTCCTTCAGACATAGTCTCTGATAGGGGCACGCAGTTTGTTTCCAGATTCTGGAAGGACTTCTGTTCTCGCTTGGGGGTTCGGTTGTCATTCTCTTCTGCTTTCCACCCGCAGTCGAATGGCCAGACAGATCGCGTCAATCAGAATCTGGAGACATATCTGCGCTGTTTT
Organism: Bufo gargarizans; assembly: GCF_014858855.1. NCBI lineage: Eukaryota > Metazoa > Chordata > Amphibia > Anura > Bufonidae > Bufo > Bufo gargarizans. Next base: position 213,861,102 of record NC_058084.1, read on the forward strand.
GTGGCGGAGAATCAAGAGGATTGGTGTTCTTTTTTGTCCCATGCTGAGTTTGCTTTAAATAACTGTCGTCAGGAGTCCTCTGATAAGTCACCATTTTTTGGTGCATATGGGTTTCATCCACAGTTTGGGACTTTCTCGGGAGAGGGGTCTTCTGGTTTACCTGATGAGGACAGATTCTCCTCGTCTTTGTCATCTATTTGGCAAAAGATTCAGGATAATCTAAAGAGCATGAGTGAGAGATATAAGCGTGTGGCAGATAAGAGACGTGTGCTTGGTCCGGACCTGAATGTTGGTGATCTGGTGTGGTTGTCTACCAAGAATATCAAATTGAAGGTTCCCTCCTGGAAGTTGGGTCCTAGGTTTATTGGGCCTTACAAAATCCTGTCTGTCATCAATCCTGTTACATACCGTCTTGATCTTCCTCAGACTTGGAAGATCCATAATGTTTTTCATAAGTCCTTATTGAAACCTTATGTTCAACCCATTGTACCCTCGCCTTTGCCTCCTCCTCCGATTATGGTTGATGGGAATCTTGAATTTCAGGTCTCTAGGATCGTGGATTCTCATCTTGTCCGCGGTTCTCTTCAGTACCTCGTTCATTGGGAGGGGTATGGTCCTGAGGAGAGGATGTGGGTCTTAGTGACGGACACTAAGGCCTCTCGTCTCATCAGGGCTTTCCATAGGTCCCATCCTGAGAAGGTGGGTTCTGAGTGTCGGGAGTCCACTCGTAGAGGGAGGGGTACTGTCACAACCAGACAGCTGAGAAGCTCTGACAGAGGCTTTTCAGAACCTCCTCCTTGAGTTTCTGTGTTGTGGTATTCAGTTCCTCCTCTCGTTAGCCTCTCTCAGCTGTCATGTGTTGGACTAATTGCTTCCCTTTTAAATTCCTCCCCAGAATGCTTTTCTGGGCGGCTTATACTTCTTCCTGGAGTGTGTGTGCATGCTGACCTTGTTCTCCTGTCTGCTACAAAGCTAAGTGTTGTACCTTTATCTGTTATTTTCTGTTTGCTGGATCCCAGGTGACCCTGACTCCCTCCGTATCTTGTGTAGGGAGCCGGTGGTCGTGTCCCCTCACTATTGTAGGGTGCTCAGGGCTTTATAGTCAAGGTTCGTGGATATGCAAACCTCCACCATTAGGATCTTTGCATAGGCTGAGCAGCCAGGGAAAGTGCCAGGTCTTCTGCAGGGGTCTCCCTTGGTTCCTTAGCTTTTGGATCCAGCGAGTCATTTATACATGTTGCTTTGCCTTGTTTCCTGTACACCGTCCGTGACAGATATAGGATTTGGCATAAAGAGACATTTTTGTGTTCAGATAAAGAATTTAAAGTAAAATAAAGGACAGTTTGTAGTACACGGACTCTAAAGCATTTAGAGTGAAAGTCATGTATTGCCTGCATTTATCACTGTTGTATTTAAAGTGACAGTCATTTATTTCTGCATTTGTCAGTATTCGTATTGATTGTCAGTATTGCATTTAAAGTAAAATGTCTGAGCCTAGTATTACCATGACACTGTTAGAGGATACAAAGATAGCTAGAGTAGAAATTGAAGAGCAAGGGGACCTGTCTGAGGTAGAAAATTCTTTTGCAGCATTAGTCTTGCCTCAAACAAATATAGCCCAAGCAGATGAACTAAGACGTTAATCATGTGCCAGAAAACCGACCCTAAAGATGCTGGAAAATTTGGAGCACGAAGCAGCATTAAAAGGAAAAAAAAGTTCGCCAGAATGTATGAGAAGTGGAAATCATACATTAAAGACAAAGCTAAAGCAAGAAAGTATAAAAAGGAACCTGAGTGATATGGTAGAGACAGTAGAAGAATCTGAATCAGAGCTTATAGCAGCATATGTCAACCTGCGGTCACTTACGACACCTTCCCAGGATATTGTAAGGAACATGGACACATGTACTGCAGTCACTAAAGATTTAGTAAAGCTCATGAGAGAACTATCATCTGCAGAAAACTATGATGAAGTTAAAGCAAGAATTAGAATGAACGAGCTTATTATGAGAGACTATGCTAGGTCCTTAGGGGGAACCACAATCTTAAGTGTGACTTCCTTCTCTAGCAGAAGTGCCACCCACATATCAGAGTCCTCAAATACTTCAGCCAAAAGAAAGGAATTAGCTGAACAACTTGCTGTCAAGAAAGAAGAAATTAAGATGGAAGCTGCCATCGAGGAGCAGCATCAACTGATGGCTGAAAAGCAAGCTGAAAAGGATGCACAACGCCATCAGATGGAAGCTGAAATGGAGGCACAGCACCATCAAATGGAAGCTGAAATGGAGGCACAGCGCCATGGAAGCTGAATTGAAAAGTCTGGAAAGGCAGAAAGAAGTTAAGATCATAGAAGCCAGACTAAGAGTACATGAGGAGGATATGAGTCAGAGTAGTCATAGGTTTAAATCTGTACTAAGTGAAGAAAAAGACTCCTACTTTCCTTCATATGCCCAGAAGAATAGAACGAAATCTGCAGCATGTTGTGAAGAAATAAGTTATTATCCTTCCATCCCTGCTCATGAAAACAAAGAGAGTTTAGGAAAAAGGTGTGTGAATTTACCCTCTATCACTACCGGAAAAGATGAAGAAAAGGACTCACCAAATTCCGAACTAAGTGAGAAAATAGAACCGGATGATTCTATTCCTAGATACCATGGCAATGCTCAGGAGAATGTTACAACCATTGTCCCAGCAAGACCACAGCAAACAGTCCTAGCTAGACCTCCCATTCCAGAACCTTCCATAGAGTGGAAGGCAAGTTTCGAAATAATCATTGAGCATCATTGCTTCAGTCCAGTTGACAAGTTATTCTACCTTCAAAGATATGTTGGTGGAGAAGCCAAGGAAGTTCTTGAAGGTAACTTCTATAGAAAAGATGAAGAAGCCTACAAACAAGCTTGGGAAAAATTGAATGCAAGATATGGTCATCCTTTCTTAGTACAAAGAGCCTTTAGAAAGAAACTGAATAACTGGCCTAAAATAAGTCCTAAAGAACACTTCAGACTCCAAAAGTATGGTGACTTCCTGCAAGCATACAGCAATGCCATCCCACATGTTCAAGGAATGGAAGTACTGAACGACTATCTAGAAAACCACAGGATGCTAACTAAGGCTACTTTCACACTAGCGTTCGGGCGGATCCGTTCTGAACGGATCCGCCCATAATAATGCAGACGGAGGCTCCGTTCAGAACGGATCCGTCTGCATTATATTAGCTAAAAAAAGCTAAGTGTGAAAATAGCCTGGGACGGATCCGTCCAGACTTTCAATGTAAAGTCAATGGGGGACGGATCCGCTTGAAGATTGAGCCACATTGTGGCATCTTCAAACGGATCCGTCCCCATTGACTTACATTGTAAGTCTGGACGGATCCGCACGCCTCCGCACGGCCAGGCGGACACCCGAACGCTGCAAGCAGCGTTCAGCTGTCCGCCTGTCCGTGCGGAGGCGAGCGGAGCGGAGGCTGAACGCCGCCAGACTGATGCAGTCTGAGCGGATCCGCTCCATTCAGACTGCATCAGGGCTGGACGGCTGCGTTCGGGTCCGCTCGTGAGCTCCTTCAAACGGAGCTCACGAACGGAAACCCGAACGCTAGTGTGAAAGCAGCCTAAGCTACCTGATGAAGTGGCTTCTAGATAGAATCACTATGTGACTAAACAGTTAGATCTAGGTAAGTACTTCCCAAGTTTGAAAGAGTTCTCTGAGTTCGTCAGTGAGGATGCACGGATAGCATGTAATCCAGTAACATCATCTTATGTCTTAAAATCCTTAGAAGAAAGGCCTGCAAGAGAGATAAGACGTGCAAGAGCAACTAGCTTTGCAACCAACACAGCAGCTAAAGGTCAAGATACCTACGAGAGCAAGTTCAAAGTCCCTACTGGGATCAGAAGAGAGACAGAACCGACAAATCTTCGGAGAAGAGAACCACCCCATACATAAGTGCCAACAATTGAAGGCAAAGTCCCCAGAAGAAAATAAAAAAAGAGAGACTATGCTAGGTCCTTAGGGGGAACCACAATCTTAAGTGTGACTTCCTTCTCTAGCAGAAGTGCCACCCACATATCAGAGTCCTCAAATACTTCAGCCAAAAGAAAGGAATTAGCTGAACAACTTGCTGTCAAGAAAGAAGAAATTAAGATGGAAGCTGCCATCGAGGAGCAGCATCAACTGATGGCTGAAAAGCAAGCTGAAAAGGATGCACAACGCTGGATAACTAACTGTGTTTCAGATGCCTAAGAAAAGGCCATGTTACTAAGGAGTGTAAGAAAAAGGCCACATGCAGCATTAGCAAAGGAGGCCATCCTACACCACTACATGAAGAAAGATAAATTCTCTATACCTAAAGATACTGAGGAAGGAAAGAAAATATTGGTATTCTCTTGCAGAGTGAGGGAAGGAGAAAGCAATGGCACATCAATGTTTGTACCAGTGTGCATATTAAATCCTAAAAGGAGGAACAAGAAGGTATACGTCTATGCGCTACTGGATGCCCAGAGGGATTTTACCTTCATTGATCAAGAAATCTGCAAGAAATTACAAGTGGCTACATAACCAGTGAATCTCAAACTCACCACAATGACGGGGAGAGACACATTAGTGAACAGTCAAAGGATCAAAGGACTGAGAGTTAAAGGACTTCATTCAAACTGCACATTAGATCTACCTCCAGCTTATACAAAAGACGATATACCTCTAGATCGAGAATTGCATACCTACTTGTGAAACAGCCACTGAATGGGAGCACCTATCTGTCATATCTCATGAAATGTTCCCGCTGAGTTTGGTGTTGGACTGTTGATAGGTTACGATTGTCCCAAAGCTTTGGTACCATGAAAGGTAATCACAGGAGGAAAGGGTGAACCCTACGCTGTTCAAACTGATCTAGGATGGGGTGTTGTTGGAGGAAAACAGCAGATCGCAAACTCAAGACAGGTGACAGGATTGTGTCATCGAATATCTGTCCAAGAATTACCAACTGTAAGTCCAGCGAAGTTCTAAAGAAAAGAGTGTATCCCAAGAAGACATAAAGTTCGTACACACTCTAGAAGAAAGTATTATGCAGAATCAACAAGGTCATCTTGAAATGCCCTTACCTTTTAGAGAACGACCTCGTCTGCCAAATAACAGAAATCTAGCAAGATTGAAATGTTTGAAGAAAAGATGGGAAGAGATCTCAAATACAAGCAGGATTATTTGAAATTCATGGAAGGCATCCTCGAAGAAGGACATGCAGAGAAAGTTAATAACCAACCTAAAGAAGGAAAAGTGTGTACATCCCACATCAAGGTGTTTACCACTCAAAGAAACCATCTAAGATTAGAGTAGTATTTTATTGCTCACAATGGTGTTGCATTTAATGATCATCTACTAAAAAGGACCAGATCTTACAAACACTCTGCCTGGAGTACTCTGTAGATTCAGAAAGTATCCCGTAGCGGTCATGTGTGACATTGAAAAGATGTTTCACCCGTTTCATGTGAAAAATAAGATAGAGACTTCCTGAGGTTTCTATGGTGGGAAGACAGAGATACAGATATAGAGCCAGCAGAATACAGAATGAAAGTACACTTGTTTGGAGCAGCATCATCTCCAGGTTGCACTAATTATGGTATGAAGTACCTGGCCAATCAGAATGAAATGGATTGCCCATCAGCTGCAATTTTCAGAAGAATTTTTTTTTGTAGATGATGGTCTTATAAGTCTAGAGTCCACAGAATTTGCAATCAAACTAGTGAACGAAAGTCCAAGAGTTATGTGCAAGAGGAAACCTGCTCCTTCACAAATTCATCTCAAACAACAGAGAGGTACTGGAATCCATCAGTGACTCTGAACATGCAGCAACAATGAAGAATGTAGATCTCAATTATGATCATCTTCCAGTTCAGTACATACTTGGATTGGGATGGAATGTAGAGAATGACATGTTCTTCTTTGAAGTATCTATTGAATAGAAAGTTGCAACTAGACGAACCATTCTTTCCACAGTGGCTTCTATATTCGATCCATTGAGATTCTTGGCCCCAGTAATCCTCAAAGCAAAATAAATACTGCAAGAATTATGCAGACAGAAGTTGGGATGGGATGAGCTTGTACCTGAACATTTGAGGCCAAGGTGGGACAGTTGGATAAGAGACTTGCAAAACTTGAGAGAAGTTCGAATACCCAGATGTTTTGTACCTCATGATTACGGAAAGTACAAGAAAATAGAACTTCATCATTTTTCACATGCCAGTAGGTATGGTTATGGTAAGTGCTCCTACATCAGATTAATAGGAGCAGAAAAGATACACTGTGCCCTGGTTATGGGGAAGGCCAGAGTTGCACCTACCAGTATTCAGACAATACCAAGACTTGAACTGACAGCAGCCGTAGTTTCAGCATCAGTAAGCAAGTTTCTGAGAGAAGAATTGGAATTGAAAATAGACAAATATTTTTGGACAGACTCACAAGTTGTCCTATGATACATAAACAATGAATCTCGAAGATTACATATCTTTGTTGCCAACAGAGTTGAGAAAATTTGGTAAATAAATCCAGAACACTGACATCACATTGACACAAAGCATAACACAGCAGATCATGCTTCAAGAGGCTGGAATGTAACAGAATAGAAAAATTCTAATTGGTTCAAGGGTCCAGAGTTCCTTTGGGAAAAGGAAATCACGCCCAGTAAAGGTTACACAGATATGTCTATGGGTGATCCAGAAGTAAAAGTTGTACAAACATTGAGCACTGCTGCCAAGTGTCAAGATGACATACTTGAAAGACTAGCCAGATGTTCAAAATGGAATACAGTCATAAACGTAGCATAGTGTTAATCTGTTGTTGCTTTGCAGAAGTCTAGACCAATCACAGCCAGCTTCTCACACAGCAAGAGTTTTCACCAATCACAGCCAGCCTCACACACAGCCTGTCTGGGAATTCCCCCAGCTCCTGCTTCTGGCAGCTGAGTTTTATGGGAACAAGAGGCCAAAATAGGTATTTAAAGTTATATAATGTTATATAATGTTCATATTGTTAGTATTGTGTTTAGAACTGTATACTGAACTAGATATATATGTGTTTACTTACAGTTCCACCAATTGGAACCATACAATTGCAAATACAAATTGCAAGCTACAAACATACAAACCAGATTCCATACAAACTGCGAACTGCTCATACCAGATCATAAGCAATTGCATACTGTAAACTGCAAACCAAGTTGAGCAATCAGAACTATTAGTTAGACCTCAGATATATCTCTCAGAGAGATCATAAAGTGCTTAAATAACTTAAAGTCAGAGTACAGATACTCAAGAGAGAAATATATACACCATTTTATGTTAAATGGCAAGATTGAACAGTTTAACCACCACCTTATGCATACCGCCATTTTGTGATATCTTTTCAACATGGCTTGGCTATTTTCAGTTTTGGTGTTTCGTTATAGAGATAAGTGTGGGCCCCACAAGTGGGACCCGCATCCTAAATGACATTGGTGGCATTTTGTAGCAACGTGCCACCAATGTCTAAGAATACACAGCCCCGTTAATACTTAATTTTTATTTTCTCCTTTGCCTCCAAGATCAGGAACTTTTTCATTTACATACATCATTTTTCAATACGTGCTTCTGGTAATGCTCCGGATCCTCCGTGTGGTGATTAGATGAGCCGGGGCTTGTGTACGGCAGACCCTGTCATGGGAAATGACAAAAGGCTGCTGCACAGTGTTGGAGCCTCTCTCTGTAGCCGGCTCGATGGAAAACTAGTAAAATCATTATAGACTCCAATGCTAGTCAACTACAAAAAGCTTATAGGGTTCCGAAAATGGCAAAAAAAAAAAAATATTTTCCAGTGTCAAAACGCAAGAAAAACTATACATATGTGGTATCTGCCAGATTTATACTGACCTGGAGAATCAAGATCACAAGTGGAAAAAAAATAAAAATGTAAAACTGTGGCAAAGTTTTTTTTTCAATTCCACCACCTTTGGAATTGTTTCCACTTCCCACTACATTTTATGCAATAGTAAATGGTTGCATTGGAAAGTACAACTTGCCCTGCTAAAAACAAGCCCTCATACAGCTATGTGAATGGAAAAAAAAAAGTTAAGGCTCTGGGAAGGCGGAGAGCACAAAACTAAAATGCGAAAGGAAAAAAAGCCTCTGAGGTAGAAGGGGTTAAAATAAAACTTTGAGAAAAAAAAGTTTTTTCGTTGAATCACCATTTTCTGACAGCCATAACTTTTTCATATTTCTTTATTGGCATTTTTGTGGGTGAACTGTAGTTTTTATTGGTACAATTTTTGGGGTGCGTGCAATTTTTTTATCATTGTTAGGGTCCATGCACACAACCGTATGCCCTCCGTATGTCGAGTGCATGGGCCCTTATTAAAAAAAAATTGTTTGGTGCATGTGTGTATTGTGGGGGAAGGTGGGAAAGTTGGTCACCAAAACCGTGTTTTTAGTATTTTTGTATTTTAACCCCTTCACGACCTTTGACGTACTACAACCTCTGCGATCCCTCAATTTGACGCAATAGTACGTCATGGTGATCATGCGGGCACCGGAGAGGTGCACACGAGATCAATGCAGGGGCCTGGCAGTCCATGGTAGCCGACCCCTGCTGTATCCCCCGGCATCGCTGTAAATGCCGATGCTGGCGGATTAACCCCTTCTATGCCGCGGTCCGCGCTGACTGCGACATAGAAGGGGTTTGTGTCGGGTGAGTGATCGCATATAGTCCCCGGGCTGCTGTGGTGGGGACCGGATGCATCACAAGGCAGCCCGATGCCGTGCAGGGGCTGCCCAATGCCTTGGGTCCTTAAAATTTCAAGATTTGCCTCCAAACTTCTAAGCCTTCTAACGTCCCCAAAAAATAAAATGTAATTTTCAAAATGATCCAAACATGAAGTAGACATGTACTGCCATGTACTAGTGCTTATTATGGCACATATAAGTGCACACCCTCTGCATATATAAGAGTAATAAAATAAGCAGTAGTAGATGGCAAAACAGCAAGCAGGGGGTGGGCGGCACAGACAAGGGCCTGGGGGGGTTGGGTGCTGCAGAATTGTGCTTTCCTGGGAAATATAACCATGAGAGGTGAACATGATGACACACTACACTGTATGTACAGCACAATATGACCCCTGCTGTAGGATAGGCGCCCATTCTATGTATTGCTGCAGGGCTGACACCGACTGACCCCATAGTCTGAGCCCCTGATAACCACAGCTCAATGTTTCCATACATAAGGGAAGCCTACAACTAGCCAGGTTTTAATGGATTTACACCTATCTAGAACTAGTATTCTGGGACTTGTAGTTCCACAGACGCAGTACAGGACAGACGGGGCTCTGATTTTCTGCAACCCCTGTATCTATATCAGTGCTGGAAATGCTCCATTCACATGTCCTACCTCAGGAGATGCTAGTTCCTAGTGCCCAAAAGAACCTTTCATGATGTCACGAGCATGTGATCAGTCACATGAGTGGGAGGAGTCAGGCTCTGGTCTGTGTGGAAATGACTGCGCTGCTCAGATTCGGGCACACATGGTGCGGGTGATGATGGACAGGCTGTATTAGAATATCAAGAAACTTGGTGTCACGCTGCCGGGCCCCTTGTCAGCCCGGGCCTGAAGCAGACGCTTCCCAGGTAGCTACACCACTGTATGTGTGTGATGTATGTATTGCAGTGTGTAATGTATACATGTGTGTGATGTATGTATTGCAGTGTGTAATATGTACGTGTGTGATGTATACAGTGGCGTCACCGGGGGGGGGGGGCCAGAGGGGGCCACAGCCCCCCCTACATCATGCTGTGCCCCCCCATGTGCCCCCCCAACTAAAATGCCCCCCCCCCCCTTAAGTGAGCCGCCGCCGCCGGGCACAGGGAGATGAGTGCTTCAATTGCACTCATCTCCATTGTAATCTGCCTGTGCTGCGGCGGTGCAGGGAAGGGAAAGGTGTGTCCCTTCCCCTTCCTCTGATAGGCTGCCGGCGCACTAGGCCGGCAGCCTATTAGAGGCTGTCGCAGGCGGCGCGATGACGTCATCACGGGACACAGGCCAGAAGAGGCCTGCATTGCTGACACTGAGGTAAGTATGTGTTTTTATTTTTTTATTACAATACTGGCACATGATGATGATGAGGGGGGGGGGGCTTAATACTGGCACATGATGATGATGGGGGGGGGTGACTTAATACTGGCACATGATGATGATGGGGATGACTTAATACTGGCACATGATGATGATGAGGGGGGACTTAATACTGGCACATGATGATGATGGGGGGGTGATGACTTAATACTGGCACATGATGATGATGGGGGTGACTTAATGCTGGCACATGATGATGGGGGGCTTAATACTGGCACATGATGATGGGGGGACTAAATACTGGCACATGATGATGGGGGGCTTAATACTGGCACATGATGATGGGGGGACTTAATACTGGCACATGATGATGGGGGGGGACTTAATTCTGGCACATGATGATGGGGGGACTAAATACTGGCACATGATGATGGGGGGGACTTAATACTGGCACATGATGATGGGGGGCTTAATACTGGCACATGATGATGGGGGGCTTAATGCTGGCACATGATGGGGGGCTTAATACTGGAACATGGGGGGCTTAATATTGGCACATGATGGAGGGGCTTAATACTGGCATGCAATGGGGGGGCTTATTACTGGCACGTAATGGGGGGCTTATTACTGGCACGCAATGGGGGGCTTATTACTGGCACGTAATGGGGGGCTTATTACTGGCACATAATAGAGGCTTATTACTGGCACGTGATGGGGGCTTATTACTGCTACGTGATGGGGGCTTATTACTGGCACATTGGGGGCTCTTGTTACTGGCAGTGGCACGTTATTGAGGGCACTTATTACTGGCACATTATTGGTGGGCACTATAGGGGCATCTACTGAGGCCACAAAGAAGGGGTGTTTTATATGGGGGGGGGGGGGGGCTCTGTACAGTAGCATTTTATACTAGGACACATTATGGTGGGTACTATGGGGAAGGGGGGAGAGGAGTACTATGGAGTCATCTATGGGGGCACTAAGAAGGGGTATTTTATACTTGCAAATTATGGGGGACACTGAGGGCATCTACTGGGGCACGATATATGGGGCATTTTATACTGGTACATTATGGGGGGGCACTAGCAGGAAGGGGGGAGAGGAGCACTATGGAGGCATTCACTGGGGGCACTATATAGGGGTATTTTATACTGGCACATTATGGGGGACATTAGCTCAACTGGGGGCATAAGGGGGTATTTTTTGCACTGTCACATTATAAGGAGAATTATTTCTACTGGGGGGCATTATGGTGGGCTTTATTACTCCCCCATGGTATGACCCCCTAGTAGCAGCACCAGCCTCTCCCTGCTCTGCTATCCCTCTGCCCCTTCTCCAAATCCTTATTATTAAATCTTTCTCATTAGGATAAAACACAACATCAGCTCCACCGAGCCCCCGTCCAAGTGTTGAAGTGGTGTCCGAGATCCCCAAGGGCCAAGCCAAGTAACTGTTCATGTGAAATATGTTTATGTTATATATGTACACTCCTGTGAGAGGCGGGGAGGGAGATCTGTGGATGACACTGTTATGGAGGGGGAAATGGGCATGACACTGTCATGGGGTGGATCTGTGGATGACACATATAGCATAAGATGCTATATACGGTATGTGGCATCCACAGATCCCCCCCCATAGCAGTGTCATTCACAGATCCCCTCTCTATAAAAGTGTCATCCACAGACAGCTGGACTTTTCTTCCCTGTTGCGGTTTTAGGTATTGGGCAAAATTTGAAAGCTAGAGACGCCACTGGATGTATACATATGTGTGATGTATGTAGTGCAGATCTTCTGCCTGTGTGAGCTAGGAGATAATCATGTAACAGTGTTTGTATGCAAGGTTAGGTTGTGCAGAGCAAGCACTGTAGTGCAGGGGGTGGGGAAGGGCAGATTATTCACACCCACAAATATTCATGAGGGAGAGATCAGGCATTGTTGTTACACGCCCCACAGCTTTGCTGCAGCATGTAAACAAAGCATGAATAACAGAACTATGCAAAGGTGTAAGTATGTTTTTTGTTTATTTTCAAGAATTCAATCTTAACAAATGTATATGTAAGTCCAGAGTTTTATAATGTTTTTTTTTGTTTGTTTTTTCCATTACTTGGATAACCCCTTTAACCACTTCAGCCCCGCTAGGTGAAACCCCCTTCATGACCAGAGCACTTTTTACACTTCGGCACTACACTCCTTTCACCGTTTATCGCTCGGTCATGCAACTTACCACCCAAATGAATTTTACCTCCTTTTCTTCTCACTAATGGAGCTTTCATTTGGTGGTATTTTATTGCTGCTGACATTTTAACTTTTTTTGTTATTAATCAAAATGTAACGATTTTTTTGCAAAAAAATGACATTTTTCACTTTCAGCTGTAAAATTTTGCAAAAAAAACGACATCCATATATAGATTTTTCGCCAAATTTATTGTTCTACATGTCTTTGATAAAAAAAAATGTTTGGGCAAAAAAAAAATGGTTTGGGTAAAAGTTATAGCGTTTACAAACTATGGTACAAAAATGTGAATTTCCGCTTTTTGAAACAGCTCTGATTTTCTGAGCACCTGTCATGATTCCTGAGGTTCTACAATGCCCAAACAGTAGAAAAACCCCACAAATGACCCCATTTCGGAAAGTAGACACCCTAAGGTATTCGTTGATGGGCATAGGGAGTTCATAGAACTTTTTATTTTTTGTCACAAGTTAGCGGAAAATGATGATGATTTTTATTTTTTTTCTTACAAAGTCTCATATTCCGCTAACTTGTGACAAAAAATAAAAAATTCTAGGAACTCACCATGCCCCTCACAGAATACCTTGGGGTGTCTTCTTTCCAAAATGGGGTCACTTGTGGCGTAGTTATACTGCCCTGGCAATTTAGGGGCCCTAATGTGTGAGAAGAACTTTGCAATCAAAATGTGTAAAAAATGACCGGTGAAATCCGAAAGGTGCACTTTGGAATATGTGCCCCTTTGCCCACCTTGGCATCAAAAAAGTGTCACACATCTGGTATCGCCGTACTCAGGAGAAGTTGGGGAATGTGTTTTGGGGTGTCATTTTACATATACCCATGCTGGGTGAGAGAAATATCTTGGCAAAAGACAACTTTTCCCATTTTTTTATACAAAGTTGGCATTTGACCAAGATATTTATCTCACCCAGCATGGGTATATGTAAAATGACACCCCAAAACACATTCCCCAACTTCTCCTGAGTACGGCAATACCAGATGTGGCACACTTTTTTGCTGCCAAGGTGGGCAAAGGGGCACATATTCCAAAGTGCACCTTTCGGGTTTCGCAGGCCATTTTTTACACATTTTGATTGCAAGGTTCTTCTCACACATTTGGGCCCCTAAATTGCCAGGGCAGTATAACTACGCCACAAGTGACCCCATTTTGGAAAGAAGACACCCCAAGGTATTCCGTGAGGGGCATGGCGAGTTCCTAGAATTTTTTTTTTTTGTCACAAGTTAGCGGAAAATGATGATTTTTTTTTTCTTCTCTTTTTTCCTTACAAAGTCTCATATTCCACTAACTTGCGACAAAAAATAAAAAATTCTAGGAACTCGCCATGCCCCTCACGGAATACCTTGGGGTGTCTTCTTTCCAAAATGGGGTCACTTGTGGCGTAGTTATACTGCCCTGGCAATTTAGGGGCCCATATGTGTGAGAAGTACTTTGCAATCAAAATCTGGAAAAAATAACCGGTGAAATCCGAAAGGTGCACTTTGGAATATGTGCCCCTTTGCCCACCTTGGTATCAAAAAAGTGTCACACATCTGGTATCGCCGTACTCAGGAGAAGTTGGGGAATGTGTTTTGGGGTGTCATTTTACATATACCCATGCTGGGTGAGAGAAATATCTTGGCAAAAGACAACTTTTCCCATTTTTTTACACAAAGTTGGCATTTGACCAAGATATTTCTCTCACCCAGCATGGGTATATGTAAAATGACACCCCAAAACACATTCCCCAACTTCTCCTGAGTACGGCGATACCAGATGTGTGACACTTTTTTGATACCAAGGTGGGCAAAGGGGCACATATTCCAAAGTGCACCTTTCGGATTTCACCGGTTATTTTTTCCAGATTTTGATTGCAAAGTACTTCTCACACATATGGGCCCCTAAATTGCCAGGGCAGTATAACTACGCCACAAGTGACCCCATTTTGGAAAGAAGACACCCCAAGGTATTCCGTGAGGGGCATGGCGAGTTCCTAGAATTTATTTATTTTTGTCACAAGTTAGCGGAAAATTATGTTTTTTTTTTCTTCTCTTTTTTTCCTTACAAAGTCTCATATTCCACTAACTTGCGACAAAAAATAAAAAATTCTAGGAACTCGCCATGCCCCTCACGGAATACCTTGGGGTGTCTTCTTTCCAAAATGGGGTCACTTGTGGCGTAGTTATACTGCCCTGGCAATTTAGGGGCCCATATGTGTGAGAAGTACTTTGCAATCAAAATCTGGAAAAAATAACCGGTGAAATCCGAAAGGTGCACTTTGGAATATGTGCCCCTTTGCCCACCTTGGTATCAAAAAAGTGTCACACATCTGGTATCGCCGTACTCAGGAGAAGTTGGGGAATGTGTTTTGGGGTGTCATTTTACATATACCCATGCTGGGTGAGAGAAATATCTTGGCAAAAGACAACTTTTCCCATTTTTTTACACAAAGTTGGCATTTGACCAAGATATTTCTCTCACCCAGCATGGGTATATGTAAAATGACACCCCAAAACACATTCCCCAACTTCTCCTGAGTACGGCGATACCAGATGTGTGACACTTTTTTGCAGCCTAGATGCGCAAAGGTGCCCACATTCCTTTTAGGAGGGCTTTTTTAGACATTTGGATCCCAGACTTCTTCTCACGCTTTAGGGCCCCTAAAAAGCCAGGGCAGTATAAATACCCCACATGTGACCCCACTTTGGAAAGAAGACACCCCAAGGTATCCAATGAGGGGCCTGGCAAGTTCATAGAAAAAAAAATGTTTTTGCATAAGTTTGCGGAAATTGATTTTTTTTTGTTTTTTCTCACAAAGTCTCACTTTCCGCTAACTTAGGACAAAAATTTAAATCTTTCATGGACTCAATATGCCCCTCAGAAAATACCTTGGGGTGTCTTCTTTCCAAAATGGGGTCAGTTGTGGGGTGTTTGTACTGCCCTGGCATTTGAGGGTCTCCGCAATCATTACATGTATGGCCAGCATTAGGAGTTTCTGCTATTCTCCTTATATTGAGCATACAGCTAATGAGATTATTTTTTCCGTTCAGCCTCTGGGCTGAAAGAAAAAAATGAACGGCACAGATTTCTTCATTCGCATTGATCAATGTGGATGAAAAAATCTCTGCCAAAAAAAAATAATGGAGGGGAAAGGCGTCTGCCAGGACATAGGAGCTCCGCCCTACATCCATACCCACTTAGCTCGTATGCCCTGGCAAACCAGATTTCTCCATTCGCATCAATCGATGTGGATGAATAAATCATTGCCGGGATTTTTTTTTTTTTTTTTATATATATACAAAGTGTTTGCCAAAGCATAGGAACGCCGCCTCCTCCTCAGCTCGTATGCCTCGGCAAACGTATCTGTCACTGCAGAGGAGAAAATCCCGTCTTGCAGCGCCGCATACACCGACTTGCGTGTAATCTGACAGCAGCGCAATGCTTCTGTCAGAATGCACATCGGTGCTGCAGCTAGTAGATCGGTTGGTCCACCTGGAAGATAAAAAGACAAAAAAAAAAAAAAAAAAAAAAAAAAACAGGCCACAACGCAATAATTTTATTAACTTTGGAACAGAACATGTAACTTTAACTTTTTGAACTAAACATTAACGTGTTTGCTTACTGGTGTTTTTTTTTTTTTTTTTACCTTTATAGAACAAACCTCTCCTTTCCCATGGGTCAATGTGCAAAGCGCAAATCGCCCAAAGATGTGGCGAAGTGCGTTATGCACTTTGTCCCATGTGAAAGGAGACGTTTGCAGTAGCTGTGAGTGAATGGGCCCTAATAGCCCTGTGTGCCTATCCTGGTGAGATGATCCCTATGCTAATAGTGTACCTGTGAGTGGTACTTCCGGAAACACTCTCCAAAGCATAGGGCAGGGTGGTCCGGACAGTCAGGACAGAAATAGCGGGTGTCACGCCTTATTCCACTCCTGCTACAGACACAACATTTTTTTCGGGGTGGCGGTCGGTTTGAGGTACCAGCAACGACACTGGGGAAGTGTCGCTCGTGTAGACGGCTAACTACACTGGTGGATGGGGCCACGGAACCTCCTGGATACAGGAGGTTCGCGATGATCTCTTCCTGAAATTTGAGGAAGGATCCAGTTCTCCCAGCCTTACTGTAGAGAACAAAACTATTGTACAGAGCCAATTGAATTAAATATACAGACACCTTCTTATACCAGCGTCTGGTGCGTCGGGAAACTAAATACGGAGCCAACATCTGGTCATTGAAGTCGACCCCTCCCATGTGGAGGTTATAGTCGTGGACTGAGAGGGGCTTTTCAATGACACGGGTTGCTCGCTCAATTTGGATTGTCGTGTCTGCGTGAATGGAGGAGAGCATGTAAACGTCACGCTTGTCTCTCCATTTCACCGCGAGCAGTTCTTCGTTACACAGTGCGGCCCTCTGCCCCCTTGCAAGACGGGTGGTAACGAGCCGTTGGGGGAAGCCCGCGCGACTAGTTCGCGCGGTACCACAGGCGCCAATCCGTTCTAGAAACAAATGCCTAAAGAGGGCCACACTTGTGTAAAAATTGTCCACATAAAGATGGTACCCCTTGCCGAATAAGGGTGACACCAAGTCCCAAACTGTCTTCCCACTGCTCCCCAGGTAGTCAGGGCAACCGACCGGGTCCAGGGTCTGATCTTTTCCCTCATAGACCCGAAATTTGTGGGTATAGCCTGTGGCCCTTTCACAGAGCTTATACAATTTGACCCCATACCGGGCGCGCTTGCTTGGGATGTATTGTTTGAAGCCAAGGCGCCCGGTAAAATGTATTAGGGACTCGTCTATGCAGATGTTTTGCTCTGGGGTATAAATATCTGCAAATTTCAGGTTGAAATGGTCTATGAGGGGCCGAATTTTGTGGAGCCGGTCAAAAGCAGGGTGGCCTCTGGGACGGGAGGTGCTGTTATCACTAAAGTGCAGGAAACGCAGGATGGTCTCAAATCGTGTCCTGGACATAGCAGCAGAGAACATGGGCATGTGATGAATTGGGTTCGTGGACCAATATGACCGCAATTCATGCTTTTTTGTCAGGCCCATGTTGAGGAGGAGGCCCAGAAAAGTTTTAATTTCGGAAACTTGGACTGGTTTCCACCGGAAAGACTGGGCATAAGAGCTTCCCGGGTTAGCGGTTATAAATTGTGTGGCATATCTGTTTGTTTCGGCCACAACTAAGTCTAAAAGCTCCGCAGTCAAGAACAGCTCAAAAAATCCCAGGGCCGAACCGATCTGAGTTGTCTCAACCCGAACTCCAGACTGGGCAGTGAAAGGGAAAACTACGGGTGCGGCGGAAGTTGGGGACTGCCAATCAGGGTTTGCCAGCACCTCTGGGATTCTAGGGGCTCTACGGGCACGTCTTTGCGGTGGCTGCGACGGGGTCACTACTGCACGTGCCACCGTACCAGCTTCAACTGCCCTTCTGGTGCTCGCTACTTCACCAGGTTGTACGGCAGTGCTGGTACTAGGTCCAGGAAGGGCTGGGCTGCTGGTGTATGCCTCACCACGTAATCCGACAGCACCAGCCCCACTCTGCTGCTCTTGAAGCGGATCCTGCGCAACCTGCGGTCTAGCGACACGGGGCCGGGTACGCCTGCTGCTATCAGGGACCTCAGCCTCCTCGTCCGAACTTTGGGTCAGAGAGCCACTGCTTTCTACAGGTTCGTATTCTGACCCGCTGGATTCATCAGATGAGGGTTCCCACTCCTCATCCGACTGGGTCAGAAGCCTGTAGGCCTCTTCAGAAGAATACCCCCTGTTAGACATGTGGGCAACTAAATTTAGGGGTATTCCCTGAGACTACCCAAGAAAAAAAAAGCAAGCCTGTCTTACAAAGGGGAGCCTAGCGAAGTACCGGAGGCCGCTGCGGTTGATAAAAAATATCAAAACTGATTTTTTTATCGCCGCAGTGCGTGTAAAGTGAATGTGCAGTGATCAAAAAAAATAAAAATTTTTGTCACTGCGGTGGGGCGGGCGTGGGCGAACGCACGTGTGGGCGACCGATCAGGCCTGATCGGGCAAACACTGCGTTTTGGGTGGAGGGCGAACTAAAGTGACACTAGTACTATTATAGATCTGACCGTGATCAGTTTTGATCACTTTCAGATACTATAAAAGTACAAATGCTGATTAGCGATACGCTAATCAGCGAATAACGGACTGCGGTGCGGTGGGCTGGGCGCTAACTGATCGCTAACTACCTAACCAAGGGACCTAAACTATACCTAAAACCTAACGGTCAATACCAGTGGAAAAAAAAAAAGTGACAGTTTGCACTGATCACTTTTTTTCCTTTTCACTAGTGATTGACAGGGGCAAGAAGGGGTGATCAAAGGGTTAATTGGGTGCTGGGAGGTGATCTGGGGGCTAAGTGTACTGTAGTGGGTACTCACAGTGATGATGTGCTCCTCTGCTCCTCTCCTGGAACCAACCGACCAAAAGAAGGAGCAGAGGAGCACAGCAGCCATATAACCCCATCATATTTACTAATATGATGGGTTATGTGGCTTCTGATTGTTTTTTTTGAAAATCATCAACCTGCCAGCCAATGATCGTGGCCGGCAGGTTGATGACGAACTTCTTCTTTGAATTTTGCCGGCCTGCGATGCGCATGCGCGGGCCGGCATACCCGGAAATCTCGCGTCTCGCGAGAGGACGCACCGGCGCGTCCACCCAGAACAGCACGACCGCCGCGAAGACGCAATCCTGCGTACGGAGGTCGTGAGGAGGTTAAGATGGGAACCGAACACTAAATACCACATTTACTGGTGCCATACCGGCCTCTATTACATTCAGGGAATGCAGGCTCCACAGGCATGCCAAGGCCACATTATATTATACTAGTGTTGATCGAGCACCAAAGTGCTCAGGTCGAACACCTCGGGATGCTTAGGTGTTCTACTGAGCACCCGAGCACAATGGAAGTCAATGGGAGGATGTCTGGGTGCATTTTGGACTCCCGGGTCGCTGCTGGGAGCGATGTTGTCCGAGTAGTACGCCAATTTTACAGACTAACAATAATACGCTCAAAACCGAAGATAAAAAGAGGGAAAATTGTCAGGGAACATTCTTTTAAGTGAAAAGGGCTTCCATAAATTACAAGGAACCGGCACTCCAATACACCCTTTATTACACATAAAAATTATGATTGATGGCCTGCTGGTGACCCTCAAAAACATTTGGCGCAAGGGCCTGCTGGTGACCCTCTAAAACATTACGAGCGAGGGCCTGCTGCTGAGCTGACCATCTTAAACATTAGGGGTGAGGGTCTGCTGCAGAGCTGAGTCTCTAAAAAATTAGAGGCGAGTGCCTGCTGCTGAGCTAAAAATTGAAAAAATTATGGGCGAGGGCCGGCTGGTGAGCTGACCCTCTAAAAGATTGTAGGTGAGGGCCTGCTGGTGAGCTGACCTTCTAAAACATTATATGCAAAGGCCTGCAGGTGAGCTGACCCTCTAAAACATTATAGGCGAGGGCCTGCAGGTGAGCAGACCCTCTACAACATTAGAAGCAAGGGAAGACTAATAAGCATGTTGATATGATGGAAGAGGAGGAGGACGAGAAAAAGAAGCTTGAACCATATACCCTTTTTTTGTGGTGGAAGGGGTTTATAGGAATACAGTGTATTCAGTACATTATAATCAACACATTTAAAGTGCCTTAATGTTCAGAGGCTTTCCTCTGGTGGAGTAAAGAAGTCAGGGTTAACCTGTCAGCATTTTCAGTTAACAGGCGGATGCGCTTATCAGTTATTATGCCCCCAGCAGCACTAAATACCCGGTGGACAGGACAGACAAAATGCTGGTGGCAGGGCAGGCCAGCATCTCCAAGGCATAGAGCGCCAGCTGGTGCCCCGTGTCCAGCTTGGATACCCAGTAGTTGTAAGGCACAGAGGGATCATTGATGACGCTGACACAGTCTGCTACGTACTCATTCACCATCCAAAATTTTTCCCTCTGTGTGACACTAGGCTGCGCATCAGGGTGAGGGTGCTGGCGGGTGTCATGAAACTGTCCCAGGCTTTGGAGAGTGTCCTGACTCTGTTGGAACTGCTGTGTGTTCCCCTCGTCTTCCCTCCTTGGTTGCCTAAGGAACTACATACTCTTCCGCCAGCGTTGTGAGCTGGAAATTTTTGGAGCAATTTTTCCACAAGGACCTTCTGGTATTGCACCATTTTGGTCATCCTCTCCACAACAGGAATGAGAGATGAGAAGTTCTCTTTGTAGCGGGGGTCAAGAAGGGCGAACAACCAGTAATCGGTGTTGTCCAAAATGCGTAAAACGTGTGGGTCATGGGAAAGGCAGCCTAGCAGAAAGTCAGCAATGTGTCCCAACAGGCAATACTTTGCTGTCGTCATCAGGAGGATGACTCTCAATCTCCTCATCCTCTTCCTCCTCTTCAGCCCATTCACGCTGAACAGATGGAATTAAACTTCCATGGGTACTACCCTCTGTAGCAGAGGCAACCGTCTGCTGCTCCTCCTGCTCCTCATCATCATCATCATCCAATTTGTGCTGAGAAGACAAACTGAGGGTGGTCTGGATATCACCCTGTGTAATGTCTTCCCCCATTTTCACCTCTTCCACATGCAAAGCGTCGGCCTTAATTGTGAGCAGCGAGCGTTTGAGTAGACACAGAAGTGGGATGGTGACGCTGATAATAGTGTTATTGTCGCTCACCATCTGTGTTGATTCTTAAAAGTTTCTTAAAACCTCACAGAGGTCAGACTACCATACCCAATCCTCGCTTGTGAAGAGCAGAAGCTGACTGGAAAGGGGACGACCATGTTGCAGCTAGTATTCTACTACTGCCCTCTGCTGCTCAAAAAGCCTGGCCAACATGTGGAACGTCGACTTTCAGCATGTGCTCGCTTCGCACAACAGTCGGTGAGCTGGCAATTCTAAGTACTGCTGCAGCATTGACAGACCGGTGGAAGCTGTCGATGGCTTGCAGAAATGGGCACACACGCGGCACACATTCACCAGTAGCTCAGGCAAATTGGGATAAGTTTGGAGAAACCGCTGAACCACTAAGTTGAAGACGTGGGCTAGGAATGGGATGTGTGTGAGCTTGCAGAGATCCAAAGCCGCCACCAAGTTACGGCCATTATCAGACACAACCATGCCTGGTTCTAGGTTGAGTGGCGAGAGTGACAGCTCAGTCTGGTCTCTTATCCCCTGCCACAGCTCTGCGGCCATGTGCTGTTTGTCACCTAAGCAGATTAGCTTAAGTACGGCCTGTTGACGCTTCCCCACTGCAGTGCTACACTGTTTCCAGCTACCGATTGATGGCTGACTGATGCTGCAAGAGGATAATTCTGAGGTGGAAATGGAGGAGGAGAAGTAGGGGTTGGAGCCACTAATGTGATGAAATTAGGGCCCGCAATCCTTGCCGTCAGTAGCATATGTGCCATCCCAGGGTACGACTCGCTCTCGACCTCCACAACGTTCACCCAGTGTGCCATCAGGGAAATGTAGTGTCCCTCGTCGAAAGCACTTGTCCATGTGTCAGTGGTTAAGTGGACCTTCCTAGTAACTGCGTTGTTCAGGGCACGGGTGATGTTACGGGACACATGCTGGTGTAAGGCGGGCACGACACTTTGTGAAAAATAGTGGCGGCTGGGTACTTCGTAACGATGGATGGCCGCCACCATCAGGCTGCAGAAGGCCTCAGGGTCCACAAGCCTAAATGGCAATATTTCCATGGCCAGTAATTTGGAAAGTTGCGCATTTAGTGCTATGGCCTGTGGGTGGCTGGGTATTTGCGCTTGCGTTCAAATACCTTGGGTAAGGACCTTTGTACGCTGCGCTGGGACATGGAAGTGGATGTGGTCGCTGATGGTTGCTTGGGAAGGTCCAGGTGCAGGGCGGGAGTCATCCGGGCCTGCGCCTTTTGACGGGGATTGGACAGCACGTAAAACAGGGGAAGAGGAGACAGTGGTGTGACCCACAGACACAGATTGTGGACCCAGGCGTTCGGCCCACCTATTACAGTGCTTTGATGCCATGTGGCAGATCATGCTGGTGGTGGTGAGGTTGCTAGTGTTCACGCCCCTGCTCATTTTTGTATGGCACAGGTTGCAAATTCCAATTCTATTGTCATCCTCACTTTCCTCAAAAAAGCGCCAGACTGCGGAACACCTAACCCTTGGCAAGGGAGATTGCCCCAAGGGTGTGCTCCGGGGAACAGTTGTGGGCCTGTTTGGTGTGGCCCGCCTTCTCCCTTTTGCCACCCCACTGCCTCTTCCAGCCTGTCGAGGTGCTGCGGATCCCTCCCCCTCTGAACTGCTGTGTCGCTAGGCTTTCCACTTTCCTAGGTTGGGTGAGTGACTTCTTCCACTTCCTCACTCTGCTCCTCCGCCTGACTTATTGACCTAACAACAACCTTAGTTATTGACAACTGTGTCTCATCCTCATCATCAACCTCTTGAGACACTAATTGCTATTGACTTATTGGCAACTGTGTCTCATTATCATCATCCACCTCGTGAAACACTAATTGCCGTTACCCACCGTCATCTTCTTGTGACTGTGGATGATCAAGAGTTTGGGAATCAGGGCACAAGATCTCATGTCCCTCCTTAAGCGGGCTCCTTGGAATATCCGAGTGTGGGATAATTTATTTTGCAAGACTCTCCATGGTGGGAGGATCAGGGTGAGGATTTTGTTGACCAGACTCTTGGCTACTGAGACTGGACTTTGTGGAAGACAGGGTGGTGCTTAACCGACTGGAATCATTTTCTGCTGCAATCCAACCGACCACCTGGTTGCACTGGTCTGACCTCGAGAACGTTGGTCTGCGCCGCACTGCAAACTGGGACATGAAGCTAGGCATCGTGGATGATTGTTTTTCTTGTGCTCTGGCAGCAGGCACAGTTTCAACACGCCCAGGGCCATGGCCTCTGCTTGCACCATCACCATCATGGCCACATCCCTGTCCCTTACTGCTCGCCTTCTTCATAATATATATATATGTGCTTGAAAGTATGTCACATGTGCAGTAGCGTAGGATTTGTAAGTATATCCGCCAAAAAATGTAAAAAGGTAATTGGGATGTGGAAACGTCACACATGAGATATACCGCAGATAATGTCTCTAATGTCACCAGCGGTTAATAAAAAATTACAGGGAATGTCACAGGTATTTGGGATGTGGAAACGTCACATAGGAGATATACCACAGATAATGTCAATGCTATCACCGGCAGCTAATAAAAAATTTAAGGGAATGTCACAGGTATTTGGGATGAGTAAATGTTACACAGGAAAAATTTTGCAGATAATATCGCTAATATCAGCAGCGGCTAATATAAAATTACAGGGAATGTCACAGGTATTTGGGATGTGGAAACGCTACACAGGAGAAATACTGCAGATAAGGGTACTTTCACACTTGCGTTGTTTGATTCCGGCAGGCAGTTCCTGTATGCAAACGGATGTCATTTTTTCTGACTGATCAGGCATTTTTCTGACTGATCAGGATCCTGATCAGTCAGAAAAATGCCTGATCAGTCAGAAAAATGCATTGCAATACCGGATCCGTTTTTCCGGTGTCATCAGGCAAAACGGATCCGTTTTATTTTTTTTTTTCATTTTTAAAGGTCTGCGCATGCGCAGACCGGAAGGACGGATCCGGCATTCCGGTATTTTGAATGCCGGATCCGGCACTAATACATTCCTATGGAAAAAAATGCCGGATCCGGCATTCAGGCAAGTCTTCAGTTTTTTTCGCCGGAGATAAAACCGTAGCATGCTACGGTTTTCTCTTTTGCCTGATCAGTCAAAACGACTGAACTGAAGACATCCTGATGCAAACTGAACGGATTACTCTCCATTCAGAATGCATGGGGATATGCCTGATCAGTTATTTTCCGGTATAGAGCCCCTGTGACGGAACTCAGTGCTGGAAAAGAAAAACGCAAGTGTGAAAGTACCCTAATGTCGCTAATGTTACCAGCGGCTAATAAAAAATTACAGGGAATGTCACAGGTATTTGGGATGTGGAAACGTTACACAGGAGATGTACCCCAGATAATTACATTGTCCGCAGCGGACACCATCTACGGAAAAAGTACACTGGATGTCACTGATATTTTTTTGGATATGCACACGTTACACGGAAGATGTAGCGCAGATAATGTCACTGTCCGCTGCAGACACTGTCTACGAAAAAGTACACTGGACGTCACAGATAGTGTTGATCGAGCACCAAAGTGCTCGGGTAGTCGGGTGCTCTGGCCGAACACATCGGGATGCTCGGGTGCTCTACCGAGCGCCCGAGTATAATGGAAGTCAATGGGAGAACCCGAGCATTAAACCACCGGAATGGTTCGGGAACAGCATGGGGAGGATGTCTCGATGCATCTTGGACTCCCAGGTCGCTGCTGGGAACCATATCGTCCGAGTAGTACGCCACTTTTACAGACTGACAATAATACGCACAAAACAGAAAAAAAATAAAAAATTTTGAGGAAAAATTAAGAAACATTCTTTCCAAAAATTACAAGGAAGAGGTACTCCAATACAACCTGTATATCACATAATGAAGGGCCTCATTCACATTGTGGTACAATAGTTCAGGTAGTGGGACTCCTACAATCATAAAGCCTATGCACTAAGTGAAAGGGCTGCCAAAAATTACAAGGAACCGGCACTCCAAAACACCCTTTCTTACTCATAATGGTGGGCATCATACACACCCTTGAAAAATTATAATCGATGGCCTGCTGGTGACCCTAAAAAACATTTGGAGCAAGGGTCTGCTGATCTGACCATCTAAAACATTAGGGGCGAGGGCCTGCTGCCGCATTGGTGACTCTAGATAACCTCTGGGCGATTACACATCTCCGTGACAGCGAGGATCCATTCGGATGTCTGCCCTATCAATTTTTTATGTTCCTTTCTGCGCCTACCATGGTGATCACAGGTAACGGGGAATCGGAGAAAGGGCTACCACATCCAAGGGAGGTCAATGGCTGAAATCTGATTGGCTTTTGTTGCCTTGCCCCTTTCTTTTCCTAATTGTGAACCACCCAGAGAGAGTGGATCAAGTTATTTAAGCGCAATCATCCAAGGAAAGGCAGCAGGCGCGCTGCAATTACCCACTCCCAACTCGGCACTCTTAAGAAGGCCCTGTTATTGGAATGAGTACACTTTCCGTTAATGAGGATCTATTGGAGGGCAAGTCTGGTGACAGCAGCCAACTTGCTCCCGGCCTCCGCAACGTTCAGCCAGTGTGCCATCATGGTGAGGATTGTGTTGACCAGACTCTTGGCTACTGAGACTGGACTTGTAGGTGGGGGCCTGCTGCCGCTTTGTTGACTCTAGATAACCTCTAGGCGATCGCACGTCCCCGTAACGGCGACGATCCATTTGGATGTCTGCCCTATCAACTTTGGAGCATATTTTCAACAAGGACCTTCTGGTATAGCATCGTTTTGCTTGTCCTCTCCACCAGAGGAATGAGAGATGAGAAGTTCTCTTTGTAGCGGGGGTCAAGAATGGTGAACAACCAATAATCTGTGTTGTCTAAAATGTGTATAACGTGCGGGTCGTGAGAAAGGCAGCCTAACATGAAGTCAGCTATGTGTGCCAGAATACTAACAGGCAAGACTTTGCTGTCATCCTCAGAAGGTATTGCACAGATGTCACAAGTCACTGCAGACACCCTCTATAGAAAAAGTATGGAAAAAATATACTAGTTTTCACTTATATTTTTCCTATCTCTGGCCCTGACACACAAAAGGTATTGGACTTGGCCAAGTACCGCCATGTGCCGAGCATAGCGATGCTCAAGCCGAACAGCAGTACAGCCGAGCATGATCGCTCAACACTAGTCACAGATATTTTTGGGATACGCACACGTTACACAGGAGATGTAGCGCAGATAATGTCGCTGTCTGGAGCGGCCTAACTATTGCACGCTATTTAGAGCAGGATGCGCTAAAAATAGATATTGCTGCCACACACAATAGTCCTTAAAAGGACTTTTGGGTCTCTGATAATTTTTTCAACTTAAAAAAAAATTCACTCCCTACATCTTTCCCTTCTTCAGCACAGCTCTCCCTGACTAACACTGAACCGAACACGTGTCATCGGGTGCTATATAGCACCCGATGGTGCATTCCGGCCAGCCAATCATTATAATGCCAGTAACCAACATGCCTATGGCATTACAGCGAAGGGCAGTACTTACCTGCACGTTTAGTGGCTGTGTAACAACCAACAAACATGCGGGGAGAATTGCGCTCGAGCACATGCGGTATTCGGCCGAATACTGCAATGTGCCGAGCATTGAGATGCTCGAGCCGAACTGGTGTTCATCTGAGCATGCTCGATCAACACTATATTGTACCTCTCATGGTGCCACAATGGCCTCCATTATATTCAGGGGAGGCAGGCTCCACATGCATGCTGAACCCACACTTTAGTGTACCTCTTTGGTGCCTCACTGGCCTCCATCTTGTTCAGGGAATGCAGGTTCCACTTGCATGCAGGGCCCACATTATATTATACCTCTCCTGGTGCCAAATGGCCTCCATTACATACAGGGAGATCAGGCTACATCTTTATAGTTGCACTAATTAAAATCAGTCTATGGGGCAGACGAGTTAATCAGGAGTGCACGACCAATGGAGTCAGCCACACCTCCAGTGCTTCTGATTAACCTGTCTGCCCCATAGGCTGATTTTAATTAGTGCAACTATAAAACTGTAGTCTGCTCTCCCTGTATGTATTGGAGGCCATTTGGCACCAGGAGAGGTATAAAATAATGTGGGCATGTGGAACCTGCATTCCCTGAATGGAATGGAGGCCGGTATGCTATTTAGTGTTAGGTTCCGTCTTAAATAAAACGCCTTTACACCACCGGACGAGCACAAATAATTTTGTACAAACTGTATTTGCCCAGAATCTCACATTTAGGGTCCATTTAGAGGTCTGGAAAAGATGCGGACAGCAAACAGTGGCAAAAGCTAAAAGAAAAATTTGCTTACTACTAATTTTGCCACATCCTACACGCCCCGGCTCTTACAACCAAACGCCACCCCAGCCATTAACTTGTACATTCTGGACACAATGACCATCCCTCATCCCTGCAATGCCCCACAAACAAGAGCAACAAAACCCCATCCTCTAGCCCACACCCCTGAAAACGCTGTTTCCACGTACCCCACATAACCCATGCCCTCTCATATGCCGCCCAGGAACCCGACTCCAACGACCCCCTCACCAACTTTTCTACCGACTGAATGGCAGATTCCACAATTCCTGAGGGAAGCCTGTTCCTTCGACGTCCGCCTCCGGAGCCAGCGCCCGAAACCGATCCCACTGGAAACAAGTCAAAGCATCCGAAATTGAATTTTCCACCCCAGGAACATGGGCCGCTACAATCCAAGCATTTAAAGATAAACAGACCAGAACTAGACGCTGCAGAAAGCGCACAACCGGTGGAGATGATGCCAAAAAGGTGATTAATGGCCTCCACCAATGGAAGCGCACTTTTTTATTCCGGAAAAAATCCCCCCAAATAACCACCGCCACCACAATGGGGAAGAGCTCCAACAGAACCAGATTTTTTACCCAACCCTCATCCCTCCATTGTGCTGGCCACTGCCCTACGCACCACTGGTCCTGCAAATAAGCCCTGAAACCGTACCCCCCGCCGCATCCGCAACCAAGTCTAGGTCCGCTGCCCCTATCATCTCCGCCATCCACAATGAACGCCCATTATATGATTCCAAAAAGGACGCCCACACCCCCAAATCATCCTGCAGCTCACGATCTAGCCGCTAGAAATGATGAGGGGCCTGAACTACCGCTGTTGCCCTAGCCAATCTTCTACAAAAAATCCACCCCATGGGCATGATACGGCATGCAAAATTGAGCTTTCCCAACAATGACTGAACCTCCCGGAACCGCACCTTTTTACGCCCGCATGCCGCCACCAGCACCTGCCTTAAGTCCTCCACCTTATCCTCAGGCAACCTACACTCCATCGCCACCGTGTCAATAACTATCCCCAAAAAACTCAGCACGGTAGTAGGGCCCTCCATTTTAGTAGATGCCAAGGGAACCCCAAAACTGCGCACCATAACCTCAAAAGAGCGTAACATAACCGAACAACCATTCGACTTCAGTGGGCCGATGAACAAAAAATCATCCAAATAATGGATGATGGACCCCCATCCTGACCACTCGCGAGCTACCCATTCCAAAAACGTACTGAAAGACTCAAAATGTGAACACGAAACTGAACAACCCATGGGTAAGCACCTATCAACAAAAAATGCCCCCTCCCAAAAATGCTGACACTCCGGGTGCACAGGCAAAAGACGTAAAGCCGCCTCAATATCCACCTTAGCTAAAAGAGATCCCCGCCCATACTCTCTAACCCAACAAACTGTCTCGTCGAAGGAAGTGTAAACCACCGAACACAACTCCAGCGCAATCCCGTCATTAACTGAACCACCTTTCGGAAAGGAAAGGTGATGGATAAGACAAACTTTGTTAGGCTTCCCCTTTGGCACCAACCCCAATGGCGACACCCTTAACTCCGGCATCAGCCGTTCCCTAAAGGGACCTGCCAATCGACCCAACTCCACTTCCTTCCGCAATTTTCTAGACACCACCCCCGGAAACTTATCCGCTGACCTCAAATTCCTTCCCCCTTTTTCAACACCGCCCTCCACAAACGGAATATGAAAACCCTCCCTAAAACCCGCTAGAAGGAACTCCGCCACCGCATTTAGAAACTGCACCATCTCAGCCTCCCGAATTGGCGTCCGCCCCTTTTCCCGCTGCATCCCCCCAACTCTTCCCCTTGCGTCCCTTGAAGCACCTCTGTGTCCCGTGACTCCCCCCGCATGAAGAACATTCGTGCTTAAACTTGCACCTGTCCCCATATTTACATCCCCCTTCATTGAACAAGAAACATAACCCCTTTTGAGAGGCCGCCGAGCGCTCCGATTGCCCGGAACTCCCTGCTCCTCCCTGCAAGGACTGCCCTGCCCTACTCGGAGCCATCACCCGCATCCACAATCCAATGTCCTTGTAGTCCCAACGGATGCTCATACATACCGCCTTCCTTTGCCTAAACTGCTCATCATACCGCAGCCATCCCTGGCCCCCGTATACCCGGTACACCTCCCCCACTGCATCCAGGTAACAAAACAGCGCAGAACAGTTCTCTGGTGCCTTCTCCCCAATCACACTAGCCAGGATCACAAACGCCTGCAACCAGTTAGAAAACGTCCGTGGAATCAGCCGATGCCACAGTTTTTCCTCCTCCTTCTTTTTCTCTTCCCTCCGGTCCCTATCGAAATTAAATCTCTCCAGTGGGAGTAACGAGAATATATCCACGTACTCCCCTTTTCAAATCCTCTTTTAACTCACGCTTCAAATGGGCCCCCAGTGGCCCTTCAAAGCACACATAAACCTCACCCTTTGCTGCGTCGTCTAGCTGAGTTTCCTTGGTCTCCCTAGCCCATTCCCTATCCCCTGAGCCTTGCACCATCGCCCCGACATTTCGCCAGCCACACTAACGGCCGCCTCCACCCCGTCACCCCCGACCCACAACTACCCAGTGGTCCCAGTACCGGTAAACCCAGTGGGGGCAGCTGTGCCCCAGACGCCGACGCAGACCCAACTAACCCCTTCAACAAATCTCGCAAACCCCATAACAACTCTCCCAGCCCACCCGCAACCGCCACCCCTGGGGCCCCCCCGACCGCCGGACCCCTTCCCCCCAACATAAGAAACCGTTAAAGGTAAATCCCCTTGTGCCTCACCTAGCTGCGTGGATGCTGTGATTTCACCAGCCACGACGTGATGCAGTGGAGCTTGACTGGCGCAGACCTCTCCTCTGGACGTCCGCGGTTCTTCAGCACCGACTGTGCCCTCTCCTACCATTGCAGTCCTCCAAGCCTGCAGTACCACAGCTTCCCCATCAGGGGCCGCCAAAGGGGCTGACGACGACTCCAGGCCAGCTACATGCTGCCCGCCTCTATCATCCAGCACAGGGCCGCCATCTTGACCCCACCGTTCCACCAGACTTGCCTGCTGCACCATCCCACGCCGGGCACGCTCACCCCCGCCTAGGGCAGCTGCCGATCCTGGTCCTGCATCCCTGCCGCCTGCTGCTGAAGAGGAGATGTCCGACCTCCCCTTCTCCGGTCCCACCTTACAGTAGGATTCCTCCCGGAGCGTGCCGGAGGGTCACTAGAGGGGCTCCTGATCCGGCGCCAAACCCGCAGGGTCTCTTCTGGGCTGAGGCGCGCCGGAGGCCTGGTCCTCCGCGGCCGACGACGGGGTGAAACTGTGGCACCTGCCTCCCCCGACCCCTGCTGAAATCCCTGGATGGTCTCCTCCAACCAGTCTGCCCCTGCTCACCACCGCAGCCCGAAGCTGCGCCAACAGCACTTCAACGTCCGACATTGGGACCGCCACAAACAGGTACCAGGAACTGTCACTGGGTTTTTTAGCGGGCTGTTCGCTTCTCTGTCTCCCCAAAATGGCACCTTTTGCTGCCCCAACGTCCCCTATATAACACCTAAACCCCCTCCCCTAAAACGCCACCCCTTCCTGCCCCTATTAACCCTATGCTCGCCTACCCTCACTATCACTCCCTCCAAACGTAGTCATGCCTGGCCTTCCCTCAGGCTTTCAGCCCCAGGTCCGGCCAGCACTTTATCATTGCGTTCACATATATTAAGGATCATTTGATTCCAACAACTCCTTCTTGGTGTGTTCATTTTTTATCAATGAGTGTATATTCATATAACTTCACATACACTTCTGAAGCTTTCCAGGCCTGCCATAGTAAGCTCCATGCTAACTCTGAATGTCAGTACACTAGAATGTGATGCACACAGCGATATAACACTTGCCTTTAAGACTACATTCACATGGTCGTATGAATGGGTCTGCATCCGTTCCGTAATCTTCCGGAACAGGTGTGGACCCATTCATGTCAATGAAAAATGCAAATGCTAAAATCTGGAGCATGTTCTATTCTTGTACGCAATCTGGTAAAAGAATAGGCATTTTCTATATAGTGGCGGCCATGTGAGGTCAACAAAATGCGGAACGCACACGGTTGATCCGTGTTTTGTGGATCCGCAATTTGCAAAACACATATGGCCATGTGAACGTAGCCTTATACTAAGGCACAGTAACTGTATCACAGATTAACTCTGAATGTCGGTGCACTAGAACGTGGTGCACAAGACTATACCCTCTCCCATCACTCTCCCTGCCCTCTCTTCTCCAATATTCTTCTATTAATCATTTTCAGCATCACTGTCCCTAGCACATGAGCGCTTGCCACGTTTCTGCCTATGCTCATCTCTCAGGACAATGGCGGAGACCGCACGAGATAAGGGTTTTAAAGGACTGTGATATCACAGGGGATGGCTATCTGCGGATTGTCTGACTGCGCGGCATTATGGGTGATCTTGCATTCCTGGGCTATTAGGAAAAACTGATTTGTTACCGCAAAGTGCGAGGAAATTCGGATTCGTTGCAAATCGAAGTTTCCTAAGCTTTGCTTCGCTCAACACTAATAGTATTGTGTCCATAAAGGAACATCACATTGCATATAGTTTCCACAGTATGGCCCTATTTTCGCTCACCATTAGGGCTTAGTATTTTGCAAGTTCGAAGTTATGTACAAGGGCTGGCTTCCCAGCCGTCTTACATTTGGGCCAATTTCTATGCCTAAAACAGGCATAAAAAATGGTAAATGAGACAGGACTGCCAGACCGTCCCTTCCCCGCCCACACCGCTCCCACTTTTTTTAGACCTGGCGTGAGCAGGTAAAAGTCTCAGACTGTGGCACAAAGGACCTTTGCGCCACAATCTGTGCCAGAAAATACACCTAATATATAGGCGTATTTCTGTTTAATACATGACCCCCATTGTTTTTTGGTGCCTCACGGGCCTTCCATTCTAGAGGTAAGATGATTTTCTATACAAGTTAAAATTGTTTATGTGGATTCATTTCATTTTTTATTTCATTTTTTTAATTATGCAAATGTTTTCAAGATTTTTTTAAATTTTTACACTAAGATGAGATTGAATGTGTTACAAATTTCTAAAAAAATGTGATTTTCAGTGACTCCTAAACTTTTGTAATTCGTCCTGCAGAACTTTATCAAATTTATGGCCAACAACAGAAGAAAGCATCTATTGCCAAAAAGGTATAATTTTGGGGTCTTTATTTAATTTAAAAAAAATTAAATAGGTTTTGTACCATCCGTTTACCCATAGCTACAGTATATATGTTGCTGTCACTTTTACATGACTAATGCTATCTTGGCACTAAAGAGCTTGAAAAGGGTTGGATACAATAATGCTAATGTCTATAAAACGCTGAGGAATATGTCAGCACTATGTAAGTGAATAAAATAAATAAATACAGTCCTAGGAAACCTACAGTCTCATGTAGTACTTTTCAGAGCATTTGGGGCACTTTTGATTCGGGCCGAATTTATTCAGACTAAGGGCTCATTCACACGACCGTATATTTGAGTCTGCATCCGCTCCGCAATTTGGCGGAACGTATGCGGACCCATTTATTTTAATGGGGCCACAAAAGATGCGGACAGCACATTGCATCTGTATTTTCATTCCGTGGCCCCACAAAAAAGATAGAACTTGCCCTATAGGCATTTCTGTCATAGGACTGGCCGTTCTGCAAAATGTGGAACTCACATGGCCAGTATCTGTCATCAGAATGAGCCCTTAGTCAAATGTGTTAGCCAAACCAAACGAATCTTTCGGAAATGTGCTCATCTTTACTTTAGAATGTCACTTATAACTTAAGTGCCCATGACAACAAATGCTATTTTTCTCTCTTTATTAAAATTATCTCTAATTTTAATATATGTTCAAATTCATACATAGCGCAACAAAGTGAGGCCATGCTGTCAGCTCATAGCAGTATACTTTAGTCGCATTTCCAGTGTCTTGAATAAAAGTAAGTCTTCAATTTAAACTCAAAATCTCAAAATCAGTCATTTAGGATGTCATCTCCAAAAGTCTCTCTGTAATCTGAAGAAACCGATCAGAAGAGCATCAGATTGATCAAAGAGAAATGAACCTGCCATGGGATTAACCTAGTCACATAGACAGGAAACCATAATGAAAAATATCTAGAGGCTGGCTGGACATTGTGAACACAGTTTTATGTTGTTTTCAGATAAATATTGAATCTGAGAATTTTTAATAAAAGACTTACATTTTTATTTTATATGTTATCCAAAGAAAGTACAGTGATACAGCACAATTAATCCACAAAGCAATATATATGTGTATAACCGTAGACCTAGTAACCAAATAAAGTTATGCTAAAGCAGAATATTTCACTAGAGTACATTAAAACTGGTAAGGTCAATTGGTCTTGAAACAATACCTGTCACCTTGATATACTTACTTGTTGTGCTGCTCCTCTCTTATTCCTCCTAAATATTTATGAATCAATTGACAGAGAGTTGCTACCAATTGGAGATGTGTGCCTTCACACCATGATGCTATCTAATCACTTCTGACAATGTAATGTGTATGGGAACATGCCCCTTGGATAAAGATAATGGTAACACCCAGTTATCAATTTAATCTTAAATTTCTATGTGAAGTAACAAAGGAATGGCACAAGGGATGATGCTCCATAATTGTTATTTAATAGGCAATACAAGTATTTATTAGAAATAATGTGCTGAGAGCTGAAAGATTCTCTTTAAGGCCCCATGTACACAACCTTATCTGTTTTGCAGTCTGCAAACAGCGGATCCGCAAAATACAGATACCATCCATGTGCCATCCAGAATACTACACGTTTCATATTTTGCCAAATGGATCTGCATCTGTATGTCTACTCTTCAAATTATAGAACATGTTCTATTCTGTAATAACACAACCGATTATAGTGAGTCAGACTGCAGTTACTAAATAGTGGGCTAAACCCTTTTAATCCAATGTAAATTTACAACTGATGGGTAGCTTATTTAATTTAAAACTTAACATTTATTCATGTCAAAGAGTAAAATAATGGACCCTTCTATAATAAGCACTCAAATTTGTAACCACCAGTTACACTTTTCTCCTATAGAAAATAAATAAAAGGAGATGGGAGAGGACCAGATATAGGGATAGCGTGAATTAGTGCAGATAGGATGAGAGGTACTGAGGTACCAAGGCAGAAAGACACAATGCTGGGTCTAGACCCTAGGTGTCCCTGTCTCTACCTCTCCTCTCCCCTATCTAGTGCAATAGCCCTATTATCACCCTCCCTAGATGTGGACTGCCCAGCTTTGCCCGATAGACAGAATATGGTCCCGTAGGTAACATAGACAGACACCGGTTACAAGGAGGGCACTTGAACTGGCAAGAAGATACGTGGTGGGTAAGATCAAGTGTTGTCACAGGGTGGCTGTGATTAGCCTGCGGCACTTAGTCCAATCCCCACACGTATGTAATATGATTTATCAGATAAACACAGTGTCCCTATGATTTATCAGATAAACACAGTATCCCAACGCGTTTCCTCAGTGATGTCTGATTCATCAGGGGACAAAATTGTATCCAAGAGGCCCCTTGATATGGGGTCACTTCTTTAGCCAAAATGAGGGGTCACAGAGAGCACACTGTTTTACCATATCTGATTAAATATCACGGTCCATCTTTTTACAGACGACTGCACAATGATTATTAAATCACAAATAGGTTTCAGTGTGAACTTAAGCCAAACAAACGTTTCAATGACAAGAGTGTACGGCCAAGATACCCTCTTGTTCACGTGACCTAGAGTGATTCCTGGTCTTTAATCTCGAATCATATAGAGATTCAGATAGTATAGTTTATATTTGATATAAGTTGTTATCCAGGTGCAGGTATCGCAACCTAGGTAAATGACCAAGCGAAACCCTAGGTCACCAGTCACAGCTGATCTAAAGGTATATCCCTCAGTGAGACGAATATCCAAGTGTAGTGAACACACCCCGGATCAGGTTACAAATGTATCTCATTAATTCAAGATGTCTATTTAGTACACATTGTAACAGTCCTCCTGGTAATGATATCACCAGTGTAAGTTAAAGGCCTGTTCAATGCTGTATGCTCATTGATGCTAAATCATTGTGGTGTGCAAGCATACATGTCCCCTGATGAATCAGACATCACTGAGGAAATGCGTCAGGACACTGTGTTTATCTGATAAATCATATTACATACGTGTGGGGATTGGACTAAGTGCCGCAGGCTAATCACAGCCACCCTGTGACAACACTTGATCTTACCCACCACGTATCTTCTTGCCAGTTCAAATGCCCTCCTTGTAACCGGTGTCTGTCTATGTTACCTACGGGACCATATTCTGTCTATCGGGCAAAGCTGGGCAGTCCACATCTAGGGAGGGTGATAATAGGGCTATTGCACTAGATAGGGGAGAGGAGAGGTAGAGACAGGAACACCTAGGGTCTAGACCCAGCATTGTGTCTTTCTGCCTTGGTACCTCAGTACCTCTCATCCTATCTGCACTAATTCACGCTATCCCTATATCTGGTCCTCTCCCATCTCCTTTTATTTATTTTCTATAGGAGAAAAGTGTAACTGGTGGTTACAAATTTGAGTGCTTATTATAGAAGGGTCCATTATTTTACTCTTTGACATGAATAAATGTTAAGTTTTAAATTAAATAAGCTACCCATCAGTTGTAAATTTACATGTTCTATTCTGGCTTGAAAAATGTAGTCTACGGACCCGGATGGTATCAGTGTTTTAAAGATTTGCAGACCGCATAATACATATGGTCGTGTACATGAGGCCTTAAATCTATGGGAGTTACGGAAATGGCAAAGCAATTGTCCGTGGCAGTTTCCAAAACTTCCATAGCCAGCAATGGAGAAAACCATGATCATGTGTGACTGCCTCTAATAGACAGCTTACATATTGGCTGCTGACAGCCATCTTGCCTTGCAGGTGCTCAGGATCTTCCACCTATCAGGCAGGCATATATTACATACCCTGTAAATGTAACATAAATGTATAAAGTGAAGGAAAAACCTCTTGAATGACCATATTAGGCTACATTCACATGATGCCCATGTGCAGCTATTTTAGTGCCAAAGTCTATGGGGCTATTCACATGGCCTTTTTAAATCAAAGGGCCCATTTTTTAGGAAGTACAGACAGGAGTGCGCCCGTTTAACAGCCGTTATAAATTTGTTAAAGTGCCTTTCAGGGGTTACAAAAATACTTCACTCCCTTGAAAACGCTGACATGGAGGGAAGTGGAAGAATGTGATATCATGACGCTGGGAGCATCAGGTCTTTCCACTTCCCTCCAGTGCAGAGCGAGTGTCAGCGTGCTTAAGTGGAAGAGGGATTTTTTTCCCCTAGCCAGCATAAGTGGTACCACTATGGGGGTCCTTAGTTATACAGGTGGCACTATTGGGTGCCTTTTTATACTAGGGCAGCACTATTTGGGGCATTTTATATACAGGGTTCACTATTGGGGGATTTTATATACAGAGTAGCACTATTGAAGAGTACTGTGGGGGCATTTATATACAGTATATTCATCTTTGCTGTGCACAGGAAAAGGACCTATGGTGACGTCACTGCGGTCATCACATGGTCCGTCACATCATCCATCACCATGGTGACCATGTGATGGACCATGTGATGAGCGCAGTGACGTCATCAAAGGTCCTATTCCTGTGCACAGCAAAGATGAAGACAGAGGAGAAACCGTGCTGCGCGAACAAGTGGATTAAGGTGAGTTAAATTTTATATTTTTATTTTTTAACCCCTCCAGCCCTATTGTACTATGCATTCTGTATTAAGAAAGCTATTATTTATATTTATATATTCATTATAACCATGTTATAAGGGAAAATAATAAAATCTACACAACACCTTACCCAAACCCGAACTTCTGTGAAGAAGTCCGGGTTCGGGTTTGGGTACCAAACATGCCGATTTTTCTCATGCGTGTGCAAAACGCATTACAATGTTTTGCACTCGCGCGGAAAAATCGTGCATTTTCCTGCAATGCACCCGCATCTTATCCGGGCCAAAAACATGATGCCCGTGTGAAAGAGGCCTTTATATCATTTGGCTTCTGTCTCACGATTGTAGGAGACCAGTATTACCAGCACAATATGTCATTTAATTGATTTGGGTATCCAGTTTTTAAATATGACAGTTTTTAATGTTTAATTTACTCTAAACTTGTTTTTGTATTTATAAATGGAATAGTGAAAAAATTATTACAATCTGAATTTTGAAGTTCAGATAATTCTAAATATCACATACCTGATTCTAAGATTTGTTACCTTTTTATGCTATCAGTGTTTTCTGTAAATGTAACAATTATGTTGATTTATCTATATTGTGATAATTATACTGTAATTTTAATCCTCCTTTTTAATGTAATTTCTTATAATACATAAAAAATGAAATGTTTACAAATAAAAAAAAAGTCTCCCAATAGTGAAAAATAAATGTATACTCTAGATCCTCACTGCTCATATTCTGATGTTTTCCAGCTTGGCTTCCTGCTCCTTCCTGACATGCCCGCTCAGCCAATCACTGGCTGGTACACTGCTGCAGCCAGGGATTGACTAAGTGGGCATGTCTTGTATGTTGAGAGGAAATGGGAAGTCAAGACCTGCAGTGGGGCAAGACATAGTGGAACTGGAGCACTGGATCGGAAAGTTATTAATGTACAATTATTCATGTACACCTTAACCCCTTCCTGACACGCACCATACATGTATGGCACATGTCACATCTTTAAAGATGGAGTCTGAAGTGGGCACAATGGCGCAGGGTGCCTGCTGTTTTACACAGCAGACACCTGGAGCTAATGTCTGTGATTGGTGGTAATGCTGATCACAGATATTTAACCTTTCAGATGCCATGGTCAATTTTGATCATTACATCGGAGAGGTTTGGATCCCACGTGTTAATTGGGGGAGCTGTTTGTTCGCTGTGATAGCCTCCGTGCCTCTGAAGGATCTGAGGCTAATACAGCAATAATTCATATGGAGCCCTGCCTGTAGCAAATCTCCCATAGACTACAATGGTTGTTTATTGCAGTCTATGGGAGAAGTGATCCAATGATCAAATGTTTAAGTCTCCTAAGGGAATTTAAAGAGGCTCTGTCAGCATGATCAACCTTATTAAACCAAGCATACTGCCTGGAAGGGCTCATCCTGCTGATTACAACTATACCTTTCTTTTGTCTGTATGCTAAACAACTGCACATATATCCTACCACCAAACTAAAGCCTTGCCACATAGAGAATAATGTATTTTCTATATTACTGGCTTCTTTATAATCATATATTGTGCCTGCAATTAAGGCAGTAATATGTACATGTATATAGCTTTCTAAATGTACATACTAGGACACAGCTCTGCTCTCAGAATGCTGATATCTAGCCCTGCTAATCAAGGGGGGGGGGGAGGGGGGGAGTGTGCAGAGCACAGGGAGTGTTACTAAAGCAGTGCCCCAAGGATTCAGTCCCATCCCTGGTGCTCCGAATTGTTCAATACAAATGCAGATATCTCTGCAGCTGTTTAGCATACAGATAAAAGAAAGGTATTATTTTAATCAGCATGCTGAGCTCTGCCAGTCAGTATGCCTGGTTTAATAGGGTTGATCATGCTGACAGATTCTCTGTAATAAAAATGTACAAGAAAATAGAAATAAATAAACAATAAAAAAAATCCCAAAACTCCCATACTATTAAAATCGAAATGTATTTATCCAGTAAAGTGAACAGCATAATGGAAAAAAGGCTGATTCACCATTTTTTGTTGCTTCATCTCCCCAAAAAATTTAGTGCAAAGACATACACACTCAAAAGTGGTATCCATAAAAACTGCAGATCGCCTGCAAAAAAATTAGCCCTCATACAGCTCTGTAGACCTAACTATTAAAAAGTTATGGGGGTCTGAATATGGCGATGGCTCGGGCCTCCAGAAGTAACAAATCTCCCATAACCTGCACTGTTAAATTATCTCAATCTAAGGCTACTTTCACACTTGCGTTTTTGCTGGATCCGGTAGAGCTCAGCAAAAACGCTTCTGCTACTGATAATACAACCATCTGAATCAGTTATAAATGGATCCGGTTGTAGTATCTTTAACATAGAGATATCCGTCATGAACTCCATTGAAAGTCAATGGGGAACAAATCCGTTTTCTATTGTGTCAGATTATGGAAAAAAAACGCAGCATGCAGCGGTTTGCTCTCCGGTATGGGAATGCAACCAAATGGAACGGAATGCATTTTGGAGCACTCCGTTCTGTTCAGTTACTTTTTGTCAGCATTGACAATGAATGACCCTATGACGGATCTCAATACTGGAAAATAGAAACGCTAGTGTGAAAGTAGCCTAAGGGCCCTTTCACACCTGCGTTATAGTCTTCCGGCATAGAGTTCCGTCGTCGGGGCTCTATGCCGGAAGAATACTGATCAGGATTTTCCTAATGCATTCTGAATGGACAGTCCGTCCTTCAGGATGCATCAGGATGTCTTCAGTTCCGGAACGGAACGTTTTTTGGCCGCAGCAAATAGCGCAGCATGCTGCGCTTTTTGCTCCGGCCAAAAATCCGGAACACTTGCCGCAAGGCCGGATCCGGAATGAATGCCCATTGAAAGGCATTGATCCGGATCCGGCCTTAAGCTAAACGTCGTTTCGGCGCATTGCCAGATGCGACGTTTAGCTTTTTCTCAATGGTTACCATGGCTGCCGGGACGCTAAAGTCCTGGCAGCCATGGTAAACTGTAGTGGGGAGCGGGGAGCAGCATACTTACCATCCGTAAGGTAAGGACAAAATCCAGCATACTTACCACAGTAAGGACAAAATCCCAGATTAAATTAAAATTGTATGGACGGTTACAAAATGGAACAATTAATCAAGAAGTAAATACCATGCTTCCAGTTGGAAATATGAAAAGAGACAAAACGACACCTACTTGTGTAAAATAAAGAAATAAAAAAACTGAGAGTACTTCCGGTGTGATGACCCATGCCGGGTTTTAGTTTTGACCTCTACAGCATATAAAAGAACCTTATGGGGGGGCGGTCTGATAACCACTGAAGAAGGGGATACTCCAACCCCGAAACACGTCTGGTCAGACCCTCCTATTGTTCCAAGGAGTAGTGCACTACCTAAAGAATAAAACCTCTGCCGACCATCTTTTGAAGGTCCGCGTGGAAAG
Source organism: Bufo gargarizans (assembly GCF_014858855.1). Classification (NCBI taxonomy): domain Eukaryota; kingdom Metazoa; phylum Chordata; class Amphibia; order Anura; family Bufonidae; genus Bufo; species Bufo gargarizans. Next base: position 213,901,641 of record NC_058084.1, read on the forward strand.
CCTTACTGAATCGGGTCCGAAGCCAGACTGGCGGACCCACGTGTATCGATCCACGACGCGGCAAACGAAACTTCGGTGGAGGAAAAGGAAAACTCCACTTGAACATCGCAGGGCGGCTGGGGTCACTCCAAGCGGGTAAGACCGTTCCGACCATAGGTCGGTGTTACTGAATACAGTATTTAGCCACTGCCAGCGGGACATACATGCAGCGGGACGCCGCCGTATGTTAGTTGGTTGCTATACTTCATACCCTCACTGCAGGTGCTATAAAGGTGGTACAAAGCCGCTTACCAGTGATATGGACAGACAATCACCTTTATAATCAGCGATAGGAACTTATAGCTACTGTATCATCCATCACCTTTTGTCCGATACTGTGCTGCTATTTTTTAAGACATTGATTCCTTTATGAATGACTTAGTATCTTTCAAATGATACAATCATTTAAGCTGCTGCGCAAACTAATCCAACTGGCGTGTTAAACTTTCTGCTACCTTCAGGTTCATAGTGCATTAACAATCATTTATTTATGAAGTTCACAGAAACTGTCTTTAATTGCTTTTGATACTGCTTTCTGGTTGTTGTGCAGGTCGGGTGTTGCGGGAATCACTGTAGGCGCTATCGAGGTGGTACACAGCCGCTTGCTAGCGCCACAGACTTGCAACTACCCTGCCATTAAGGGATAGAGATTCACAGTAACCATTGCTATCATTTGCTGTGCTGCTATCGTTAAGGTTCTAGCTATTACTATCAGTGACTGAGTGTCTTTTACATTTTGTAGACCGGCTGGGCTATCGCGCTCACTATCATTTGTCATCTATTAGGATCCTCAGTGTACTGATAGGTTTTTACTGTCACAATATTTAATACGTATTTATAAAGATTGTTCTTGAGTGTAATTCTAATGTCAATATTTATTTAGAATTTATTGTTAGTATTTTTAAACTGTTTTAACCGATTAAATTTTGTGGCTTAATATCTTGAGGTGTGCCCAGTCTTTCATAGATTACTGTTATACTTGTTTGAGTAGTGGGGTGACACTACTCGACTGTGGGCACCCCGTTTGGTGGTTACACAAACTTGTGCGTCTGACTACCTCTGATTTTCATTAATATAACTGCCTATTCTTGTCCGCAAAACGGACAAGAATAGGACAGGTTATATTTTTTTTGCGGAACACGGAGTGCTGTCCGCATCTTTTGCGGCCCCATTGAAGTAAATGGGTCCGGATGCAGACCAAAACAGCGGTCGTGTGCATGTAGCCAAAAAAAAAAACTAAACTAAAGGTAATCAGCTTTAACACATTCTAATCTGCCTGTACTATTAAATTATAAAAAATATTTATCCTGTACGGTGAACGATGCAACAGGAAAAAAATCAAAATGGTTGATTTGCAGTTATTTGGTTACTTCATCACCCCCTCCCCCCAAAAAAAATGCATAAAAAGTGATCCAAAAGTCATATACACTCCTTTTTGTTTTTCATTACCGCCTTTAAAAAAAAAAAAAAGCAAAAAAGGAAAATTGCCCAGTCTGGAAGAAGTTAAATCATATTTATACACATACTGTAAGAATTGTAATCCTTTAAAATGATTATACATTGAAATATTTATAGTACTGCAATGCCAAACATCCAACCAAATATGCATCAACTATGCCACACGGTTTCTAGATCTAGGCAGACATACGACTGACGTACAACTTAGCAGGAATTCATGTTTCTAGAGTAACATAATTTATGCTGGGTTAGAAAGGAAAATTTGTAAAAATATAACATTTACTTTACAAAAAAGTACAGTCCTAATTTCTGGGACACTTTACCAGATGAAAGATCTGAAGGGAAAATATAATGTTGTACCACTGCTCTAAATCACCCCCATACCAATGCTAAAATATATTACCTTCCCATGTTATGTACCTGTACAGACTATGATTAACTGTACTATGGAAAGAACTTTCCTAAACAGATTATTTACTGCCGCTACTATTTCTAGAATTCTTGAGATGCCACACAATGAGTTATCACATGGAGAAGTTCTTTAAGTATTCTTACCAAAAAATGCAAAATCATAAAATGTTAAGGGGAACAAAGTTTTTTTTTTAAAGTTACTTGTTTAAAAAAAAACACAGTGAAAAGTTAAGCACCTTATCTGCTGTGAGCATGAGGCCTAAAAACACTAACGGGATGTTTCTAATGGAGATCTATGGACATCAAGGGCTTTACCACTTGGCTTATGTCTTCTTTCCAAACGTTCTTTTCTGTTTCATGTAATAATCCTCGGAAAGCTGAGATCTTAGGAAGGTTTACCATCAAAAGACTTCTAACATGTGTTCTCATTACACTGTTTTGATCTTATCTTACTAATAGTACTGAAATCTGCATTATGTTTTTTGTTGGGTAAACTGGCCTGCATGTAATTATTGGATATTTCATGTACTGTAGTGAACACTCTGAATTCTACATGTCTATATTAAAATATTATAATGTATATTTCTGAAGTATTTATTATTGAATATGAAAGGTGAAAAGGATTCTCCATCTTTGAAAATAAATTGATTTCAATGGCATCTTATATCGCATGTGCAACCACCTCGCCAATTGGGCTGCGTTAAAAACCAGAAGCTTTTGGTAGCTGTCCAAGACCCACCCATACATGACCTCAAACATCACTGTGGGCTTTTTGTCCTCTGCAGAAAGGGAAAGATAAGATGTCCTGCAAAAGGGTAGATGAGATATGTTGAAAGGAAGAGGGTGTCCTGCAAAAGAAGGTAGATGAGCAACTCTTCAGATGTTAGTTAAAGCAGGATAGAGCCTTATTGATGGCTTAATGGCATTGGTGAAGTATTTTTCTAGTTCACTTTCACAATAGTCACTAATAATAGGTTACAATATTTTATACTTACAATTGTATTTCCTAGTCCATTTCTAAATGTGTACACTCGACTGGTGAAATGCCTTTAATTGGCCACAGTGAACAATCATTCAGCACACTGAAGGCACGTAGAGCAGAAGGGACTATAATACAGAAGTGCAGGCGCTGGCTGCTTCTGTAGTACACCATAGTGCTACATGTACCCAGTGAAGTAACTACCGGAGAAGCAGGGGAAGTTGTTTCATCAGGCCCAAGGATTAGTGTCTTTACAGTACTTTATTTTCAGGTCAGGCCAGGACCCCTCCACATGCAGTCACATTGGGGGCCCACTCTGGCAGTCCAATTATTCCATTAAAAGAGGGCCTGCCCAGCAACCCACTCCCCCATTATTCTGTTTGCTTGCCCCTGGCCAGGGAACAATACAAACTGGAATTGCGCTATGCATATCATTCACTACAGGTAGCACTGGCAGCCCACTCAGGAAGTGAAGACCCTCCTCACTACTGCCAAGTTGCTGCAGGCGGGAGCAGCATGGCAGTAGTATGGCAACAGCATAGCAATGAGCGCCATATTCTTCAAGTGTTGGTATGTGCCCTGGCCTGGGCCCCTGCCTGTGGATTCTGTGCTTGATAAGGGAGGGTAGGGCAGGGCATCTGGGACTGGGAGAGTAGAGGAGAGAGGAGGCCAGCCAGGTACAGAGCAGTGAGTGGGTAGCCAGGACCGGCTGCATCATGCAGCTGCCACAGCCATCCCAGCCTTCTCTACTATAGCATGTATCCGCTATTGTAGTCAGGGCCTGAGGGCTGCCCTTAAAGAAGAATGGGAGGCCATGCTTCAGCAGAAAATAAGTCGACTTCTGAACTGTATGAGATTTTGTTGTCAAGCTATAATTGATGCTCAAGGCCAGATAGGTCGGGATGGCTGCCTGGCAGCTGCATGCCGAAGCCTTCAGCATGCAGCTGCCAGGTAGCCATCCCAGCCTCTGCCCACTCCTTCCTCTGCCAATCCCCTGTACTAAAGTCTGCTCAAGACACTGAGATTTTTGTGGGGTTATACCCACCACTGTTGTTGGCTTTTGTTTCAATAAATGGTTTGGGATGAGGAAATCACCATTGCATGCTTTTACTTAAATGCCCTACTTTCATGATATAATATCACTGTAACGTGAACTTTTTACGTTTTCCATAAATTTCACCCGAAAGCCAAATACCCCCAAAAGGTATACCCCCAAAAATGCCAATGTCTCAATGACTTGTCATGTGGCCTTCAAGGATCAAATATAGCTTGACAACAAAATCTCATGCAGTTCAGAAGTCGACTTTTCTGCTGAGGCATGGCATCCCATTCTTCTTTAAGGGCAGCCCTCAGGCCATTGAGGTTCTGGGGTACAGAGTTACGATCCGTCTTTAATCAGAGTCTCAGCTAATCTCATAGGTTTTCAATGGGATTCAGGTCAGAATAAAGTGCAGGCCACTGCATTTGAGGTACCCCAGTCTCCAGCAGCCATTCCCTAATGATGCAATCTCGATGAGCTGGCGCATTGTGGTCCATGAAGAAGGCACAATGACTAGATTAATAATGTTATTCAAGTAATATGGGCTTGTCCCTGTACCATTCATAAAGTGTAGGGCAGTTCTGTATTGACTAGACACACCTGCCCACACTGAAACACCACCACCACCAAAGGCTCGTCTGGGGACATTGGTCCCTCATCCAGCGTAGATGCTCCCTTGCCCATGAAAGATGATGACGCCTTTTTCAGGTACCCTTGTAGGTTGTCTAGCATGCAGACCATGCTGATGAAAATGGTTTCGAATAGTGTGATGTAACACTTGAGTGCCTCTCACCTTCCTTAAATGTGCCTGGAGTTCTGTAGCATTCATCATCCGGTTCCGCAGGGCCTTGTTCACAATGAAGCGGTCATCGGTGTGGGGTGTGGCCAAAGGATGTCCACTTCTATGCCTTTCTGTGACTCTTCCTGTCACGGTGGGGAGTGGGGGAAAACTCCCACCGTATAGCGCAGGAAAACGGGGAAGCAGCTAGGCCTGGACAACAGGAAAATGGAGCAGGTCACCTCCTAAAGCCGCCCTAATCCTGGCCCTAACTTCTAACAGTATGAGCAGACCCAGATGGTAGGTGGGCTCATATACAGGAACCTGGGACCTGGGAAATAAGGTTAGGAGCAGGAGACAACCTGTTCATCCCAGATGCGAATGGACAGGAGTCTCCACCGGCCTAGCTGCAAGGAAAGAGACAGCCAGTCAACAGCCACCGGATCGGCAGGTAAGAGCCCAAAAACCACCCACACTTACCTGCCATGGCCACAATGACGACCAGATCCCATGCGGAGAGGAAGCATGGCAGCCCCAGGCAGAGCTGCTCACTGACTTCTGATTTCCCCTGCCGGGAATCCTGACACCCCCGATCTGTATTGTATTGCTCTTTACATGTACTGTACTGTACTGTACTGAAAGTTCCTGTTCTCAGGCTCGGACTGGCCAACAGGGGAACAGGTGAATTCCCCGGTGGGCCCATGAGCAAGGTGGACCCATAGTCCCCCACCCCCTGCACAAGTGGTATATGGCACAATGCTACATACACAGCGTAAAGCATTTCAACCAGCCTATTTTCATATAAAAAACTGGGTAGTTTCAGTAGTGTGCCTAGGGTGTTTGGCACCCGGTGCACGTCCTTTCTCTGGCAAACGAACCACCCCCACCACCGCCAATACTTTAAAGAAATTGTACCCCCTCATAAAAGTATTGTCCTCATTGTTCAACCTTTACAGTAGTTTTGTCCAGATATGTGCCCCCTCACGGTAGTTATTCCCAGATTGTGCCCCCTCACAGTATTTATGCGCTCACTGTACAACTTTCACAGTAGTAATGCCCTCATTGTGCCCCCTCACAGTAGTTATGACCTCTGTGCCCCTTTCACAGTAGTAATGCCTATTATGTGCCACCATAACAGTAGTAATGCTCTCTGTGCCCCTTCACAGTTTTAATGCCCTCTGTGCCCCCTTCCCAGTAGTAATGCCCTCTGTGCCCCTTCACAGTAGTATTGCCCTCTTTGCCTTCTTCACAGTACTAAGGCCCATTGTGCCCCCTTCATAGTAGTAATGCACATTGTGCACCCTCTTCATAGTAATAATGCCCATTGTGCCCCTTTCATAGCAATAATGCCCATTGTGCCCCCTTCCTAATAGTAATGCCCTCTCTGTGTCCCCTTCGTAGTAGTAATGCCCATTGTGCCCCTTTTACAGTAGTGATGCCTATTGTACCCCCTTCACAGTAGTAATGCCCATTGTCCCCCTTCATAGTAATAATGCCCATTGTGTCCCATTCATAGTAGTTATACCCATTGTGCCCCCTCCACAGTAGTAATGCCCATTGTGCCCCCTACATAGTAGTAATGCCCATTGTGCCCCCTTATTAGTAGTAATGCCCTCTGCCCCCACTTTATAGTAGTAATTCCCTCTGTTCCACCTTTATAACAGTAATGCCCTCTGTGCCCCCTTTATAATAATAATGCCCTCTGTGCCCCCTTTATAACAGTTATACCCTCTGTGTTCCTTTTATAACAGTAATTCCCTCTGTGCCCCTTCACAGTAATGCCCTCTCTGTGCCACCTCTGTGTTAAAAAAACAAAAAACACAGTAAATACTCACCTTATCCCATTCCCTCTCTCCACTGCAGGCACAGATTGCTCTGCAGTTCTGTGTGGGAGGAGCTTAGGCAGATTCCCAGACTGCAATATGGAGTATCCAGAGTTATCAATTCGACCGACCCAAGTGGAGGCTTATCTACCAGCGCCCCTCAACAAGAGGTCTTGGATCTCTTTGAAATGACAAGAGCAGCTGCCCCAATCAAACAGAAGATGGCTGCGCAGATGAAAAGTGTGACCACTCGGTCAAGTCCGACTTCCAACCACCGGAGGCCTGTGGCGCTCCACTACCCAAGCCAGATTAGATTATCAGAGGCAGGACGGTCCTCTCATGCCTTTTTCCAGTTCAAGCAGTGAAGAGAACATCCAGTCCCTCCTCTATGGAGCTGGACCATCTCATCTCACCTTTAGGCCTCATGCACACCAACTTTTTTTTGTGGTCCGCAAAATAGGTTTCCGTTGTTCCATGATCCGTGACCGTTTTTTCTTCCGTGGGTCTTCCTTGATTTTTGGAGGATCCACGGACATGAAAAATGAAAAAAAAAGTTTGCCTTTGAAATGATAGGAAAAAATGGACACGGATCACAGACACGGATGACAATCTTGTGTGCAGCCGTGATTTTTCACGGACCCATTGACTTGAATGGGTCCGTGAACCGTTGTCCATGAAAAAAATAGGACAGGTCATATTTTTTTCACGGACTAGAAACACGGATCACGGAGGCGGATGCCAAACGGTGCATTTTCCGATTTTTCCACGGACCCATTAAAAGTCAATGGGTCAGCGGAAAAAAAACTGAAAACGGAACAACGGCCGCAAACAATGGTCGTGTGCATGAGGCCTTAAAGAAAGAACAATGACTTTGGCAGCCACGGCGTGGACTACTCCTGAAGGGTCTGTTAGCATATTTTGTGTTTTTAAGTTTCAGGTTACCCTGTTGTGTCCTTATCCAGATGGTAATGTTTAGTCAGGACTCCCGCATCTTCCTTTCCTTTTTGGTTGCGGTTTATTAGCGCAAATTTTCCTTTTTCCCCCCTTTTCAGGTTATTTGGGAGCCCTTCGCTAATGGTTCTTATGACCTCTGCTGCTACTTTTTTTTTTATACACTTGTGGATTACAAATAACTTTCTTACCCATCTGCATTACAAATGACTCTGTGCCTTATGTGGATTACAAATAACGCTATTACCTCATTTGGATTACAAAAAGTGACATTACTGGTCCTTATGGATTACAAAAGACTTTTGTTGCATTTTAACGCCACAGTTTGGTGCACTTTACCTGCCAAGTACAGGAGAAAATGGACGCGAATGTGATATGATGATTGCACTATGCTATCTCATTAAAAATGTGCCTTATTAATTTGCACTAACTTTTAGAATTTTCAGCAACGTTTAAGTATTGTGCCCATTGTGTATTTCTCTTGCAGGTACAACAATGTGATATTTCAAATGGATTATGATGTTTGCACTTATTTCAGATCACCAGATAGTAAGCACCTTATGTATTGCTTAGTCATTATGGACTGCCTCGGAGGACGGCTGGTACGTTCCAAGCAGCTCTAACATCACCTTGCTCATTATAGATTGCCTCTGAGTACAGTCAAAAAAACTAACGGTCCTTATCTTTAAAGGAACCGAGTGTTTATGTGCCAAGCAGATCTAATACTGTTAAGGGTGACCCACTATTATGTGTGTTTCGAGGAAATAGTCCTCATGGAGATGTGAGAGAATACCGGCTCCTCCTCCTAAAATAGTCTTCATTGGAAAGCTTTGAGCGTGACTCATCCTCCTAATTTGCACCTTGTGTTTAGCCAAGGTTGAGTATGTCCTAAGGCCTTGCATGCCGCCTTAATCAAAAGTATTTAGCTACCAGTTTCATTCATCAAGGTTATGTAGCGTAAAGCATAATTAGGCCTTGTTGTTGGAAGGGAGTACAGGATAAAGCCACCCTTCTATTTGCAGGCGTTTCATTGAATAGTGGTGGGAATACAGAGTAAAGACACCCCTGCTTTTTCTTTGGTACTAGAGCTCAGTATACTCAAAGTAAAGTCAGTAATGAGCGTTTTGTGCACATCGTTTGGTTCTCTGGTTATACCCGAGAGGGAAACTGTTCTCAGACACCTTACTCATACGGGCAGAGAGACCTTTTGGTAGCCATCCTATCTGTCAGTCTTTGTATTGTGACACAGTGAGAGGATTGGTCTGGGAAAACTGGTATTTTCCTCCCAGCATTTGCTGCTGGGCTGATTTACAGCCAAGTGAGGTAAAATACCAGACCGGATTTTAAGTGCCGGTCCAGGTTTTGGCAGGCCGCCTAAAGCCTGTATTTTGACTTTCTAACACTGCAAAAGTGACGTTTTGTTTTTGGCACCATGTGTGAATAAACACTGAAGTTTGAGTTAACTTGTATTTTGCCTCTGTATTGCGCTTTATCCGAACTACCAGAGCAAATCCCCACAATTGGTGGAGGATGCGGGCAAACGCAGAGAGGCAGGTGTAAGGGCCAAAATATTTTCATTTTTTTTGTTGTTGTATGTCTTGCATTAAACCTGCTAAATTTCATCCCGTGACCCTTGACAAAATGGAGGCGATAATTAAGGCCCTCATGGAGGTTAACAAACAGCAGCAAAAAACTAATCTGCAACAGCTGGAGGCTAACAGGCAGCAGCAAGAAACAAACCAGCTGCTGCTACAACATGTGATGGCCTTGCAGATGGCAGGAGCAACGCCGAGCGTCCATAATGCCCGGAAAGCGGTCTGTGCGGAGATCCCCATGATGACACCCGTAGATGACGTCGCAACCTACCCGGCTTACTTCACCTCTTGCAAAAATGGCTACAGCCTGACGTGCTGAGTCCCACTGCTATGCTGAATTGTCTGTTAGCCGATATGTTCTGGAGGGCTTTGACATACCCTCTCCAGCACTGGATCGGTCAGGTGTCTCCTGGCAATGCCTTAAGATGGTGGACCTGGTAGAATGCTATGAAGCTACCAGGAATCTAAAGGAGGGTTCTGTTGGGAGGGAGGTCAGAAAACTCCGGAAATCTCCACCCCAGGCTCGGAGATTTGAGCCGATAAAACCCACCCGGGATGTACCTACAGCGCACCTGGCTCCGATAGTCTGCTGGCGGTGTCAGGAGCCTGGCCATGTAAGGGCTGACTGTCCCTATCGGGTTGAGCCCATGGACACACATTATGGCTACCGTCAGTCGTTATGTGCCAGGAGGCTGTGTGCAACAGGTACCCCAGTGTCTCTAGATCACTTGTGCCAGGTGGAAGTGGGAGACACTCCGGCGGGGGCTCTGCTGAACTCAGGGAGTCTGGTGACCCTAGTAAGGGCTACCCTGGTGTGGTCCACTGAGTATACTGGCTGAAAAGTCGAGGTAATGTGCCTCCACAGAGACTTAAAAGACTACTCCACCGCGCTGGTGATTCTAACCAGGATGGCCGATAGATGGACCCACGAGGTGGCTCTCGCCACAAATCTACATTATGAACTAATAATAGGGAGAGACATCCCGGGCTTCCTGGAGGGAGACCACAACCCCGGGAACCCAAGGCTGAAGGGCCAGCGGTAGGGGTAACCGCCACTTCGGTAGAAAAGGGGGAGACAACCCTGCTGAGTGTGATGATGGGAGACGTGGAGGACTTGCCGCCTGGTCCTGAATTGGCAGACCTCAATGTCTCCGGGGATAATTTTGGTACCGCACAACACCGGGACCCAACCCTATCCTGACCCTGGGAGAATGTGTTAATAGTAGATGGTGAACCACAACAACCTGGGGCCAAGTTGGTGTTTCCCTGTTTGGTGGTTCATCAGGGTATACTGTATCGGGTAAACCAACTAAGGGGTGAGCCTATTGAACAGTTGGTGGTCCCCAAGGCTTATTGCAAACTCGTCTTAAATCTAGCCCACCAGCACGTTCTCTGGGGTCACCTGGAGTTGCAGAAAACACAGCGGTTTTACTGGCCCAGCATATTCAGAGAGGTAGAAGAGTTTTGTAAGTGTTGCCCGACCTGACAGATAACTAGCCCCAGCCACATTTCCGTGGTCCCCTAGTTCCTCTTCCGATTTTTGAGGTACCATTTGACAGAATAGCTATGGATCTCATAGGCCCCGTACCGAAGTATGCCAGAGGGCACCAACACATCTTAGTCATCCTAGACTATGCCACTCAGTACCCGGAGCGGTGCCACTGCGACATACATCGGCCAAACTCATAGCTAAGAAGTTAATGGAGATTTTTTTCCCAAGTAGGACTACCTAAAGTGGATTTGGCTGATCAGGGGGACCCCTTTTATGTCCAAGGTGATGAGGGAACTCTGTAAGTTGCTGCACATAAAACAGCTACGGACGTCTTTTTACCATCCGCAAATGGACGGTCTGGTAGAAAGGTTTAACCAAACATTAAAAAATATGTTGAAAAGGGTGGTGACTAAAGATGGGAAGGACTGGGACCTTCTTCTGCCCTATCTAATGTTCGCAGTGCGAGAGGTACCCCAGGCCTCTACTGGGTTCTCACCCTTCAAACTGCTATATGGCAGACACCCTCGCGGTCTCTTGGATGTAGCCAAATGGGAACAACAACCCACTCCGTATAAAAGGGTTATTGAGTACGTTACCCAGATGCAAGAACGGATAGAGACAGTGTTGCCTCTTGTTAGGGAGAATATGGAGGCAGCTCAGCGAGCCCAGAGTCAAGTATATAAATCGGCAGGCTCAGGTCCTGATCGTTAACCAGAGTGATCAGGTTTTGGTTCTGGTACCGACCGTGGACAGTAAGTTCCTGGCCAGGTGGCAGGGGCCTTACGAGGTACTCAAGAAAGTTGGAGATGTGAACTACAAGGTACACCAGCCAGGTGAAAGCCAGAACAGATCGACCATGTTAATTTGCTTAAGCCGTGGAAGGATAGGGAGACCTCTATGGAAGACAGCCCATGTCCGTGTCTTCTAGGGGAAGAGGTTACGGCCCCTTTGTCTGATGCAAAGGAAGCGGTTGCCGCCGTAAATGTTGGTGACAGCCTCTCCTCTAAACAGACTCAGGAGGCCAGGGAGTTCGTTAGACTGAACATGGATGTGTTCTCTGACCTCCCCGGACGTACTTCCACAATCCAGCATGACATTGTCACGGAACCTCAGGCCAAAGTCCAGTTAAAACCATACCATGTACCCGATGCTTGGCGACAAGCCATTTAGGAGGAAGTGCAATTAATGCTGCAACTAGATGTCATTGAGGAGTCTAAAAGTGAATGGGCCAGTCCTAAAGTCTTAATACCCAAGCCAGATAGGATGTTACGGTTTTGTAACGATTTTCGTAAACTGAACAAGATTTCCAAATTTGATGCTTATCCCATGCCCCGGATGGATGAGCTTATTGAGAGGTTAGGACAAGGTCAGTATTTTTCTGTTTTGGACCTCACCAAAGGGTACTGGCAGGTGCCCTTAACAGAGGCTGCCAAAGAGAAAACTGCCTTCATCACACCTGAGGGGCTGTATCAGTACAAGGTGCTACCATTTGGTCTGCATGGTGCCCCCGCCACTTTTTAATGGCTTATGGACATTGTGCTGTGTCCACATTGTCGGTAAGCTTCGGCTTACCTGGACAATATTGTCATCCACAGTACCGACTGGGAAAGTCCCCTACCCAAAGTGTAGGCTGTAGTGGACTCCCTTCGGAAGGTGGGACTAACCGCTAACCCCAAAAAATGTACGAATTGGCGCAGAGTCATCAAACCCCAAGTGAACATAATAGAAGCAATACGAAATTGACCCGACCTTTCACCACTAGGCAAGTAAAGTAATTCCTGGGAATGGTGGGCTATTGCATGAGGTTTGTCCTCCACTTTGCTACGGTGGCCGCTCCATTGACAGGGCTCTTGAAGGGACACAAGTCAATGATGGTTCGCTGGGATGATTGGGCGGAAGAGGCTTTCTCCGCTTTGAAGTTGGCCCTGTGTGGGTCCCCGGTTTTAGTGACGCCCGACTTCAAAAGGGAGTTTATAGTACAGATCAATGCCTCCAAAATAGGCCTAGGTGCTGTACTGTCTCGGGAAGTCAACGGGGAGTAGCATCCCGTTGTCTTCCTCAGCCATAAGTTCACCCCAGCCAAGACCCGGTATAGTATAGTGGAGATTGAATGCCTGGCTATCAAGTGGGTACTCGAGTCTCTCTGTTATTATTTATTGGGGAGAAAATTCCGCCTGGTGATTGACCACTCCTCTCTCAAGTGGATGAGCCAGGCCAAGGACAGAAATGCCCTGGTCACCCGATGGTTGCTCTCCCTACAAAACTTTAAGTTTTCGGTGGAACACAGGGCAGGCCGGTTACAGGGAAACACGGATGCTCTGTCCCAAGTACACTGTCTGGTATGTGTTCACCCCCTCAGGGTTGAACAAAGGGAGGGGTATGTGACACAGTGACAGGTTTGGTCTGGGAAAACAGGTATTTTCCTCCCAGCATGTGGTGCTGGGCTTATTTACAGCCAGGTGAGGTCAAAACCCGGACCAGATTTTAAGTGCCGGTCCGGGTTTTGGCAGCACCTGGCTGTCCTTAAATAGGCAGCTGGGTTCAGAAGCCATGTCTGTGTGCTGGGATCTGAGGCCTGTGCTGGGCTGGAGAGCTGAGACCCATGTGTCAGGGGAACAGGCTTTCTAAAGCCTGTATTTGGACTTTATGAGGCAGAACTGCCACCAAGGTGACTTTTTGTTATATTAACTTGCCATTGGGTGTGAAGTAACACCAACACTGCAAAAGTGACGTTTAGTTTTTGGCACCATGTGTGAATAAACACTGAAGTTTGAATTGCGAACTTGTATTTTGCCTCTGTACTGCGCCCGTTTATACTAACTACCAGAGCGAATCCCCACAGTATGTATTTTCATGCAGAACTTTGTATTTGTTTCAGGTACTCTGAGACCATATATTTATGGTATTCATATTTATATTTACCCTAAGAACAAGCTGAGGGCGACTTGCCTTTTAAGTGCCTGGGAATGTAATGCCCCAGAGTGGCATTACCACCTCTTTTGGCCCCCCCACTATCTTTATTTGTGCATCATGTGTCATCTCCCATATTTATTGCCATTTCCTGCAATATGTGTAATAATATTTCCTTATAAACTACTGTTAACATGTAATGTGCCTGGTTCACCAGCAGATGGCGGAAGTATTGGCAGACTTAGTTACCCTGGAGAGGAACCTTCTAGTTTTCTTTCAGCCCTCTCTAGAGAGGGAGGTGTTTAGTGTTAGGAAAGTCAGTCTAGTCTACTCCTTCCAAGGGGAAGGCTGTGTGTCAGCCAGCAGAACACTGCCTGCTCTGCTGGGCCCACGGGCCCTGCCTGTGAGTTCTACATGGTTGCATGTCCCCTCATAAGCTTCCATTGCCTAAAGCCAAGCTAAGTAAGCTTTAAGCCAGGAAGAAGTTCCTGGGATTACAGTAAGAGACAGGTGACAGCTAAGCTACGTTCCAGCAGAAGAGGAAAAGTTCTGATTTAAACCAGCCAACATAGCAGAGCTGAGAGAGTGCAAATGCTGCAGGGCTGAGAGGGTTTGCCTGCCAAAACTAATGCCAAAACCTGCTGATGACCAAGATAAAGTTGGAATATTTTTCCTTGATGCAAGTTTATTCAAGTAAAGCTGTGTTCAATGTTCATACAAAGTCTGGACTCCATTTATTCTACTTATTCATCATCCAAGTTAATCACCCCTTTTATCACTGCTTTGGACAACCACATCTGGGATCCAAGGATTTTCTGGTAGGAGCACTCTGACACGTGCATACAACACCTTCAGGGAGATTATTGGTCACTCTACACCACTCTGGCAATCCTACATCTGGGTACCAACACTACCATCTACAAAGGAGACTCAATGTCTTTGTTGCTTAACTGCAACTGGCATCACGACAACTTGCTCTGTGAGAGAGACATACACTCACTTAAAGAATTATTAGGAACACCTGTTCTATTTCTCATTAATGCAATTATCTAGTCAATCAATCACATGGCAGTTGCTTCAATGCATGTAGGGTTGTGGTCCTGGTCAAGACAATCTCCTGAACTCCAAACTGAATGTCAGAATGGGAAAGAAAGGTGATTTAAGCAATTTTGAACGTGGCATGGTTGTTGGTGCCAGACGGGCCGGTCTGAGTATTTCACAATCTGATCAGTTACTGGGATTTTCACACACAACCATTTCTAGGGTTTACAAAGAATGGTATGAAAAGGGAAAAACATCCAGTATGCGGCAGTCCTGTGGGCGAAAATGCCTTGTTGATGCTAGAGGTCAGAGGGGAACGGGCCGACTGATTCAAGCTGAAGAGCAACGTTGACTGAAATAAACACTCGTTACAACCCAGGTATGCCGCAAAGCATTTGTGAAGCCACAATACACACAACCTTGAGGCGGATGGGCTACAACAGCAGAAGACCCCACGGGTAGCACTCATCTCCACTACAAATAGGAAAAAGAGGCTACAATTTGCACAAGCTCACCAAAATTGGACTATTGAAGACTGGAAAAATGTTGCCTGGTCTGATGAGTCTCGATTAGGGATGAGCGAACTCGAACTGTATAGTTCGGGTTCGTACCGAATTTTGGGGTGTCCGTGACACGGACCCGAACCCGGACATTTTCGTAAAAGTCCGGGTTCGGGTTCGGTGTTCGTCGCTTTCTTCGCGCTTTTGTGACGCTTTCTTGGCGCTTTTTGAAAGGCTGCAAAGCAGCCAATCAACAAGCGTCATACTACTTGCCCCAAGAGGCCATCACAGCCATGCCTACTATTGGCATGGCTGTGATTGGCCAGAGCACCATGTGACCCAGCCTCTATTTAAGCTGGAGTCACATAGCGCCGCCCGTCACTCTGCTCTGATTAGCGTAGGGAGAGGTTGCGGCTGCGACAGTAGGGCGAGATTAGGCAGATTAACTCCTCCAAAGGACTTGATTAACTGATCGATCTGCAGCTGTGGATCATTGAGCTGCTGATCCTCAATTGCTCACTGTTTTTAGGCTGCACAGACCGTTTGTCAGTCTCATTTTTCTGGGGTGATCGGCGGCCATTTTGTGTCTTGTGGTGCGCCAGCACAAGCTGCGACCAAGTGCATTTAACCCTCAATGGTGTGGTTGTTTTTTGGCTAAAGCCTACATCAGGGTGAAGCTGTCACACCAAGTGCATTTAACCAGCAATAGTCTGTTCATTTTTTGGCCATATACAAAATCAGGGGCAAGCTGCGCCTGTCACCAAGTGCATTTAACCCTCAATGGTGTGGTTGTTTTTTGGCTAAAGCCTACATCAGGGTGAAGCTGTCACACCAAGTGCATTTAACCAGCAATAGTCTGTTCATTTTTTGGCCATATACAAAATCAGGGGCAAGCTGCGCCTGTCACCAAGTGCATTTAACCCTCAATGGTGTGGTTGTTTTTTGGCTAAAGCCTACATCAGGGTGAAGCTGTCACACCAAGTGCATTTAACCAGCAATAGTCTGTTCATTTTTTGGCCATATACAAAATCAGGGGCAAGCTGCGCCTGTCACCAAGTGCATTTAACCCTCAATGGTGTGGTTGTTTTTTGGCTAAAGCCTACATCAGGGTGAAGCTGTCACACCAAGTGCATTTAACCAGCAATAGTCTGTTCATTTTTTGGCCATATCCCAGTCTAATTCTGTCACTAAATCCATACCGGTCACCCAGCGCCTAAATACTAGGCCTCAAATTTATATCCAGCTAAATCTGTCCCTAGTGCTGTAGCTGGGCGAGTTATTTAGTGTCCGTTCAAGCACATTTCTTGTTCTGGGTTGAAATACAATTCCCAATTTAGCAATTTCATAATTTAGTGGTTCCTGCTATATCAGAGCTATTTGAAATCTATCCCAAAAAGGGTATATAATATTGAAGGTGCACATTGGGTCATTCAGAATAACTTCACACACACCCGCTACTGTGTATTTCCAAGTCTAATTCTGTCACTAAACCCATACCTGTCACCCAGCGCCTAAATACTAGGCCTCAAATTTAAATCCCTCTAAATCTCTCGTTACCCACCGCTGTACTGTTGTTGCTGGGCAAGATATTTAGTGTCCGTCAAAGCACATTTTTTGTTCTGGGTTGAAGTACAATTCCCAATTTAGCAATTTCATAATTTAGTGGTTTCTGCTATATCAGAGCTATTTGAAATCTATCCCTAAAAGGGTATATAATATTGAAGGTGCACATAGGGTCATTCAGAATAACTTCACACACACGCTTCTGTGCATTTCCAAGTCTAATTCTGTCACTAAATCCATACCGGTGACCCAGCGCCTAAATACTAGGCCTCAAATTTAAATCCCTCTAAATCTCTCGTTACCCACCACTGTACTGTTGTTGCTGGGCAAGATATTTAGTGTCCGTCAAAGCACATTTTTTGTTCTGGGTTGAAGTACAATTCCCAATTTAGCAATTTCATAATTTAGTGGTTTCTGCTATATCAGAGCTATTTGAAATCTATCCCTAAAAGGGTATATAATATTGAAGGTGCACATAGGGTCATTCAGAATAACTTCACACACACGCTTCTGTGCATTTCCAAGTCTAATTCTGTCACTAAATCCATACCGGTGACCCAGCGCCTAAATACTAGGCCTCAAATTTAAATCCCTCTAAATCTCTCGTTACCCACCGCTGTACTGTTGTTGCTGGGCAAGATATTTAGTGTCCGTCAAAGCACATTTTTTGTTCTGGGTTGAAGTACAATTCCCAATTTAGCAATTTCATAATTTAGTGGTTTCTGCTATATCAGAGCTATTTGAAATCTATCCCTAAAAGGGTATATAATATTGAAGGTGCACATAGGGTCATTCAGAATAACTTCACACACACGCTTCTGTGCATTTCCAAGTCTAATTCTGTCACTAAATCCATACCGGTGACCCAGCGCCTAAATACTAGGCCTCAAATTTAAATCCCTCTAAATCTCTCGTTACCCACCGCTGTACTGTTGTTGCTGGGCAAGATATTTAGTGTCCGTCAAAGCACATTTTTTGTTCTGGGTTGAAGTACAATTCCCAATTTAGCAATTTCATAATTTAGTGGTTCCTGCTATATCAGAGCTATTTGAAATCTATCCCAAAAAGGGTATATAATATTGAAGGTGCACATTGGGTCATTCAGAATAACTTCACACACACCCGCTACTGTGTATTTCCAAGTCTAATTCTGTCACTAAACCCATACCTGTCACCCAGCGCCTAAATACTAGGCCTCAAATTTAAATCCCTCTAAATCTCTCGTTACCGCTGTACTGTTGTAGCTGGGAAAGTTATTTAGTGCCCGTCAAAGCACATTTTTTGTTCTGGGTTGAAGTACAATTCCCAATTTAGCAATTTCATAATTTAGTGGTTCCTGCTATATCAGAGCTATTTGAAATCTATCCCAAAAAGGGTATATAATATTCAAGGTGCACATTGGGTCATTCAGAATAACTTCACACACACGCTTCTGTGCATTTCCAAGTCTAATTCTGTCACTAAATCCATACCGGTCACCCAGCGCCTAAATACTAGGCCTCAAATTTATATCCCGCTGAATTTGAATACAATACATTGGGCCAAATAATATATTTGTTGTTGTGGTGAACCATAACAATGAGAAAAACATCTAGTAAGGGACGCGGACGTGGACATGGTCGTGGTGGTGTTAGTGGACCCTCTGGTGCTGGGAGAGGACGTGGCCGTTCTGCCACATCCACACGTCCTAGTGTACCAACTACCTCAGGTCCCAGTAGCCGCCAGAATTTACAGCGATATATGGTGGGGCCCAATGCCGTTCTAAGGATGGTAAGGCCTGAGCAGGTACAGGCATTAGTCAATTGGGTGGCCGACAGTGGATCCAGCACGTTCACATTATCTCCCACCCAGTCTTCTGCAGAAAGCGCACAGATGGCGCCTGAAAACCAACCCCATCAGTCTGTCACATCACCCCCATGCATACCAGGGAAACTGTCTCAGCCTCAAGTTATGCAGCAGTCTCTTATGCTGTTTGAAGACTCCGCTGGCAGGGTTTCCCAAGGGCATCCACCTAGCCCTTCCCCAGCGGTGAAAGACATAGAATGCACTGACGCACAACCACTTATGTTTCCTGATGATGAGGACATGGGAATACCACCTCAGCATGTCTCTGATGATGACGAAACACAGGTGCCAACTGCTGCGTCTTTCTGCAGTGTGCAGACTGAACAGGAGGTCAGGGATCAAGACTGGGTGGAAGACGATGCAGGGGACGATGAGGTCCTAGACCCCACATGGAATGAAGGTCGTGCCACTGACTTTCACAGTTCGGAGGAAGAGGCAGTGGTGAGACCGAGCCAACAGCGTAGCAAAAGAGGGAGCAGTGGGCAAAAGCAGAACACCCGCCGCCAAGAGACTCCGCCTGCTACTGACCGCCGCCATCTGGGACCGAGCACCCCAAAGGCAGCTTCAAGGAGTTCCCTGGCATGGCACTTCTTCAAACAATGTGCTGACGACAAGACCCGAGTGGTTTGCACGCTGTGCCATCAGAGCCTGAAGCGAGGCATTAACGTTCTGAACCTGAGCACAACCTGCATGACCAGGCACCTGCATGCAAAGCATGAACTGCAGTGGAGTAAACACCTTAAAACCAAGGAAGTCACTCAGGCTCCCCCTGCTACCTCTTCTGCTGCTGCCGCCTCGGCCTATTCTGCTGCTGCCGCCTCGGCCTCTTCCTCCGCCTCTGGAGGAACGTTGGCACCTGCCGCCCAGCAAACAGGGGATGTACCACCAACACCACCACCACCACCTCCGTCACCAAGCGTCTCAACCATGTCACACGCCAGCGTTCAGCTCTCCATCTCACAAACATTTGATAGAAAGCGTAAATTCCCACCTAGCCACCCTCGATCCCTGGCCCTGAATGCCAGCATTTCTAAACTACTGGCCTATGAAATGCTGTCATTTAGGCTGGTGGACACAGACAGCTTCAAACAGCTCATGTCGCTTGCTGTCCCACAGTATGTTGTTCCCAGCCGGCACTACTTCTCCAAGAGAGCCGTGCCTTCCCTGCACAACCAAGTATCCGATAAAATCAAGTGTGCACTGCGCAACGCCATCTGTAGCAAGGTCCACCTAACCACAGATACGTGGACCAGTAAGCACGGCCAGGGACGCTATATCTACCTAACTGCACACTGGGTAAATGTAGTGGCAGCTGGGCCCCAGGCGGAGAGCTGTTTGGCGCACGTCCTGCCGCCGCCAAGGATCGCAGGGCAACATTCTTTGCCTCCTGTTGCCACCTCCTCCTTCTCGGCTTCCTCCTCCTCTTCTTCCACCTGCTCATCCAGTCAGCCACACACCTTCACCACCAACTTCAGCACAGCCCGGGGTAAACGTCAGCAGGCCATTCTGAAACTCATATGTTTGGGGGACAGGCCCCACACCGCACAGGAGTTGTGGCGGGGTATTGAACAACAGACCGACGAGTGGTTGCTGCCGGTGAGCCTCAAGCCCGGCCTGGTGGTGTGTGATAATGGGCGAAATCTCGTTGCAGCTCTGGGACTAGCCAATTTGACGCACATCCCTTGCTTGGCGCATGTGCTGAATTTGGTGGTGCAGAAGTTCATTCACAACTACCCCGACATGTCAGAGCTGCTGCATAAAGTGCGGGCCGTCTGTTCGCGCTTCCGGCGTTCACATCCTGCCGCTGCTCGCCTGTCTGCGCTACAGCGTAACTTCGGCCTTCCCGCTCACCGCCTCATATGCGACGTGCCCACCAGGTGGAACTCCACCTTGCACATGCTGGACAGACTGTGCGAGCAGCAGCAGGCCATAGTGGAGTTTCAGCTGCAGCACGCACGGGTCAGTCGCACTACAGAACAGCACCACTTCACCACCAATGACTGGGCCTCCATGCGAGACCTGTGTGCCCTGTTGCGCTGTTTCGAGTACTCCACCAACATGGCCAGTGGCGATGACACCGTTATCAGCGTTACAATACCACTTCTATGTCTCCTTGAGAAAACACTTAGGGCGATGATGGAACAGGAGGTGGCCCAGGAGGAGGAGGAGGAGGATGAGGAAGAGGGGTCATTTTTAGCACTTTCAGGCCAGTCTCTTCGAAGTGACTCAGAGGGAGGTTTTTTGCAACAGCAGAGGCCAGGTACAAATGTGGCCAGCCAGGGCCCACTACTGGAGGACGAGGAGGACGAGGATGAGGAGGAGGTGGAGGAGGATGAGGATGAAGCATGGTCACAGCGGGGTGGCACCCAACGCAGCTCGGGTCCATCACTGGTGCGTGGCTGGGGGGAAAGGCAGGACGATGACGATACGCCTCCCACAGAGGACAGCTTGTCCTTACCCCTGGGCAGCCTGGCACACATGAGCGACTACATGCTGCAGTGCCTGCGCAACGACAGCAGAGTTGCCCACATTTTAACCTGTGCGGACTACTGGGTTGCCACCCTGCTGGATCCACGCTACAAAGACAATGTGCCCACCTTACTTCCTGCACTGGAGCGTGATAGGAAGATGCGCGAGTACAAGCGCACGTTGGTAGACGCGCTACTGAGAGCATTCCCAAATGTCACAGGGGAACAAGTGGAAGCCCAAGGCCAAGGCAGAGGAGGAGCAAGAGGTCGCCAAGGCAGCTGTGTCACGGCCAGCTCCTCTGAGGGCAGGGTTAGCATGGCAGAGATGTGGAAAACTTTTGTCAACACGCCACAGCTAACTGCACCACCACCTGATACGCAACGTGTTAGCAGGAGGCAACATTTCACTAACATGGTGGAACAGTACGTGTGCACACCCCTCCACGTACTGACTGATGGTTCGGCCCCATTCAACTTCTGGGTCTCTAAATTGTCCACGTGGCCAGAGCTAGCCTTTTATGCCTTGGAGGTGCTGGCCTGCCCGGCAGCCAGCGTTTTGTCTGAACGTGTATTCAGCACGGCAGGGGGCGTCATTACAGACAAACGCAGCCGCCTGTCTACAGCCAATGTGGACAAGCTGACGTTCATAAAAATGAACCAGGCATGGATCCCACAGGACCTGTCCGTCCCTTGTCCAGATTAGACATTAACTACCTCCCCATAACCATATATTATTGGACTCCAGGGCACTTCCTCATTCAATCCTATTTTTATTTTCATTTTACCATTATATTGCGATGCTACCCAAAGTTGAATGAACCTCTCCTCTGCCTGTGTGCTAGGCCTAAATATATGCCAATGGACTGTTGCAGTGGTGGCTGACATGAAGCCTGATTCTCTGCTATGACATGCAGACTAATTCTCTGCTGACATGAAGCCAGATTGTCTGTTACGGGACCTCTCTCCTCTGCCTGGGTGCTGGGCCTAAATTTATGACAATGGACTGTTGCAGTGGTGGCTGACGTGAAGCCTGATTCTCTGCTATGACATGCAGACTGATTCTCTGCTGACATGAAGCCAGATCGTCTGTTACGGGACCTCTCTGCTCTGCCTGTGTGCTAGGCCTAAATATATGCCAATGGACTGTTGCAGTGGTGGGTGACGTGAAGCCTCATTCTCTGCTATGACATGCAGACTGATTCTCTGCTGTCATGAAGCCAGATTGTCTGTTACGGGACCTCTCTGCTCTGCCTGTGTGCTAGGCCTAAATATATGCCAATGGACTGTTGCAGTGGTGGGTGACGTGAAGCCTCATTCTCTGCTATGACATGCAGACTGATTCTCTGCTGACATGAAGCCAGATTGTCTGTTACGGGACCTCTCTGCTCTGCCTGTGTGCTAGGCCTAAATATATGCCAATGGACTGTTGCAGTGGTGGGTGACGTGAAGCCTCATTCTCTGCTATGACATGCAGGGCTGGTGCAAGGATTTTTGCCACCCTAGGCGAAAGCAAATTTTGCCGCCCCCTTGACCCCGCCCCTTGACTCCGCCCAGTCAGACCCCCACACTGCCCTCCATTATGTATTTGCCCCCCCAGTGCCCCCACTAAGTAATACTGCCCCCACAGTGCACAATGCCCATTATGTAATTTGCCCCCACTAAGTAATACTGCCCCCACAGTGCACAATGCCCATTATGTAATTTACCCCCCAGTGCCCACACTTAGTAATACTGCCCCCACAGTGCACAATGCCCATTATGTAATTTTCCCCCCAGTGCCTACACTAAGTAATACTGCCCCCACAGTGCACAATGCCCATTATGTAATTTGAAATTGCCGCCAAACAACCCCCCGTACGTACTTGTGTCGCTCGCTGACGCTGATGATCCTGTAGTGATATTTCCCTACCCCGTAATATTTCAATACCCTGAGTCGTCACGTCACTTCCTGTTGTCCCCCGGATATGACGTTGGATAAGATACGATCATGAGTATCGGCACGAGACCCGTGACCTCCGGTCTCGCGTGATTTTGCGCCGAAGTGACTGAAAAAAAACTCATGCCCGCGCAGGCGCACATCCCAGGACATCCTTGATCCGGCCGGCAAGTACAGGAGGAGTCAAGAAGCCGCAGATGAATGATGTCAGATTTGGATCACAAGTAGGGGGCGTGGCGCGGGCGGTGGCTAGTCGGGAATCAGAGGAAGATGTTACTTAGATGGATCACAAGTAGGGGGCGTGGTGGCGGCTAGTCGGGATTCGGACTCCAGAGCGCCGGCGCCCCCAGGCAGAGTGCGCTCTACGCGGTGGCCTACTCTGCTTATGGGTAGCGCCGGCCCTGATGACATGCAGACTGATTCTCTGCTGTCATGAAGCCAGATTGTCTGTTACGGGACCTCTCTGCTCTGCCTGTGTGCTAGGCCTAAATATATGCCAATGGACTGTTGCAGTGGTGGGTGACGTGAAGCCTCATTCTCTGCTATGACATGCAGACTAATTCTCTGCTGACATGAAGACAGATTCTCTGTTACGGGACCTCTCTCCTCTGCCTGTGTGTGTGCTGGGCCTAAATATATGCCAATGGACTGTTGCAGTGGTGGCTGACGTGAAGCCTCATTCTCTGCTATGACATGCAGACTGATTCTCTGCTGACATGAAGCCAGATTCTCTGTTACGGGACCTCTCTCCTCTGCCTGTGTGTGTGCTGGGCCTAAATATATGCCAATGGACTGTTGCAGTGGTGGCTGACGTGAAGCCTCATTCTCTGCTATGACATGCAGACTGATTCTCTGCTGACATGAAGCCAGATTCTCTGTTACGGGACCTCTCTCCTCTGCCTGTGTGTGTGCTGGGCCTAAATATATGCCAATGGACTGTTGCAGTGGTGGCTGACGTGAAGCCTCATTCTCTGCTATGACATGCAGACTGATTCTCTGCTGACATGAAGCTAGATTCTCTGTTACGGGACCTCTCTCCTCTGCCTGTGTGTGTGCTGGGCCTAAATATATGCCAATGGACTGTTGCAGTGGTGGCTGACGTGAAGCCTCATTCTCTGCTATGACATGCAGACTGATTCTCTGCTGACATGAAGCCAGATTCTCTGTTACGGGACCTCTCTCCTCTGCCTGTGTGCTAGGCCTAAATATATGCCAATGGACTGTTGCAGTGGTGGCTGACGTGAAGCCTCATTCTCTGCTATGACATGCAGACTAATTCTCTGCTGACATGAAGACAGATTCTCTGTTACGGGACCTCTCTCCTCTGCCTGGGTGCCGGGGCCTAAATATCTGAGAATGGACTGTTCCAGTGGTGGGTGACGGGAAGCCAGATTCTCTGCTATGGAACCTCTCTCCAATTGATTTTGGTTAATTTTTATTTATTTAATTTTTATTTTAATTAATTTCCCTATCCACATTTGTTTGCAGGGGATTTACCTACATGTTGCTGCCTTTTGCAGCCCTCTAGCCCTTTCCTGGGCTGTTTTACAGCCGTTTTAGTGCCGAAAAGTTCGGGTCCCCATTGACTTCAATGGGGTTCGGGTTCGGGACGAAGTTCGGATCGGGTTCGGATCCCGAACCCGAACATTTCCGGGATGTTCGGCCGAACTTCTCGAACCCGAACATCCAGGTGTTCGCTCAACTCTAGTCTCGATTTCTGTTGAGACATTCAAATGGTAGAGTCCGAATTTTGGTGTAAACAGAATGAGAACATGTATCCATCATGCCTTGTTACCACTGTGCAGGCTGCTGGTGGTGGTGTAATGGTGTGGGGGATGTTTTCTGGGCACACTTTAGGCCCCTTAGTGCCAATTGGCCATCGTTTAAATGCCATGGGCTACCTGAGCATTGTTTCTGACCATGTCCATCCCTTCATGACCACCATGTACCCATCCTCTGATGGCTACTTCTAGCAACATAATGCACCATGTCACAAAGCTTGAATCATTTCAAATTGGTTTCTTGAACATGACAATGAGTTCACTGTACTAAAATGGCCCCCACAGTCACCAGATCTCAACCCAATAGAGCATCTTTGGGATGTGGTGGAACGAGAGCTTCGTGCCCTGGAGGTGCATCCCTCAAATCTCTATCAACTGCAAGATGCTATCCTATCAATATGGACCAACATTTCTAAAGAATGCTATCAGCACCTTGTTGAATCAATGCCACGTAGCATTAAGACAGTTCTGAAGGCAAAATGGGGTCCAACACCGTATTAGTATGGTGTTCCTAATAATTCTTTAGGTTAGTGTATATTTTGGATACCCCAGACGTTGGTAACTGCCCGCTGCATATTTTGTTGTCACGAAGAGAATAAGAACAGGATATGTACAATTTAAAAAAACTGGGTGCTATACTATTCTAAAGTCTAAAAACTTTATTAGCCTTTTGGATTTACAAATACACTGTTGAAAATGACTTTAATGTTTTTATTGCGGAGAGACCGGTGCAAAATGCTGCGCGTCAGCGCCCAAAGAGTTAATCCGCCATTTTTGCATGTATTGGCACAGTTTCTTCATGCCCAGCAAGAGCGGGAAAGTTCAGGAATGCCCAGCTAATGTGGAAAACTCTAGTCCAGCCCACAGGGAGCGATGTTACTGCATGACGAGGGAGGGAAGAAGCCACTCCCAGGAAGCCCCTCCTTCACTTCCTCTCAGTGCCAACACCCGGGAAGACAATATGGAGCATCCAGAGTTATTAATCTGACCAACCCAAGTGGAGGTTTATCTACCAGCAACCCTCTAACCAGAGGTCTTGGATCCCTTTGAAAAGACAGGAGCAGCTGCCCCAAGCAAACAGAAGATGGCTGCGCAGATGAAAAGTGTGACTTCCAACCACCGGAGGGCAGTGGCGCTCCAGTACC
Source organism: Bufo gargarizans (assembly GCF_014858855.1). Taxonomy (NCBI): domain Eukaryota; kingdom Metazoa; phylum Chordata; class Amphibia; order Anura; family Bufonidae; genus Bufo; species Bufo gargarizans. Next base: position 213,927,395 of record NC_058084.1, read on the forward strand.
TAAGCCAGATTAGACTATCGGAGGCAGGATTGTCCTCTCATATCTTTTTTCAGTTCAAGCAGTGAAGAGGACATCCAGTCCCTCCTCTAAGGAGCTGGACCATCTCATCTTTAAAGAAAGAACAATGACTTTGGGAGCCGCGGCATGGACTACTCCTGAAGGGTAAGAGACTGTTGGCATATTGTGTGTTTTTAACATGTTTTTATGTTTCAGGTTGCCCCCGTTGTGTCCTCACCGGGATGGTCATGTTTAGTCAGGACTCCCCCCATCTTCCTTTCCTTTTTGGTTGCGGTTTATTAGCGCCAATTTCCCTTTTTCCCCCCTTTTCAGGTTATTTAGGAGCCCTTCGCTAATGGTTCTATTAACCTGCGCTTCTACCTTTTTTTTTTAACCCTTGTGGATTACAAATAACTTTCTTACCCATGTGGATTACAAATGACTCTGTGCCTTATATGGATTACAAATAACTCTATTACCTCATTTGGATTAAAAAAAAAGTGACATTACTGTTCGTGTGGATTACAAAAAACTTTTGTTGCACTTAAACGCTACAGTTTGGTGCACTTTACCTGCCAAGTAGGTAGTAGGAGAAAATGGACTCTAATGTGATATGATGATTGCACTATGCTATCTTATTAAAAATGTGCCTAATTGATTTGCACTAACTAGCAGGTACAACAATGTGATATTTCAAATGGATTATGATATTTGCACTTATTTCAGATCACCAGATAGTAAGCACCTTATGTATTGCTTAGTCATTATGGACTGCCTCTGAGGACGGCTGGTACGTTCCAAGTAGCTCTAACATCGCCTTGCTCATTATAGATTGCCTCTGAGTACAGTACAAAAAAAAACTAACAGTCCTTATCTTTAAAGGAACCGAGTGTTTGTGCCAAGCAGATCTAACACCGTTAAGGGTGACCCACTGCTATTATGTTTGTTTTGAGGAAATAGACCTCATGGAGATGTGAGAGAATACCGGCTCCTCCTCCTAAAATAGTCTTCATTGGAGAGCTTTGAGTGTGACTCATCCTCCTAATTTTCTAAGGCCTTGCATGCCGCCTTAATCAAAAGTGTTTAGCTACCAGTTTCATTCATCAAGGTGATGTAGCGTAAAGCATAATTAGGCCTTGTTGTTGGAAGAGAGTACAGGATAAAGCCACCCTTCTGTTTGCGGGCGTTTTATTGCATAGTGGTGGGAATACAGAGTAAAGACACCCCCGCATTTTCTTTGGTACTAGAGCTCAGTATACTCAAAGTAAAGTGAGTAATGAGCGCTTTGTACACATCGTTTGGTTCTCTGGTTATACCCGAGAGGGAAACTGTTCTCGGACACCTTACTCATACGGGCAGAGAGACCTTTTGGTAGCCATATTATATGTCAGTCTTTGTATGTATTTTCATGCAGCACTTTGTCTTTGTTTCAGGTACCCTGAGAGCATATATTTATGGTATTCATATTTATATTTACACTAAGCGCAAGCCGTGGGCAGCTTGCCCATTAAGTGCCAGGGAATGTAATACCCCAGAGTGGCATTGCCACCTCTTTTGGCCCCCCCACTATCTTTATTGGTGCATCATGTGTTATCTCCTATATTTATTGCCATTTCCTGCAATATGTGTAATCATATTTACTTATAAACTACTGGTTCACCAGCAGATGGCGGCAGTATTGGCAGACTTAGTTTCCCTGGAGAGGAACCTTCTAGTTCTCTTCTAGCCCTCTCTAAAGAGGGAGGAGTTTCGTTTTAGGAAAGTCAGTCTAGTTTGCCCCTGGGATCCAAGGATATCCTGGTAGGAGCACCGTAACATGTACATACAACACCTTCAGGGAGATTATAGGTCACTCTACACCACTCTGGCAATCCTACATCTGGGTACCAACACTACCATCTGCAAAGGGGACTGCATGTCCTCGTTGCTTAACTGCAGTTGGCGCGTCAAGACAACTTGCTCTGTAAGTGGGACATATATCATAAAAACCTCCTAAGGGGCAAGGAATACCCCAGACGCTGGCTATAGTCCGCTGCACATATACACTACTACTATCTGTACTACAAGAACTGTACTGCTCTCTACCTGTGCTACATATACATTACTACTATCTGTACTACAAGTACTGTACTGCTCTATACCTGTGCTACATATACACTACTACTACCTGTACTACAAGTACCTTACTGCTTTCTACCCTTGCTACATTACTACTATCTGTACTACAAGTACTGTACTGCTCTCTACCTGTGCTACACGTACATTACCGCTATCTGTTCTACAAGTACTGCACTGCTCCCTACCTGTGTTACATATACATTACTACTATCTGTACTACAAATATTATACTGCTCTCTACCTGTGCCAACTCAAGCTTATCTTTTGTACACATGCCAGTGTGTCTCTTTCACTGTACACTGTGTTGCTGTACAGGACCCTGCAAAATATTATTTGCACAGTACAGAAAGTGATTCAACATTCTCTGCCTAACTGAAGAGTTTTACACTTGACACTACCACAAACCTTATTAAGCGCTGGCATGTTGTTCTTAGAGGAATACAGTAATTGTTTTACACCATGCATAACATTGTCCTATATTTTTTTGCTATTAATTCTGCATAGAATGTTATTATCTTGTGAATTCTTGTTTTTCTTTACAAATGTTAGTCAAGTTTTTTATATTACACAGTTAGTAGTGGTATTTATAGTTATTTCACATGGCGTCCTTACTTTAGCATAATTACCATTTTTTTGTCCTGAAGGTCCTCTTTAATAGAAATATACTGGTGTAAGAACAGTTAGAAGAAACAATATATTTGCTGTTTAAAAAAGAAAATGTATCAGTGTAGCGCCACCTGCTGTTTGTTCTTTTTCTTCTTTCTTTGTCCGGCTCACTGAGAAGGTCGCACATGCTCAGTTTCATCCTTCAACTGGCTCCTGAGCTGGGATAGGGAGAGCATGGACCATGCCCCCTTAGCTGCAGCAGAAAAGACACTTCCTTTGAGCTGCCTTCTTGATATCAATCTAGCAGAGCATTGAATGGGGAGATCTCTGGATCCATGTGAGGTACAGGGCTGGTTCTAGCTTTGTTAGAAAGAGGTTGGCATGTACTATATGATGTCTGATTTTCATTTTTTTACATTACAAAAGGGTCACTAACTTAACAAAAACTTTGATATGTCATAGGACCTATTTTATATTGGTGGGAGTCTGAGCACTGATCCATAGAACGAATGGAGAGAAGCACACGCACAGCGTTCTCTCATCTCGCTGTCCTCAACAATGACAAGAGAGATCGTTCTATATGTGTGCTTCTCTCCCCTCGTTCTATGGAGCGCTAAGACCCCCACCAATCTTAAACTTTGGATAGGTAGGTCTCTATGATATATCCAAAGTTTTTTAAAAAGTTAGTGACCTTTTAAAGTGTATTAAGTTTGTAGAGTATTTCTACCCTGACTCATGAGGAAAATGTATATCATAAGTGACTGTCAGTAATGTGCACTTTCGCCATCATGATCTTGTAGGCAATTTTAGTATATCCATGAACTCAGAAATAGCTGGCTCTTTAAAGGGGTATTCAAGCAGCAGATTACTGATGACCTATCTGCAGAACCCCCCCCCCCCCCCCCCCCATCCCCTAGGATTTTGAAGAGGTAGCGTCTCTTCCTAGGCCAGTTAGGTCGCATTCATTGGTCAAATGGCCAGCCCTAAACACGCTTATCGGTGGCGGTGCCCAGAATCTGACCCTCTTCAACCAGATATTGATAGGTTATTAATATTTTACACCTGGAAAACCCCTTTAAGGGTAAAGGTAGGCGTAAAAAAGTTTCACTTTGTATTGTAAAATATCTGTTGGAAACTATGCCTATGGGCTCTTTCACACGTTAACAAATTATTGGCTCTATTACACGTTCAATGGATCTGTCCACATGAGCATTCTTTGTTTTTTCATTCATGTTTGTGTTCAGGAAAATTGACAGCATGTTCCATATTGTGTGTTTTCAATGCAGCCCTGGCTCCATAGAAGTGAATAGGGCTTGAGTGAAAAACGAAATCCATCAGCATTTTTCATTGATAGTCACTAGGAGATGTTGAGTGTTATGCCTTAGGCCTCATGCACACGACAGTTCAGTTTTTTGCGGGCCGTCAATATAAATGCCTATTCTTGTCCGCAAAGCGTGGACAAGAATAGGACATGTTATATTTTTTTAGCGGGCCCGCGGAACGGAGCAATGGATGCGGACCCCATTGAAGTGAATGCGGCCCCATTGAAGTGAATGGCTCAGATGCGGACCCAAACAATGACCGTGTGCATGAGGCCTTAGGCCTTATTGACACATCAGTGTTTTGATCAGTGATTTCCATCAGTGATTTTGAGCCCAAACCAGTATTAGCTTTAAACACAGACCAGATACAGAACTTTCCCTAATACCTTATGTCTGTGTAGGATCCACTCCTGGTTGTGGCTCACAATCACTGATGGAAATCACTGGCCAAATACTGACATGTGAATAAGGCCTCATGCACATGGCAGTGCCGTTTTTTTGCAGTCCACAAACCGCGGATCCGCAAAAAACGGAAGCCACCCGTGTTGTCTTCTGCAATTTGCGGAACGGAATGGGCGTCGGCAATATAAATGCCTATTTTTGTCCGCAAAGCACAGACAAGAATAGGACATGTTCTATTTTTTGATCGGGGCCATCTTTTGCAGCACCATTGAAGTGAACGGATCCGCATCCGAGCCACCAAAACGGCGGCTCGGATGCGGACCCAAACAACGGTCATGTGCATGAGGCCTAAGGCCTCATGCACACAACAGTATTTTTTCACAGTCCGCAAAACGGGGTTCCGTTGTTCCGTGATCCGTTTCCGTTTTTTGTTTCCGTGTGTCTTCCTTGATTTTTGGAGGATCACCAGACATGAAGGAAAGTGAAAAAAAATCTAAGTCAAGTTTGCCATGCAAATGATAGGAAAAAAAACAGACACGGATCATGGACGCGGATGACAGTCTTGTGTGCATCCGTGTTTTTTCACGGACCCATTGACTTGAATGGGTCAGCGAACCGTTGTCCGTGAAAAAAATAGGACAGGTCATATTTTTTTCACGGCCTGGAAACACGGATCACGGACGCGGATGACAAACGGTGCATTTTCCGAATTTTCCATGGACCCATTGAAAGTCAATGGGTTCGCAGAAAATCACGGAAAACTGAACTATGGACATGGGACACAACAACGGTCGTGTGCATGAGGCCTAAGGCTTTATTGAAACGTCAGTGTTTGGTCACTGTTTTCCATCAGTGATTTTGAGTCAAAACCAGGCGCAGCTCTAAACACATAACAGATGCAGATCTTTCCCATACCTTATGCCTATGGAGGCTCCAATCCTGGTTTTGGCTCACAATGGCCTCATGCACACGGCAGTTGTTTTGGTCTGCATCCGAGCAGCAGGTTTGGGGGCTCGGATGCGGACGCATTCACTTCAATGGGGCCGCAAAAGATGCGGACAGCACTCTGTGTGCTGTCCGCATCCGCATCCATTTATATTGACGGCCGCCCGTTCCGTTCCGCAAATTGCAGAAGGCACATGGGCAGCTTCCGTTTTTTGCGGACCACAAAACACATCACGGTCGTGTGCATGTAGCCAATCACTGATGGAAATCACTGATCAAAACACTGACGTGTCAATGAGGCTTTAGTCTTCAGTTTTTCTTCACACGCATGAAGAACTCATGCTATCCAGACACAATCCAAATGGAAATGGCGCAAAAACTGAGCAAAATCACAGAAAAAACGTATTTAACTTGCGTGCAAAACCATCAGTTTTTCCCTGAACACATCCCTGAACACATCCCGTTTCTGGGTCCGCTTGTGAGATCTGTTTCAGGGTTCTTACAAGCGTCCCAAAACGGATCAGTTTAGCCCCAATGCATTCTGAATTGATAAGGATCCGTTCAGAATGGATCAGTTTGGCTCCGTTCAGCCTTCATTCCGCTCTGGAGGCGGACACCAAAACGCAACTTGCAGCGTCTTGATGTCCGCCTGACGATCCGTCCGAACTGATCCGTCCTGACTTACAATGGGGATGGATCCGTTTAAGTTTACACAATTTGGTGCAATTGTAAACGGATTCGTCCCTTATTGACTTTCAATGTAAGTCAGGACGGATCGTTTAACTTACACTTAGACTTTTTTTTTACTGAGTTATGCAGACGGATCCGTTCTGAACGGATACCAGCGTTTGCATTATAGGTGCAGATCCGTCTGTGCAGATACCAGACGGATCCGCTCCTAAACGCAGGTGAGAAAGTAGCCTAAGGCCTCATGCACACGACCGTTGGGTGCATCCGTGGCCGTTGTGCCGTTTTCCGTTTTTTTTCGCTGACCCATTGACTTTCAATGGGTCCGTGGAAAAATCGGAAAATGCACCGTTTTGCAGCCGAGACCAGAATCCGTGTATCCTGTCCGTCAAAAAAATAAGACCTAACCTATTTTTTTGACGGACAACGGTTCACGGACCCATTCAAGTCAATGGGTCCGTGAAAGAACACGGATGCACACAAGATTGGCATCCGTGTCCATGATCCGTGGCCCTAGGTTACTTTCATACAGACGGATCAGAAGATCCGTCTGCATAAAAGCTTTTGCATAGCTGAGTTTTCACTTCGTGAAAACTCAGATCCGACAGTATATTCTAACACAGAGGCGTTCCCATGGTGATGGGGACGCTTCTAGTTAGAATATACAACGAACTGTGTACATGACTGCCCCCTGCTGCCTGGCAGCACCCGATCTCTTACAGGGGGCCGTGATCCGTACAATTAACCCCTCAGGTGCTGCACCTGAAGGGGTTAATTGTGCTATCAAAGCCCCCTGTAAGAGATCCGGGGCTGCCAGGCAGCAGGGGGCAGACCCCCCTCCCTCCCCAGTTTAAATTTCATTGGTGGCCAGTGCGCCCCCCCCCTCTATTGTAATGATAACATTGGTGGCACAGTGTGCGCCCCCCCCTCCCACCTCCCTCTATTGTAATAATAGCATTGGTGGCAGAGTGTGCGGCCCCCCTCCCTCCCTCTATTGCATTAACATTGGTAGCAGTGTGCGCCCCCCCTCCTCCCCTATTGTTTTAATACATTGGTGGCAGTGTGCGCCGCCCCCCCCCCCCCCTTTCCTCCCTCTATTGTTTTAATACATTGGTGGCAGTGTGCGGCCTCCCCTCTCCCCCCCCCCCCCCAGATCATTGGTGGCAGCGGAGTTCCGATCGGAGTCCCAGTTTAATCGCTGGGGCTTCGATCGGTAACCATGGCAACGAGGACACTACTGCAGTCCTGGTTGCCATGGTTACTTAGCCTTAGCAATAGTAGAAGATTCATACTTACCTGCTGGCTGCTGCGATGTCTGCGTCCGGCCGGGAGCTCCTCCTACTGGTAAGTGACAGCAATGCGCCGCACAGACCTGTCACTTACCAGTAGGAGGAGCTCCCGGCCGGACACAGAGATCGCAGCAGCCAGCAGCCAGGTAAGTATGATCTACTCCGCTGCCACCAGTGATCGGGGAGGGGGGAAAGGGGAGGCCTCACACTGCCACCAATGCTATTATTACAATAGAGGGAGGGAGGGGGGGGCGCACACTGCCACCAATGCTATTATTACAATAGAGGGAGGGAGGGGGGAGGGGCGCACACTGCCACCAATGCTATTATTACAATAGAGGGAGGGAGGGGGGGGGGGTGCACACTGCCAAGAATGCTATTATTACAATAGAGGGAGGGAGGGGGGGGGCGCACACTGCCACCAATTCTATTATTACAATAGAGGGAGGGAGGGGGGGCGGGGGCGCACACTGCCACCAATGCTATTATTACAATAGAGGGAGGGGGGGGGCGGGGGGCGCACACTGGCCACCAACGAGTTAACTACAGGGGAGGGAGGGGGGAGCCACTGGCCACCAATGAGTTAAAAACAGGGTGGGAGGTCTGCCCCCTGCTGCCTGGCAGGTGAGTTAAAAACAGGGTGGGAGGTCTGCCCCCTGCTGCCTGGCAGCACCTGCCAGGCAGCAGGGGGCAGTCATGTACACAGTTTTTTTTGTATATTCTAGCCTGAAGCGTCCCCATCACCATGGGAACGCCTCTGTGTTAGAATATACTGTCGGATCTGAGTTTCACGATCTAGCTCATATCCGACAGTATATTCTAACATAGAGGCGTTCCCATGGTGATGGGGACGCTTCAAGTTAAAATATACCATTGGATTGGAGAAAACTCCAATCCGATGGTATAAAAGAACTCCAGACTTTACATTGAAAGTCAATGGGGACGGATCCGTTTGAAATGGCACCATATTGTGTCAATGTCAAACGGATCCGTCCCCATTCACTTGCATTGTAATTCAGGACGGATCTGTTTGGCTCCGCACGGTCAGGCGGACACCAAAACGACTTTTTTTTCATGTCCGTGGATCCTCCAAAAATCAAGGAAGACCCACGGACGAAAAAACGGTCACGGATCCCGGACCTACGGACCCCGTTTTTGCGGACCGTGAAAAAATACTGTTGTGTGCATGAGGCCTAAGTGTGTGCAAGGCAAGATATTATAAATAAGAATGCAATTGGTCACCAAAAAACATTGACGATGGGCCATTTATTATCACGTATCACAAATAACCTTTTCAGGACTAGGTGATTTTCCATTTACATTTTTTACGCCAAGCCCTCCCAAAGCCATAACTTTTTTATTTTTTTCCATTCACGTTGCACTTTCGAATGGCACAGTTGCATACAATGTGGTGGGCAGAGGAAGGAAATTCCAAATGGGGTGGAATTATAAAAAAGAAAAAAATTCCTCCGCAGTTTAATTTTTTTGTTTACACTGTTTCCTAAGCGGTAAAACTGACCTACTACCTTTATTCTCCAAGTCATTGTGATTATGGGGATAGCTCAGATGTATATTATTAGTTTATTTATTTTATACCGAAAATACATTTAACTCCTTAGTGACCAGCCTGTTTGGGGCCTTTTTTTGACCAAGGGTTTTTCTTCCTTTTTTCATCTTTGCCTTCCAAGAGCTATAACTTTTTTATTTTTCAGTCTATATCGCTTGAGGGCTGTATGAGGGCTTGTTTTTGTGGGAAAAGTTGTCGTTTTTAACTTTAACTTTCTGATTAACTTTTATTAAAGGGAACCTGTCACCTCCCAAAACCATCCCAAGTACTCTGCCTCCTTGACTTCAGGCATGTGTGGTAGGCGACATTGCCTGCGGCATGTAAAGCATTAACCCCTTAAGAACTTAGGGCGTATCGGTACGCCCTATTTCCCGAATCCTTATGGACTCAGGGCGTACTGGTACGTCCTAAGTTTAAATCGCGATTGCGGCGCCGCGGGGGTTAATCCAAACAGGATGCCGGCTGAAATCATTCAGCCGGCATCCTGTCACAACGCCAGGGGGGTCACGTGACCCCCCCCCCCCCCTGTATCGGCGATTGCCGCAAACTGCAGGTCAATTCAGACCTGCGGTTTGCTGCGTTTTCTGCAGTTTCTGATCCCCACGGTCCCTGACCGCTGGGATCAGAAACTTTAATGTGCAGAAACTATAGATTTTTCACCCCCTCCTGCACCCCTAAATGATTGCCGGTGGGTGGTGCAGGGGGGGTGTTACAGGCGGTGCGGGAGGCGGGCGGTGCGGCAGGTGCGGCATTGCGATCCCCCGCCAGCCTCCTCTTTAATATTCATTGGTATATCCAGTGGGTATACCAGAGTGTCAGCACATTGCTGACACTCTGGTATAAACGGCTGACATCTGTGCAGATGTCAGCCGTTTAACCCTTTCCATACCACAGTCCGTACGGACCGCTGTATGGAAAAGGTTAACAGTCAGGGTCAGGGAGCTACCTCCCTCTGCGATCGGGGGGCTGCTGTGCCTTTGCAGCCCCCAGACAGGATGGGGTCACAGAGGGAGGGAGCCCCCCTCCTTACCCTTCCCCTTCTGCTCAGTTGTGGCCACAACTGAGCTGACGGGGAAGGTTCCCATGGCAACAGGATGCCTTCTCAGGCATCCTGCTGTCCATGGTGCTGAACAGATCTGTGCTAAAGGCAAAGTGTAAGTAAAATACAGTACAATACACTATATAGAGTACTGTACTGAGTAAAAAAAAAATTTAAAAAAATACACTACACATATTAGGTATCGCCGTGTCCGTAACGACCTGATCTATAAAACGGTCATGTTACTTTCCCCGCATGGTGAACGCCATAAAAATAAAAAAATAAAAACTATGAGAAAATGGAAATTTTGCCCACCTTACTTCACAAAAAGGTAATAAAAGTGATCAAAAAAGTTGCATGTACGCCAAAATAGTACCAATCAAACCGTAATCTCATCCCGCAAAAATCGTACCCTACCCAAGATAATCGCCCAAAAACTGAAAAAACTATGGCTCTTAGACTATGGAAACACTAAAACATGATTTTTTTGTTTCAAAAATGAAATTATTGTGTAAAACTTACATAAATAAAAAAATATACATATTAAGTATCGCCGTGTCCGTATCGACCGGCTCTATAAAAATATCACATGATCTAACCTGTCAGATGAATGTTGTAAATAAAAAAATAAAAACGGTGCCAAAAAAGCTATTTCTTGTTATCTTGCCTCACAAAAAGGTGTGATATAGAGCAACCAAAAATCATATGTCTTATTAAGGGCCAAAGGAATAGGTCCTTTATTCAGGCTATGAGATCAGCCTCGGGCCCCCGACTTATCAATACCCCAGCGATAGCCCAAGAGTTTTGCTCCTTTTATTCGAATCTGTATAACCTCCCGGTACCCCTCACTAATCAGCAAATCGAGGCACGTACATCGGAGTTTCTCAATTCCATCAATATCCCGAGACTTTCAGCAGACGATATACATCGGCTGCTTCAGCCATTCACAATAGAGGAGGTAGAAAAGGTCCTAATGTATATTACTTCAGGTAAGAGCCCAGGGCCTGATGGGTTCCCAATCTCTTATTATAAGAAGTATAAAGATATTTTAATCCCGTACTTTGTTGAAGCATGTAATCTCCTCCTCACAGATAGTTCCCTAACCCCACAGGCCCAGGAGGCACACATAACGATCATCCATAAGGAAGGAAAGGACAAGGAGGCCTGCGGAAGCTATAGGCCGATCTCACTACTGAATACTGATTTGAAGTGGTGGGCCAAATTGCTTAACAGTAGGATATCTGGATTGCTTCCTGGGCTTGTGGGTGAAGAACAGGTAGGATTTGTGGCAGGTAGAGAGGGCAGACATAACATCAGTAGAGTGATACATGCAATCACCCACTCCATCAAATCCCCTCTTGTACTATTAGGCACAGATGCGGAGAAGGCGTTCGATAGGGTCAGTTGGACCTATATGAGTAAAGTACTAAATGCCTTTGGCTTCCCTAAGGACTTCATTAGAGCTATCTACACCTTATACTCTGCACCATCTGCGAGAGTACTGGTTAACGGCACCCTATCGAACGCCTTCCAAATTAGAAATGGTACGCGTCAGGGATGCCCTTTGTCCCCTACTTTATTCGTACACACCCTAGAGACGCTTCTTCTTAAGTTCCGACAATCCCCCTTGATCAAGGGTGTGAAATTAGGCAGTTACGCCCATAAGATGGCCGCCTTCGCAGACGATTTACTGCTTCTGATGACAAACCCTGAAGAGGCACTGCTGGAGGTTATGCAGGTTTTCGAATCTTTTGGGGTCATATCAAATTTTAAGATTAATTTTGATAAGTCGGAGGCTCTTGGAGTCTCCCTTTCGGCTGCTTTACGTACTAAAGTCAAGGCCCTCACGCCATTCAAATGGCCTACACAAGCAATAAAATATCTAGGGGTGATGATCCTGATGGATCCCAAGTTGCTGTTTAAGCTTAATTTTCCCCCGCTACTCTCCAAAGTCACCTCTGTTCTCTCTAAGAGCAGTTCTCCTTTTCTTACCTGGCTAGGCAGAAAAAATGTCCTCACCACTTACATCCTGCCGCTGATTATGTACACCTTAAGAGCCCTTCCCATTTTAGTCCCAGCTAGTTTCATTAATAAACTGCAATCCATCATGAGCAGATATTTATGGGATAAGAGTCGCCCTAGAATGTCCTTTCGCCTTCTTTCCCGCAGGAGGAAAAATGGGGGCATCTCACTTCCTGACTTATCTATCTATATGCAGGCTATTAGTTTAGAGAGGTGGCTTAAATTGACCAGACAAGAGACGCACTGTATGCATATAGACCTTGAATTGGCCCTGTTGGGCAAGGAATCTTTTCACAGATTGTGGACACCTGGGAGGACAGGGGAAGGACCTAAAGTAGAGAGTGAACTTACCAGAGGAATGCTCCATTTATGCCACAAGGCTACCGCTTTAAATTCTACTCAGGGTAGGATTTCTCCACTTGCTCCTATTTCAGTTATTCCCATACTGCTGTTCCCACAAATTAAATCTCCATCGGACATATGGCTAGTACTATCACGCCATAGATTAGGAGACATGAAAAAGTTTCAAACCTCATCTGACTTCTATACTGCCCTCTCAGGTGGTCCAGCTCCTGGTAAAGATTTCATTCAAAGAAATGACTTTGAGAGCACCTGTAGACAGTTTATGACCTCTAAGTTCATCCCGCTACCAGATCCGACGTGGTTGGAGAATTTTGTATTATTGCCAACTCTGCCCCACAAATGTACCACCCTCATTTATAGACAGATCCTAAGTGCAAGAGATTCCAATGTGCCGCCATGGATTGCGGAGTGGGGAAGAGAACTTCACCTTAAGTTTGATGACACTGACATTAAGTGGATTCAAACATCTTCGCATGGCTTCTCCAAGTGCATAAAAATATAGGAAAATTCTGTTAAGACGGCGTTGCGTTGGTATAGAACTCCTGAGTACCTTTTTAAGATCAGGATGCTCTCTACTGATCTCTGCTGGAAGTGTGCTGCCGCCACAGGCTCCCTATTTCACATCTGGTGGTTCTGCCCGGCCATCAGATCCTTCTGGGAAGGTATCAAATCAGCTATTAATGGGATTTGTGCAATGACCCTGAAGCTTTCAGCTCAGCTGGTTCTACTCTGGTTACCTACTCCTGATTTTCATCCGGGGAAAAACTATTTGGCCACGCATCTGCTCATGGCCGCAAAACTCTTAATCCCAGTAAAGTGGAGATCAATCAATCCACCAACACTAGGGATGTGGCGTGGCAGGGTCCACCAGATGTGTCAGATGGAAGAATTGATAGGTTGGACGTATCATAGCAGGGACAGATTCTTGCAGCTCTGGCAACCTTGGTTAAATTATAGATCAGGTCTTCTGAACTCTCAGCAGTGGGACTCTGATTAGGAAGGTGGGTAGTTAGCTAACTTTCTATATAAAGAGTCAGTTGATACCCTCCACCTGTCCTCCCCTCACCCGACCCACCCCAGAGGCCTCCTTTGGTGATACACAGTCAATATATGTTTGTACCATGTCTCAGATAATATGAGCCGTCTTAGTTTCCCTACTGTCCTGAGCGGGACACATAATATACTTAGGGCTGACACAACGTTGGGGCTGTTATGCCCCTCCCCTTTATTGTTATGTATATTTGTACTGTAAGATCAATCACTTTAAGGGCCCCTTAGCCCTAGACAAGTGGTGGTCACACCCTAGCTTGTATTGTTAGGCAATGCCTTTGATGATGCATGCCTAGATTTGATCGTGATGTGAAACACGCTATATTACGCTTCATGCTATGTGATGATCTTTCTTTGTTTGTCCAATAAAAAGAGATTTCAAAGAAAAATCATATGTACCCTAAACTAGTACCAACAAAACTGCCACCCTATACCGTAGTTTCTAAAATGGGGTCACTTTTTTGGAGTTTCTACTCTAGGGGTGCATCAGGGGGGCCTCAAATGGGACATGGTGTAAAAAAAAAAAACAGTCCAGCAAAATCTGCCTTCCAAAAACCGCAAGGCATTCCTTTCCTTCTGCGCCCTGCCGTGTCCCCGTACAGCAGTTTACAACCATATATGGGGTGTTTCTGTAAACTACAGAATCAGGGCCATAAATAATGAGTTTTGTTTGGCTGTTAACCCTTGCTTTGTAACTGGAAAAAAAACTATTAAAATGGAAAATCTGCCAAAAAAAGTGAAATTTTGAAATTGTATCTCTATTTTCCATTAAATCTTGTAAAACACCTAAAGGGTTAACAAAGTTTGTAAAATCAGTTTTGAATACCTTGAGGGGTGTAGTTTATAGAATGGGGTCATTTCTGGGTGGTTTCTATTATGTAAGCCTCGCAAAGTGACTTCAGACCTGAACTGGTCCCTAACAATTGGATTTGGTAAGATTTGCGTCTAAACTTCTAAGCCCCAAAAAATAAAATATCATTCCCAAAATGATCCAAACATAAAGTAGACATATGGGTAATGTAAAGTAATAACTATTTTTGGAGGTATTACTATGTATTATAGAAGTAGAGAAATTGAAACTTGAAACTTTGCATTTTTTTGCAAATTTTGGGTAAATTTGGTATTTTTTATAAATAAAAATGATTTTTTTTTACTTCATTTTACCAGTGTCATGAAGTACACTATGTGACAAAAAAAAAACAATCTCAGAATGGCCTGGATAAGTCAAAGCGTTTTAAAGTTATCAGCACTTAGGCCCTTTTCACACGGGCGAGTATTCCACGTGGATGCGGTGCGTGAGTTGAACGCATTGCACCCGCACTGAATACTGACCTATTCATTTCTATGGGGCTGTTCACATGAGTGGTGATTTTCACGCATCACTTGTGCGTTGCGTGGAGACGATCGGGATGGAAACCAGATTATTATTATTTTCCCTTATAATATGGTTATAAGGGAAAATAATAGCATTCTGAATACAGAATGCATAGTAAAATAGCGCTGGAGGGGTTAAAAAAAATAATAATAATTTACCTCACCGTAATCCACTTGTTCGCGCAGCCCAGCATCTCCTTCTGTCTTGATCTTAGCTGTGTGCAGTAACAGGACCTGTGGTGACGTCATTGCGCTCATCACATGATCCATCACATGATCTTTTACCATGGTGATGGATCATGTGATGACCGGAGTGACGTCACCAAAGGTCCTTGTTGCTACACAAAGCTAAGATGAAGACAGAAGGAGATGCCGGCTACGCGAGCACGTGGACTAAGGAGAGTTAAATTATTTATGTAATTTTTTTTAACCCCTCCAGCGCTATTTTACTATGCATTCTGTATTCAGAATGCTATTATTTTCCCTTATAACCATGTTATAAGGGAAAATAATACAATCTACAGAACACCGATCCCAGACCCGAACTTCTATGAAGAAGTTCGGTTTTGGGTACCAAACATGCACGATTTTTCTCACGCGAGTGCAAAACGCATGACAATGTTTTGCACTCACGCGGAAAAATCGCGGGTGTTCCCGCAACGCACCCGCACATTTTCCCGCAACGTCTGTGTGAAAGAGGCCTTAAAGTGACACTGGTCAAATTTGCAAAAAATGGCCAAGTCCTTGAGGTAAAATAGGTCCTTAAGTCCTTAAGGGGTTAAACAGCCCGGATCGGCACCCCTGTCGGTCCAAGCTGTTAGAGCAGGGCCGCGGCTCTCATGTGAAAAAACGGCAGCCCAGCCTAAGGTTCCTTAGTGACCACTAAGGGGTTAAATAGTTTGCATTGCCATATTCTGACCCCTATAATTTTTTTATTTTTATGTGCACTTATGTGTGCGGAGCTGTGTGGGGGCTCATTTTTGCAGGACAATGTGTAATTTTCATTGATACAATTTGGGGGTGTCAATGACTTTTGGATCAAAAAACTGCGAATTTCCATTTTGACTTTTTTTCCGTTTCACCAATTCATTGCTTACGAGCGGGGCCATTTTTAAATGTCCGACAACCAACGTAAAGTTATGTTGGGCAGTCAGGAAGGGGTTAATTTAAAACAATATACCTTAGTTTACAATATCATAAAATTCAATGCTCAATATTAAGCTAAGGCCTCATCCACTTGACCGTGATCCGCAAAATACAGATGTGGTCTCTGTGCCACCCGCATTTTGTTACAGACCCATTGACTTCGATAGGACCGTGGTCTGCAATTTGTGGATAAGTATAGGACATGTTCTGTCTTTTGCGGACTGGACATACAGATACGGAAAGCACATGGATGACTTCCATATGCTCTCTGCATCTGTTTGTCTGTTCTATCCACTTACCTGTTCAACAAAATGTGGACCGCAGAGCCATGGCAGTCAATGGGTCCGTAACACAATGTGGATGGCATATGACCGCATCCGTATTTTGTGGATCCTCAGTTTTCACAAAATGGACATGGTCATGTGCATGAGACCTTAAACAAATATACATGTAGGCATTTTTAAGACAGCGGAATTCTGCAAGTCACTGTTTATATTTCCTTTTATCTCTTGTTCAAAATGCCTGCATGATTTCATTATTTTTTTCAACAAACTGTCCAGCCGTGAACAGAGATGAGGCATCTGTATATTCTGCTCCATAGAATTGTAGCCGTGTTACACAGTAGTAAAGGAATTATAGCATTGCAAAAATAGTTGTTTAGAAATGCTTTTGAAGTGTGTGTAATATACGTCAATATTGTACAAATGAGGGGGGCTGTATGTATATCACTCTACACAAACTGATATGCTCAGTCAAATAAGAGGAAAATATATGATGTATTTGGCACCTGTGCACTCTTCTGGAAGGAGCTGTATATTACAAAATCTTGCTGTTTTAACTAGTTTAGGCACATTAGGAAAAATACGAAAAGTTATAAAGAGTTAAAGGGAGTCTATCAGCAGTTTTGATCATACTAAACTGTTGACAGCACTAGGGTGAGGCTTTGGAGAACAGGACAAACTTACCTTTTGTGGTGCTTTTCTCATCAGGAGTAGTGATAATATGAAGTTTTATTCTGCCATATTTGGTTTTCTTTAGGGCCCAGGTTAAGGCTGTGTTCACACCTGAGCGTTTTACAGCGCGTTAGTAATGCGCTGTAAAACGCTCAACAGGCAAGAACCAATGATTCCCTATGGGAATTGTTCTCACCTGGGCGTTTTATAGCGCGTACGATCGCGCTGTAAAACGCCCGACGCCCCAAGAAGTACATGAGCTTCTTTGGGGCGTCTTGCCCCGCGTTCCCATACATAGACTTTCAGAAACACGCGACAATGGGCGTTCGCTTGTCTCTGTATGCGCGATTGCAAAGGCCCGTACAATCACGCATACAGAGCGCTCCTTTCAGAACGCTCAGGTGTGAACCCAGCATTAGGGCTTCACTGAGAGGTAGTGTTGAGTGAACTTGTGTTTTCAAGTTCGGTGTACAAGGTTCGGGTTATCTACGAATTTCGGTATGGATTCTGCTACCATGGACCATAGCTTATTGTCTGTGGTAGCGGAATCCATAACAGAATTATTAGAGTTTGCTCATCTCTACTGAGAAGTGCTTTTACCACTGAGCTGCTTCATAACCCTGTCCCTCTGCTCTGAGTGACAGCTATAGTGGTCTCCCTTGGTTTCCACTCAGAGCAAACGATTCCTTTACCTACTGTGCACGTGGTCACAAGTACAGTAGTCCGGAAATGTATACAAAGCAAACAGGCCGCAGCATCAAAGGGGTTAACAAAAACTCCAAATTGTTTATTCAAAAAGGCACATCCATTGCAGTGGTGCAACTTTTTGGCAGTAAAAACATCCTTTGTCAAGCATACAAAGCTAAGTGAGATACACATATGTGTATACATGCACCCCTCCTCTCTCAACCATTGGTGGTTACACAAGTGCTTTCTATGTGCAGTCAACTGTCATAGCAATACTCACATGTCAGTATAAACTCCTAGTCTGAATGTGACTTTATTTCCATCCACAGGCAGCATTCTGGTGCACATGTGAGGCCTGGGCTATATCAGCCAGTCTTGAGTGGGTCTCAGCACTCTCTCCCTCCTCCCACAGTATGCATAGTCACATGCTGGAGGTTACTGGGAGATTGACTGTGAGTCGGACCTTGCACTCCTGTAATTCGCCCACTAGCTCCTGGTATTGCCCACATGGCACAGGTAGGTTTAGCGTTAGGTCCCGAGCTACTTGAGAAACCTTGGCGCGGTGCAAGGGCTCAGACATGTCCTCCAAGCAGGATATGTTGGCTAATCTCTCAATTTTACACCAGTATGAGGGTTAGGCCTCATGCACACAACAGTATTTTTTCACGGTCCGCAAAAACGGGGTCCGTAGGTCCGTGATCCGTGACCGTTTTTTCGTCCGTGGGTCTTCCTTGATTTTTGGAGGATCCATGGACATGAAAAAAAATAGTTTTGGTGTCCGCCTGGCCGTGCGGAGCCAAACGGATCCGTCCTGAATTACAATGCAAGTCAATGAGGACGGATCCGTTTGACGTTGAGACAATATGGTGCAATTTCAAACGGATCCGTCCCCATTGACTTTCAATGTAAAGTCAGGAGTCCCTTTAATACCATCGGACCCATTGACTTGAATGGGTCCGTGAACCGTTGTCCGTCAAAAAAATAGGACAGCTCATATTTTTTTGACGGACAGGAAACACGGATCACGGTCTCGGCTGCAAAACGGTGCATTTTCCGATTTTTCCACTGACCCATTGAAAGTCAATGGGTCCGTGAAAAAAAACAGAAAACGGCACAACGGCCACGGATGCACACAACGGTCGTGTGCATGAGGCCTTAGTAAGACTGCAGTGTGCACCTGTCTTTATTTTTGTTATACCACAGATTTGCAAAAATAGGCTGTCAGGAAGGTGAAAAATGTCCTGAAGGGGTTAAACTGAGATTTACTTGTTGCTCTCTTATATTTCATGGTGTATCTTTTACACTGTCCGTGTAGCATATATCATTTTTTAGAAACAACAAATAATCACAAATCAAATTGGTAAAAAAAGAAAAGATCTGCCTATTTTCAAGCATCTTGTAGAACAAGGACATAGAATAAGTCAGTTAAGATTATTGATTGTATCCCCCCCCCCCCACACACACACACACACTTAGAAAAGGGGGAATTAGGTAAAGTATACTAAAACAAAGAGAATAAATAAATTGGTGACTTTTGAAGGTCATTTACTATACTGAAATACGCCTAAATTAAGTGTATTTCAGGTGCAGATGGTGGCACAGCGGTTAGCCGTGCTGCTATCTGTGACTTCACCCTGCTCATACCAGGTCTAAAATTGTGGGCGTGATGTGGCGGGGAAGGCTACCTCATTCACCATTTTTAGGCGAAGAAAATAGACTAAATGTAAATTTCTAAAATCATTTTTTTAATAAAAAAGTTCAAATCACCTCCCTTTCCCCAAAATCAAAATAAAATGAAAAGATCTGAAAAACATCTGTACTATTAAAATATACAAATATTTATCCCATACACCGAATGATGTAACTGAAAAAAAAAATCTAAATTTTTTCATTACTTGACCTCCCCCCAATTTTTTTATAAAAAGTGATCAACAAGTCATGCGCACCCCAAAATGATATCATTGAAAAGTACAGATTGTCCCTCAAAAAAATGAGCTATCACACAGTTCAATAGACATAATAAAAAAAAGTTATGGAGGGCATAAAAAAGATTTTTTTTTATTTTTTCCAAAGTTTTTTTTCTAGAGTACTAAAATACTATAAACTACACTGACCAAAAATATAAACACAACACTTTCGGTTTTGCTCCCATTTTGCATGAGCTGAACTCAAAGATCTGAAACTTTTCTACATACACACAAGACCTATTACTTTCAAATATTGTTCACAAATCTGTCTAAGGCCTCCTGCACACAACCGTTTTTTTCCCCGTTTACAGGTCGTTTTTTGCGTTCTGTGTACAGTCTGTATATGGAACCATTTATTTCAATGGTTCCTCAAAAAAAACTGAATGTACTCCATATGCATTCTGTTTCCGTATCTCAGTTTTTCCGTTCTGTTGAAAGATAGAACATGTCCTATTATTGCCTGCAAATCGCGTTCCGTGGCTCCATTCAAGTCAATGGGTCCGCAAAAAAAATGGAACACATATGGAATGTACTCCGTATGTCTTCCGTATCCATTCTGTTTTTGCAGAGCCATCTATTGAAAATTGTATGCCCAGGCCAATTTTTTTCTATGTAATTACTGTATACTGTATATGCCATACGGAAAAACGGAATGGAAAAACAGAACAGAAAGAAAAAACTGAACAACGGATCGCAAAATGCGGGCCACAATGCACGAGCAGAGTCCGTGGGGCAGCCGCATCGGATCGCGGCCTTTCCGCTAAAAGATAGGACATGTTCTATGGGTCTAATGGGTCCGCATCCATGATGCGGAATGCCCACAGAATGGTGCTCGTGTATTGCGGATCCGCACACGCCCGTGGGAAAGAGGCCAAAGCCATACTTGTGCAGGAGGCCTAAATCTGTGTTAGTGAGCACTTCTCTTTTGTCAAGATAATCCATCCCACCTCACAGGTGTGGCATATCAAGGTGCTGATTAGACAGCATGAATATTGCACAGCTGTGCCTCAGACTTCCTACAATAAAAGGCCACTCTGAAATGTGCAGTTTGATCACACAGCACAATGCCACAGATGTTGCAATGTTTGAGGGAGTGTGCAATTGGCATGCTGACTGCAGGAATGTCTACCAGAGCTGTTGCCCGTGCAATAAATGTTCATTTCTTGACCATAATCCATCTCCAAATGCGTTTCAGAGAATTTGGCAGTACATCCAACCGGCCTCACAACCGCAGACCACGTGTAACCACACCAGCCCAGGACCTCCACATCCAGCATGTTCACCTCCATGATCGTCTGAGACCAACCACCCGGACAGCTGCAGCAACAATCGGTTTGCATAACCAAAGAATGTATGCACAAACTGTCAGAAACCGTCTCAGGGAAGCTCATCTGCATGCTCGTCGTCCTCATTGGGGTCTGGACCTGACTGCAGTTCATCGTCGTATCCAACTTGAGTGGGCAAATGCTCACATTCAATGGCGTCTGGCACGTTGGAGAGGCGTTCTGTTCACGGATGAGTCCTGGTTTTCACTGTTCAGGGCAGATGGCAGACAGCGTGTGTGGCGTTGTGTTGGGAAATCGGTTTGCTGACGTCAGCGTTGTGGATCAAGTGGCCCATGGTGGCGGTGGGGTTATGGTATGGGCAATATTCATGCTGTCTAATCAGCACCTTGATATGCCACACCTGTGAGGTGGGATGGATTATCTTGGCAAAGGAGAAGTGCTCACTAACACAGATTTAGACAGAGTTGTGAACAATATTTGAGAGTAATGGGTCTTTTGTGTATGTAGAAAATGTTTCATATCTTTGAGTTCAGCTTATGCAAATTGAGAGCAAAACAGAAAGTGTTGCGTTTATATTTTAGGTCAGTGTATATAGGTGGGGAATAGTTAGTTGTACTGACCTGGTGAATGAAGGTAACAGGTCAGTTTTACTGTGTAGGGAACACCGTAAAAACAAAACCCATAAAACTGTGGTGAAATAGCATTTTCTTCCATTTCCACCATATTTGGATTTTTTTTTCCAGCTTTCCACCACATTGTATGTAATATAAAATAGTTACATTAGAAGGTACAACTTGTCCTGCAGAAAAAGAAAGCTCTCATGTGGCTAAGTGAACAGAAAAATAAAAAAGTTATAGCTCTGGGTAGGCAGGGAGAAAAAAATGAAAATGCAAAAATGGAAAATCGCCCGTGCTCTTAGGGTTAAAATAGAGATGAGCGAAGTATCAAAAGTTCGATTCAGCTGCTTCGACGAATTTTACAAATAAATTAGCTTGGTGACTAGTTACTTTGTCATGAAGCACATTTCTTTGTAAGTAGTGGGTGCAGTGACAGGGAGCGTTGATTGCGCCGCTCCCCATCATTGTAACCCTCAGATGCTGCGTTAATACATGAAATAAAAAAAATATTAATTAAATCATACTTACCTCATCCATTTGCTCACGAAGGGCCGGCGGATGCCATCTTGTTTTAAGATCTAGAGCAGGCATGTCCAAACTGCGGCCCTCCAGCTGTTGCAAAACTACAACTCCCAGAATGCCCTAATAGCTGTAAGCTATCCATGCATGCTGGGAGTTGTAGTTTTGCAACAGCTGGAGGGCCACAGTTTGGACATGCCTGATCTAGAGCGAAACCTCGTGTGGCCTGGGATTTTGTGCGAGAACTTCAATTAAGATGGCGGTGGCCGGCCCATCGCGAGCAAATGGATGAGGTAAGTATGATATTTTTTTTACGCTATTAGCTACCACGAAGCATGAGGAAATTCGGCTTTGATTCCCTTAACTCTAGTTAGAAGGGTTTTCTGAGATTTTTTTTTTTACTGATGACCTATCGTTTGGATAGGTCATCAGTAATCTGATCAGTGGGGGTCCGATACCTGGGAACCCCTCCAATCAGCTGTTTAAGAAGGCCCCAGCTGCTTTATCCATGCTTACCAAGCACAGCGCTGTACATAGAATAGCGTCTTGCTTAGGCCACGTGAATTATGAAAATTACATCACTGGCCTAGGAAAAGCAGAGAGAAGGCAGAGGTACTCATAAGAGCACCAGTGCCTTCTCAAACCGCTGATAGGTGGGAGTTCCAGGTGTTGGACCCCACAGATCAGATAATGATGACCTATCTAGAGGATAGGTCCCCAGATAAAAAATCTCAGAAAACCTCTTTAAACTCTTCAAGGATCGGATACATCTTTGGGACTATCTGTTGCAACACTTCAGTATGTGGATTCATCCGTTTCCCAAACATGTGGCTAGCAAATATTGATTGCACATAGGACTTAGCACTTTGGGGGTCATTTATAATTAGATATACGCCAATTTTTGGCGTATGTCTAGCACAGGTTCGGTCACAAAGCGGATTTGCGGCTCATTCTGCGACTTTTCCTTGCTCATTCTAGGTCTACAAAAGAGCGGGTGGCATGGTCGGGGAAGAGGGGGCTGGCCTGTGTTATTTATCATTTTCTAAATCTACGCCAGCAAGGTAGCTAGTGTAGATTTAGGCTGGCGGTGGATGCGCCAAAGTTATGTAGAGGTCAGCGCTAGCACAAGACTGGTGTCTCAAAACGCCACTCTTAAAAAATGCATGCAATGGAGGATGCGTGCAGTGGACCACAAGTACCACAATGAACATCCTACACAGGATAGCATTTGTGTGGATGTGATAAACAGTAAAAATAATATAACATCTATACCCCCCCCCCCCCGGTATAGATGCGCCATTGCATATGGGGTTGAGCACTTCCTGCTTTTTAATACCACGCCAATCTGTAGTTTGTATATTGAATTTTTTGGAGGTGTATAAACTCCTAGTCTGAATGTACCTTTATTTCCATCCACAGGCAGCATTCTGGTGCACATGTGAGGCCTGGGCTATATCAGCCAGTCTTGGGTGGGGCTCAGAGCTCTCTCCCTCCTCCCACTATATGCATGGTCACATGCTGGAGGTTACTGGGAGATTTTCTATTAGTCGGACCTTGCGCTCCTGTAATTTGCCCACTGGCTCCTGGTATTGCCCATACGGCCCAGGTAGGTGTAGCGTTAGGTCACGAGCTACTTGAGAAACCTTGGCGCAGTGCTCGGGCTCAGGCATGTTCTCCACAGTAGGATATGTTGGCTAATCTCTCAATTTTACACCAGTTCGAGGGTTAGTAAGACCGCAATGTGCACCTGTCTTTGTTTTTGTTATATTACTTTTACTGTTTATTACATCCACACATTTGCTATCCTGTGTAGGATGTCCATTGTGGTACTTGTGGTCCGCTGCACACATCCTCCATTGTATGCATTTTTTGCTGCGGATTGCCATTAACAGCGGACCACAAGTGCAGGATCTGCTCCCCCTGTATAGATGCACTACTGCATATGGGGTTGAGCACTTCCTGCTTTTTAATACCACGCCAATCTATAGTTTGTATATTCACTTTATGTGGTAATAACTTTGGAACACTTTTACTTATCCAATTAAGGCTACATGCACAAGAACGTGGTTTGGTTCCTCATCCGAGCCGCAAAAAATGGCATTCACTTCAATGGGGCCGTGAAAGATGCGGACAGTACTCCATATGCTGTCCGCATCCGTTGCTTCGTTCCGTAGCAACGCAAAAAAAAAATAGAACATGTCCTATTATTGTCCGTTTTGCGGAAAAGGAAATGCATTGTTTCAATGGATCGGCAATTTTTTTTTTGCGGATCAGCAATTTGTGGATCGCAAAACACATACGGTCGTGTGCATGTAGCCTAATTCTGAGATTGTTTTCTCGTAACACACTTGTACTTTATATTAAAGGTCAATTTGAGTCAATGTTTTGCCATTATTTATAAATTTGAATTTCTTTTCTTTTAAGATGACTAGTGATATTTCATAAAGTAGTTATTAATTAACATTTCCCATATGTCTACCTTATATTTGAATCATTTATGAATGTCATTTTATTTTTTTAGGACATTAGAAGGCTTTGATTTTTAGAAGCAAAGTTGAAAATTTAAGGAAATTTCCAAAATCCACTCTTTTAAAGACCAATTGAGTTTTGAAGTCACTTATGTAGTCGAAACCACCCATAAATGACCCCATTTTGGAAACTACACCCCTCAAGTTATCAAAAACTGATTTTACAAATGTGGTTAACCCTTTATATGTTTTACAAGATTTAAAGAGACATGGAGGTAAAATTTCACTTTTTTAGCAGATTTTCACATTTTAATATTTGTTTTCCCCTGTAATGTAGAAAGGGTTAACAGCCAAACAAACCTCAATATTTATTACCCTGATTCTGCAGTTTACAGAAATACTCCATGTGTGATTGTAAACTGCTCTATGGGCACATGTCTCAGAAGGAAAGGAGCACCATATGGTTTTTGGAGGGCAGATTTTGCTGGAATGTTTTTTGGGTGCCATGTACCATAGTAGAATCCCCCCAAAAAGTGACCCCATTTTGGAAACTACACCCTTCAAGGATCTTATTTAGAGGTGTACTGACCACTTTGACCCCACCTGCTTTCCATAGAATTTAGAAACACTTGGTCGTGGAAATGAAAATGTTCATTTCTTCCAATACAATATTGTATAAGCTTCCCATTTTTTATTTTCACAAGGGTTAATAGGAGAAAAAGCACCACTGATTTTGATAAGCATTTTCTCTTTAACATGACAATACCCCATATCTAGTCGTCAATTGGTGTTTGGGCACACAGAAGGAATAAGAAGAGAAGGAGTGCCATAAGGGTTTTGGAGGGCAGATTTTGGTGGAATGGTTTATGGGCGCCATGTTGCTATTGATCAGCCTCTTGAGACCAGTACAGTCATTTTCTGACAACAATACATTTAATTTTTCTCTCAACAGAACTTTTTGATCACTTTTTATTTAGCTTTTTGGGAAGCAGGATAAAGACGGCAACTCTGTGTCACGGCTGAGGATGGGGAAAACCCTCAGCCGTGCGATGACGGAAGATGTTAATGGCTGCTCGGCCAGGGCGACAGAATTAGGGAGCAGGTCACCTCCTAACGCATCCCTAATCCGACCCTAACTCCTAGCTGCATGAGCCGACCTTGAAGGTAGGAGGGCCCATGCTCAGGAACCTCGGATCCCTACTCACCCTCCGCCAATCCCTGAACTAGGAGCAGGGTAAGACGACCTGTTCCTTCTAGATACGGAGGAACAGGAGTCTCACTGGCCAAGCTGCAAGGAAGAGGGGAACACAAACAGGCCTATGGATATGGCAGGTGAACTGCACTAGTTCCAGCCACCTGCCACAGCCTTGCTGACTGGATCCCTATGCTGGCAAGCTGATGTCCACACAATACAAAATGAACACAGCACACACACATCCACCCACAGGAACCCAGATCCATAGCTGCACCAAATAACAAAAGGAAAACATCAACTGAACATCACATAAAACTTATGACCACAAGGGTGGCCCCCACTGGCAGATGGTCAATTACCAGGAGGCTGTCTCCAGCAAAGCATGGCTGAAGAACCCCTCATCTTCAGATCTCCAAAGAGGCTTTATAGCCCAAAGTGGCCACACCCACACAGACACACACAGGAGAGGGAATTAACCCTCCCAACACCAACCAGGGAAGTGAAACCACTTAAAGGGGAAAGTGCACACCTAACATAACACCCCGTGCACACCGATAAAAGGCATACCTATAAAGGGAGGTTGCCAGGTGCAACCGCATGCATATTGCGGCAAGCTGCCTAACGCCGCTCAGGCTGCTCAGCTGCCACATAAACAATGTTGCCAGCGGCAACCACAGGTGAGGTAACATACTTCAGCCCTCACCTGTGATGCGGTTCAGGAGTCACGACCGTGACCATGGTCGTGACACTCTGTCATTGCTTTTTGGGATTTGTTATTGCTGCAGGAAAAATGGCACATTATATTTATTCTGCTGGTGAGTACGATTACAGAGATGTCAATTTTATATTTTTTTTTTTTAAGTTTTACCACTTTTGCACAAAGCATTTTTGAAAAAAATATTTGTTTTTGTGTCACCATTTTCTGAAAGCCATATTATTTTTATTTTTCTGCTGTTCGTCTTGTGAAGGCTCATTTTTTGCGGGATGATTTTTTTTTTATTGGTACCATATAGGAGTACATAGTACTTTTTGATTGCTTGCTATTATGCTTTTTGTGAGGCAGGGTAACAAAATGATTTTTTTTTTTATATAGCATTCACCTGAAGGTGTAGAACATTACATATTTTTATAGAGCAGATCATTACAGACGCAGCGATACGTAATATGTCATTTTTTTTTTTTTTAGACACTACATATTAGGTACAACACATTTAATAATTAAAAACAGTGTACACCATATTAGATGCGAGGCAATCATAAATACACAATTAATAGTTAAAAGAAAATATAAACAATCCTTTAATGTTTGAAAAAGGAGTTAGTAGTAGGTGAATTAGATTATCATAATATAATAAAATTATTCCATAATTTTTTTTTTTTTAAAACCACACCAATTTTCGAATTACTACACAAGGTGCGCTTCATAAGATGTGCTCGATTCCATAATGTTTCTCAAAATTCGCATTACTCTATGAGGTGCGCTTATTAGGATGCACTTAATAATGTTCTGCTGTTATACTTAGATATTTTGAAAATAAATCACTTAGCAGTCTCGGTTGTATAGCACCTAAAGTATCACTCTTATTGCTGCTAGATATTATTTTCTCAGTCTGGGTGTTAGTTCAGGGTTGTTGTATGCAGTTAAGGCTACTTTCACACTTGCGTTCAGAGCGGATCCGCCCAGACGGATCCGCTCATATAATGCAGACGATGGGATCCGTTCAGAACTGATCCGTCTGCATTAGGCCTCTTTCACACTACAGTATGTTGAATTCAGTGTTTTGCGTTCCGTTTTTCACGGATCCGTTGTTCCGTTTTTTGCTTCCGTTGTGGTTCCGTTTCCGTTCCGTTGTTCCGTTCCGTTTTTCCGTATGGCAAATACAGTATACAGTAATTTCATATTAAAAATTGGGCTGGGCCTAACATTTTCAATTGATGGTTCCGCAAAAAACGGAACGGATACGGAAGACATACGGATGCATTTCCGTATGTGTTCCGTTTTTTTTGCGGACCCATTGACTTGAATGGAGCCACGGACTGTGATTTGCGGCCAAATATAGGACATGTTCTATCTTTTCAACGGAACGGAAAAACGGAAATACGGAAACGGAATGCATACGGAACACATTCCTTTTTTTGCGGAACCATTGAAATGAATGGTTCCGTATACGGACCGTATACGGAACGCAAAAAACGGACCGTATACGGAACGCAAAAAACTGTAGTGTGAAAGAGGCCTTATATTGTAGAAAAAATTCTAAGTGTGAAAGTAGCTTCAGGCGGATCTGTCCAGACTTTACATTGAAAGTCAATGGGGGACGGATCCGTTGGAAAATTGAGCCATAGTGTGTCAAATTCAAACGGATCCATCCCCATTGACTTACATTGTAAGTCTGGACAGATCCGTTTGCCTCCGCACGGCCAGGCGGACACCCGAACGCTGCTGAGCGGAGCGGAGGCCAAACACTGCCAGACTGATGCATTCTGAGCGGATCCGCATCCACTCAGAATGCATTAGGGCTGGACGGATGCGTTCGGGACTGCTTGTGAGAGCCTTCAAACGGAACTCACAAGCGGAGCCCTGAACGCAAGTGTGAAAGTAGCCTAAGTTTGTCAGATACTCACTGCTTGTTATTTAACTCTGTCTATTTCTGGCCGTGATGGCGTCCCACCACAGGTCAGTGCACTCACCCCTCTTCTTACAACCAGTAGCGTATATCCGTCTGCAATGTCCTTCAGAGTTCTTGTTGCGGTGATCGGGGACCTCCTTCCAGTTTCAGTTCGGCATCCCACA
The DNA here is from genome assembly GCF_014858855.1 of Bufo gargarizans. Classification (NCBI taxonomy): domain Eukaryota; kingdom Metazoa; phylum Chordata; class Amphibia; order Anura; family Bufonidae; genus Bufo; species Bufo gargarizans. Next base: position 213,955,808 of record NC_058084.1, read on the forward strand.
TGTTTACAGCATCCCACGTGATCGGAGCGTCGGAGCGTCCCACGTGACCTGGAAGTCGTTCAGTTCACTTAGTTAAGGCTCCTTAGGTCTTCCGGAGGCGGTACCAACCTCCATACATACGATTTTGTTGTTTATCAGTTTCTCGCAACAGTTTGCTGATTATTTCAATAATGTTATTGCTATAAGACGTCTTCTTAATAAGGATCACATCCACTCCTGCTATACGCGTTTCGAGGTTGTGTACCTCTTCTTTAGTAGCTGGTTTTTGAGATCCCACATTGCTTCCTTATATACCCCTATGGGCTGTGTTCTTTGATTTAATTAGAGCACCTTGTAATATCTGGTCAGGATCCAATTTTCAATCCTTCATTTATATCTTATTAAAATACATATAGCTATACATTCACAAGACATCCATATATTCATAAAATATTCATCCTCCTCTGACCATATTTATCCCATATCTAAAAATTCTTAATCCTCACTCTTATTATATAGAGGCACAATCTTCATACGATTTTTATCAGATTTTCATGCAATTTTAAATTTTATGCGATTATAAATTACATGCAATTATAAATTAAATGCGATTATAATTTATCTCCTCTTTTTCTTCTCTTCATATATAGATTCAATACATACATTCATACACTTATACAAAAAATGAAATAGAATAAAATTTACATATAAAATATATCTAAAATTCTCAATCCTCGCTGTTCACCTATATGTATTGTTTATGCGATTATCATACGATTTTAGTTGTTCTCTATTTTACCCAATTCATGTTATATTCCTGTTTTTTCTTTGGTTCGAATTCTCTCATGATATGTGGGGGTGGGGGGAGAATTCGAAACCAAAGAAAAAACTGGAATATAACCCTCTTCTTCTGATGAGATCCTTAGGCTTAGGCTACATGCACACGACCATATGTGTTTTGCGGTCCGCAAATTGTGGATCCGCAAAAAAAATACGTATGACGATCCGTATGGCATCCGTTTTTTTTTTTAGGATCCTTTTTTTTGCGGATCCATTGTAATAATGCCTATCCTTGTCCACAAACTAGAAACAAATAGGACATGCACTATTTTTTTTGCGGTGCAACGGAACAGACATACTGATGCGGACAGCACACGTGTGCTGTCTGTGTTTTTTGCGGACCCATTGAAATGAATGGGTCCGCATCCTATCCGCAAAAAAAACGGATCGGACACGGAAACAAATACGGTCGTGTGCATGAGGCCTTACATAATAGAAACTTCCCAAAAATTACCCCATTTTAGAAACTACACCCCTCGGGGTATTCAAAACCGATTTTACAAACTTTGTTAACCCTTTAGGTGTTCCACAAAAATTAAAGGTAAATGTCGATGAAATTTCAGAATTTCACTTTTTGGGCAGATTTTCCATTTTAATCCATTTATTCCAGTAACAAAGCAAGGGTTAACAGCCAAACAAAACTCAATATTTATTGCCCTGATTCTGTAGAGGTCATTATACACATTAGATGGTCAACTGGTCTCACCAAAATCAGGGGGTTCAGCCAGCTCACATCTAATGTGTATGGTCAATTGAATGTGCATTGTAGGCTCAGGAACGAGGCTTGTTGCTTCTCTTCCAACCAAAGAAACCAGGCACTTATTCCCAAGGAATTAAACTTTTCCAACAAACATATTATCTGGTTGCTTAATGTAACATGTTTGTAAGAAAAACACTTTTTTTAATACATTTTGTCTATTTTTTATTTTGCTAAACAGGTTGTACAGCCATTTAAAATATCTAAAAATTCACAAAGCTTTAGAAATGAAAGAATATTCACCTCACCGATCTCCTGCAGCTTTATTTCTGACGCTTACCAGATTACTCACCTGTCTTTACTTCTTTTTGCTTATAGGCACAGACATATGATGCTGGGCTAATCACAAGGGATTAGTTTCAATGTCACATGTCCACGCCAAGAGGACCAAAGACATGCAGAGAAGCAGTGGACCCAGAGCCAGGATGGTTCTGAAACAGAGCAGCAGGGATCGATGAGGTGAATATTACTTCTATATTTTGTTTTTAAACCTTTTCCAATTTTTTTTTAATTATAAATGGCTGGACAGCTCCCTTATGGTCCATTCACACGTCCGCAATTTCGTTCCGATGTGCTGCCCGGACATGGAATTGCGGATCCACACTTCCGGGTCTACACTTCCGTTGCGCCAAAAAATAGAACATGTCCTATTCTTGTCCGCAATTGCAAGAACAGGCATATTCTATTAGTGTGCGGTCCGCAAAATGTGGAACGCACATTGCCGCTGTCCGTGTTTTGCAGATCCGTGGATCCGCAAAACACGTTGCAGACGTGTGAATGGAGCCTTAGGCCAACACTTGCACTAGAGCATATATAGCCCAACATGTGAATAACAGTTTTGAGACTGGTTCCTGGTGTAAATATTAAATTGAAATGTAAGGCTACATGTAAGCTTTGGTTATCTTATGGGACTTAAAATGTATCTCTCAATTTCACAAATCCACATAATCACTACCCACCATTCTAAAAAATGAAACAGCTAGTCCACCTTAAGCCATCCCTGTCTGTTTTGTTTTTGTGTTGCCAAGATACTAGCACAGTATGACATCACAGTGACTTGTGAAAAGAATGACGGTCGTACCTGGATCATTTCACAAGTTCAAAGGATTTGAAGAATTTATTGCAGGAAATAGCAAAAGATAAGCTGTTTATTACAACTATTTCTGCATATAAAATATATACTGTTTATATCTATCTATCTATATATATATATATATATATATATATATATATAGTTTATGTATGTATATGTACAGTATATACGGTACTCTAATATATAATCAGAAGCAAACTTTAGCTGTATTCATTAATCTATAGGTTCTAATCAAGATGTTTCCACATACTAGAAAAGTATTTAAAAAAAAGTTAAAAAAAATCAGATACACAGACCAAAAAAGCCGTAGGTGCATAACAAAGGTGCTAAAGATCTGCAGTATTGAAACCTGTCCATGCAGCTATGAAGCAGTACAGTACATTTATAAAGAAAAATCGATTTATGCTGGTACACTTGGAGATATGGATAATTTTACCTCACTCTTTGTTAACGTATTGATTGTGCTTTAATGTTATTATGTTTATTATTTGTACAGATACACATACACAAATATTACACATATACATATGGTATTTGTACAGATTACAGAAGAGCGAATTTCTAAATTTTGGCTGGTTCACCTAATTTTTCGAAAAAATTCAGTTCAATCAGAATTTATTCGTGGCGAATCGTATAAAAAAACGGCTATTTCCTGGCTGCAGAGAGCCTGTATAGTGGTGTACAACACTATGCCTTTCAGTAACACGCATATGGAGTCTGCTGTGGTAGTGAAACAATACTATGAGTCAGTATGACACGTCGATGACAGGCGTCGCTCTTAGAATCACTGCACACTTCCCTTATTTGGGCAGTTACGGGGCCAAAACTGACCAAATAACTAAAGTGGGAACTCAGCCTTACAGGTCAATGTTATCATCAAGAAGAAGCGCACTCCTTTTACACCATTGGCAGCTGATTCTACATAGATGTCTACAGAACCTGTTCTATTAAACGCTTATACAAGTATAGCCCCCCCCCCCCCCCCCCCCCCCGACAGAGTGGAGAGGGTGTCAGCAGTGAGTTTGTGTTGACGTCACTGATTAATTTGCCCTTCCTCTGATCCGTCAGAACAATAACCCCCCCTCAAAAAAAAATCCTGTCTGTGGAGTATTCGCCTTCACTCGGTCAGCATTTGGTCAGTAATCCATCAGTATTGCTAAAGCCCCCAAAAAACAGGAGTAGATCCAAAACAGATGCCACGTGAATGGAATATTTGCATGTCTTCTGTGTTTTGTACCCACCTTGCTGCTTTGGCTACCAAATCATAAGCCAATTGTGATGCAAAATAGGGACCATGTCATGCAGACCTTACAGCTGTTACATAGACAGGATCCGTTGTGCGTCTCATTTTTCCTTCTTCTGAAAGATGATGTCAGCCGGGCCGAAAGTTAAAATAGTGGCCCAGTCATGAAGTGGGGAGGGTGGGAACAGCATGATAAGTCCACAGAGTGGCCCTATGACATAGTGGTGAGGTGAAAGCAGCACGAGGAGACCACAGAGTGGCTAAATGACAGAGTCTGGAGGTGGTAGCAGAATCAGGAGGAGGCCACAGAGTAGCACAATGACAGTGTGTAGGTGGCAGCAGCAGCATAAGGAGGAGGCCACAGAGTGGCACAATGACAGTGTGGAGGTGGCAGCAGCATCAGGAGACCACAGAGTGGCAAGGTGACATAGTGTGGAGGTGGCAGCAGCATCAGGAGACCACAGAGTGGCAAGGTGATATAGTGTGAAGGTGGCGGCAGCAGCAGCATCAGGAGGAGGCCACAGAGTGGCACAATGACAGTGTGGAGGTGGCAGCAGCATCAGGATACCACAGAGTGGCAAGGTGACATAGTGTGGAGGTGGCAGCAGCATCAGGAGACCACAGTGGCAAGGTGATATAGTGTGGAGGTGACAGCAGCATCAGGTGACCACAGAGTGGCAAGGTGACATAGTGTGGAGTGTGCAGCAGCATCAGGAGACCACAGAGTGGCAAGGTGACATAGTGTGGAGGTCACAGTAGCATCAGGAGACCACAGGGTGGCAAGGTGACATAGTGTGGAGGTGGCAGCAGCATCAGGAGACCACAGAGTGACTCGGTGATAGAGTGGGGAGGTGGGTGGCAATACCAGTACCAGCTGAAGATAGTGGGTGAAAGAAGGAGCACTTGGCATCAGATGTGTGGCATCAGGTGGGTGGCAGCATCAAAATAGTAGCTGAGGCAGGTAGCCAGAAAAAACCGGTCTCTTTTGTCAAAGTGTTGGTGTGGCACCATGGATGATCTAGTCTGATGCATCAGGCATTGGTGGGTGGAAACCCTGGCTGATCCACGCCTGATTTATCTTGACAAAGGTCACTCTCTCCATATTTTTGGGTGGACAGGCGAATTCCTCTTGGGGTAACTATGGCCCCCGCCACACTAAACACCCGCTCTGATGCCACACTCCTGGCCGGGCAGGACAGCTTTTCCAATGCAAACTCTGCTAGTTGCGGCCACAAATCCAGTTTGGCTGCACAGTAGTCCAGCGGATCTTCAATGTGGGGTGGCAGGGTACTGTCCAAGTATGCCACCACCTCCTGGTTCAGGTCCTGCTCCAGGTCTAACTGCTGCTGCTGGTGAGTAGTTTCTTCACTAGGCGGGTGAAGAAAGCTGCTCATCAGTGACTCTAGACTCAAGTTGGTGCTGATGGAGCTGGAACTGCTCCTACCCCCCCACCTTGCCACAGCAGTTATGGCAGAGAAAAGCACAGAGGGCCCGCAGACCTGCAAGAGGATGGACAATGGCAGCGGCCAACTGACTACATACTGTAGGATGCCTCTATAGTAGTTCAGTTTGTCCTCCCTCTCAGCGGGTGTAAAAAAGGCCCCCATTTTGGACTAGTAGCGAGGGTCCAACAAGGTGGAGAGCCAGAAGTCATCCCTCTGCCGAATGTTGACAATTTGGCTGTCACTACGCAAGCAAGTGAGCATGCATCGGGCCATTTGTGCAAGTGACTCGGAGGGACTACCTGCCTCCATCTCCACTGCATACTGCGTGTGTCTGGGTCCTCTGCCTCATCTTCCTTATCGCCCTGTAGCTCCTCTGGTTGCTACTCTTCCTCCTCTCCTGTCCCCTGTGTAGAAAAACCACCCATTTCGCTACACATGCTTGTGCTCCAATGTCCTCCTCCTCTTCCAGTTCAGCCGCCACAGGGCTCATTTGGCCATGAGCTCTAGGTGCCACGTCTCCAGTCCCTCTGACCAGCCAGATTTACCAGCATCTGTTCCAGGAAATGAAGCAGTGGAATGACGTTGTTCATCCTGTAGTCCTGGCGACTGACAAATAACGTGGCCTCTTCAAAGGGCCTGATGGCAAATGGCAGGTGTCACGCATGAGCTGCCATTGGCTGACATCGAAGTTACACAGGGGAGTACTCCTGTCTACTTGGATCAACAAGAAATCATTTATGGCCTTTCTCTGTTCGTATAGTTGGTCCAACATATACAGGGTCAAATTCCAATGGGTGGAAACGTTGCATATCAGCCAATGTTCGGGGATGCCGTTCTGCCGCTGCAGCATAAGGAGGGTGTTATTTGCGGTGTATGAGTGGCTGAAGTGCATGCAAAGTTTTATGGCCATTTTTAGGATGTCTTGCAGATGGGTGGAAGACTTCAGGAACCGCTTGACAATCAGATTGAACACGTGTGCCATGCAGGGCGCATGGCTCAGCCTTCCTTGATGCAGTGCCAACACCATGTTCTTCCCGTTGTCAGTCACCATGGTTCCAATTTTCAGCTGTCACGAAGAAAGCCAGGGTTCGATTTCTTGATGAAGGACATGGAGTAGTTCCTCCCCTGTGTGATACAGTTCGCACAGGCAAACAAGGTGCAGAACAGCGTGAAACCGCCATGCCCTGCACATGTGGTATTCTGGAGGGGCACTGTGAATTGTCCCTGCAGTGGAGGCTGAGGAAACGTTGGAGGATAAAGAGGCAGAGGTGGACATTGTCACAGGACCAATTGCGTGACAACGTGGAGACGGAAGCGGTGTCACTTGGCCAAGTTGCTGGTGTGGCTGTGCAGGAACAACATTCACCCAGTGGGCCGTAAAAGACATGTATTGTCCCTGACCATAGTTACAGCTCCATGTGTTGGTGCTGCCGTGCACTTTGGCAGACACCGACAGGCTCAAGGGCTGGCCCACCTTCTGTTCTACATGCGTGTGCAGGGCTGTTACTGCCTTTTTGACAAAGAAATGACGGCTTGGGACTCTCCACCTTGGCTCAGCACAAGCCATCAGTTCTCTGAAAGGTGCAAAGTCCACCACTTGGAAAGGGAGGGACTGCAGCACCAGCAACTTGGCCAAGAGCACATTCAGCTTCTACGCCATTGGATGAGTGCACGCATACTGTTGTATCTTGGCAATCGCTTCGGTAATCGATTGCTGACGGAATTACTGACGAGGAGTAGGAGGAGGAGGAGCAGGACTATCAGGACCAGCATATGATGGGAAGGACAGACAGCTCCCTCAAGGTGGTGGAGCCTTGACTGCATGAAATTGGGTGCGTGCCACTGGGTGATGCAGCAGTTCTCCCAGGCCACTTTATGGCGACGCTGCATGTGTTGACGCAGGGCCACGGTGCCAACATTGGCACCCTGGCCTTGCTTCATATTTTGCCCACACATCTGGCAAATGGTCGTATACACCTCCCCCGGCGGCCTAACAAAAAATTGCCACACCGCTAACTAACGCATTTTCCCACCAACACTCTGCGCTGACTGCCTGCTACCGCTGCCTCCATGAACCCATGCACTGCTACTTTCCAGGCCGTTAGGTTCCTGCAAAGCAGGTGGTCTACCCTGAGAACGTTTGGCTCCCAACCTCCCACTGCTGCCACCATGCTGACTCACATCCATGCTGCCACCCTGCTGGCTCAGCCACTGCCTCAGGCACAAGCTTCCACCCTCTTCTTCTGATGATGAAACCCCTTCTTCACCCGGCTCCCAAATGCGATTGGCTACATCATCATCATCCGCTACTGTCTGCACGTCACTGATGTCCCCCTCAACAGTCCCAGGGCCAGGAGCCTGACCGCTTGCAACACCTGCTCCCATGTGACTCTCCTCATCAGAGTTATCACTGCTTGCCCACCTACGGGAGGAAGCTGCGGATGTCTCCTCCACATCTTGGCTGGCCAGTAGCTGCTGACTGTCCTCTAGTAGCTCGTCCTCACTGTATAGTGGAGCTGCGCCCACAGCATATAATACTTCTCTGGCTGAGGGAACAGAAAAGGACAGTGGCAGGTTGAGGACAGGTGAGGGCACAGGGCCTGCTTCCAGGCCATGCCAACTGAGGGTTGTGTCTGACGAACCCACCGACTCTTGGCTGGGGGTGTCTGATGTCACTTGGGACGAAGTGGATGACCGAGTCAACCATTCAAGAACCGCTGGGTTGCTGGTCAAGACATGACCACTAGATGACACCTGGGGCTCAGGCCTCTCGCTGCGACTCCTCCTGCCATGCCCCCTTACTCTGCTGGGACTTGTTCCTGCACCAGAAACAATTAGGCCTCTGCCACTCCCCTGTGCAGGGCCTGGCACTTCTCTGTCTGACATACTGTTAGATCAAATAAATAAATAAAAAGGAAATTAATATACCCCCAAAAAGTCTGCAATTTTCTCACTTCACCACACAATGGCTAATCAGCCCTTTTTTTTCCACTAATACATGCCAAAAAGGGCTTTAGAACATATAACTGCTCTGTTGAACAGCAAATAGGCCCTTATTTTTTTCCACTTATACACACCACAAAAGACTTTAGAACATATAACTGCACCGCTGAACGGCTAATAATATATATTTTTTTGCCACTAATACACACCAAAAAGGGCTTTAGAACATATAACTGTACCACTTATCGACAAATAATATGTATTTTTGTGCTACTAATACACGCCAAAAAGGGCTGTAATTTTCTCACTTCACCACATAATGGCTAATAAGCACTGTTTTCCCACTAATACATGCCAAAAAATGCTTTAGAACATATAACTGCACCGCACAAGGTAAATATTTATTTGTAATAAACCCTGATAATGGCTGTATGAAACAGCACTTGCACCCCAATAACAAGAACGGTTTGCTGGAATTACAGAGCTGTATAATGGCAATTTGGATCCATAGACAGTGCAGCAGGGTGTAATAGGATTCTTCCTATTACCCAGGCTGTAAACTCCCCTACGAACCCTGTTATGCTTCAATACTGTGGAATAATTCCTCCCTATCCTTTCCCTGAAGTTTTATACAGCAAAATATATGTTTTCAAGTCTTTCCTAGCACTGTACCTAGCGCCTGCTGACGTCTCTCCCTGCACTATGTACACTGGAAAATGGCTGAATCCAAGATGGCTGAGGCTTTTTATAGGGCTGTAACATCACAGGGCTGGCTGCTGATTGGCTTCATGCATGGCATTGTGGGTGATCCCTCGTTCCCAGAGTTACTTGCTCCATGTCCTAACACGTGCAGCAGCCATTTTGGGAAAAAATTCAATTTGTTACCGCGAAGGATGAGGAAATTCAGATTCAGTGCGAATCCAATTTTCCCGGAAATTCGGATCAAATTTCACTTGGCAACTTTGATTCGCTCATCTCTAGTACAGATACACATACATTACAAATATACACTCAACTAAAAAAATATTAGGAACACCTGTTCTATTTCTCATTAATGTGATTATCTAGTCAACCAATCACATGGCAGTTGCTTCAATGCATGTAGGGTTATGGTCCTGGTCAAGACAATCTCCTGAACTCCAAACTGAATGTCAGAATGGGAAAGAAAGGTGATTTAAGCAATTTTGAGTGTGGCATGGTTGTTGGTGCCAGACGGGCCGGTCTGAGTATTTCACAATCTGCTCAGTTACTGGGATTTTCACGCACAACCATTTCTAGGGTTTACAAAGAATGGTGTGAAAAACATCCAGTAGGCGGCAGTCCTGTGGGCGAAAATGCCTTGTTGATGCTAGAGGTCAGAGGAGAATGGGCCGACTGATTCAAGCTGATAGAAGAGCAACGTTGACTGAAATAACCACTCACTACAACCGAGGTATGCAGCAAAGCATTTGTGAAGCCACAACACGCACAACCTTGAGGCGGATGGGCTACAACATTAGAAGACCCCACCGGGTAACACTCATCTCCACTACAAATAGGAAAAAGAGGCTACAATTTGCACGGGCTCACCAAAATTGGACTGTTGAAGACTGGAAAAATGGTTTCTTGAACATGACAATGAGTTCACTGTACTGAAATGGCCCCCACAGCCACCAGATCTCAACCCAATAGAGCATCTTTGGGATGTGGTGGAACGGGAGCTTCGTGCCCTGGATGTGCATCCCTCAAATCTCCATCAACTGCAAGATGCTATCCTATCAATATGGGCCAACATTTCTAAAGAATGCTATCAGCACCTTGTTGATTCAATGCCATGTAGCATTAAGACAGTTCTGAAGGCAAAAGGGGGTCCAACACCGTATTAGTATGGTGTTCCTAATAATTCTTTAGGTGAGTGTACATACGCTATTTGTACAGATACACATACACAAACATTACACTTATACATACGTTATTTGTACAGATACAAATACACAAACCACGGATCCACAAAACATAGACACCAGATGTGTGCATCCTGCATCTTCAGTGCTGACCGATTTATTTCGGAGTCCTTCCAGGTCCATGTGGCTGCACCGCAAAAGATAAGTCGTATCCTATTCTTTGCCGCATCTTGCAGATATCGTAATGGGTGTGCATGGCTAATGTCTGCGTTGTGTGGATCCATGGTTTGCAGTCTGCAGAAATGGACACAGTCATGTGAATGGACCCTAACACAGAAGCACAGTGTTTTTTTTTTTTTTTTCTTATAGGCTTAAATGGAAACCATGAAAAAAGAAATTGTGGCATACTCCAGCATACACAGAATGTGGACCAAGGAGCGAGCACACCTAGATATACTGGTGAAACTCGAAAAATTTGAATATCGTGCAAAAGTCCATTTATTTCAGTAATGCAAATTAAAAGGAATTGCATTAATGCTGCTTAGAATTAGAATTTTATGAAAAGGTTCAATATTCTAGGCTCAAAGTGTCAAACTCTAGTCAGCTAATTAATCCATATCCCCTGAGCAAAGGGGACCTCAAAATTGTGACTTTGGGGTTTCATAAGCTGTAAGCCATAATCATCCAAATTATAACAAATAAAGGCTTGAAATATCTCGCTTTGCATGTAATGAGTCTGTCTCATATGTTAGTTTCACCTTTTTAGTTGTAGTGTCCAGCAGTATTGATCCCCTTAAAACATAACTTTTACTAGTCAGATTATAAAAAAGGTACCACAGTGGTGGTTCACCAGTGCATAAGTGAAAAAGACATACAACAATAATAATAGATGCAGGGATATGTCTGGGAACTAGTCGTAAAGACTCCACTACGAGAGGGATGAGTGAACACAGGGCAGCAAGATGGGAGCAGTGGGTATGCCTATACTCTCCCTAAGCTCACCCTGGCTATAGCCTCAGCCCAGGGACGTCCCCTTGTGGTGGAGACTCCCTGTCCTCGTTCCTGGACTGACTGCCCTGCGTTTACCCTCCTCTTTACAATAAACAAAAGTTGCTCCACAGACCATAAGTAGGTGTGGTCATGTGTCCCTGGTGAAAAAATTCTTACAGGGCCACTGGGATGGATAGGACCAATAAAGACCAATACAGTAAAGGTGAATTAGATCAATATCACCTATACCCTATAGAGCCGAGCCCGGGTGCAACAGTCAATGCATTCCCAGGTTGGTTCTAAATGAAGCCCCAACGCGTTTCCCCTATCACTAGGTTCATCAGGGGGCATATGTGGTCAGAGATACAACCATCACAGAAAGGAATATATGGTCAAAGATACAACCATCACACAAGATAGGTTAGAGATACTTAAGATAAGGTGAGGCAACAGGACCAGAGACGCAGATGATGTTTAGGCATAGGACCAAGGGACCCATTTGATATGTCCCACCTGTAAGAAATAAAAATGCTCTCAGTTCATGTGCTAGACACAGTACAATACATTTGTGTCCCCTATATCTCCTTCAAATCAGCACTTACTCAATGTCCCGTGCAGTCAGGAGGAAAGAGAGCCCACATGATACGGGCCAATACGTCACTTAGGGATCTGTGAGCAAAAAGTCAAGCATGGTGTGAAACACACTACATGCTACAGTGATGTAAATTTTCAATAGATGGTCCAGACTTACATTTGAGCTGCGTCCTGGTGTCGTCCTGTTCCTCCTCTCATTCACACACACTCCCGTTCCCCTAAGTAGCCACCCACCAGCTGTGTCTGATTCATGCTGATTAGTATGTGTTACTTCCGGCCTGAGAATCGTGTATGCAGATCACGAATCGTCCCTCATGTAGTTAGGGGTACATACCGGCCGGCCGGATCACGTGGAACGCACTCGGAACTAACATCCGGTTGCGTGGAACGCATAGTTGCGTCACTTCCGGTCCGTACGGCGCCTCATCCAGGTGGAACGCATGGGGCAGTCACATCCTGTTCTATGGAACGCAGACTCACTCCCCATCCGTTCCATCAGGCGAATCGCTTATACTCAGCGCAGATATCGTCATATAAGAGGCAAGGCAGCACGATGCTCACTACATTAAACCAGTCAGTTACATATAGCATAGTGCTTATTATTCTGGCGTTCTATTAGGGAAAGGGGGCGGGGTCTGGGAGCTATTGATGATGCAGTATTGTACTTTTCACTAAAGGTGTATTACTATCATAAATAAAACACCTAAGGCACATTGGATAAGCAATGTGCAACCTGGATACTTTTAAGTAGTATCCTACTTCTTTTATCATGGCTATTGGTAAAATTACCGAAGTGACGCTACTTTATGACAGAGGGATAGAGGAAAACGTACGGCCCCATGAATAAACGTCCCCGGGGGGAAGTAGATCATAGGAAACAGGAGAACGTGAGTCTCTCATTGATCCCTAATGGTGCCTGGGATCTAAAGCGGTGAATCCACATGCATTCTTTTTGGAGGATTTTACGATCCCAGTCGCCACCCCTTGGAGATAAAGGGATGGTTTCCAGGACCGAAAATCGCAAGCACTTAGGGTCGCCACCGTGCACATCAATTACATGTGACGTGACGGGTGTGATCTTTTTCTTCACCACGTCGTTCACGTATTCACAGATTCGACGCCTGACCTCACGGATAGTTTTGCCTATGTACTCCATGGGGCAAGGGCATTGGCATAGATAGACCGCACCCTTGCTTCTGCAGTTGTAGAAATCTCTGATTTCATAGGCTTGACCAGTTACTGAGCAGATGTTAGATTTAGAGGTGGATATGAACGCACAGGCTTTGCAGGAGCCACATTTATACATCCCGCAAGGTTTCCGGTCCAGCCAAGTGCCGGCTCCAGTCGGTGCAATGTAATGGCTATGAACCAAGCGGTCTCTTATGCTCCTCCCCCGCCTATAGGTAACGCTCGGTTGCTTAGTCAGTACATCCTTCAGGTCAGGGTCCATGTGGAGAATTGGCCAGTACCTTTTCAGGACTGACATTACTTCCACATTTGCACAGTCGAATACAGATATTAGGCGTATAGGTTGTTGTACACTCTGTACCTTAGGTTTTGGGGCAAGTAATTCGGTACGCTCCCTGCTTGCGGCGTTCCGGAACGCCCCTCCGAGGACTGTTTGAGGATATCCCCTCTCTCTGAATCTCGTCTGTAATTTCCTGGCCTCAGTGTGAAACGCCTTACCCTCGGAGCAGTTTCTCCGGGTCCTCAAATACTGACCCTTTGGTATGCCGCGTTTAAGCGGTAGAGGGTGATGGCTCTCCCAATGCAACAACGAGTTGGTCGCGGTGTCCTTTCTGAATAAATTGGCAGTGAGTTTTTCTCCCTCCCTGGTTATCCGTACATCAAGGAAGGGGATAGAGTGATGGTCAAACTCAAAAGTAAATCGCAGACCAACGTCGTTGTTGTTGAGGGACCCCACAAACTCCTGGAGTTCCTCTGACCCACCCTTCCAAATCACGAAAATGTCGTCTATATATCTTGTCCAGAAGGTGATCTTCTCGGACCACCAAGTCTCCCTATCTGGAAACACGACAGTGTCCTCCCACCAGCCCAGGAAGAGGTTGGCATAAGTGGGGGCACAGGGGCTCCCCATTGCCGTCCCCCTGAGCTGGTGGTAGAACCGCGAATTGAAAAGAAAAAAATTTAAAAAATAAAAATAAAAAATTGTGGGTCAGAGTGAACTCCAGGAGCTTGAGCACAAAGGTGTTATGCGCCCTGCAGTGGATGTCCCTAGTCTTCAGGTAGTATTCAGTAGCAGAGATCCCCTTCGTATGTGGGATAGAGCTATAAAGGGACTCGACATCTATACTTGCCAGTATGCAGTCCTTGTCCATATTGATCGCGTCGATCTTGCTGAGGAAGTCCATCGTGTCCCTCGTATATGAGGGTAAAGACACGACGAACTCCCTCAGCACGCGATCGACGTAGATCCCACAATTCTGGGTCAGGGAGTTAACCCCAGATACAATGGGGCGCCCCTTGAGGGGTATAACCCCCTTATGGATTTTAGGTAATCCGTAGAAGGTAGCAATGGTGGAGTGAGCGGGAAGGAGAAAGTTGTACTCAGCCGCCGAAATCAATCTGTCTACTAGAGCGTCAGTCAAGATGATCTTCAAGTCCTCGTAGAAGGGGGTCAGGGGGTTCGTATCCAACACCCTATAACCTTCCCTATCTTTCAGAAGATTCAAACACATAGTCTGATACGTTACATGGTCAAGAATGACCAAATTGCCACCCTTATCAGAGGGTTTGATGATTATAGATTTATCTTTCTCAAGGGCAGTCAGGGCTGACATCTCCATTCGAGACAGATTGAAGTGGCGGGGAGACATTCCCTCAAATCTCTCCAGCTCACTCGTCACCATTTGCATGAATATGTCCACACACTCATATTTTATGGGTGGGGGCATCTTTGTACTTGTTGGTTTAAGATTGGTATATGGTCCCTGACCTGGGCACCGGCTACCTTCCTCTCCCAGTTCACAGAGAGTCTGCAAAGAGGCGAGATCACATTCACTCAGGCCGAGTCTGGCACATGTTTGTCTATCATTATCCCTAAAGAATTTGTGCCACTTAAGGCGTCTAGCAAATAGGCTCAGGTCCTTAATCCACGTGAATAGACAGAAATTAGTGGTTGGAACAAAAGACAGACCCTTGCTCAATACCCCTAGTTCAAGTGCACTTAGGGACCGTGATGATAGATTCACAACTTGGAGCCCATCCTTCAGGTTCTGTCGGCTTTGTTCCCCCCCCCGAAGATTGTAAGGGATCTGACTTTTCTCTAAAAAAGACGCCGAGGCGCATGCAGGGGAATGTGACGACGGAAAGTTGTTGGAGGCAGCACCAGCTGTTTGAGATGATGAGCCAGAGGGATAGGATGCTGGCCCGGTGGAGTAATTTACCCCCCCCCGGACGACCCCTCCCGCTTGTTCCTTCCTTCTGCCATCGTCGTCTACCTCTTCTCCCAGTCTGTGTCGTGCCTCTACCCCTATAGTTCCCACCCGATAATTCGGTGTCGGAGGAGTCCACCTCAGATGTGGACACCTCAGACACCAAAGGTGCGGAGCCAGTGGGTTGTTGTTGGTAGGCCCTATTCTCTCTAAATTCCGAGAGGTCGCGGAGGAACTGTCTATGCTTTCTCTCTTTTATGACAGTTTGAAACCTTTCAACCGACACTTGGAGAGAAGCTTCCCGTCTAGGGAAATCTGGGTCGTCTTTATAGGTGAGGGCAATATCAATTTGTTCCTGAAGGCTAGCAGATGTTTTTTCAAACATCAATTTCTCCTCATCAAGGAGGATTTGCATAAGGTTCAGTGAGCTAAGTGTCAGTTGTTCCTCCCACCTGGTTATGAGGGATGGTGATGCGATACGTTCTGCCGGTTTAACCTGGAGACGAAGTCCTTTCGGGACTATCTTGTGTTCCAAGTAACTCTCGAAACAACGTATCTCCCACCAAGATTTAATGTTGTCTTTGTATTTGTTATAAAGGTCCCAAAAGACCTGTTTACACGAGGCTGATGTACTGAGTCCCGGAATCTCTCTGTCAGAGAAGATATCCTGCGCTTCTTTCAATAAGGCATCGGTAAATAAAGTGCCAGATAAAAAATTTGCCATAATGTATCTAAGTATAAATGTCCAGCTTATTCAATATAGATCAATGAAAAAGGATCTGAAATTCACAGTGTAGTGTCCAGCAGTATTGATCCCCTTAAAACATAACTTTTACTAGTCAGATTATAAAAAAGGTACCACAGTGGTGGTTCACCAGTGCATAAGTGAAAAAGACCTCTCGGAATTTAGAGAGAATAGGGCCTACCAACAACAACCCACTGGCTCCGCACCTTTGGTGTCTGAGGTGTCCACATCTGAGGTGGACTCCTCCGACACCGAATTATCGGGTGGGAACTATAGGGGTAGAGGCACGACACAGACTGGGAGAAGAGGTAGACGACGATGGCAGAAGGGAGGAACAAGCGGGAGGGGTCGTCCGGGGGGGGTAAATTACTCCACCGGGCCAGCATCCTATCCCTCTGGCTCATCATCTCAAACAGCTGGTGCTGCCTCCAACAACTTTCCGTCGTCACATTCCCCTGCATGCGCCTCGGCGTCTTTTTTAGAGAAAAGTCAGATCCCTTACAATCTTCGGGGGGGGAACAAAGCCGACAGAACCTGAAGGATGGGCTCCAAGTTGTGAATCTATCATCACGGTCCCTAAGTGCACTTGAACTAGGGGTATTGAGCAAGGGTCTGTCTTTTGTTCCAACCACTAATTTCTGTCTATTCACGTGGATTAAGGACCTGAGCCTATTTGCTAGACGCCTTAAGTGGCACAAATTCTTTAGGGATAATGATAGACAAACATGTGCCAGACTCGGCCTGAGTGAATGTGATCTCGCCTCTTTGCAGACTCTCTGTGAACTGGGAGAGGAAGGTAGCCGGTGCCCAGGTCAGGGACCATATACCAATCTTAAACCAACAAGTACAAAGATGCCCCCACCCATAAAATATGAGTGTGTGGACATATTCATGCAAATGGTGACGAGTGAGCTGGAGAGATTTGAGGGAATGTCTCCCCGCCACTTCAATCTGTCTCGAATGGAGATGTCAGCCCTGACTGCCCTTGAGAAAGATAAATCTATAATCATCAAACCCTCTGATAAGGGTGGCAATTTGGTCATTCTTGACCATGTAACGTATCAGACTATGTGTTTGAATCTTCTGAAAGATAGGGAAGGTTATAGGGTGTTGGATACGAACCCCCTGACCCCCTTCTATGAGGACTTGAAGATCATCTTGACTGACGCTCTAGTAGACAGATTGATTTCGGCGGCTGAGTACAACTTTCTCCTTCCCGCTCACTCCACCATTGCTACCTTCTACGGATTACCTAAAATCCATAAGGGGGTTATACCCCTCAAGGGGCGCCCCATTGTATCTGGGGTTAACTCCCTGACCCAGAATTGTGGGATCTACGTCGATCGCGTGCTGAGGGAGTTCGTCGTGTCTTTACCCTCATATACGAGGGACACGATGGACTTCCTCAGCAAGATCGACGCGATCAATATGGACAAGGACTGCATACTGGCAAGTATAGATGTCGAGTCCCTTTATAGCTCTATCCCACATACGAAGGGGATCTCTGCTACTGAATACTACCTGAAGACTAGGGACATCCACTGCAGGGCGCATAACACCTTTGTGCTCAAGCTCCTGGAGTTCACTCTGACCCACAATTTTTTTCTTTTCAATTCGCGGTTCTACCACCAGCTCAGGGGGACGGCAATTGGGAGCCCCTGTGCCCCCACTTATGCCAACCTCTTCCTGGGCTGGTGGGAGGACACTGTCGTGTTTCCAGATAGGGAGACTTGGTGGTCCGAGAAGATCACCTTCTGGACAAGATATATAGACGACATTTTCGTGATTTGGAAGGGTGGGTCAGAGGAACTCCAGGAGTTTGTGGGGTCCCTCAACAACAACGACGTTGGTCTGCGATTTACTTTTGAGTTTGACCATCACTCTATCCCCTTCCTTGATGTACGGATAACCAGGGAGGGAGAAAAACTCACTGCCAATTTATTCAGAAAGGACACCGCGACCAACTCGTTGTTGCATTGGGAGAGCCATCACCCTCTACCGCTTAAACGCGGCATACCAAAGGGTCAGTATTTGAGGACCCGGAGAAACTGCTCCGAGGGTAAGGCGTTTCACACTGAGGCCAGGAAATTACAGACGAGATTCAGAGAGAGGGGATATCCTCAAACAGTCCTCGGAGGGGCGTTCCGGAACGCCGCAAGCAGGGAGCGTACCGAATTACTTGCCCCAAAACCTAAGGTACAGAGTGTACAACAACCTATACGCCTAATATCTGTATTCGACTGTGCAAATGTGGAAGTAATGTCAGTCCTGAAAAGGTACTGGCCAATTCTCCACATGGACCCTGACCTGAAGGATGTACTGACTAAGCAACCGAGCGTTACCTATAGGCGGGGGAGGAGCATAAGAGACCGCTTGGTTCATAGCCATTACATTGCACCGACTGGAGCCGGCACTTGGCTGGACCGGAAACCTTGCGGGATGTATAAATGTGGCTCCTGCAAAGCCTGTGCGTTCATATCCACCTCTAAATCTAACATCTGCTCAGTAACTGGTCAAGCCTATGAAATCAGAGATTTCTACAACTGCAGAAGCAAGGGTGCGGTCTATCTATGCCAATGCCCTTGCCCCATGGACTACATAGGCAAAACTATCCGTGAGGTCAGGCGTCGAATCTGTGAACACGTGAACGACGTGGTGAAGAAAAAGATCACACCCGTCGCGTCACATGTAATTGATGTGCACGGTGGCGACCCTAAGTGCTTGCGATTTTCGGTCCTGGAAACCATCCCTTTATCTCCAAGGGGTGGCGACTGGGATCGTAAAATCCTCCAAAAAGAATGCATGTGGATTCACCGCTTTAGATCCCAGGCACCATTAGGGATCAATGAGAGACTCACGTTCTCCTGTTTCCTATGATCTACTTCCCCCTGGGGACGTTTATTCATGGGGCCGTACGTTTTCCTCTATCCCTCTGTCATAAAGTAGCGTCACTTCGGTAATTTTACCAATAGCCATGATAAAAGAAGTAGGATAC